>NC_091954.1:83869395-84514395 GCF_031021105.1 Erythrolamprus reginae | reverse complement strand
TTTAGCAGGTACCTGCTAAAGAATTGCCAGCTGGGCTTTCAAATTGCTGTGTATTTAATAACAGCATAACAACAAAACAATGAAATATTTCCTGGTACATCTAATGTTGTAGAATTAATATGTTCAGTACTTACTTTTGACATCTTCAACAAGTGTTGGAACTATTGACAAATTTTGCATCAATTAAGTTATAGAAACATGTTTTTAATGTCATGAGAGATTTTACATTCTTATCAAAAATGTTTAAAACACTTGTTTTCATTATGATCTGCTTAATATTTTTATTTTTGTCTTTAGAATAAGGCAAGATGCCACTGCTTCCCTTATTCTATTATGGAAGGTGACCACAGAAAGGTTTAAACAATGCTCACTTATAGATGCCACAAGCATTACTCTTCTCCAAGCAATGGGTGGACTTGTCTTAGCAGAGGAGATGCTGGAATTGGGAAACAACTATTTCATTGGTGAGTTTTGCTAATGTTGATTTTTATACTCATAAAGTATTT
The DNA here is from genome assembly GCF_031021105.1 of Erythrolamprus reginae. Lineage (NCBI taxonomy): Eukaryota > Metazoa > Chordata > Lepidosauria > Squamata > Dipsadidae > Erythrolamprus > Erythrolamprus reginae. The sequence goes on along the minus strand of NC_091954.1, from coordinate 84,513,889 downwards.
TCCTAATGTATTGAACAAATCATGTGTATATTTTACATTAAATCAGAGTTGTTATAGTAAGTTATAATGGAAATAGGAATTTCTCTTTTGTATTACAGTAATGCATTATGAATAGGACTACTATGAGATATGATTTGTTTTTTTGTAATGGAATATTCATATACATAAGGCTTCCTTAAAAGATTACCTAGAAAAATGTAAAATGCTGGCAGGTAACAACCATCAGTGACATATGGCCTTGATTCTGTGGGTATTGCATTGACTTTTAGGAAGCTTTAAAGAACAATCCAAAGAGATGATACAATTAATTAAAAAATCCAACACTTTTCCTTTTGCTTGTTCCAGGAATTTGAGATTTTCACTAGCTCCTTTACTATAAAAGTATTATCCCTTTGATGAAAATGACATTAGGATTAAAGTTCTGAAAGCTACATTATGTTTCTTCACTTCAATCTATTGCTTCATGAGAAAAAGAAATCAGTTTATGCAATTTTCTGTCTTCATAATCTCATTCTCCTCTATAATGGAAGTAATTTACATAAAATTGCATCTGTTTTCTAAAACCTTGGCTGTTCATTATCTGATCAGTATTTCAGTTATATTCAGTTATTCCAAATTTTTGAGTAGGTTAGTTGGCTTCCCCAATCTGATATTCTTGAGATATGATAGACGCGCATACTGGTTATGGCATTATGGTAAATAAAAATCCAGTACATTTGTGAAATCCCTGATGAAAAATATAAGTCTTTATGACTTTAGGTAACAAAATATGCGAGTAACAGAAAAATACATTTGTTTTGTTTGTTTATATGCATTAAATAATTGAGGCAGATACGCAAATATTGTTCGTATTAGCAGGATTTTTGCTTTACTTAGCATAGCATCATAGTATGTTTGTCCATTTTTAGAGTTATGCTGGTACAGTAATTGATGTACTGAATTCTTGGCAATTTCAAATATAATGTTAAAATTGCATGTATTTCCGTATACAGTGATCCCCCGGGTATTGCGACCCCGATCATTGCGAAATGGCTATATGGTGATTTTGCAACCCGGAAGTAAAAACACCATCTGCGCATGCACGCCCTTTTTTCTATGGGCACGCATGCGTAGATGGCGCCGGGCAGATCAGCTGCTGGGCGGCTTCCCTAGGTCTTCCCCCTCTTGCTGGCGGGAGGGCGAGCGGCGGGCATCAGCGAGGAGTTTCCCCACCGCCCACGCAAACTCCTCACTGCCGCCCGCCCTTCGCCCGCCCACGCCGTTCATTCTCGCCGCTTCCCAGCTGAGTCCTGAAGCGAATTCGCTTCAGGACTCAGCTGGGAAGCGGTGAGAGCGAGAGCGAGCGAACGGCTTGTCCGCCGCCCGCTCGCGCATCGCCCGCCCACGCCGTTCATTCTCGCCGCTTCCCAGCTGAGTCCTGAAGTGAATTGGCTTCAGGACTCAGCTGGGAAGCGCGAGCGAGCGGCGCCAGCGAACGGCTTGTCCGCCGCCTGCCTGCCCGCTAGCGAGGAGCCGAAGATTGGGGCCCGCGCGGCTGTTTTAAAACGTCGCCGCCGGCATGGGGGACTTGCCAGCACCCCCCGGACCCCCAACCCGGGTTTGGGGGGCTGCTAGGAAGCCCCCCATGCCGGCGGCAACGTTTTAAAACAGCCGCGCGGCTTCCCAATGAGTCCCGAAGACAAACGCGGAAGTTCGCCTTTGACGTTTGTCTTCGGGACTCAGTTGGCAAGCCGCGCGGCCCCCAATCTTCGGCTCCTCGCTAGCGCTGCAGAAGTAAAAACACCATCTGCGCAGGCGCAGATGGTGTTTTTACTTCCGCAGCGCTACTTCGCTAAAACCCGATCATTGCTAGGGGTCCTGGAACGGAACCCTCGCAATGATCGGGGGATCACTGTACAGCATCTTCTTCTCTTAATTCTGAGTTGGAATGTAAATTGGAAAGTTAGTCCATCTACCTCCATTTTACATCATTACTAGCCAGAAGGAATAAACTACTGAGATTGTTATATATATTGTTGTAGCATAATTTTTAGGAACAACGTATAACACTTAGTCTCAGGAAACTAATAAAGAAAAGATTATTCTCATTGGAACCTACCAATTTTTGAATAATAGTACCGTATCTTTCGGAGTATAAGATGCACCGGAGTATAAGATGTACCTTAATTTGGGGGGACAATGAAAAACAATGAAAAAATGAAAAAAGGCCTCTGCCTCCCAGCAATTTGCCAAACAGCAAACAGCTGTGTATTTCTATGCATGTGTATTAGTGTGCATGTGTGCCTGACATATAGAAATAGGAAAGAATTGGAAAATTTACATTATGCCAGTACAGTAATACCTCATGATACGAACTTAATTGGTGCAAGGAGGAGGTTCGTAAGACGAAAGGTTCGTAAGACGAAACATTGTTTCCCATAGGAAACAATGTAAAGTCAATTAATCCGTGCAACAGCAAAAAAACCCCCACAAAAAAACGCTGCCGCCCGGCTGTCACCTTTTAAAACAGCCGGGGGGGGGGGGAGGCGGCTTCCCAGCAGCCTCCCGAACCCGGAAGTTTGGCAAAATTTCGGGGTTCGGGAGGCTGCTGGGAAGCCCCGCAGCCCGGCTGTCACGTTTTAAAACAGCCGGGAGGCTTCCCAGCAGCCTCCTGAACCCCAACGCCAAACCCTCCACGCACTTCGCCCTGAATGCCTCCTGGCTCAAGCCCGCCTTTGGGTTATCGGCTGGGGGTGGGGAGCAGGAGGACCTTCCTAACTCCCTCCTCCCCGAGCCGAAAACCCAAAGGCGGTCTGCTGCCGCCCGCCTGAGCCAGGAGGCATTCAGGGCGTGGAGGAATGAGAAGCTCAAACGCCGGTGGCTTCAGCTTCCCATTCCTCCATGCATTTCGCCCTGAATGCCTCCTGGCCGCCTGGCAGAGCGCTCGCAGCCAGCGGGCGGCGGTGGTGGTGGGGGGGACGGACAAAAGGCACGCAGAGTGCCTGGCTCCTGCCTCTCCGGAGCCGCCGACCGAGCGGAGCGATCTTCTGCTGGCCACGGGTGAAGGGCGGGGAAGCCTCTTGCACCAGCTGCTACAGCCGCTGGCTTCCCCGCCTTTCGCCGGCAGAAGATCGCTCCGCACGGTCGGCGGCTGCCCAGAATCGTTACCCCTCCCCCGTTCGGATCTCACCCCCCTCCCCACCCGGGGGGCTGGGATGGGAGGGAAAAAGAGAAAGAAGGCGGCGCTCCCCGCCCAGCCACGATGGTCCCTTGATTATGGCTCATGTTGGCTGACGGGGAAGGGGCAGCGAAGTCGGTGCCGAGGCACCCTAAGCCCACCGGTGACAGCCAAAGGGTTGGCGAAGGGAGGGTGCTGCGGCGACCCGGCCAAGCCTATGGACGTGCCTCCCGTCGCTCTGCCCAATCGCAAAGCCGAAGGAGGCACGGGAGGCGGTGAATGTCATGTCCTCCGGCCAGTCAAGCGAGGCAAGGCGGGGAATGTTGTGGGGGGGGAAGTGAAGAAAATTGAAACAGATTACGAAAAGCTCGATGGTGGATGGCACTCCTTCCAGGAAAACGCCCAGTCCAGTCCCCGCGGAGGCGTTTTCCTGGAAGGAGTGCAATCACCACCACCGAGCTTTTCGTAATCTGTTTCAATTTTCTTCACTCCCCCCACAACATTCCCCGCCTTGCTTCGCTTGACTGGCCGGAGGACATGACATTCACCGCCTCCCGTGCCTCCTTCGGCTTTGCGATTGGGCAGAGCGGCAGGAGGCGCATCCAACAGATTACGAAAAGCTCGGTGGTGGATGGCCGCCTGGCGCTGCGATCTTCCGATCTTCCGATCTTCCCTTGGCTTCCCTGGCCGCTTCCCTGGCCATCTGGCGCTGCGATCGGAAGATCGCAGCGCCAGGCGGCCAGGGAAACGGCCAGGGAAGCGGCCAGGGAAGTGGCCAGGGAAGCGGCCAGGGAAGCCAAGGGAAGATCGGAAGATCGCAGCGCCAGGCGGCCAGGGAAGCGGCCAGGGAAGCCAGGGAAGCCAAGGGAAGATTGGAAGATCGCAGCGCCAGGCGGCCAGGAAAGCGGCCAGGGAAGCCAAGGCGGCCAGGGAAGCCAAGCCCGGAGCGGCGGCGATGCTGCTCCGGTTGCCTGGTCCTCTCCTGCCTCCCACGCTGATGTTCCCCGCTGCGTCAGGCACCGCCAGCCCCGAGTCAGACGCACCCTTGCCGCCGCGCCCAGCCGCTGCCCGCCCCGTCCTAGCCGGAGCCTGAGCTGGCCCGCTCGGTCGCGCCTCCTCGCCCGCGGCCCGCCCACCCGCCCAGGATGCAGATCTGCTGTCTCTCCCCGTGCCCGCCACCGGCCCGATCCTGCGCCTTTTGCTTCCCCCCCCCGCCAAAAATACAAAGGTGGTCTGCCGCCACCCGCGGAGCAATGGGAAACTGAAGCCGCTGGCGGTTTCAGACTCCCTTTGCTCCACGCTGCTCCGCCCTGCCTGTCATGCGGCGGCAGACCGTCTTTGTGTTTTTCGCTGAGGGGGGGAGCAGGAGGACCTTCCTGACTCCCTCCCCCAGCGTCGGACCTCCTGCCCTCCCTCCCAGCCAAAACCCCAAAGCCGTTTTCCATCTTACGTACCTGGCGCCGCCGAGAAGCCCCGCAGCCCGGCTGTCACATTTTAAAACAGCCGGGTGGCTTCCCAGCAGCCTCCCAAAGCCGAACGCCAAACCCGAACTTCCGGGTTTGGCTTCGGGAGGCAACTGGGAAGCCCCCTGGCTGTTTTAAAAGGTGACAGCCGGGCTGCGGGGCTTCCCAGCAGCCTCCGGAATGCCAAACCCGGAAGTTCGGGTTTGCCGTTCGTAACACGAAAAAAGTTCGTAAGAAGAGGCAAAAATTTTCTGAACCCCGGGTTCGTATCTCGGGTTGTTCGTAAGACGAGGGGTTCGTGTCTTGAGGTACCACTGTATATTAATTCCAGAAGGTTTTCTTAAATATCATCAGACTAACTCCTCTCAATTATTTAAATAGATCTACTCCAAACATGACTAAGTCAGAGTTTAACTCAGCTGCCTTATCTTAATACTAATACTTAATACTAAAACTGGACATTTCAGATTATACTTTTACAGATCTTTCAAACTGATGTGACTTTCTGGAGGTATTCTCTGCTATTTAAAAGAAGATAAAATAGCACCGGGCCTCTTCAGATCAAGATTTATTTTAAAAAGCTTCTTCGTTTTGCTAAGTTGTCTAGAACAATAATAAAGCACTCTTTAAAAAATAAGTCTAATAATTTGAACATTATATAGGCATTTACAGTTAATGACTTACCTCCTTGCAGCAAAAAACAAACAGCCAGTTTCAGCCTTTGTCTCTCCCTGCAGCAATTTCCCTGTGTGCAGCTTTAATTTCACTTTCATTTTAGCACATTTGCTTGTCAGCAACTTCAATCAATCAGCTGAGTGTCAGGAGGCAGATAATCAATGGCTTCTGCTAATCAGGCTCTGCTGCTATTTGCTTCAAGGGGGTAAATTACTGGTAGGCAGAGATCAAAGAGCGGGGTGCCTGGGTGGGGCTATATTTGGCATATAAGATGCACCCATGTTTTCATTATCTTTAGGGGGTAAAAAGGTGCGTCTTTTACTCCAAAAAATCATTATTTAACTTATTCTCTTTACATTTGATACTTATTTTACACCTTATCCAAGATATCTTCTTCACCTTAAATATTAATGCACTGCAATTATACATTTTAAAACCTCTTCCATTTTATCATAAGTAAATGATAGAGTGTTTTTGCATGTATAATTTAGAAATATTTGGTTGATAGATCCAAAAATCCACCATTATTTCAGTGTTAGAGATTTTGCAGTTATTAACAGTACTCATCCTTAAAATACAACTGACACTTTTTACTTCTTGTCATTTTATTTTGCATGGAGTTCAAAAATATTTTTAGCAAATGTTATTAGATAGTAATGGTATTAAGTAATTTTGTTACTAGAAAAGGGCTATCTTGCTAATTACTCCAGGTAGTAATGATGACCACGCATTCAAGGCCACCTTTACTTTCTTCTTCAAAGTGTTCTACTTCATGATAACTCTTAAAATAATTTTTGCGTAAGGATGATGGTTTCTTCATTTCGTTTATGAGTATTGTCCTGTATGGTAATTATACATTAATCAACTCAATTTACTAATAATGAATTTCTCTAAACACTTGCTGGCATAAGAGGTTAAGACAGACAGCATCAAAATTAATAGAATAGAATAGAATTTTATTGGTCAATTGTGATTGGACACACAAGGAGTTTGTCTTGGTGCATATGCTCTTAGCGTACATAAAATAAAATATACATTTGTCAAGAATCATGTGGTACGACACTTAATGATTGTCATAGGGGTCAAATAAGCAATGAAGAAGCAATATTAATAAAAAGGCCGAAATGTGGCCTCCAGGAAGGACATCTTCGTGACGTCAAAGCTCCGCCCATGGAATTCCCTATTGGGATTCCCCACCTCCTTTCCAGCCTCCAGATCGGCCGAAAACGCCGCTGCTGATCGCAAAAACGGTGCTCTGCTGGGCGCCGCCACCCAGCTGTAACCTTCTGAAACAGCCGGGCGCTTCTTGGCGACCTCCGGAACCCGAAAAGTTCGTGTTTGGATTCGGAAGAATGCCGAGAAGCCCCCCGGCTGTTTCAGAAGGTGACATCTGGGTGGCGGTGCTTCTCAGCGACCTCCGGAACCCGAAAAGTTCGGGTTCGGGTTCAGGTTCGGGAGAACACCGAGAAGCCCCCCGGCTGTTTTAAAAGGTGACAGCCGGGCGCCGCCGCCCAACGGAGCACCATTTTGCTATTTCCCCCCCCTTTGCACGCATTAATCGCTTTTACATTGTTTCCTATGGGAAACAATGTTTCGTCTTACGAACTTTTCGCCTTACGAACCTACTTCTGGAACCAATTAAGTTCGTAAGATGAGGTATTACTGTACTTTAAATTATAAGGACCTTTGATTGTAAATTATATCTCCAGTGATGTGTAAATTAAGTGTATATCTCTGGCCTATATCTAGCTACTTTGAATCTCAGTTCATTTTTCAAAAGCATCTGACTGTAGACTATGTAAAAGTAGAAACTGTTTTGAGTCCAGAGAAGTTCTTGGTAACTTTGTGGACATATCTGTTATTTCTATACTGAGTGGTTTTCCACTTCCAATTTTTTATTTTAGCCTGCATTTCTTGTATTCTTGTAGTATCCCATTCCATAGTGGCCTAAAAGTTTCCACACTCTCCCCTCCCTACACTAACATCAGATCAAACTGGGGGAGATGATCGGTAAAGCACTGCGAAGAGGCTGACCCTGAAGTGTGACAGTCTCTGGCCAGCCTAGCATGGCCATAGGAGCCAGATACTCCGGCAATTTGACCATGAAGGATCATAATCCCACCTACTGCTTTTTTGCTGCTTGCGTGGGCTAGCCAGCCCCCCCATCTAAACGACTGCAGCTGCCAAAGGATACCCTGTTGCTGGAACCTTGCACCCATATGGCCTTCAGAGGATGGCCAGTCCATTCTGTCTGATGATGGGGGATGCTTGGATATTGAGTTGTCCGAGGATGAGGGCTTTGCCCCAGATCCATCGGCATCTACCTTGTTTTTTTTATTTTATGTATGCTGAGAGCACATGCACCAAGACAAATTCCTTGTGTGTCCAGTCCCACTGGGTCCTTCAACCGAGTCTTCTGTGGGCATGAAAGACCCTTTGTTTGCTGAACAGGTGCATGAGACAGAGTGGTTTGTCTCTTCAACTTTTTGTTGACATAGTTCAGCATCTCCCCGGCTTCAGAGCTGATGCCGTCTTCCAGTGACTGCCAGTTTTTCAACATGGCATTGGAGCTGTTGCAAATCATACAAGTTCCAGCTGTCCTGAGGACAGGCTGCTTGGGTATGTCCCATCCTGGATGCTAGTTCCAGCCACTATGGAGAAGGGGCATCTTATCTAAAACACCTCATCTTGTAGGTTGTAGCTAGCATCCAGCCCCACCACAGATAACTAGGCAGTTGCTATATGTCATCATGTCTGTTGGAACCTGAACTTTTTGGAGTGGCCATGCCAAGTCTGTGTTCTTCGGCTTTGTCGTAACTGGGGATTCCAGGAAAAGGTGGAGCCCTCAAATAAAGATTTAACAGACTTAGTCCTGCAAGCTGAATGGACAGGTAATGCTCTCTACATGGGGCTACCTTTGAAAAGTGTTTGGAAAGTTCAGATCGTGAAGAATGCAGCTGCGAGAGCAATCATGGGCTTCCCAAGGCATGCCCATGTTACACCAACACTCCGCAGTCTACATTGGTTGCCAATCAATTTCCGGTCACAATTCAAAGTGTTGGTTATGACCTATAAAGCCCTTCATGGCATCGGACCAGAATATCTCCGGGACCGCCTTCTGCCGCATGAATCCCAGCGCCCGGTTAGGTCCCACAGAGTTGGCCTTCTCCAGGTCCCATCGACTAGACAATATCATTTGGCGGGAGAAAAGCCTTCTCTGTGGCGGCCCCGACCCTCTGGAACCAGCTCCCCCCAGATATCAGAGTTGCCCCCATCCTCCTTGCCTTTCGCAAACCCACCTCTGTGGTCAGCCATGGGGGAATTGAAATTTTTCCCTTCCCCCTAGGCTTATAGAATTTATACATGGTATGCTTGTTTGTATGATTGGTTTTTAAATTGGGTTTTTTAAGATTATTTTTAATATTAGATTTGTTTACATTGTCTTCTTTATTGTTGTTAGCTGCCCTGAGTCTTTGGAGAGGGGCAGCATACAAATCTAATAAATAAATATAAATAAATAAATAAAGGTCAACCCATCCTGGATGCTAGCTCCATCCTACAAGAAGAGGTGTATCAGTAAGACCAATGCCCCTTCTGTCTTTTTCTCTCTTAAAGCAGTTGTGAACTACAGAGGCAATATACCATATTTTTTGGTGTATAAGATGCACCAGAGTATGGGTAGCTACAGCACATTAGTTCGCTCGCTGGTTTTGAGATTGGGGATGGTGGGAGATAAGCTTTAGCACATTTGTTCGCTCGCTGGTTTTGAGGTTGGGGATGGTTGGGGCTATGCTTCATGTTGAGGCTGAAAAACAGCTTGAAAAACACAGTTGATCCTCCAGTGAGTAAAGCAGACAAATCGGGAAAGGGGAAAGAGAAGGCAGAGCTGTTCCGGGTAGCTTTTTTGGACACTGTGAGAGGGTTTTGACGCTGAAAATGCAACATGCGGAGCTCAAAAACACAAGCCATTGTCAGTGGCAATATTTGCAACCTGGAAGAATATAAGCAGAGTCTGAAGGGTAGGGACTGGTGACTGGCCAGGCCTTCACTTGGATTATAAGAAGCACCCAAATTTTCAGCCCCTTTTAGGGGCTGAAAAATATGGTAAGCAATTAAAAAAAAAATCTCTACAGTATAATATGACAGATTTTCATATATCCTCTGTCTATGGCCACTCAGTAGCAGCTTAATGGGATTTAGATGAGGACAAGTACTAACAGTAGCCTTAACTCATTCCCCATTTCTGCCATAGTCTCTGTCTATTTTAAGTTCCCCTTTAAGGCATTGTATTCTATTTTTAACAGTAATATATACGGTCTCTTTCTTCCAGGTTTTGTGAATGATTCTGTTTCTAAATGCATCGTGCCATTACGCTTGACAGTCATAGTAAAGGTCAGCATGTGTTTGCCTGGAGAAATCCAGTCTGATGGCTTTCAGTGTTCTGGGAAAGGCAAATGCATTACGAGAACATCTAAGGTAAGAAAAAAAGAAGGAATGTGGATAAAGGGTGGAGGGATATGAATATATTAGTCTTGACTTGTTCATATAAGGCTGATAGAGACAAAAAAAAAAAAAGAACTGCAAGGATCAATTGCCAGAGAAGAAGCAATGCATGCTTTGGGAGAAATGAATGAGAAGCAGGTGCATAAAGGGTAGGTGGATGGAGAAAATTGGTAGTTTGTAGGAAACAACACATTCACGAAGCATGCAACTGCCTGGATTGCATGATGAGCTGAAAGCCGCATATCTCCTCTGTGGAGAGTGGATCATTAGAAGAGCTTTACTCTAGTTTCAAAGCCAGCATTTGATTAGTGATCTGCAGCTTTTTAGAGTTAGCCTTGCATCCAATTTGGTTAGTGTTCTGTCTGGGTCACTCCAGAAGCCAATACCAACCCAAAAAGAGAAACCAGACACACTGGTAAAAGGCAAAGGCAGTTTTATAAAATTCAAGAAAAACACAGGTAACAGAAAATGTCCTTACAAACAGGAAAATGCTGTATCTTCAGATATATCCACGAAGGCAAAAGTCCATGCAGCAATATAGAATTCTTGCTGCCAAGCCGAGGCTGTAAATAGCAGACCTACACTTCCCACGGGTCTTCCAAAGCTGCTGGGCCACAAGCCAGGAACAGAGACGCCGAGAAACAAGACAGGATAACGCAACTCCAAACTGCTGGCTGGGGAGAGCCCCCCCCCCCGGGGCTCTCATGCTGTTCTCCTTCATCCCATTCCTGATTTTCCTCTCCCCCGTCTGACTGTTCAGCCCCCTCCTCTTCGCTGTCATCCTCCTCCAGGCATGGAACCAGCAGAGACACAGCCGGTCCGTGAGCAGCCTCAGGCTGAACCACAACAGTTAGGTCCCACAGAGTTGGCCTTCTCCGGGTCCCGTCGACTAAACAATGTCGTCTGGCGGGACCCAGGGGAAGAGCCTTCTCTGTGGTGCCTCCGACCCTCTGGAACCAGCTCCCCCCAGAGATTAGGATTGCCCCCATCCTCCTTGCCTTTCGTAAACTCCTTAAAACCCACCTCTGCCATCAGGCATGGGGGAATTGAAACATCTCCCCCTTGCCCATGTAGTTTTTGTGTATGATTCGATTGTGTGCTTGTTTTTTATATATTGGGGTTTCTTTTTTTTGGGACTTTTTAACCTAAAACTGTAATTTAGATTGCTAAATATTAGATTTGTTACTATGTACTGTTTTTTGCCATTGTTGTGAGCCGCCCCGAGTCTGCGGAGAGGGGCGGCATATAAATCCAATAAATCTAATCTAATCTAATCAATTCAGATCCCTGAAAACACAGTATGGTACCAGAGATGTCCAAAAGTTGTATTAAAGTATAAATACAAATCAAATCAGATATAGTATTTGCTTTGGCTCTACCCACTATTCTTCAGAGTAGGGCTCTTGATAAAGCAGCTCTCACCTTAGTAAATTCTGCATCCCAAGTTGTTGCATGAAATTTTTCACAACTGCTTCCCAATATTTTCTTTTTTCTGGCCTACATGAGCTTTGGAAGTGGCTGATTAGCTGGTGCTTTGCAACCCTTGCAATTCTATTTGGATTACATTGCTAATTATATATTTAAAATTATATTTAATAATATACAAAAAGAATTAAGTATATGCTTTATCCATACTGATCCATACTGATGTAGAAAACTCTATATCCTTAGAAAATGAAAGGGGTTGTCAGGAGAAATCATAACATTTGATCACCCCCCCCCCCCAAAAAAAAACAGTTAACGAGAGAAAGAATTATGTGCTCAAGAGGAATAATAATTCTTCTTACTTTAGGACATGTACCATGTGATTAAAAATGGTAATTCTGTATTGCTATAGTGTCAGTACTTATTGTTGAATGTCCTCTTTTCTTGCCCTGCATATTCAGTACTATAATTTTGGGGTTAAAACACTTCCTGTTTCCTATTTTTATTGGAAGCTTGTTAAAAGGAATAAAAAAGCTCTGTCCTTTCATAGCTTATTCACCAGATGCATAAAAGATGATGAATAATAAAAACTGTGCTATTTTTATTCTTGGAAGGTGTTTTATGTATAATGTGTTGCTATCATTGTTTGGCATATTTCCGCGAAATCTATTTTATCTCCCAGGCAGCTTGAGGCATTGAATTGGGAAAAAGAGCTTAGTAAAGTCTGATAATTTTACGTACCATCAGCTTTTCTTAATTGTGAGTTAGTTTGTTCAGATAGAATTCCTAGCATGAAAAGAATACTGGTTTTGAGGTTCTTGCAATGACCTCATCAGTTTTGAAATGAGATACTTGGCAATTGCTTAGCTTTAAATGTTCACAGGTACAGAGGGGCTCTAAAGCTTTGAAATCTACAACACTTAAGTAGAAAGTACAGAACATGGTGCCAGATTCCTTGTATGGCATATATTATATTTTCATAATGTTTTATCACTTTGAATTTTACTAATATTCCCATCAAAATCAGCTTGATTGCAAATTATTTTGCCACAGTTCATGTGCATGCTCACATGCGTGCGATGCTTCTGCGCATGCGCAGAAGTCTCCCGGGCAGGTGGGTGGAGCCTCCCGCTACCGGCGCTACTAGTTCTACGAACCACTCCAAATTGGGAGCAAGCCACTGCTGATGTTCTGAAATATCGTACATGTTTCAGTATGATCATAGTTCCAGCAGACATGGTTGGTAAATCCACAAATTCAGTACATCGTACTTCCAGCAGACGTGGTTGGTAAATCTACAGTAACTGAATTTAAACATGCCTGGGATAAACATATATCCACCCTAAGATAAAATACAGGAAATAGTATAAGGGCAGACTAGATAGACCATGAGGTCTTTTTCTGCCGTCAATCTTCTATGTTTCTATGTTTCTGAATTATTATACAGTGTTCCCTCGATTTTCACGGGGGATGCGTTCTGAGACCGCCCGCGAAAGTCGAATTTCCGCGAAGTAGAGATGCGGAAGTAAATACATTATTTTTGGCTATGGACAGTATCACAAGCCATCCCTTAACACTTTAAACCCCTAAATTACCATTTCCCATTCCCTTAACAACCATTTACTCACCATTATTACTGGTACTCACCATTGAATAAGACACTTAGTGATCCTGATATTTATAAACCTAATTATTTATTAACAATAATTATTTTTTTTGTTATTTATTTGCAAAAATTATTAGTTTGGCGATGACGTATGATGTCATCGGGCAGGAAAAACCATGGTTTAGGCTATTTGCGAAATTCGAACCTGCGAAAATCGAGGGAACACTGTATATACAATGGTGCATCTATTTAAGAACGCCTCTACTTTTCTAGATAAGAACCGGGTGTTCAAGATTCTTTTGCCTCTACTTAAAATCCATTTTCTACTTAAGAACCCGAGCCCGGAAAACTTTCCCAGGAAATTTGAGAGTGGCATGAAGGCCGGGCTAGTTTCCTGCCATTCCCCCTTTAATCCCAGCCATCTGGGCTGCCAGAGGAGCCTTTTGGTGGCTTTGGCAGTCCAGAGCGAATGAAGCATTTTCCTTTCTTTTGGCGCTTGGACAGGGAATAAACCTCTACCAGTGCCCAGAGAAAGGAAACGCTCCCTTCTGAGGGAGTCACCACAGCGAAGGAAAAGCGCCGGCTACAAAGTGAGCGAGCGAGAGGAGAGGGGAGCCATTCAGCATAGGAAGGAAGAGGCAGCAGGTAGCAGCAGCAGCAGCCAGTGTATGGGAGGCAGTGCATTGGAGGCAGCCTTACTCCAGGTATATTGGAGGCACATGCTCCTCCTCGCCGCCTCAGAGTCCCTCTTTTTTTTTTTAAGCCTTAAAGTTTTGGATTTTTTTGATTCCCCTCACCCCATCTTCTTCTTTCGGCAGCGACTCTCCTCCTCCTCTTCTTCCTCCTCCTCCTCCTCCCACCCAAATTCCGAGCTTTTATTTCTTTCCTGATGGGATTGCACGCATTATTTGCTTTTGCATTGATTCCTATGGGAAAAATTGCTTCTACTTAAGAACATTTCTACTTAAGAACCTGGTCACGGAACGAATTAAGTTCTTAAGTAGAGATACCACTATACAATAATGCAAAATCATGGCTACTACTGTAGTTCTTTAATTTATATTGGCTTCCCAAGAATCTAGGATTTTGCAGTGTATTAGCTTAGTATATATGGATCCAAGCAATGTAATTGACAGATATAAATTTTGTCAATGCTCAAATTTTCTGTCTAAGATTTGTTTTTGAAATGGCACCCAATTTGCTAATATCCAGTGGGTCCGCCATGGCTAGTTTATGTCATAATTTTTCAACTTAAATTTTCCTTTGTAATTTTCTCAAATTCCTTGCCTTTTATTCATATTCTTATATTCTTCTTATATTATTATAGCTCATTGCATAGTCAACCAGATATTTAGACTGAATTTGGCATTAATCCACCTGTTGAGTCTTTACCAAGACTAGGTGAGGGATAGGTATACCTGGGATAGCAAGTCAAACAAGGCTTCCTCTATTGCCAGCTCCCCCTACAATCTGCATCTACAGACTGAGTTACTTCTGGCAAGGCTTTTAATTTTTTTTTGTCCTGGATAGGTTTTTTTATCCTTTGCTATTCTTCCAGTTCCCCTTCTGTGAATACTTTATTTTGTATAATAAATTAATGTTGAACTGCTAGGCTCTGTTCTGTTGATTCTGATTCTGGCTGTTGTTCTTTCCCAAACTGGTGCATTCATTTCAAATATTCTCCTCTTGTCAGACTCTGTAATAACAAATCATTATTATTTTTTTGTTCACAATTTCTGTATATGTGCCATTGGTAAATCACTTTTCTTTCCAGTAGTTCTGCAGCTGCTAGCCCTGGTTGCTCAGCCATCATTTCTGAGTTTTGTGGCCCATTTTTCATTCGGTGTCTAGACACTCAAACACCTACTGCAGTCCTTATGGACCAAGGCAGTGACTGAGCTAGATTTGGTTTCTGTAATTTAGATTTGATTATATTTCTATGGGAGAAACACACTTTGTCTGATTTCTCTGGTGAGACTTGTCCAATAGGTTGAACCTCTGGCATACTCTCATTGTCCTCAGAACACACAAGTCCCATAACCATGTCAAAGTAGTGTTTCACTGGGCAAATCCTACTCTTATTTTATCTTCTTTTAGTGTGTCTTGTTTTTCTGAAATGAATATCTATAATTAAAAGTAAGAAGTTATGTGAAGATAGGATGCTATGTTTTCCCTATATATTTTCCAAGGTAGCAGTCTAATTGATGTAAGATAACCTGACTTCAAAAAGCAATTGATAATTTGTCATAAGATTGTTTTAAAGGAAAGTGACAGTAAATTTCCCTGTGTGCTTTCTTCTGGATTTGTGTACATTGTTTTGTCTCTAACAAGTACCTCTGTTCTTGAAAATATCCATGTTAAAATGCCTCCTACAGCTTGTTCTACCAAACTTACATTTTATCACCTCCTAAAAATAGTTCAGCCAAAGTATTGTTAGCAAAATTCATTATAAATATGCACTTGGAAATTCCATGCAACTGTTTTGGATCAACAGTTTGAGCTTACAAATAAGCATATGTGTTTACAGATGATCTAGTCTTTCACTAGACAAGCTCGCCAAAAGCTTCTGCTGAATGTTTACTTTAATGAGATTATCATTTTTTCTGCAAAAGTTTATTTTTTCATATTTTTTAAAATGGCCAATTGGAATTTAAGCCAAGAAAATTTGATTCAAAGCCAAAATGAACAGTAGTTAAATTAGCTAACTTAATTAGACAAAAGCTTTTTTGATACTTTTTTCCCCACATACAATGAGTCAGGCCCACAAATATAATAATTTTTCTATTCATACAATAATCAGTTAGCAATATTGAATATCTAAATTACTATAGTTATAGAATTGGGTTCTTTTTTTCCAGTTATTTTTAGATAATGGTTTAATTGCATGGTCTTTAATGGCATGTTTTCCTTAAGTTGTTCATAAACTTTTCTGCTTGTAACACATATGTTTTACTGTGCAAAGCACATTATTAAGAAAGATAATTTAGAAGACATTTTGCAATAAATAGGCATAAAAGTTTTTAAAAAGTATTAGGGCAAGTACAATGCTAATGCAGCTCATGTTTTACTGGCTACACAGTCATATATTTGTCATATAAATTAATCATTGAGCAAAAATAGCTGGGCATTCTGTGTTAAGAATTGAAAATAGAGAAGCAAAAGAAGAGTTCAACCTTATTTTCTTTAATCAAAGTTAAATGATCAAGGAAATCACCTGTGTATTATACTGCTTGGTTTGTAACCTCTAGAAGAAAATTGTATCACTTTCCAGAATATTCCTAAAAAGTTGCAACATTAATCTTGAACATTAATTATGGATAGTTATATAAGTACTTCTTAATATATACTACTAATTAGATTGATTACCACTTTTTAGAAAATTATTTTGCTTGCATGTTTGTAACACTGATGTAGCAGATCTGCATCTAATATAACATGAAATTATTGAGAAATAAAGATTAACATAATTAAACATTTTGGCTAATGTGCTCAGCTGAACACTCAGCTTTCATTATGGCTATTTTTAACAGAAACATATCAGTTGAACTGAATGCTAAGGCAACTTTTTCCATTAGGAAGTTACAATGTTTTCTCTGAACACCTAGAGGACCCTAGAATGGGTAACAATATCTTAAGGAGTTGAACTTGGCAAAGCTTTTTTCAGGATCTTGAATTGCTGAATTTCTTCAGCATCACTTTTACAGGAAGCATTAAAGGAGAGAAAAATGGAAATAAAAATGTTTCAAACATTTTCAAACGACTGACAGGAATAATGTAAAGCAATGTTAGGCATGTTAAAGGAGACTTAATGAGACTAATCATAGAACATCTTGATTTGAGAATAGAAGAAATAATCAGGGATATTGATATTCAATATGAAATTCAAAAATTGAGGCTGAAATATAAAGGTAGAAAGTTAATATGTGTTAGCATTTATGTGTCATTCAGATAATTGGGATAATAATTGAGGTAATTTGGGATAGTTGGGATAACTTGGGAGTTTTTAGCTGATTATATTTTTAGCTTAGTTACATCAGCCTACAAGTATACATTTAATTATTGGAGGAAATTTTAATGTTAGAATTTGCTCATGCTTGGAACTATTGAACTTAAAGGATTAAAAATTAAAAAAAAACCAAATGTCATTTTTCTTTTGGGCCATTTGTCTCATGATAAGATCCAGAATATGCACAGTAGAAATACTTACATTAATGTAGAAATTACAAATATCAGTTTACATGGATCACAATGGGATCTATCTGTTCTTATACATCAGCCACAGAGATTGAGCTGTTGTTGATTATATATTCACACATATTCACTCATTAGTGTAGTCTTTAATATCCCATTAGTGTAGTGTTTAATATTATAGATAGACTAGAGAGTCATAAATTATTACTTGTCTTGGACTTATGTGTATATGTGGAAATAATGTAGAACAAGAGAGTCATAATATAGAAAGCATAACAAAGAATCAGAAACAATTAAAGTGGACATTCACTTTGGCAGAATCTGAAAGATCAATGCTGTACAGTTCAACAGCATTATAGCAGATGGTAACACTTATTCAAAAGCCAGAAATTGCAAGTATCATTTACGAGGATGTGGTTGGTAATCTTAAACCTGTGGTGTGTAAACCATGGCAAAGGAAAATGACTGAAAGTAGAATTTTGTGGTTTAACCACAAATATAGATGTGAGGAAAGAAGGAACTGGCTAGACTATTAAGACAAATGAAGAAAGATAAATCATTTGACAGGGTACAGATGAACTCTGAAAATATAAAGCACTAAAAAGTAGGAATAAACAAGATTACTATAAAAGCCAGTATTGAGAATTAAGACTGTAATGTTTACAAAATAATGCTATAAAATTTTCTGAACTAGTTTCCCAAGGCCAGAGAAAAATAAATGTAGTAATAGAAACAGATATTTCACCTGAGGTTTAGATAGCTTATTTTTAAAAGAAATTTGAGAATATTAGAAGAGCAGTTAATGGATACAATTTATTAAAATTATCATTAAATGTCCCCAAGTAACTGCTACAGAGATTAAGAGAATAATTTCACGACAGACAGCTTGCAAAGGCCCAGGAAAGTGTATGTTATCACCAAAAATGTTTAAGGCACTTCCTGATTAATTGGCTCCTATGCATGTTTCCCCTTTTATTTATATCAATGTCACTGAAAAAATGCTTCTGTGTTGGAAAAACAGTGCAGTAATTCCAATGTTAAAAAGGGATATTTCACAAACCTTGCTAACTTTCACTCCAAAAGACTCATTGAAATAGGTATAATACCTATTTTGAGGCAGGCTTCAGACAGGTCCATATATTAGTACATAGAGTACATACATATGGCATAGTACACATATGGACAACATTAATTGGAATGAGAAGAAACCAGGTAGAATTTCAGAGTTATTTTAGGAAAGAATACCTAACAGATAAATTATTCTAGAACCAAGGTATTTACTAATAGATCAAAGGACATAATGGAGACTAGATGATAAGGAGATAGAACAACTGAGGTCATGGAAGTATTTGGGTATCCAGTTTATTGAAACATTATCGTGGAAAATGTAGCATCAACAAGGACAATGGTCATGAGATCGATAAGAGTACAGAATACAGAATAACAAAGTTGAAAGGACCTTGGAGATCTTCTAGCCCAACCCTCTGCTTAAGCAGGAGTCCCTATACCATTTTATATAAATACTTGTTCAGTCCTTTTTTAAAAGCCTCAAAATTTCTGATTTCAGTAAACTAAAAGAATTAGTGTTTGAAATGTGTTTGAATATTAGTAGCTCCGGTTGATAGTTAGACTGTGGGTTTAAACTCTGAGCTTGGCAATTTGGTGCAAATGTTTTGCCATCATTTGAGGAGAGATCGACATTGTCAATTAAAAATGCACTGACGATGTCTCCTCGAATGGTGTTGAAACGTTTGCAACCAAATTGTCAAACTCAGAGCTGAAACCAACAGCCTAATTAGAAGTGTTCCTGAATAAATTACTGAGATCAATCTTAGCATTCCCTAATGTGTACAGCAGCAATGTTGATATTCGAAATGGCCCTTCCATCAATAACTATAAAATAATAATCTTATTGGCGACTACTCCATGCACCACACTTATTTGACAAAATAATTCCTCCCTGAACAATTTAACAGACATGAGTGAATTTGTTTCTAAAACCATTTTCACAATTATTGCTATACAGTGAGCTGCTGAATGTCATAAGTTATCATACACTATGGAGGACTGCATATTTCTTTAAAGGTTTTAGACAAGATGGATTGTTTAAGTTGGCTAAGTGATACCAATTTTTTTTAAAGATGCACCAGAAATGCCATATTATTTACAGTCTCTTATATCTCATTCCCAGAAACAAGTTTCACAGAATTTTATTTTCAAACAATATAAAAAGCCTATTGGGTGGCAAGGTAGACGATTTGACCTAGTATTATAATGTAAACTATGGTATATAAGGAACTTAGACTTAGATTTATTGGCCCTTTGTTTATCCAACTGGATCAGTCTAGGTTTAGAATAAAAAAATCTATATTTTGTTGTCTAATGTGGATGACTGTGGAACAAAGCAAGTTGCATGGTTCGCAATTTAATGCTATTAGTAAGAGGGTATGTATTGAACTGATATGAATCACTTTAAAATTATCAATTTTATTTGATTTTTTTCTAAAACCTATGGCTTAAAAGCATGCAAATATGGATAGATAAATACATACCACTCCAGTGAGAAGATAACATGCGGTAACAGCCATATGACCACGGAAATGTTTTTTCAATAGCCTTGAAAAGAAAACGATCATCTATAGTCAGTAATGACTAGCAGAATAAAATCCACAGGGACTCCTTTTTTAAAAATGGTTGCAAATGAATGCAAAAATATAGAACAGGGTTGGACAATTTCATTTGTCTATTATCCCTGGAAGGAATAGAATGCAAGTATTAAGAAAAACAATTGCTAAATGGTAAAATATTAATACCTTCTGAAACATCTGCACTTTCTTTGGGGAACTAAAAGAGGGAATTCATTTGCATCGATAGAGATCAGTGGTGGGTCTTCTGAGAAACTACTTTGTGGAGGGCTTATCCAAATTGTTTTCCTTGAATTGGATCCATTTCAAAGGGGGGGGGATATTTGGCTGTTCCTTTTTTAAGCATCTTCTCATTATTTCTTAACCGACAAATAATAGCAAGTTCAAAATCTTTAAAAGAATTATTTAGTTATTGCTGGAAACTGCTTGTAAAAGATTTAAATAATGATTATGACAATTTCTAGTAATCTTGAGTCTGTCTTATTCAGATAAATGAGGACGTGTAGCCAAAATGTAACTTTGTGATGAAAGAAAAATGGCAGTGGAATACTTAATAACAGCTAATGGTATCTAATCATCTTTGCATAATAACTTGTCAAAATCCCAGTGCTATTATCTATCTGCAATTTTGATCTTCTAGCGCTGAGACATGTTTCATTGCCAATATTTTCTCAAGCATAAATTGTTCTTTTGATTTTAAAATAAATTGTTACTATATATTATCTTTCAGTACAGTCATCACCCTCACCTTACTGATAGTATTATAACTGTAGAACTGGAAGCCAGAATAATGTACTCATCTTTAATTTCTTCATTGCAGTTCTCTGATAGTTTTGACACCTTAACTGGTGCATTTCTATGCTATATAATAACAGTAGCAAAGAAATACAGTGATACCTATACCTAAGAACGCCTCTACTTCAGAACTTTTCTAGATAAGAACCTGGTGTTCAATATTTTTTTGCCTCTTCTTAAAAACCATTTTCTCCTTAAGAACCCGAGCCCAGAAAAATTTCCCAGGAAATTTGAGAGCGGCATGAAGGCCCGGCCAATTTCCTGCCATTAATTCCGGCCATCTGGGCTGCTAGAGGAGCCTTTTGGTGGCGCATAAGAATGCTTTGGCAGTCTAGAGCGAATGAAGCATTTTCCTTTCTCTGGGCGCTTGGACAGGGAATAAACCTCTGGCAGTACCCAGAGAAAAGAAACACTCCCTTCGTTCCGGGCAGCCGAGGAGTCACCACAGCGAAGGAAAAGGAGTCCATTCTGGTGGATTGCGTTATTTTGTTTTTATATCCACACAAGTTAGTCACTGTGTTTCAGCCCTAGAAAGCAGAAAAGGGCAAACCATTTCTGAAATTGCAAAGAAACCAAAAAACCCAACCTTGGCAGGCATTTGTCCAGTGAGTTGCCATGAGTCAACATTGACTTGACTTGACGGGACAAAAACATTGACTCGAAGAAAAAAAATGAATAAGAAAAATGAAATGATTTTGTAGCAGTAGAATTTGCTAGTTCTTACCTACTACAATGGGAGGGCCTTCTCTCTGGCGCCTCTGGCTCTGTAAAACCAACTGCCCCGGAGATCCATACCTCCCCCACCCTCCTAGCCTTCCAGAAAGCCATGAAGACATGGTTTTGCCAGGTGGCCTGGGACTGTTGAGCAATACCATCTAGCTCCAGCCAAGAAGAAATGAATGATTTTATCTTTAGGGGTTTGAACTGTTTTTTAAAATTGTTGTTAAATAGTTGTATACCACCCAGAGTCCAGAAGGAGTTGGGTAGCTTAGAAATGTAGCTAGCTAGCAAGCAAGCAGGCAAGCAGGCAAGCAGGCAAGCAGGCAAGCAGGCAAGCAGGCAAGCAGGCAAGCAGGCATGCAAGCAGGCATTACAGGGGTTTAACAAATTTTTAAGAAAGGTGCAGCATGTGGGAATACAAATAATCACCTCTCTGTTCATTTTAAACAGCCACATATTTTTCAAATTGTCATATGTTTCTAAATTTACTCCAGTGGGACTCTCTACACATGGTAACATATGTAATCAGAAAGCTTTGTGGATATATATGTATGAAATTAGTTGAGAGAAGGAAGGAAGAAAGGAAGGAAAGTAAGAAAGAAAGAAAGAAAAAAGAGGGAGGGAAGAAAGAAAGGAGGGAGTGAGTGAGGAAAGAAGGAAGCAAGGAAGATAAGCGATACTGTATACTTTGCATGTACAGTGTTCCCTCGATTTTCGCGGAGGATGCGTTCCAAGACCACCCGCGAAAGTCGAATTTCTGCGAAGTAGAGATGCGGAAGTAAATACACTATTTTTGGCTAGGAACAGTATCACAAGCCTTCCCTTAACACTTTAAACCCCTAAATTGCAACTTTCCATTCCCTTAGAAACCATTTAGATTATTATTCACCATGTTTATTTATTAAAGTTTATTTTAAAAAAATATTTATTAAAGGCAGATGAAACTTTGGCGATGACACATGACATCATTGGGCAGGGAAAACCATGGTATAGGGAAAAAATCCGCAAAGTATTTTTTAATTAATATTTTTGAAAAACCGTGGTTTAATTTTTTCGCGAAGTTCGAACCCACGAAAATCGAGGGAACACTGTATACGTAAATAAATTCAGCATATACATTCATAGAGGTGTTCAAGCTAAAATGCAGATGTGTTCAGAAAGAAATAATGCATGTCACTTTGTTAAAACTGTACTGATTAACTATTTATTTATTTATTTATTTATTTATTTATTTATTATTTAGATTTGTATGCCGCCCCTCTCCGCGAACTCGGGGCGGCTCACAACAAAAATATAAACAATCGTACAAATCCAAATAGATTCAATAAATTTAAGTATTTAAAATAGTTTTAAAAAGAACCCCACTATATTAACAAGCACACACACAAACATACCATACATAAATTGTACGTGGCCGGGGGAGGTATTTCAGTTCCCCCATGCCTGACGACAAAGGTGGGTTTTAAGAACTTTACGGAAGGCAGGGAGAGTAGGGGCAGTTCTAATCTCTGGGGGGAGTTGGTTCCAGAGAGCCGGGGCCGCCACAGAGAAGGCTCTTCCCCTGGGGCCCGCCAACCGACATTGTTTAGTTGACGGGACCCGGAGAAGGCCCACTCTGTGGGACCTAATCGGTCGCTGGGATTCGTGCGGCAGAAGGCGGTCTCGGAGATATTCTACTATATGACCTAACTTACTGTATGCCACCTAAATGTTTAGGTTATATCTGCAAAATACTTATTGTTACAAATTCAGGTTTTAAAAAAGCAAATTGAGACAAATGTTCCAGTCAGAGGAGGGATAAAAATTGTCTGACTCTCAAAAGGATGCTTTCCATATATGTAAACAGCTGCCTTTTCTTGCAAAAATGTGTGTCCTTTATTTCTTGTGCTTACCCTTCTCAGTCTTGTTCCTTAATCTTATTTAGTTATTTGAAGCGGTGGGATTCAAATAATTTAACAGCCGGTTCTATGCCCTAACGACTGGATGTATGGGCGTGACCATGGTGGATGTGGCCAGGGGCTCAGCCTCTTTCACCCCACTGGGAGCAAAAAGGGGCCATGAGGACACACACACCCCATTTTGGGCCTAGTAGGCTTCCCTGCAGCCTTCTACAAGCAAAGAAAGGCCATCGGGGGACTGTGCCACACCTCTTGTGTCCTGTTTTAGGCCTAGTAGGCCTCCCTGCATTTTACCTGGGAACCAAAGCAGGGTGCACGAGGACTTCTGGAATGGGCAGGGCAGGGAGGGGCAAGGGCAGCCAGCAATTTAACAACCAGTTTGGCCGAAGTGGTGCATACAAGTCGAATCTCACCACATTTGCCATTATTATGCTTTGCTTTAAGAGAATTTTACACAATCAAGAGCATGCTTTAAAAAGAAGCTTGGAGATTTCATGTAGCATGATTTTTTTTTTTTTGTTCTAGGCAACATTTTTCTGTGACTGTGATAATGAATACCTGGGTGTTTTCTGTGAAGAATTTAATGCCTGTCAAAGCAACCCTTGTCAAAATAATGGAACTTGCACGGATATGGCAGAAAAACATGTTGGAAAAAATTTCTCCTGTACTTGTCTCCCTGGTATGTTTTGAATCACAAATCATTTGTACAGTGCCTCCAGTTTGCTTAGGAGGCCAGAACATCTCTTGATACTGTAGGGATAAGGAAGCTAACAGAACTAGATATAAATTTATATGAGGATTGCTGTTATATATAAAAAAGATCTCGATCTCTCTGTCTCTGTCTCTGTCTCTCTCTGTCTCTCTCTCTCTCTCTGTTGTGTGTGTGTGTATGTGTCCATGTATACATATACATACACACAAATGGATAAAATCCTGTCAATGCCTAGCTTCCTCACATTTTCAATCTAGGGGCCAACTCCAGCTAAAGGTAATCTCGGAAAGTGATTTAACTTGTACATCTGCACACTACATAATTGAATATAGGTTAAATATATATGTGAGGAACCGGATGGAATGGAGCAAACACAGATTGAATCCTAGCTAGTCAGTCTCAAGGGTGCCTTTTCAAGTGTTACTGTTTATGCAGAGGCTCCCTGGCACAAGGCAGGCACTTCCACTGAAGAGAACAAGTGACGGGTTCTCAGTGCTGGATGGTACAAGCAGATGCTTTGAATAGCTGGAAGGCTGATTTCAGGCAATAGATTCCAGCCTCTCCAGAGTGTTTTAACATGTTTCAGTTCAAGTGTTAGAAAAACTGCAAGAGTGTTTGATGAAACTGGACAAAATCTGGCCTGCAAGGCTAATAGTATGATTGTGTAAGCTGTCATCGATGTGATTAATGAGACATTACATAAAACATCTTTGGGTATACAGTATTATTCTATATTTTATGTTGATTATGATCATGTTTATTATGTGTTTAATGACAATTGTACATTGTTTGCTGTATTGGGGGGGGGGGGGAGTGTTATACTTAAATTACATAGGAAATTGGAATTGCTGGAAACAGGAAGTAACAGATACACTGCATATCAATGATGCACATTTTATTTAGAAGTTGCAGTTAATGTGACTTGCCTGGTTCCAGAAGCACAGTTTCCTTACAAAGGCTTGGAAGTGTGTTACATCTGCATTAACCTACATAACAGAATGAGATCTGCAGGCAATAAAATGGGGTCAGGTGGTACTGCATAGGTACTGTAAAATAGATGAACTATTCTGATCATGTCTGTGCCAGTCCCTCCTCTGTTCTTTTTAAAGAAAGATGAGGGGACTTCAGATTTGCCCACACATAGCAGAATTGAGTTATAGAGCAAACTGACTTTCAGTGATATTGAATTTCTGACAACTCTGGTCAGTATAATTAGTTGGCAGGAATGGTGACTTGAAATCCATCTGTATGAGGTTCTCAATTTTATATCCCTATATGAAAATAATTGAAGAGACTCCCATGTCTTTCCCCTATAATACTTCAGTTCTGTTCTGTTAGAATTACTGAATAGCTTTTTTATATATTTGGTGGATAAATTGGACTAAATTGTGTTGGATTTCTATGTTATTTATGTTATAAGCGATGATCTTCACTTCATACAGCAAAGACTCTTCATAGCTTAGCATAGGGTACAGATACAATGACTCCAATATAAATCTTATGCTTTTATTTCTTCTTTTCTAATTGAACGTGTTTCATATTTACACAAATATACAAGTTGACAGTATAACTATATTTCTGTATGGTAAGCAAAGTGGGCTCTTCTATGACATGTGGACTTCAACTCCCAGGATTCCTGACCTAGCATGATTGGCTCAGGAATTCTGGGAGTTGAAGTCCACAAGTCATAGAAGAGCCAACTTTGCCTACCTCTGCTCTATACATCTGCTCTCTATGATGCTGACTCACCAACAGTCTGCATAGGAATCTTCCAACTGCCAAAAACTGATTTTCATACCAATACACAGATTAGCTCTCTCTCTATCCTGTTTTTCCATGCTATATGCTAACAGATTGGTCTACTTAAATTGCAAATTATATAATACAGCACCGTCTCCTTTGTTTACACAACATGTTACTTTTTCAAATCTGAATTCTTTTAAGTACCGTAAGTATACATATTTCTTGTATGTAATATAAATACATTTAGAAGTATTATCAAGAAAGAGAATGAGGGGGGGGGGGAGAATTTAATAATGCCTGAGATTATATTAGCTAGAAAACCTGTTTGATAAAAATATATATATCCTGCAATTAATTGTAAGGTAGAATTACTTGACTAGCATGTACTGTCAAGGTCAAAGCAAATGAAAAACCATATTCACTTAGTAAAAAGAAGTAACACTTTGGCCAACACATTGTATGAGTCTTAAAAAATGGAAATCTACTCAGTCCCTGGAAAGAACTGTTAGCTGTACTGCAAACATTGTTATAAAGAAATTACATATTTAATTGGAATGCTGATGGTACTAGGATTGCTATGAGCCGGGCTGGGATTAGAAATCTGAGTTTAAAAGCAGAGGTAGAAATATAGTTATACAACTACTATTCTAAGTAAGGTTTCCAAGCCTGGATCCTTTCACTCCCCAAAACCCTAACCTCATTATATATTACAAGTATCATTTTGCCTCCAGAGTCAGTGTTGAAGCATGTTGTAGATTTGTGGATTGTGTTTGACTATTTGAAAGAAAGGTAATGTACATATAGAAATAGACTTCAGGGGGAATTAAACGTGATTTGAAAGTAAAGAACTATGAAAATAAAGTGGCAACATATATGTTTAGGAAATTTAATTAGTTGTCATTTTCTATACCAGTGATATTATTCACTGTGTATTTACATTTCATTGATTAGGAATAGTATTTGCACAGACTTTAGTATCAAGGTATGTGCTTCAGTTTTAGATTAGATAATCTAATGTTTACTCAGTGTTTTGAGTTGTCATTGTCATATGTGATATTCTGTCATAAGTGTCATATTTTGGATGCTATTATAATATGCCAATAACAGATCTATTAATACAATGTATTTTTCCCCCCATGTTTTTAAAATGATTTTATTATGCTGAAGGATATACTGGGGGAATGTGTGAGTCAGAGATTGACTATTGCATTCAACAGCCTTGCAAGAATGGAGGGACCTGCTATTCCAGTAGCAGTGGATTCAATTGCCAATGTCCAGAAGGTCAGTAATATTTAAGAAGGTATATATTTTTAATAGAAAATTTTAAGGGTGCTGTTGCTCTCTTCCCAAGAGAAGTAGACACACTGTATTTACACTGTAAATTCTATACTACTGTCAAGTGAACAAAAAAAAACCATCTGAGAAAATAAATGAACTTCCACGTCTTATTTCTTTAGCGTAGAGTCATATTTATTCACAAAGCTAATTTGGATTCAGCATGCTTCATTCCAACTTAAGGTCCCTTAAGATTACATCCAGGTCAAAAGCTCATCTCCCATCCCCACACCCACAAGGGCAAATCATGTGGACAAATCCAATGCAGGGATTTCTAATTCCTTCCTGTGTTCAGTTACTTTGGATTCTGCGTGAAGGAATGTGTGCTACGTGGCATATCTCTCACTCCCCTGTGTGTGGGGTTATTTTTCTTTCTACCGTACTGTGTCAGGCCAGCCTTTGAATTTACATATTAACCTGGGACCTGACAACTACACTGTAAACTATAAACACTGTATTCACTGTATACAGTATGTGTGAATACAAACCAGAATCTTCCTTCCAATCATAAGGAATTCTTGCCATTTTGCAGATGCCCCAGCACTTGGATCATTGGGCAAAAATATTAATGTTACCTTTTGTGCAGGCATTCCTTCTCCCTTCACAAAAAAGGCTACTCTCTAAAACCAAGTGGGAGCATTGTGAGAATTATCATTTCAGAATTTCATCTGCAGAGAAAAAGTGGTTAGACATGCAAACACAGCACAGCTTATTGTCATCATGTATTTATGGGGAAATCCTGGGAACTAATTTGGCCTCTGATGAATAAACGTATCTGACCCTAAAGTATACGTCGACCTACACACATGTTTTTTATATGTTGTTGTGTATTTAGGTAGTGTGCTGCAATAAATAATGCACGAGTGTTCTCGTGGCTGAAAGGGAGTGTGTAAGCATATCTATTAAAATTGTTCTGTTGACTTTAGTTTATAGAGTTATCAATGTTTCATATAATAACATTGTGTATTGATTTTTGTTGTAGCTTGCATTTAGTTAGGAATGCTGTTTATATAAATTGATTTACTCTCAAATATAGATGTATCTACTAAATAACAATATTGTATTAGGATTCTGTAGCCTGAGAATTCTGGAAGTTGAAGTCCAGCATATCTAATAAGGCCTATACAGTAGTAGTTGGGAAAAGCTTCTGAATGCTGACAAAATGTATTTGCAGTAGTATATTGTAACCAGAGATCCCAATTAGGACCAGTTCTATAGAACCGATAGCGGGAATTTCCCATTGCTTATCGAATCTGGAGTGATCGCAGGTGGGCCATGCCCCCGAACTGGCTCCAATGGTAGCACCATAGGTGGCACCATCTTGTTTTTGACTTTTTGCACACACAGAAGTTGTTTTTGCTTCTGATCATGTTTTCAGTACTGCACAGCAATGCACATGTGTGAAGCATGCTCATGCTGTGCAACTGTGCAGCACACAATGCATGCGCAATGGCATGGGAGGGAGCAAACCAGTGGCGAGGTAAGTTAGAACCCACCCTGACTGTAACACTAGTTTTCTACCTGTCTTTAAACTGAACTTCTGTACTATAATCAGTAAACTGTTTACCAACTATGCTACAGCTTATAAACAGAACAACCCCAGCAATTTAAAGAGATAGATATATATTACTACATGTCTATTTTTCTTCCTATGTATTTGTGTATTGGACAAATGAATAAATAAATAAAATAAATAGAATTTTAGATATTTTTAGGCTCTTCCCAACAGATATATAAATAGTAACAATGAATAATGAAACAGACACTAAAACTAAACCTAAACTAAATGGCTTTGCTGGAGAGACGGAGTAACGACACGGACACAAGAGCTGGATTTAAATTGGGTCATTTTTATTAACATAAATTTGCATAATTTATTCAATACTTTGCATAAATTAGCATAATCAACTATGACCCGGAAATGGACCTGCAGGGTCAAACAAATACTTCCGGGGCGGAAATGACGTTATGCCAAAAAACATTCCTGGGCAACTCATGGGCGTATCTCGATGCAAGTCCAGGTGAGGGGCCAGACCATCACCTGCGACCCTGCCATGCTGTGCATGAGGGGGGTCCCACCGGCTAACCCGAATCCGGGAATTAAAGGTGCAGGACCCAAAGACAGGTTCCCCCCAGCTGCTCAGGCAGAAACTCCCTCCATGAGCTTGCGGAGAACCTGTCAATCATCCCCAAAGATGCCCAAGGGAGAACGCGCGGTTGCTAAACCACCCCAGTTTTCCGCCCCTAACCTGCCACAGGAGCGGGGGTCAGATCTCTATCTTGGCCCCCCGACTCCCCCCTCTAGCTGCGCCAGCTCACGCAGAGACCGCTGCAGGTCCTGTAAGAAAATGGCGTTCCCTTGTTCTGACAGGTGAACGCCGTCGGCCCGGTAAAGCCATGGCCGGTCTATTGTGAGAAGGGGATGGGGCCCTACAACCCCACCTGTTCCCTAACTGTTTTACCCATAGCCCTATTCACCCTTCGTCTAGCCCGGTGAATGGCCCTAAGGGAAGAGGCATCCCTCCACACAAGCCTAGGTAATATTTCTGACCACACCACTTGCGTGGTGGGCCATACCTCACGAAGTCTTTGCAGGTCTTCGCGTGCCTGGATGATCAGCGCCAGGCCTCCCAGCATGCGCAGGTCAATGCCCCCTAAGTGCAATACCAGCCACCTGGGTGCGGCCACAGGACGCTGCCCACCCAAACCCACCTGGGCACGACTCCAGGAGCCGCCCCCCATACTGCTGGGCGCAGCCACAGAATGCTGACCGCCCAGCAACGCCGGTAGGAGACCCTCCCACCGCATACCTCTCCTGCCCATCCAGGCAACCCTGACCCACTGCCCCAGGGACAGCTGGGTCCCGACGGCGCTCCTGGCCGCCAAGCGGCCGGCCCAGAAAGTCATGCTGTGGCCACACAGCAGCGCCGTCGGTATCATGTTAGCCTGGGGACCTGCAAGAGGACACACACACAGAGAGGTTACCTAGCCTAAGCCCTGCCTAGGATCCTCAGCGGGCCTAACATAACCCAAATATGCCGCTGACCGCCAGCGGCCGATCTCCCGAATCCACTGGGCCGGGAAACCAGAAAGTGCCGTGCTAGTGGCGGCGCCGATACGGAACGAATGCGTTCCATAACCGGCGGGATCCATGCCCACCTGGGCCATTGCCCTGGATACTAACGCCCAAAATTGTAAACGGGTCAGAGGGGTACCGTCCCAATGCCTAGACAGGTACCCCGGACCTGACCCCCGCAGACACAATAAAGCTGTAGGGCGGCCACCGTGCACACTGATTGGTCGGCGGCCGCACTAAGTTAGATGGTAACCCCTCTGCGTAGCTGATCTGTCTTAGACCGCCTTACCACAAGGGACACCCCCCCTTGTCTAAAGGCCAGATCAGCGTACTGGAAGGCACGGAGCGAATTGTCAGCCTGAGATGAGGCCAGGCCTCGCTGACCCTAAGGGCCCCAAAAAACATGACACAAGTCGCTGCCCAAAAAAGACGGGCCTTGTACAATGAGGAACACAGACTGCCAAAAACCACGTTGATTAAAGACAGCAGCTCCACTGTCAGAGCCCGACGAGTGTCACCAGGGGCCCCCGCTTGCTCCCTCATCCCGCCTTCCAGCACCTTCCGGATGCGAAAGTCACCCGAAAAATCTGCAAACCCCCCCGCCTTGGACAGAAAGGCGAGGCCGGCTAACCTGGACCGGATCGTCCTAACTGACAGGCCACGCTGCCTAAGCTGGACGCAGAACCCGGCCAGGCGCTCTACAGGGACAGGCCAGCTAAGCTGGTAACCCCTGCCCTGCCTGAAATCCCCAAACTCCTTACCCGCACGCTGGTATGCCCTAAGGGTGCCGGGCGCTACAGACAAGGGGATTGCCCGGGATGCCTCGTCTCTCCACCACTCTGGATCCCTCCCAGACTCCAGAGGTGGCCGGGGAACTCCTCTGGCACCTCTCGGGCCCACGGGGCCAGGGTCCGAAACCTGGACAACTGACCACGGGACAAGGCATCAGCGACCCCGTTATCCAACCCGGGGACGTGCCTAGCCAAAAATAATGCGTTTAGGAACAAGGACCTGTGCACAAAATGGCGGACAAGCCGCATGACCCTGTCGCTCTTAGAGGACAGGGCATTCACCACATGGACAACCGCTAGGTTGTCACACCAAAAGTGCACGGTCTTGTCCCTAAACTGCTCCCCCCAAAGCTCTAAGGCCACTATTAAGGGGAAGAGCTCCAAGAACGTCAGGTCCTTAACCAACGAAGAGGCACTCCATTCCGGAGGCCATGCCGACCAGCACCACTGGTCACCTAACACCACCCCGAAACCACAAGTCCCCGCGGCATCAGAGCAGAGCTGCAACTCAGCTTCCAAAAGAAGCTCGTGCCTCCAGAAAGACAAACCATTAAACCTGACCAAGAAATCCCGCCACACGCCGAGGTCAGCCCTGACCCCAGCGCAGAGGCGGGTACGATGATGGGGCAAACGGAGCCCCTTCATCGCGTCATACAACCTCCTGGAAAAACCCTACCAGGAACAACTACCCGACAGGCAAAATTAAAAATGCCTGCCAATTCCTGAAGCTGCCGTAGGGTCACCTTCCGGCAGCCCAGCACCTCATCAAGCTTCCTTGTAACCTTGACCAACTTCTCTAGGGGCAATCTGGAAGATTGCTCCTCTGAGTCCAATTCAATACCCAGAAAGGTAATCCTGGTAGCGGGGCCTTCGGTCTTCTCAGAGGCTAAAGGCACCCCCAATTGAGCACAAAGGGCTTCGAAGTCCCGCATCAGAGCAAAACATTGCTCCGAATGCGCAGGCCCCGCCAACAGGAAATCATCAAGGTAGTGAACGACAGTACCCAGACCACTTTGCCTCCTGAGCGCCCACTCCAAAAAGGTGCCAAAAACTCTCAAAAAGAGAGCACGAGACAGAGCAACCCATGGGCAAGGCTCTGTCCACGTAATAACCCCCCTCGAAATGGAAGCCCAACAGCCCAAAGTCGTCTGGGTGTATGGGGAGGAGCCGGAATGCCGACTTAATGTCGCATTTACCCATAAGGGTTCCCACCCCACACTTCCTAACCATAGTCACGGCTGCATCAAAGGATGCATATCGGACTGAACACAGCTCGTCAGGAATGAAATAATTCACTGACTCCCCTTTTGGAAAAGACAAATGGTGAATCAACCTAAATTCACCACTCGCCTTTTTGGGGACCACACCTAAGGGAGACACACGAAGATTCGGGAAGGGCGGTTCCGGGAAGGGCCCGAGGACTCTGCCCTCGGCCACCTCCTTCCGAATCTTCTCCCTAACAATGTCTTCATGACCAACAACCGACCCAAGGTTGTCAGACATAAAGGCCCTCCTAACACCCATGTAAGGGATCCGAAACCCCTCTGGAAGCCTAGCCAGAGAGCGTCCGCTCTCGGGCGAGGGTGGTAGTCACCCAACCAACCCTCAAGCACTCGCAAATTAATTGGGCTGGGCCCCTTTTCCCCCAACAGGTGGGGGAGGCTTTGGGGGACCCCCGCCCTTCTTTTCAGCCCCCTTCTTGGGGCGGGGGCACACGGCTGCGGAATGGTTCCCCCCACAACTCCCGCAGGCGTGACGAAACCTCTAAATGGGACGAAAACACGCCCCCTTTGCAGCGAACTCGTGGCACACCAAAGAGGCCCCTTTACCGACGACGCCCGCCACGGCCTTGGCCGGCGCGGGCGTCACGGGCTCCTCTTCCATAAAGTGACCGCTGTCGGTCCTATCGCAGCCCTCCTTCCCCGACATATGCGTGGCCTGGAACCAAAGGTCCGGAACCACCATATCCCAGGGCAAGTAGGGGTCATGGGCAATACGCATCCTGAACCCCTTATCGTAATGCCTCCATATTGTTCCCCCATATTCAAAGTGGGCCCTCGCAATGAGGTCGATATATTTCAGCAAGGCAGCGGCCCTACCCGGCTGCCTCTGAATTACAACCGACGCAAAGGTCAGAAAAGCGTACAGCCAAGAGCTGAAACACTTTGTGACCTTTGTTTTCTTAACCTTCTCCCCAGGTACCACCTCCTTGTCCTGTTTAGGGACATCCCTGTTTAAAATGGAGAAAAGGTCGACATACTCCCCCCGCCATATTGCCTCCTTCACCGACGGGTGAAGATGGTAACCTAAAAGCGTTGCGGGCAACCCACAAGGGATGGCCCCAGGCTTGATGCTGGCGAACGGGTCCCACACCGTGGTGGCCCCCGATCCCAGCACACTAAGCCCCGGTGGATACACAAAAGGGGGCGGTGGCATAATGGCCGACTGAGGAGGGATCCAACCACCCACCCCCGCCCCAGGTGGGAAAGATACCCCTGGGGCCCCTACTGGCGGGGCCGGCGGGGACCAAACCTGTCCACAGGTGCCCGCAGCAGCCCCCATGAAGCTGTTGCCACTCCCCAATGCGGGCGGGATGAACCCAGGACCCTGCACGGGAAGGAGCGGTGAAGTGCCTACGTGTGGTGCGACCTCACCTGCCCCGTAAGGGGTAGAAGCCATCCACGGGGGACCCATCCTTGTTGGGCCCTGCAACGATGACCACTGCCCCGACTGGGCCATCTGCCCCGCCGGGGCCGTCTGCACAGTGTGTGCCAGCTGCGTGGTGTGGGCAACCTGCCCCTCCTGGGCCGGCTCCTCTTCGGGGTCGGCTCCCCAGGCTGCGGCATCAGTCATGGGAAGCCCCTCCGGGCCAGCACCCGACCGCCACCGCTCCAGTTCATCGAGCCGCTCCAGGACCCTGGCCCAAGAAAGAGAATGGGAAACCTCGGGTTGAGGGACCGTGGGCATAAAACCCACCCCCCACCACCACCGGGACCACCCCTGGGGGCCCCTCTGCCGCAGCCCGAGCCCGGGCAGACGGCCTGGCAGCCCTCCTAGGCCGCACCACTGGTTGGGCCGGGAGGGCCTGCGCCTGTCGTTTTTTAGGGGCCATTAACCCGGACGTATAATCTATTTTTTACACAGAAGAGGAGAGGGCGTGAACAATCCCCCCAAAGGCCCTTGCACTCAGCAAGCAAGGCCTGCCCTAATAAGCAGGCCTCAGAGGTGCAAACCCCCCAGGAGGCCAAACCACCACCCCTCCCTACAGTGGCAGCAAGGCCCACCACCAGGCCTTTTATGACCAAGGCCTCAATCCACCCCGTAAGACCCTCGCGGGCCCGCGATGCCCCCAACTGGCAACACCCCGCCCAACCCCCAATGAGGCAATGGGGCTCCAAACCGGAGCGGAGCCCAGCCGATGCTGGCTCCGCTGAAGAATCAAGGCCTTTCACTCGAAAAAACAGGCCACAAAATGGCGCCCGGCACGAGGCTGGGCACAAAATGGCTGCCGCGAGCAGACTATCAAATGTCTGCTCGAGGCTCTGCAGTCCGGGCGAAAAGGGAGAGCCCCGGGCCTGCTCGCCCTTATATAGGGCAAGCAGGCCCCGCCCGGACCAATCAGGAGCCTGGCCAATTAGGCCTGACCTCCCGAGCGAAGTCTCGCATCGCGAGACTTCGCCCGGGATCCAAAATGGCGGCCGCCATGAGGGACCGTGTCTCCCGGTCCCTCCAGCAAAGCCTGCCGCCGGGTAAGTCCGGCGCTGCCATTCTTAAAGTATCCTATCAAAGTCTCTAAACTATCTGAAAAGAGGAATGGATGAGTTCTTGTAGTGAGTTGGGGTTTTTATCCTTGATTTGATAGATTTGTTGTTGTTTGCAGCCTCATAATGGACTATAATAATTACAGATTAAATATGTCTATATTTAGCCAAAATTGAGGTAGATGACTGATAGGCAAAATATATGTATGAATTTGTGCATTTTATTCATTCATTTATTTAGATTGCTTGTATCTGGCCCATTTCCATTAATTCTAAGCAGCTTACACTATAAACTTATTTCAGGGGACCCCCAATTCCTGCAATATAATCATATATAAAAAGAGTAAATATACATCAACAGGAACTTTAGGGGTGGACTTTAAAAATATTATCCACTAACTTACAATGAACAAGAAAAGAACACAACCTTCGTAAAACAAAACTATCTTGCGTGTATTTGGACTTGAAGATCTTCATGTAAATGTCAGTTAAAATATTATAGAATTGCATTTGTTTCCAGTCATTTGCTGTATCCAAATGGAATGCATAGTAGATTATTGACAACTAGTAGTCATCTCCCCAGTCATTACAAAGTAAATGTTTTCTAGAAAAAATGAAAGCAACATATTCATTGATCAGACTAATCAGGCTCCTCTTTTCTTCTTTTTTTAATCAAGATATATGGATCAAACATAGTACTTTACTTCTCCACTAGTATGAATTTGAGATCTTTTGACTCTTTCATCCACTCTATTTTTTACTTTTACTTTCAGATCTAAGCTTGTGGTGCGTGGGCAGAGTGAGATTAAAAATACAGACACAGACAGTATGGCTGGGAAATTGGAAAGCCTAGGGTGTTAAGTTGCACATACTGTTATTTTTAAACAGCCATGAAATTTTCCTCTGTGGATGTTTTTGCTATGATTCTTTTCCCTTGTTGAGATTTGTTGTAACAGCAAACTGTGAAGAAGCTGGGCATTCTATAATACAAATTTGAATTACCTTGAAAAAGTTAGCTTGTTATTCGGTGTATGTATGCATGTATGTATGTATGTATCTCTCTCCCTCTCCCTCTCCTTCTCCCTCTTTCTCTCCCTCCCTCCCTCCCTCTCTATCTCTCTATCATCCATATCTATATCATCTACATCTATATCATCTACGTCTATATCATCTACATCTATATCATCTACATCTATATCATCTATATGTATATTGTTTTTCCCAAAATAAGACCTACCCTGAAAAAAAGCCCTAGCATGTTTTTTACACATGTGCCTAATATAAGGCCT
Organism: Erythrolamprus reginae; assembly: GCF_031021105.1. NCBI lineage: Eukaryota > Metazoa > Chordata > Lepidosauria > Squamata > Dipsadidae > Erythrolamprus > Erythrolamprus reginae. Next base: position 84,478,104 of record NC_091954.1, on the reverse strand, counting down.
AGTCACAAAACAAACCCAACTTAACTGCCTGTGCAGCTGCCTGCCTTCCTATTCCATTGGTTGCTCATGGCGCCAACATGAGCTGAGGTAAGGGAGGGTGGAACTGCCTCACACACCCCACACTAGTTTGCCTCAGGGGCCTCACAGACAGGCCACCCATGCCTCAACAGTTGCCTCATGGCCGTGACACTGTGTCGCTCAGCCTTCTGTTCCATTGAGGCCAGGAACAAGCAGAAGTGGGCCAGAGGCCATGCAGGGACTGTGGGACAGGGCTTACCAGAGCTGCCACCACGAGGTGAGGCAGGTGTCAGGGCGTGAGAGGCCTGACTGAGGGATCCTGAGGTAAGCTGGTACAGGTTTCATAGGGCAGTTGAACCCTCTGACTCATGGCAGCGGCACTGGCGCACTGTGCAGCCTCCAGCCCCTCTGAAAGCAAACAGAAGAGAGCGTGGAAAAAAATAATAAGAGCCCTGAAAATAAGTCCTAGTGCTTATTTTGACACCCAAAATAATTTTCAGAGAAATGTATCTATATCTATATATGAAGAAGCATCCTTAATCTGTGAGAATATTTAAAAAAGAAATAAAATGTTCTATTTGGTTTAGTTTACATTTCTCAGTATGGATCTATCTCTATGATTTGTCTGAAGGATAGCTAAGAATTTGGAAATAAATGTTAATGTTCTTGACTGATATGATTATTTTCAGAAGTGGGCTCTGGGCCTATTACTTGCACTGAATAAATGATGTGTGTGTGTGTGTGTATAACACACACAGTACACAACACCCCCCCCATGTATTCAATGTAATAGGCCCAGAGCTCACTTCTGAAAAATAATCATTTGTGAGTGTGTGTATACATATATACATACATACCAGACAAGGGTCCCCCATCGCATGCACAGGAAGCTAAATGTTGCGTGAGGAAGCATGTGTGAGATTTTGCTGATTTGGGGCGTTTTTTTGCTTCACGGAAGCAAAAAACTGCTGAAAATCACTGAAATCTGACGTGTGTGAGTGTTGTCATGTAAGACTTTGCTTCCTGTGCATATGCATAAGCCAAATCGTGTGTGGGTGCATGCACTCATGCATTGGGGACACAGAGTTGCATGCACAGCTCAATTTTTCCTACCAGAATACCGTCCCCCCACCGTCCGCCCAGGAACCCAATACTGATGTATTTATCTATCTATCTATCTATCTATCTATCTATCTATCTATCTATCTATCTATCTATCTATCTATCTATCTATCTATCTATTAGATTTGTATGCCGCCCCTCTACATAGACTCGGGGCAGCTAACAACAATAATAAAAACAGCATATAACATATCTCATATTTAAATGATACATATCTAATATAATATTTAATATCTAATATTTAAATGATACATATCTAATATAATATTTAATATCTAATATTTAAATGATACATACATATACACAAACACACAAATACAGACATAACCATGCACACGAGAAAGAGAGAGAGAGAGAGAGAGAGAGAGAGAGAGAAAGATATATATTGATGGTCTTTGACTGTAATAAAGGTCTATTTATATATTTAAAGATATATAGAGATATACAGTATGTATTAGACAGCATCACAGGGATTTTTCTCTTTTCAAAGGGATGAAGTGTCTGTGTGAAGAACTTGAAATTTGTAAAGTCAAAAATATCTTCTACTTTCCAAATCCTGCTTTCTTGATGATAGCCTTGATAATAAGAGTTATCAGTCTCTTAAGAAATGGAAGCTATTCCCTTTAATTTAAGGATTAGTTCCTAGCATTGCGTCATCCAGAGAAAGCAACATGGTGACCGAGTAGTGAAGATGCTTAGCCCACATTTGGAAGGTTAGGAGTTCAATCCAAGGTAGCGGCAGATGTTTTTCTCCTAAGAAATAATATATGCTGTGAATGCCACATGTTGTCAGGAAATACGTCTGGCCAGGAAATGCTCAGCTCCATCCAGTTATCCAGACTCTACCCAGAATTACGGGATTATAGGGTCATAAAAAGGGGGGGAAAGTAAGTTCTACTGAGTTTTTCATGTTTTGGCCAATTGCTTAATTGGAACATAAAATTCATGACCAGAAACAATAATAAACAAGAGCTAATAAAGGATTCTTAGAGCATGAAAAATGTATATCATAAACCTAAGATCAATAGGTTACAAGCCATTATTTTGAGCCAGAGGAAAAGTGGGAAGTAAAATCTTTGAAGCAATTAAATTAGAGGAGATACAGTAGGATACTACAAATAGCATGATAAATAATCCATAAAAATATGTTTCATATTAAGCAACTCCTGCTTACAGATTTCTTTAATTCCCGTTGAGTACTTTTTTCCACTCTATAATATATTGATGAGAATAGCTATATTTCATTCAGCTTTCCTTTTTGATTTCTATAATTCTATGTCATTGAGACTGATTGAGACTGAGAGTTGGAAATTAACTTACATTTTAAAATTATTTTCTCTGTAGTATACAACTGATGACACAAACCATAATAAATATGTAAGGGGTAATTATTAGGATTAAAAGGGAGAAGGAAGAAATCTATTTGCAGCTATCACAGTTTTATTCTTTGGGAAATGTCATTTGTGGGACCAAACATATGCTTCTATAAAGGATAACTAGTATCATGTATATAAACACTATTATATCTTTGTATACAGTACTACCAATACGTACTAGACTAAATAAGTAAGTAAGTAAGTAAGTAAGTAAGTAAGTAAGTAAGTAAGTAAGTAAGTAAGTAAGTAAGTAAGTAAGTAAAATTGGCTGATGATATTTTCAAACAATGAGAACGGTTCGTTTAGGGGAAGATGGCCATGATTATGCAAAGGAATGAGTAAGTAAGTAAGTAAGTAAGCAAAATTGGCTGACGATATTTTCAAACAATGAGAACGGTTCGTTTAGGGGAAGATGGCCATGATTATGCAAAGGAATGAGATCCAAAAGGAGGGAAACCCCCCGCACCAACAAACCCACTTAACGCGTGTCAATTGGTATACATCGAAAGTGATGGTTAAAGGGTTCATCTTACTTAGTTTAATCACAGCCCTCTCGCGCAGCAACCAGGTGCCTGGGGATTACAAAGCCCATGTGTTCAAAGCTGCCTGGCAGGAAGGAAAGCCGCTTCCAACTGCGATCTGCAGAATTTTTCATGTTGAGTTGGTTGTGTGGTAAAAGAGGACTGGGGGTGGATCAGGTCCCTTTTGGGCTGGCGAGCTCTGGCCGAAAGCAGGAGAACCATGTTCAAACATGCAGATGGATTGGATCCTCACCAAGCATAAACTTGGCTGAGGAAGGTGACGCACAGCGGCTCACTTTCATCTAAAAATAGTTTGGCTACATACGGTGGGATTTGACTCCTAAGTATTTCATGCTTGGGTAGAACTAATAACCCTGCAAGGTAAACCACTCTTATATTTTTTTTGCAAGATGGGTAAGGCTGGTCAGGGGAGGGGAGAGACAGGGAAGGAGGGAGAGAGAGTGTCCAAATGGTACCCTGCTCTCCAATGTTAATCCCTTCCAACTCTGTTTTTTTGAATAAATTGAGCAGGGGATTGGAGTAGAACACCTCCGAGGTCCCTTCCAACTCTGTTATTCTGAATAAATTGAGCAGGGAGGTTGAATAGAAGACCTCCAAGGTTCCATCCAATTCTGTTCTTCTGAATAAAAATTGAGCAGGGGTTGCACTACAAGACCTCCCAAGTTTGAGGCACAGCAACGATGGCCTGGTACGCTAGTAATTTTATATAGAGATGGGTGGAATGTATTCTACCTATGTGTGTGTTAGTCTTCATATCACCCCAGTCCTTTTCATCTAGTTTACTTATTTATTAGTTTGTCAAACGTGTAGGATAGCAGTTATAAACATGGACATGAACAAAGGAAATGAATACAAATAAATGGGGTCAGGCATGGTAGGCACGCTGGTGCGCTTATGCATGCCCCCCTTTATGGAAATGGGATGCGATCCACAGACAGTTTAAAGTTGAAGCTGTGAGGATTTGAGGATGTAACAATAGAGTCGGGTAGAGCATTCCAGGCATTGACCACTTAGTTGCTGAAGTTGTATTTTCTGCAATCGAGATTGGAGTGGTTTACCTTGACTTTGTATCTATTGTTTGCCTGTGTATTATTCAGGTCGAAGCTGAAGAAATCGTTGGCAGGTAAAATGTTGTAGCAAGCAATTTTGTGTACTATGCTTAGATCAGACTGCAGGCATAAGAAATCTATTCTCTCTTGTTGAGACTCATGTTCTGTTAATATCATTTAATGGTTAATGATTAATCATCTACTTCACATTCCCTAACTTCTAAAATCCTCTGGTGTTTAACCAAGCCTGGTCCAAAGATTTGCTTGCAGAAATTAAATATGTAAACGGCATTCCATTTAAATGATGTAATAACTACAAATTTCTAATCTGTTAGAGCAACTGAAAATTATAACTCTTTTTACTTTGCCATCCCTTCTTACTATTTGACCATCTCATAATTTCAAACAACTAGCATCAGTTTTAAACAAAAAAGAAAGATTTAATGTTTTTTTTTAAAATCAGTTTTTATTTCTACTATAGTATGTGTCAACCACTCTTAGCTCATCCTTGATATGAAGTGGTAAGATTATTTTAGAACAGGTTTGTCAAACTTGCGGCCCATGGGATGGATGCGTCACACACAGGCCACACCCACTCCAGCTCTGCAAAGGCAAAAAAGTCATAATATGTCATGATAAATCGTGTGATGTGATCAAGTTTGACAATTGTGTTTTAGAATATTAAGAAACAGCAGAATGTATCTGATCATTGCTTCATGTATATATTTCTTTTTGGGGGGGAGGGTATATTTTTTAAATTTTTAATCCACCTTAAAATAAAACAATATATGAATACAAACACTACAACAATCCTTATCATAAAACATATATGAATTTTTTTCCTTTTCCTATTAAACATTCAATTGAGGCTCTTATATCTCTCTCCTCATTTAAAATTCTATAAAATTATTAAATATCAAACATCAAAAAACATTTCTCCATCTTATAGTAAGACATTACCTAAATATAAATCTTCATTTAAACTTTAATATCTCCATCTAACTAATTTATCCATTGTCTAATATTATACACACAATGTATCTCATAACTATTGGAGACTCTCTATATATATACAGTATATAAGATAAAGAAAAACTTCTCATACTCCCAACACTTTACCTTATCAAACTCATATTTTAAAAAAATTCTATATGTTTAAGCTAATATTAGTAACTACGTTTTGTATTATATCATTATTTAGTGCTTCATGTATTTCTCATGACAACAGGACAGTATGAACAATATTTCTAAAAAATCTTTCCTTACTAGAGGTACAAAATGTATTGGGTTTTCAGCAGTAAAATATCAGTTGATACTGCTAAATATTAGTATCTCACTGTTTGCATTTTAAGATAATTTTATTCATAACTTTCTACTTACAGTAAATAACTGTAAGTCAATAATGTAGGAGATGAGCAGTCTTGAGCTGAAGGGTGGGGTTAAATATGTAATTAGTTTGGTGTCATTGCACAGTGACAAGAGATCCAAATCCTCTTACATACCTATGTTGTGAATTCTATTGGCTCTTATCTAACACTAATTTAGCTTGAGCTGTTGGTTGCTCACGTTCTTGTGTATAGGTGGAAGGAATAAACTGTTAATGCTTTGAACTCAACTGCTATTCCTGGTTATTTGCTCCTGACGAATACTTGCTTGGAATTTGGAGAGAGCCTACAAATCAGGTCCCTTTGTGTCTTTTTAGGATTCCTGGGACCAACTTGTGCAGACAAAGTCAATTATTGTGCTTCATTTCCTTGTCAGAACAATGGGACCTGTTATACAGATCGACTCTCCTATTCTTGCAGCTGCAGTCCAGGTTTCACAGGACCTACCTGTGCCCACCTGATTGACTTCTGTGCTCTGAATCCTTGTGCTCATGGCATTTGTCGCAGTGTTGGAACAAGTTATAAATGTCTCTGTATTCCAGGTATGTAGGTTCTTGTCATATTCTTTCATACCTTTTTTGCTGTTAACAGTACCTAATTAAAAGTATTTTTATTTTGCTGTTTAATATATGTGTGATGACAAGTTGTTTCTTCCTGTGTTAACTTTAATAACATTTATGCAGTCTATGTCTAATGAAAAAAAAATAGACTGAGCACTTGGACATGCAAATTACTCTCAGTCTATCCTTTGTCTGAAAGATTTATTCATATTTGTAGGCAAGCTTTATTTGTCAAAGGAGTTAAAATACCTTAATCAAGTGATCACAGCTGTATATTAAATTACTTTCACAAAAATTAAATCACATTTTAAATTGTCACTGCCTTACATAAAATCCATGGACTTGTAGGTTTTATGAACAAGTAATTTAGCATGATAGACTGAGTTGATCATGATACAGCTAGTTGAACCTCATTGAATTTTAGTGTGGGCTTTATTTAGCTTTTTAGTGTGTAACTTTAGCTTTTTATCTAATTTCCGATAACTTAGGCTACATTCAAACATGAACTCTCTCTCTCATCTAGTATTTACTCAGAATCCCACTTAATTTATATTATCTTTTTCAACTCCTCTGTTATCACCAGCCCCTCATTCAGTTTTCTAACCAGATTAGAGTGTTCCCTTGATTTTCGCGGGGGATGCGTTCCGAGACTGCCCGCGAAAGACGAATTTCCGCGAAGTAGAGATGCGAAAGTAAATACACTATTTTTGGCTATGAACAGTATCACAAGCCTTCCCTTAACTCTTTAAACCCCTAAAGTGCAATTTCCCATTCCCTTAGCAACCATTTAGATCATTACTCACCATGTTTATTTATTAACGTTTATTAAAAAAAATATTTATTAAAGTCGGATGAAAGTTTGGTGATGACATATGACGTCATCGGGCGGGAAAAACTGTGGTATAGGGAAAAACCCCGCAAAGTATTTTTTAATTAATATTTTTGAAAAACCGTGGTATAGACTTTTCGCGAAGTTCGAACCTGCGAAAATCGAGGGAACACTGTATTGCAAACATGCCCATGAGCATTTCATACACTTGTCATGTTCCTTTAAAAACAGGATTACATTTGAAATTCAGGAACATCCAAATGTCCCTATTCATTGGCTTTGTTCTGGACTACAATCAGAAATTCTATTAAAAATTGTGCTGAAATTCAGAGCAGGCTTACATCTGGACTAAAAAAAAAGTCATTGCTGGTTAATAAAAGAAATAGATTCATAATCCATTGTGCCGGCAGACTGGGAGAAAGAAATTCAGAAGCTTGGAAGAGGCCCTGCTTTAATGAGCTTACTAATAAAGCACGGCTGGAGGGTTTCTATTTCGACTCTCAAGATTCTGCACTTTCACCCCTAGTGTTGCCACTCAACCTCATTAAGGAAAGTCTGTGTGAGTTCTGCTTCCTTGTAAGGGACTTGACACCGTAATTTACAATAAGAACTGTAATAACTTGATTTAAAAGGACAGTTAAAGCAGATTAATGTGTAAAAGAATTATTTCTCCTACAAAGTAATTGTTTGGACATTCTCTGCAAACAAGCTCCCGATTGTTTCATGGTGCTCTTTTTCTTTCTCGGAACATTGATGTGAACTAGAGGAATAGCTTAGGGTAAGATGTATATTTGCAGAACATTACATACCAAGGAAAATCCTTCTTCTATCCAAGATGGGAAAAATGAACAGATAAGTAGAGGAAAGCATTTTAAACAACGTTTAAGCGTAGAATATTTTTGGACACTTGTTTCCAGTAATGTGTATGTTATCTTCATTTTTGCTGAATTACTAATCCCCCCCCACACATTTTTTTTGTTTGCTTGTTTGTTTATTTATTTATAGGCCGCCATTCTCCTTGCTCACTCAGGGCGGCTTACAAAATTAACATTAGCAAAGATAAAAATAGTACAATACAGTTTAAAAGTTAAGAGAAGTAAAAAAATAGAACCAAGTACAGTAGTACCTCTAGATACGAGCTGCTCCACATGCGAGTATTCCAAGTTACGAGCCACGACGGGAGCAAAATTTCTGTTCCAGACCCGAGCTGAAATTCGGGATACGAGCCGAGCTTCCACTAGGTGGCGCAAGAATCCTTGCTTCTGGTTATCTCCGTGGGGAAAAACAAAGTCTAAAGCCATTTGTTCCAGATACGAGTTGATCGACATACGAGCTCCATTCTGGAACAAATTAAACTCGTATCTAGAGGTACTACTGTATATACAATCAGTCATCCCTCATTCCTACTACTGGCCAGGGCGGAAACTATGATTATGACCCTCAGAAAACCAAACGAAAGAGAACTTTAAAATAGGGTGATTATGATGACGAAATGTTCCTTATAATTATCGGTCGGCCCATCTGGAAGAGCTTTGTATTGATCCTGTCCATTATGCAACATCTAATTGTTAAATATTGTAATGAGCTGTAGGATTGTCTTTAAAAATAATCTGGATATTTCAGTTATTTCAAAATAGGCTGTTATAAGGGACCATGAACTGGTACCATTTCAGACTTAATATTAAAATATATCTTATTATGTTTTAAGTGCAATTTAGAATATTGGTATTTATCTTACTTTTGCTTCTTAAGGATTTTCAAAATCTTACATACTTTGTTTCCTTTTTAAAAATTCATTTTAAACTTTGTCCATGTAGTAAAAGTCTTCAGTGAAAGATTCTCACTGAAATTTTGGAGGTACAGTGATACCTCGTCTTACAAACACCTCGTCATACAAACTTTTCGAGATACAAACCCGGGGTTTAAGATTTTTTTGCCTCTTCTTACAAACTATTTTCACCTTACAAACCCACCGCCGCCGCTGGGATGCCCCGCCTCCGGACTTCCATTGCCAGCGAAGCACCCGTTTTTGCACTGCTGGGATTCTCCTGAGGCTCCCCTCCATGGGAAACCCCACCTGCGGACTTCCATGTTTTGTGATGCTGCAGGGGAATCCCAGCGAGGGGAGCATCAGTGAAATCGCAGCATTGCAAAAACACAGAGGTCTGGAGGTGGGGTTTCGAGGACTTTGCTGTTTTTGCGATGCTGCGATTTCACTGATGCTCCTTTCGCTGGGAAACCCCACCTCCGGACTTCCGTTGCCAGCGAAGCACCCGTTTTTGCGATGCTGGGATTCCCCTGCTGGGATTCCCCTGCAAACACAGAAGTCTGGAGGTGGGGTTTCCCATGGAGGGGAGCCTCAGGGGAATCCCAGCAGCTCAAAAACGGGCACTTCGGCTGGCAAAAGGGGTGAATTTTGGACTTGCACGCATTAATCGCTTTTCCATTGATTCCTATGGGAAACATTGTTTTGTCTTACAAACTTTTCACCTTAAGAACCTTGTCCTGGAACCAATTAAGTTTGTAAGACAAGGTATCACTATATCCTCACTTCAGAATGTAAAAATCCTCCCCCCCCCCATTTTTTTTTAAAAAGAAGATGGTAACATATTTGCAGTGCTGGAAATTTAGCTTCTACACATGCTCAGAAGAAAATAATCCTGAGGAAAGCCCCCCTCCCCCATGCAAAAAAGATGGCGTTGTCCACAGACTGGCACTGATAGAACCAGTTCCGTGATGTCATTGTGACATCTTCACAGGGTTGCTACTGGTTCAGCCAAGGAACCCACTTCTGGTTTGAGGGTTGCTTAAATCCCAGGTTGCAAAATGGTTGGTATGAAAAAGCCAGCATGTGAATTTAAACATATTTATTACCCACTGCATGGAAAACAAGGTGTTAACTAGGTTTCAGGACCAGTTTGGTCACTAATGTTGCTTGACAGATGGATTGCCTGACAATGTTAGATTATGAAATATTTGCTAAAGGGAAGTTATGAAAAATGATTCAGAAGCTTTTTGAAGATGTGAGACATACTGACAAATCCGTAATGGATGTAGCAGGCAAAAGATTTATTTCATGTCATATAAAAGAAGAAAGTCTTGATAGGAGGAGAAGGACAGCAGAATGTATAGAATTGCCTGGTACAACTTGGGTGTTATTCACCATGGTTTTACTGAAGGATTTTCATTCATATATATATTGTCATTATATGTCTGTATGTGTACATATATGGCATGTATGTGTGTTTGTGTGTGTGTGTATATATACACACCGCATATACACTGTACATACACACTGTATATTTATATATGTAGACATACAATGACAAGTTTGAAGAAGTTGCTAAAAAAAGCCCATAAAGCACCATACTGATGAATATGTAGTTATGAACCAGCAGTTTAGAAATTAAATATTGTGACTGGATGTTTTTTCTGGTCTTTCCTTCCATAACATGTTTATTGCTGAATGAACATGAAAGCTGGAATAAGATTTGCTTTTCAATGATTCTGATGACTAAGGAGAACATAATTTCGGTAACGCTACAGATAAATGAAATAATTGCACTTAGATTGAATGTAGTGTTATATGTGGAGAAGGTCATATTAGATTCAACGAGTTATTTTTAAATAGACACAGCATGATGAGACCACACAAATCAACAGCGAGGTATACTTTCCTACAATTACAATTCAATGGTTTCTTTAAAAGGGACAAAAGAGAGTTTTTAAAATATTTTTGTTTTTATTTTGTTTATACATTTTACATATTTCTTCAATCTGAAAAGACTCTTAAGTTATGTACATAAGAACAACAATACCACCAAAACAAAATCCTAATAGGATATAACCAATTACAGTGGTCCCTCGATCATCGCGAGGGTTCCGTTCCAGGACCCCTCGCGATGATCGATTTGTCGCGAAGTAGCGGTGCGGAAGTAAAAACACCATCTGCGCATGCGCAGATGGTATTTTTATTTCCACCGCAGCAGCGAGGAGCCGAAGATTGGGTTTCCCCGCCGCCTCGCTGCTGCTGCTTGTCCGCGCGCGTGCCGCCCGCCCCCCCCGCGCTGTTGCTGGGGCCGCTTCTCAGCTGAGAAGCAGCCCTGGGGTTTCCCCGCGCGGCGCGCGCGCCGCCCACCCCCCCGCGCTGTTGCTGGGGCCGCTTCTCAGCTGAGAAGCGGCCCTGGGGTTTCCCCGCGTGCGCGCGCGCCGCCCGCCCCCCCGCGCTGTTGCTGGGGCCGCTTCTCAGCTGAGAAGCAGCCCTGGGGTTTCCCCGCGCGCGCGCGCGCGCCGCCCGCCCCCCCCGCGCTGTTGCTGGGGCCGCTTCTCAGCTGAGAAGCAGCCCTGGGGTTTCCCCGCGCGCGCGCGCGCGCCGCCCGCCCCCCCCGCGCTGTTGCTGGGGCCGCTTCTCAGCTGAGAAGCAGCCCTGGGGTTTCCCCGCGCGCGCGCGCGCCGCCCGCCCCCCCGCGCTGTTGCTGGGGCCGCTTCTCAGCTGAGAAGCAGCCCTGGGGTTTCCCCCGCGCGCGCGCGCGCCGCCCGCCCCCCCGCGCTGTTGCTGGGGCCGCTTCTCAGCTGAGAAGCAGCCCTGGGGTTTCCCGCGCGCGCGCGCGCGCCGCCCGCCCCCCCCGCGCTGTTGCTGGGGCCGCTTCTCAGCTGAGAAGCAGCCCTGGGGTTTCCCCCCGCGCGCGCGCGCGCCGCGCGCCCCCCCGCGCTGTTGCTGGGGCCGCTTCTCAGCTGAGAAGCGGCCCTGGGGTTTCCCCGCGCGCGCGCGCGCCGCCCGCCCCCCCGCGCTGTTGCTGGGGCCGTCGCGCGCCGCCCGCCCCCCGCGCTGTTGCTGGGGCCGTCGCGCGCCGCCCGCCCCCCCACGCTGTTGCTGGGGCCGCTTCTCAGCTGAGAAGCAGCCCTGGGGTTTCCCCCGCGCGCGCGTGCCGCCCGCCCCCCCGCTGTTGCTGGGGCCGCTTCTCAGCTGAGAAGCGGCCCTGGGGTTTCCCCGCGCGTGTGCCGCCCACCCGCCCACGCCGTTGCTCGCGCCTTACCGGGGCAAGAGGGGGAAGACCCAGGGAAGCCTCTGCCCGGCGGGGAAACTCCACCATCTACGCATGCGTGGAAGGGCACGCATGCGCAGATGGTGGAGTTTACTTCCGGGTTGAAAACTCGCGATATAGCGTTTAGCGAAGATCGAGATCGCGAAACTCGAGGGACCACTGTATACCTAATTATCACAATCATTAAAACATTAAAGTATTGAACTGTGTTGAAAAATCATAATTAATTAGTCTCTAAATGCCTTCCACAACAGTTTTAACTAATTTTCAGATGGAAATTAAAATTGGAAAATATATTTGCTTCACAGAAAAGGCTGTTTCTGAAGAAGGCTAGCAGAAATCCTATTTCATATGTTTTCTATTGCAATTTGTGGCATTTGAGATGCCACATTAGGCATTCTCTGTTCAGTCTTACTGACTGGGTAGAATTTAATTGGGAAAGGTGTCCTGGGAGATACCCAGGCCCTGAGCCATATGATTGCCATAATATTAGATTAACTTGTAACCCTTGGAACTTGGCTTTTCCCATGTTCTCAGACTGGAAACCACATTCTGACTTTTTATTTCTCCTTTCCCACACATCTATTGTTCCTTTTGGTTCCATCAAATTAATTATCAGAAGCTTTTTTTAACCATCTTCTTGATGATACTGGCCAGGTTGTTGTATTTCCATTTTTAAGTACCTGTATTGATTTTATCCAAGCACTGGTTTATTGTTATTTTACTGTAAGGTGGGGACGGAAAGGGAGTGACTGTTTTTGAAAAGATAAATTGATGAATGGACAGGTGGGGGGCGAACCTCTGGCTACCTCTGCTTAACTTGTTCAATAGCTTGCTAGTCCAACCCCCTGCCTGAGCAGGCATCTTAAAGCACCCCAGCCAAGTGGCAGTCCAATCTCTGAGGACCTGCAGTTCTCAGCCCCAAACCTCTTTCTTGCTTCTGTGTGGGACAACTTTCTCCCAGAAAACTATAACCTCTTTAGATCTTGCTTGCCTTTTCAAGTACAGCTCCTAGTTCTGCCAATTCTCTACCCTGAGCTCAGCTTTCTTCACCAATTGCCCTTTTAGTCCTTTCAAAATTACAGTGGTTCACTTTAATAGACCGTCAAATAATTGAAGCAACACTTAGGAAAATAAGAATACCTTCTTGCTTCACTTCTAGAATAGAACATAGAATGCAGATTAGGAGGGGTGGAAGGGACCTCAGAGGTCTTCTAGTCCAAGCCCTTGCTCATGGCTGGAGGCCTTATACCAGGGGTCCCCAAACTTGGCAAGTTTAAGACTTGTGGACTTCAACTCCCAGAATTCTCTAGCCGGCTATACTGGCTGGAGAATTCTGGGAGTTGAAGTCCACAAGTCTTAAAATTGCCATGTTTGAAGACCTCTGCCTTATACCAAGCGATGGCGAACCTTTTTTTGCTCGTGCCAAAAGAGCATGCATATGCATGATAGCGTGTGCATACACACATGCACACACCCATAACACAGTGCTCTCCCCGCATGCATGTATGCACAACCCTCGCCCGCATGTGCAGAACCTGTGGATAGAGGCCCCCAGAGCCTGTCGATAGAGAAAAATGGATTCCAGATTATTTTCGGCCTTCTGGAGGGAGGGAGGGAGGTTGCCATTTTCAGGGGGGATGCTTTTTTCAGGAGGGATGTCATTTTCAGGAAAGCCTTCTAAAACCTGGGGAGTGTGAAAAACAGCCCAATGGCCCAACCGGAAGTTCATTTATGAACTTCCGGGTGAGTCCATTTTTCACCATCATAGGCTCTGGAGGCTTTCCTGAAACCTGGGAAAGGCAAAAACAACCTCCCTGCTCTTTGGGAAGCCAAAAACCAGCTGCTCAGCACACATATGCCTGCTGGAGCTGACCTGGGGCATTGCCTTGCGTGCCCTCATATATCATTCCATGTGGCACCTGTGGCATGCATGCCATTGGTTCGCCATCACAGCCTTATACTATCCTTCTCAAATGATTGTCCAGTCTATTTTTGAAAACCTCCAGGAATGGAGCACCCACAACTCTAGAAGGATTAATTGTTCTCACTGTCAGAAAGTTTCTGTTTACTTCTAAGTTGGATTTCTCTTTCACCAGCATCCACCCATTACCTCTTGTCCTTTGGAACGAAAGTCAATCCCTTCTTCTCTGTGACAGTTCTACAGTACTGGAGGACAATTAACATGTTCCCCTAATCCTTCTCTTCGAACAGCTAGAGTGATTAAACAAACACACCTTAACCACTCTGTTGCCATCTTGTTCAAAGTTGTTAACTAGATGGCAACAACGTTTATTGTGTATCCAGTACACAAAAGAACAGCAAAACGTGAATGAGTTTATACCTCTAGCTATGCAAACAGTAAAAGGAATGCTGTATGTGGTTAGGGAGGGGATAGGCATAATCTGTGAAACATAGAAACATAGAAGACTGACGGCAGAAAAAGACCTCATGATCCATCTAGTCTGCCCTTATACTATTTTCTGTATTTTATCTTAGGATGGATATGTTTATCCCAGGCATGTTTAAATTCAGTTACTGTGGATTTACCAACCACGTCTGCTGGAAGTTTGTTCCAAGGATCTACTACTCTTTCAGTAAAATAATATTTTCTCATGTTGCTTTTGATTTTTCCCCCAACTGTACTTTCATTTCTTCAGGGTCTCTAAACTCTTTTCTATAAATTTGGGCTTGAAGATAAGGAGGAATTTTGGGGCTTTTCTGTCATGGGTGCAAATACTTTTCTTCTGTTTATCTCCCAAAGGCAAAATTGTACTGTTGTAATTGAGAGCAGAGGTCTGTGTGAACATTACTGTACAAAGGAAAAAGTCAGGGCAGCTCTGAATTTTAAAAATCTCTTACAAACCTCCCTGTTAAAACTCTTCTTAACCCAGTTGGAAAGGTGTTTTTTTTTAAAAAGTCACCAGTAATTTAAAGTTTTAGGGAGGAAAAATGTCCCTTGCATTTCATCTGTGGTGGCATTTCATATTGATTTTGCAATTGAGTTCAAAAGATCATGATTCAGTTTCTTTTTAGCAGAGGAGTACTTTTGTGACCTCCTTTTTTTGAAAAAAAAGGTGATAGGGTGAAGACGCCCTCTAGCGGAGACAAAAAGGCATTTCTATATCAATGTAATATGATTTGGGTCTAATTGCCCTATAAAACGTACTTGCCTGTATTCAAAATCAATATTTGTTATATAAGTAGCATTTTTCTAAGAGAAAAAAGTCTGGATTCAATCAAAATAATTCTGATAGATATAAAATGAACTACATTAAGAATATTTTGTAGTGTTTAATCTACAAATAGGAAATCAAGATAGAATTACAGAGTTATTCTCTGGAATTACAAGGTTACTACTAAAGGGCCCAGAGTGTACATATGTATATATTCTACGTAAGGTAGGTGCATTCTGCTCCAATGACCATCATATTATTGGATTCATACTGTATCAGTATTTTTAGATGTGTGCTGATTTTTTTAAGGCAAGGAATTCCATTTACTTTTCTTCCCAAGATTTCTCTTGCTCTTCAGAACTTGAAGTCCATAGGATGATGATCATGAAAAGTATAAATCTTTTCTGTTCAGCAATGCATATCCATAGTCAAACATTCTATTCATAAATTGGGGCTTCAGGGGGCTTTTTTTTAAATTAAAAGGGCTGTTATTTAATTTTTTTTGTTCAGATAAGGTTTTAGTGGTAGAGAATAATGAGTAAAAATGTTTAATATCTCTTGTCAATGACAGATCAGTCTAATAATTATACAAAAACTTTTAATCTCAGTTCTGTGTTAGGAGGAGAAGAGTACAGAATAAAAGGAAATCTAATATATTCTCCTTCTCTTTCTCTTCCATCCTTATCATATCCATACTGGTACCTGGAAAATCTACTTTCATTGTAGAAGCTACTTATTTGTCCTCCAATTTCTTTAGGAAGTATACTAATACTAAAGAAACCATTTTGAGGAGTAGAATTTGTAGCATTGTGCATCTATGTATATGTGTAATTGGGAAGTGGAAAGGATTGGGGATTCCTATATATATACAGTAGTCCCTCACCTATCGCTGGTGTTACGTTCCAGACCCGGCCGCGATAGGTGAAATCCGCGATGGGGAATTTATCGACTGATAGTACTTATTTAAGTATTTATATTGTAATTGTTTGGTAAGTTTTCATTGTTTTAAGTGTTTATAAACCCTTCCCACACAGTATTTATTTTAGATACAGTATTTAAATACAGTATTTACAATTTTAGATTTTTTTTTTTTTGAAAAACCTGCCGATCGAGTTTGGCGGGCTGTTTAAATCTGCCGATCGACTTCCTCAGAAACCCGCGAACCAGCAAAGATCCGCGAATGATTGTTCTCATTAATATTTCTTGAAAACCCGCGATGAAGTGAAGCCGCAGTAGGTGAAGCGCGGTATAGCGAGGGACTACTGTATCTGTACACATATGCACATATGCATGTGCAACAAGACAAATTCCTTGTGTGTCCAATCACACCTGGCCAATAAAATAATACTACAGTATTCTATTCTATTCCATTCCATTCTATTCTTGCTGGGGTCATTTGAATTCAGTCCATGTTTACTGAAGAAAAATAAATCACACTACTGTATTTATTGATAGTAGCGTTTTCACATTTTAGTTGCAAAATAACCTGTATGAATGATGTGTAGAAAATGAAAGCTCTACTCACTTAAATATACAGTACACAGTGACCTGGATCTGAAATGTAATATCCAATAAGTGCAATGACAGCCACAATTCATCTGGGATGACGGCTGCTCAAATAGAGTTAGCAGTAAGGAACTCCTGAAGAAAAGTATAATTGTGTTAGTTAGTATAGTATAAAGTATAATAAGGGTTAGCCAGGGTTGCTCCCAAGACAATATTAGGTCAACGTTGATAGAACATATCTTATGAATGGAAATTAGGCTAAGCAATTATTATCTTCACTATGTTACTCTGGATAAATTATATATCTCACAAACCAAAACTGAGTTTCCATAGTAGTAATATTTTGGGTGATGTGTAAACATAGCCAATATGTAGCAGAAAATAAAGAGTTTCTAGTACAGTATTAAAAAAATAATGTGACCTACTTCAGATATCATGCTAGCGAAGCTTCCTTAACTATGATTTCTTGAGTAAATCATAATTGGTTGGGTTCACACAATGCTTACCACAAATCATGTATCATTAATTATAGTGCTTAGCTGCTGAAAGCCTGTTAACCCATAGGCAGACAAATCACACTGTGACTTAATATGATATATGAACTCAGTCTGTGAATGTGCAATCAGTAAAGTTTATTGAACAACTGTGCACTGTATGCTAACTGAATTTTGGTCAAACACATTAGTAACACTTTCTGAACTGTGAAATGGATTTCTTGCTTGTTCTGTTGACCATCGACATATTGTGCAATGGTACAGTTGTCATTGTACATTCATGGTTGCTTGCCTTTATCTGCTTCAAGGATGAGAAAATTTGACTGTGAATCTCTATGTACTTTTAAACATTCTCTATTGAATTATATGTTGGTATGAGAGCCTATTTCAAGATAAAGTGATGTCACTATGATTTCTACATACTTCACATTATATCAGTTGAAATGGAAGAATGATTTCTGCAAAAATATTACTGCACTGGAAACCGAATAGTCTCTGATTTCTAATAAAGCTGGTGAAGTTCTTCTTTAAGAGTTAAATGTATTTGTGGCTATTTAACATGTAAAATAGACAAGAAGATCTATTTAAGGTCCAAATATTTTAATGTATATTCAGAAGTATTTAAAAGCTAAATATGGGCATTTTTATAAACAGCAATTTATGTGAGAGGAACTCAACGGTGGGGAATGCCGTTCCGGTGGCGGCCATGTAGCCCGTAGGTTAGCACCGGTGGCGATGCTGGGTGTGCACGCACCATCAGTGTTTCCCCGGACATATGCCTGCCATGCCCCACCGCGAGTGTTGCCTTCCTCCGCCGTTCGCCCCTTGCTCGCCTCTTGCACTGGCTCCCCGCACCGTCCATGCTGCTGCCATTCATCCCAAGAGCTAGAGGCGAGCGCTGCAAGCGGGTGGGGGGGGGAATGGTGGTGGGCAGCGACGAGTGGGTACTTACTTGTTTGCCCATTTCCGTGTTTTTTTCGCTTCTGCGCATGCAAAACCCCCGGAAATCGAGCTCACGTGTGCACGCAAGGGGGGGGATGCGGGGGCACTCCCGGCCCATTCCGGTAGGGCCAGGAATGGTAGCTCGCTCCTGGAGGAACTCTACCATTTTCTACAAAGATGTTTGTAGTGTACTGTATATTCTTTTCTTTATTGCTGTTGTGCCTTTAGGTTACCATGGTCTTTACTGTGAAGAGGAATATAATGAATGTCTTTCAGCCCCTTGTCAGAATGGGGCTACCTGCCAAGACCTTGTCAATAGCTATGAATGTGCATGTCTTTCTGAATATGAAGGTGAGCAACACTATATTTTAATAAAAATTAATCTATAGATTATTGTAAATCCACCTAATAAAAGTATATGCATAAGTTCGCCATTTGCCAGATAAATCTTTTTGTAGACATTTCAGACTTTAGTGCTAAGCTGATTTGGATGGAACAGCATTTTCCCCTTAGACTATTATGCTATGTGGCCTAAATTAACAATGGGAAATTGATAATTGCCTTGATTCTGGAACACAATTAATGAAATTTTCTGATTAGGACTAAGATTGGTCTCTGACCTAAAAAAAAGAAAATTATTTGAAATGGAGCATAGCAATTGAATGGTCAAATAGAGGCAATCTGTCATTCAGAGAAATGGTTTTATGGTTTTTAAAAACGAGTGGATAAATGGGTGTACATCTAATTGAGCAGTTTGTGTGCATACTGGTTGTGTGCATATGTTTGCTACATAAAATAAAGGGGAAAAAAACAAAGACATTTGAATGCTAATCAAAAAGAGCAAGGAAATACAATACCTTGTTGACTTGCTGGTTGCTATTCCAGAGATAGCAAAGTAAATTGGTCAGTTGTGGGTTGTCAAAACCAGAAACCTGCCATCCTCCTTTTAAAAGTGTAGACCACTACTATTCACCCTCCTGTCCTATACCCAGATGCACCTAAAAGTTAAAGGAATCACTAACTTCAGGTTTACTCTTCAAAATCATCTTCAAAGGAGTATGCTAAATGTTAAATATGATGTCACTGGAACATGATAAGAAATAACTATTCAGTGTATATTATAATCAAAAAACACAGAAAACCGATGGCAAAAAAAGACCTAGTGGTCTACCAAATCTGCCCTTTGTGTTTTTTTGTTTTATTTTAAATGTTTTTTTTAATTATTTTTTAATTCTATAACATAATATCCTGGTGAAGAAGAAACCAAACCGTAACCTAGAACAAACTTTAGAATCATGTAAAAAACAGTATATTACCTATCAGTCAGATGTTGATACACCATATTTATGCATTCTGATGTTATTTTTCTTCCTTGCCATCCTCTGAATAAGTTATGCAATGAAGATCACTCAGAAGCTGCAACTGGCCAGAATATGACAGCATGGATAATTATAGGCATGACACAGTATACCCATCTCTAACATCTCTGGTTCATAAGTTGCACTGGATGTTGAAATTTGTTTTTAATATTGTATGATGCTCAGAGTTGTCAAGGAATTGGAAAGCCTGGCAGATCTTATAACTACATTTTTTAAAATGTATTATTCTCAGGAAGACACTGTGAATTATATAAAGATCCTTGTGTAAACATCAGCTGTCAGAATGGTGGGACTTGTGACAGTGAAGGGTTAAATGCTACCTGTACCTGTGCACCTGGATTTACAGGTATGTTTTTAAATTGCGCAATATGCAGAGATATTTATAAAAATGCAGAAGTAAAGTAAATGTAAAATATATTAATTTGCATTTGCACTAATTATGATTCCAACAAATTGGTGTACAGTTTAGATAACTGTACCTTATTCTGAACTAACAGTAACAGAGCAATAACAATATTTGTAATGTTTGAATTCATATGGTAAAAAGTGTATTAAAGTGAGAAGATCTTCCATAAAGGGAATTAAATTAAGATTTACAACTATATATTTCTTTTTATTTATGCTGATTCTTTATTCTCTTTCTGATTGATTGGCTGCTTCAAAACAGCCCTTTTCACAATTCTTTGTTGATTCAGATTTGAGTAGGGGGTTTTTTGTACATAGGCCAGGAACAATACTTTTTTTAAAGTACAGGTAGTCTTCGACTTACAATCATTTGTTTAGTGATTGTTCAAAGTTACAATGTCATTGAAGGAAGTGACTTACAACTAGTCCTTACACTTATACTGTTGTAGTATTCTTCATGGTTACATAATCAGATATTGGGATCTTGGCAACCAGTATGTATTTACAATGGTTGCAATGATCTGGGGTGTTTTGATAACATTTGCGAACTTCCCTGATAGTTTCTGACAAGCAAAGTTAATGGAGGAAGTTGTATTTAATTAAACAATTCATGATTCACCTAACAACTGCTTAATGACCCAAAAAGCTCATAAAATTGGGTGCAACTTAATCACGTTGCTTAATATTGGAAATTCTGGTCCCAGTTGCGGTCATAAATTGAGGACTACCTTTATCAAAAAGATAAGGAATCCAACCACAGATTTCTGTTTCTGTTTAAAACAGCATCCTTGAAACTAGGGTTCTACAGAGAAACTTATTAAACCTAACCAATCTAGTGGTGACTAGATGCATGGGAAATATAACCAATGGAAAGGAAGGGCACCAGTTTGGGAGCAATGGTTTCAGAAAGCAATTTCCTAGAATAAATCTTCCTATTTCAGAATTCTTTAGAGCAAATTCTGTTGAAACAGACATTTTCAAAAGAAGCTTTGCTGTGATTACTAATCTTATTTCATTCAAGCTTTTTTCTAGAAGTTTGATTGCTTTGCAATGCAGATTTTTTGCTATATTGTCACTGTTATTGTTTTAATCTCTCATGCAACCTTGGGGATATCTTGGACTGTTGTTTTAGAAGCAAATAATATGAAGTGAAACTGATAGCTGACAAAAAGAACAATATAGGTGAATTGCTTCTAACAAGGAATATATTACTTTTTAGTCACAGGTACAAATATAGAAATAAATACACAAATTGAAATGACATAGAAAGAGATTGTTATGTATACTATTTTACTTGTACAGTTGCAATAGAAAACTGTCTTTCTTGCCTGTTTTAAGGTGAAGAATGTGACATCAACATAAATGACTGTGAGAGTAACCCTTGTCGCCATGGAGGACTGTGCATAGACCAACCTAATGGATATATTTGTCATTGTCCACATGGATGGGTTGGTGCAAACTGTGAAATACGTGAGTGTATTTATCACTATTCATAGTACATTGAACCACAAAAATATTGTTTTTATGCAACACAAATAGAGTTAACAGGAGTTTGTAATGTCATCATAAGACACTCTGCACAATATGTCTTCCGTAATACAGTGGTACCTCTACTTAAGAACTTAATTCGTTCCGTGAGCAGGTTCTTAAACAGAAAAGTTCTTGAGTAGAAACAGTTTTTTCCATAGGAATCAATGTAAAAGCAAATAATGTGTGCAAACCCATTAGGAAAGAAATAAAAGCTCGGAATTTGGGTGGAGGAGGAGGAGGAGGAGGAGGAGGAGGAGGAGAGTCCCTGCCAAAGGAAGGTGAGGTGAGGGGAATCAAAAAAATATAAAACTTTAAGGCTTAAAAAAAAAAAGAGGGACTCTGAGGTGGCGAGGAGGAGCACGTGCTTCCCATACACCCAGCGTGAGGCTGCCTCCCATACACTGCACCAGAGAGAGAAACCCAAGTGGATAAGAGGGGGAAACCTCCCGCTCCTTTGACAGAAAGGCGGCTGCTGCTGCTACCTGCTGCTTCTTCTTTTCCATGCTGAAGGGCTCCCCTCTCCTCTCGCTCACTCGCTTTGTAGCTGGTGCCTTTCCTTCACTGTGGTGACTCCTCGGTTTGGCTGAAGCCAAGTTGATCTGGCCAGGGCGAAGCACCCCCTTTTGCCTTTCCACGTCCAGATGCTCCAGGAGGCAACCTCGCACTGGGTGTATGGGATGCAACGCGAGGGAGTCACCACAGCAAAGTGTTTATTCCCTCTCCAAGCACCAAGAGAAAGGAAAACGCTCCGGTCGCTCTGGACTGCACAGAACGAAGGGAATCTTTCTTTTTTCTGGGCACTGGCAGAGGTTTATTCTCCAAGCGCCCAGAGAAAGGAAAATGCTTTCTTTGCTCTGGACTGTCAAAGCCTCCTTAAGTGCCACCCAAAGGCTCCTCTGGCAGCCCAGAAAAGCCCGAGGTGGCCGGGATTAAAGGGGAATGGCAGGAAACTGGCTGGCCCTTCATGCCACTCTCAAATTTCCTGGGAAATTTTTACGGGCTCGGTTTCTTAAGTAGAAAATGGTTCTTAAGAAGAGGCAAAAAAATCTTGAACACCCAGTTCTTATCTAGAAAAGTTCTTAAGTCGAGGCATTCTTAGGTAGAGGTACCACTGTACTATAATTAGGGTAGTTCTCTCCAGATTTAATATCTGAATGTAGTTGAAATTCCTGAAGACTTGGAAGAAGATTTCCTATAAAATTATAGTTTCAGACATGCAGGGTTTTTTAAAAAAAAAAAATTAAGTAGCAAATACTTCCAAGAAAGCATGTGTGGATCATGACAATGTTGGAATACTCTGTCTAATCTAATCTACATTAAGCTTTCAGGAACCACACTTAGAAGAATCCTGGGAATGCATATTTTATTGTCTGCCCAACTTTTTAATAGCTGTGATTGGCTTTATATTCCATGCATATGGAAAAGTGATACTTTTTACAGTTGTCCTTGATTTTATGAATTGCCTTTTAATTTTATTTACTTCATAGTGTAAACTATGCAAACTATGTAAACTATGCAAACACTACATAGAGATATAGTGTTGGCATATAAACTATAGGTAGTTTGCACATAATTTAAGTTTAAACTAGTTCATTAATTAATCAATTACAGTAAAATTGTCCTGTAAATTGCATAGACAATTTGATATGGGTTGAAAAGCACCCATTCCTGCTGAGATCTATAACTTTTATAACATTAAAGTTAAAAACCAGAACGTTTTCCCATTTTTTTGCTTAGAAGCTAGTCCATGTGTAAATACCATCACACAATTTTGGCAACATCTTCCTCGTCTATATACTATTAAAATTGTAATATTTGCTTGTATCATTAAGTGTTGTACCTTATGATCCTTGATGAATGCATCTTATCTTTTTATGCACACTGAGATCATATGCACAAATTCCTTGTGTGTCCAATCACCGGGGGTGGGCTACTGCCCGAATCGGGGGGGGGGGAATGCAGTGGGGTAGCGAAAATGGAGGTCCACCCTGGAGCACCCAATTTGTACTGAAAGATGTTGAAAGAAAATGCAGGGGGTGCTGCATAAGCCACGCCCACAGTGTGGTAGTAAAAATTTTGGTAGCCCTTCACTGCCAATCATGCTTGTCCAATAAAGAATTCTATTCTATTTTATTCTATTTGCAACCTCAGTTGTGTAACATTGGATATGGGGCATGGGTCCTGGAATTCTGCAAATTAACCCATTTGAGTTGTCTTGGTTCAGTAACTGTGGCTCTCAGAAATCATTTTTCCTCTTTCTTGGCCGATCTGTGGAATTACCTGCCAGGGTGTTGACGGGAGGTGAGGGTATAAAGAGGGTCATAGACTTCAAGAAAAAAATGCATCCCTGCTCCTCATTGTAGCATGTCCCCAAGGGACCTCTCCCAATGATGAAAAGGGCTCAACTGCCAGCTTCTGCAACCAGACCCACTTCAACAGCAGGCATCCATGTCATTCATGTCTCCATTAGAATAGAATAGAATTTTTATTGGCCAGGTGTGATTGGACACACAAGGAATTTGTCTTGGTGCATATGCTCTCAGCGTACATAAAATAAAATATACATTTGTCAAGAATCATGTGGTACGACACTTAATGATTGTCATAGGGGTCAAATAAGCAATGAAGAAGCAATATTAATAAAATTCTTAGGGTATAAGCAGCAAGTTACAGTCATATAGTCAACATGGGAGGAAATGGGTGAAAGGAATGATGAGAAAAACTAGTAGAATAGAAGTGCAGAATTAGTAGAAAGTCTGACAGTGTTGAGGGAATTATTTGTTTAGTAGAGTGATGGCGTTCGGAAAAAAACTGTTCTTGTGTCTAGTTGTCTTGGTGTGCAGTGCTCTGTAGCGACATTTTGAGGGTAGGAGTTGAAACAATTTGTGTCCAGGATGTGAGGGGTCAGTAAATATTTTCCCCGCCCTCTTTTTGACTCGTGCAGTATACAGGTCCTCAATGGAAGGCAGGTTGGCAGCAATTGTTTTTCCTGCAGTTCTGATTCTCCTCTGAAGTCTGTGTCGGTCCATTTTGGAGAAGAGATGTCTATTTTTCATGAAAAGGAGAACATAAAAGTTAATATAAATTAAAAGAGATAAGAATAGTGTTGCTGGCTAGGGATTCTATAACGAATACTACAAGTTCTGAATCTGATCAACTGAATAGAAATAACTCATCTTTCCCCATTTTATCCTACTGATAAATAAAAGAAACGAATTAAGTCTTAGAGGTACAGTACCTCATCCTCAACCCATTTTTACTTCAGGGGAGTGGTATGAAAAGCTTGAGGAAACAACTCTCTTGATCATAAAATTCATTCTTCCAAGCTGCTATGTTTTCAGAAAGGACATGCGGTAGTCGTTCATCTCTGCCTTCTCAGTTCTGTGACTTTTCACTGCATTATTTATTTTTGAGTAGGTTTGACCCAAAGTATAAACCAACATTCTACATAAGGTTTTCCTAACTGACCTAGATTTAACAGGTAAAAGGCCATTAATTCATCCATAGTATAATTAGTATGGGAAGGCTAAAAAAATGATATTGTAGCTGTGTAAAATTTATATTAGACTTTGTTAGCATCTGGGGTGTAGTTAAAGTTTCCTCCCTCCCCCCCCCCATTTCTAATGTGCATTTTGTTATGAGTCTGGAAACTATCCAAGGGTGAATGACAATTTATTTCAGTGATAGACAATAGGCTGACTGACAGCTGGATTTAATATCCTGAGACATAAAATAATCCTTAAAAATGCATTCTATGCAGTGCTTCAGTATTATGTATTGTAATGAAAATATAATGCAAGTTGTAAGAAAGAGATAAATTGCTAGGACCATATGCCTTTATTGCCTACTGAAGCTGATCTTCTACGATAGCAAAAAGTTCAGTTTAATTTAATCAATAGTTTAAAAACTTCACAGATTTAATACATATTACAAATAACGGTGAGATATAGCCCAAAAGGGAACATTGCATTGAACTATTCTTCCATCTAGAGAGAACCTTTGTGCTCTCTGAGCTTGCTTGTTTTCAAGCAGATTTTATATTACCAGATGTTTCATTATCCTAACTAGGTAACATCACCAGTGCTAGTATTTTTCCACCTTACCAAATTCATTCCTGGCTGATAGGAAAGAACGAGAAATGCAAATATAGTTTTAACTGGAAAGTAGTCTGAATGGATACCAAATCGAGTAATTGTCACACAGGTCACTTTCAGACTTGTGGCAACAAACCATACATGTAAATATAATAGAATCCAGCGTGCCTATCGTCCCCTACCCTAATGTTTCTCTCTTACTAGTACCATGTACTGTATATAAACATTGTTATATCTTTGTATACTACCAACACGTACTTGACAAAATAAATCAAATGAACAGAACAGAACAGAATAGAATTCTTTTTGGGCCAAGTGTGAAAGAGAAGTGGTCTACAAGCTGGTTCAGTGATAATAAAATCATGAAGTGAGAAATCATTTACTTAATCCACTTCTTCATTTAGGAATAACTAAGTAAATGTAACCAAAGTTGATGTTTCATTGGCAGAAGAGGAGGAGGAGACAAAAGAATATGAAGTTCATAATACTCCTTGACTTTAGCAATCATTCAAGTTATATTGACACTGAAAATGTGACTTACAACCAGTTTTCTTACAGCTGTTGTAGCTACGTCAAGGACATGTGTTCAAAATTCAGACACTTGGCAACCGTCATGTGTTTACTAGGATTGTAGCATCCCAGGATCACACGATGTCCATTTGCGACCTTCTCAGCCAGTTTCCAACTAGCAAAATCAATGGCGGAAGCTGGGTTTGCTTAATGATTGTGATTTACTTAACAACTGTAGTGATTTGCTTACAACTCTGGCAAAAAGGATAATAAAATCGGGCATGATTCACTTAATAATCACCTTGCTTAGCAATTCTGATCCCAACTGTGGTCATAAGTCAAAGACTACCTGTAGTTTTTGCTAGCCTTTATGCAGATTAGAATGCCCCCAAAAGAATGTGCAGAGAGTAAAGTATAATGAGCTTTTTTGTGGCACAGGGAAATGAGAGTGCTATAAATAACATAACTGTATCCCCCCTCCCTTCTAGATCTACAGTGGAAATCAGGGCACGTGGCTGAGAGTCTGACAAATATGCCTCGGCATTCTCTGTATATCATAATTGGAGCCCTGTGTGTAGCATTTGTCTTGATGTTGATCATTCTCATTGTGGGGATCTGTCGCATCAGTCGTATTGAATACCAAGGTTCATCTAGGCCAGCCTACGAAGAATTCTACAACTGTAGGAGCATTGACAGTGATTTCAGCAGCGCTATTGCCTCTATCCGACATGCCAGGTATGCTTGGGGGAAACAGAACACTGTTTTTGAAGGAACAGCAAGTTGGATGAAACACCAATTCATGCTGTAAGAAACAATGGTAGAATGCTTCTGCATGCAAACATTCTGAAGAATGAAAAAATAACTGTTAGTGAATAAGCCTGTGCTACTGTCTTTAGCCTGAGCTCTATTTATACCTTTAAAAACGACTTTGGCTTATATAAGCTTTTTAATATATAACCTGCCTTCTTCAATTTGGGAGCCACATTACCCGATATGCAGGCCATTTTTGACTGGTTAATATTATTTTTCTAATGTCTACACATTCAGACACAAACATATTCTGATGGCCAAGCAGTAGTTAAATAAAAAATATCACTATATCACTGTATATCAATCACTACAGAGATCAGAATTGCCCCCACCCTCCTCGCCTTTCGTAAGCTCCTTAAAACCCACCTTTGTTGTCAGGCATGGGGGAACTGAGATATTCCCTTCCCCTTAGACCTATACAATTTATGCATGGTATGCTTGTGTGTGTATGTTTGTTTTTTTTAAAATAAGGGTTTTTAAAATTATTTTAAATATTAGATTTGTTACATGTTGTTTCATTATTGTTAGCTGCTCCAAGTCTATGGAGAGGGGCGGCATACAAATCTAATAAATAAATAAATAAAATAAATAAAATAAACATTTTATCCTATGTATCTTTAATATGCAAGCCTAGGTTATAAACTCAACAGTGATCATTTTCATGAATTGCAATTTTAAACTTTATAGATCATTCAAGATCAAACATTCATAGACTTGAATTACCAACTGCAATTTAGAGCAAGAACCTCAAAGAGCCTAATGAAATCAATCTGTTTCCATCTTGGTTGACTCTGTTTGAGATTACTCTCTTTCAGGATCTGTGGGCAGGATCTGTAGCAAAAGACAGGTGCTCTCCCCATCACATAGTAGTGCTTGGGGCCTGAATGTGAGCTTGCTGATGATCAGCCCAGCATTATAATCACATGAGCCACCTCTTTCCACTTGCCTAAGGTAGAACTAGCGTTTAGCATTGCCTGATGCCTTAACTACTATGTAAAACAGGCTCTCTTTATAGATAAACAGTATATGTATATATATACTCGATAAATGGACTATTTTGGCCACCCAATTCCCAGAACTCTGGACACTGATATTTTCATATAATCAAACTTTTCATTTTCAAAGCTTCAGGTTAATCTAAATGGTGTATCTATGTCCATTCTCCCCAAACAAGAATAAACCATTGACTAGAATAGTAGGAACAAGTACACAGATTTGTATATA
Organism: Erythrolamprus reginae; assembly: GCF_031021105.1. Classification (NCBI taxonomy): domain Eukaryota; kingdom Metazoa; phylum Chordata; class Lepidosauria; order Squamata; family Dipsadidae; genus Erythrolamprus; species Erythrolamprus reginae. The sequence continues at coordinate 84,450,108 of NC_091954.1, read as the reverse complement.
TTGTTTTTTTCAAAGTGTGATCTGTAGGACCTCTCTTTCTATGTGTAGTTAGTAACAGTACTATTTAGGATTAACTATAGTGTTCAATTGATCCCGTAAGCTTTCATAGTTTCATTAGAAGCATTAACGTATATAGAATTACGCTACAAAAATTTGGTGATGAAATAGAGTTTTAGAATTAGAACTTTTGAAAATAACGATCTTGTAGATTACTGCCAGGAAAATGGGATGTTTTTATATATATTACTCCACTACGACTTCTGTGTCCACTTACTTTTTTGAATTTTAGATTTGGAAAGAAATCTCGCCCTGCAATGTATGATGCAACTCCAATTGCTTATGAAGATTACAGCCCCGATGACAAGCCTTTGGTTACACTGATTAAAACAAAAGATTTGTAATCTATTTAACAGTCGTTATGGGGAGGGGATTATTTTTCAAAAGGATGGGCTACTGAATTAATTCAATATTTTTAAGATAAAGCAAGTGTATGAAAATTAAAGTGTTTAGCTGCTCCAGAATTTTCTGTAGATTATTTAAGAACAGGTTTTCTGCAGCTTTTTGTTTGAAGGAAATATTTTAAACTGAATTTGTGAAATTCATTATTTCTCTTTTATTGTATTTCATTAGAAACTCTAAACTTAACAAGTAGTGTGTTGTTGCTTTTACCAATCTCAGATGGTACAGGCAGAATAAGATATGTTAAGCAATGAAAATTTCTCTTTAATGTAACAGTGGCAGCATTCTTAGTAGACTTAGGAAAAATGTAAAACTTGATATATTCATTATTGAAAAAATGAAGTCCGAAATGTTTGTGTTTGTGAAAAGGAATTTAGTAAAAATTATTATTCTTAAACTGAATGAATTAGCTTTCTCTCTCTTTTGTGCATGTCTGTATTGTGTTCCTGAAATCTGCTAAAATTTGGCCTTGAGTTGGTGTTTGTCATTTTTGTAATGATATTCAAGGTAAGCTTTGTAAAAATTAATATCTTTGAAGTGCCTATTAAGGCAAAAGGGGGTTATTCCTGTTGCTTTGAAAGTTTGGTTAATTTCATAATGCTGAGGGTTAGATCTTTGTATTGGAATTATGTCTTCTTCAAAAAGTCCAGGTTTTTTAACAGTTCGAGTAAACAAAACATATAATTTGAACAGTTTGTCTCTCAAATGTTAACGTAAAGTATTACTTTTGTTTACAATATTGTGTAATTCTCATAGTGCATCTTATTTACACATGTGGGATTTTTGTGGCTCAATTTGACTGCTTATGTGTTTCAAGATTTTTGCTCATTTCAAAGAATATTGAATAAATGTGACCAATTCAAGTGGCAGCTCATTTGTTTTGCCTTCAGCTGTTACGACTAGTGAGTGCCCTTGAATGTAAACCATATGCCTTATAATTATAATGTAAACCAGTCATGGTGTCTTGAGAAGCAGTACCATTTTATTTATATATTTTGAACATTTTCAAATGTAACCTATTTTTGGTTTGTATCATGTGGAGTTGGCTCATATTGTTTGTAATATGAGCAACTGCCATTTAGCACAAGTGTGGATTTTGAACACAGTATAATCATGTGATAGGGACTGTTTTCCTTCGGCTCAAAACAAGACCTACAGATGCACAACTTTAATTTTTTACTCCATTTTTCTTTGCTTCCTTTTTACATATATATTTCCTGCTGAATGGTATTTTTTCTGTGCTTCAAAATATTTAATAACTAAGTATGGCCAAGGTAGTTACATTTTATTAAGACAGTAATATCTTTGGTAATCTCTTTAAATAGTTGTCATCTACCCATTATTTGGGGGGATCTGAAGTAGTTAGGATGAATAAACCAGATACCCAGAATGTAATGGTAATTGTACACAGCAGTACCTCCTTGGTGGGTTTAATTTGATAGATCAGTTGAAAGTACTTAGAGGGCAATGCATTAGGGATACAATGCATTGTGGGAAAAGACCTAAAGTTTACATCTCATAGGGAGACCAAATGATAGTGGGGAGGGGAAGTAAGGCCAGCAGGTAGGGGGGAGAGAGGGAGAGGGAAGGAGAGAGGAAGGGAGAGAGAGGGGGGGGAATTGAATATAAACAATCAAAGGTTCTTGTCTGTGTGTACTGATTAATACAGGATAACTCATAGGAAGTTGTTTCATTTCCTATGGAGCATCCTCACCTTATTTCTCAGTTGCAGCTGAAGTGGAACTATAAGTTGGATACAAATATATTGTATTTTTAGTAAAATAATTGCAGAGAGACATGGTCAGAGATATCTGCTGGAATCCTAAGTGGACAACTGCCAAGTGAAGTAGACAGCTTGGATCAGATGGAACAGTTTTAGGACATAATTATACCAATCTATCATTTCTAGAAGCTACATAACAATTCCAAATGGCATTTCTGTATCATCATCACTCTATTATGGAGGTGAAGAGAACTGCTACTCGGTATGCTCATGGCTGTGATTTATGTTACCCGAAAGCCTCATGCAATGTATATATGTATATCGATGGCTAGCAGGAAGCATTGATATCCCATATTAGTAAGTAAAATTAAATTTTTCTGAGAATATCAAAGTAATTTTCCCATATTTTTCTTTGTGCAATATTTTTATTTATTAATTGTTAGATTTAATACATGCCAATTACCATGATTTTAACAGTTTATAAATGGTTTATAGAACTGACAACGGGGTTTTGGAACACAAATAAATATCTTACGATCCATGTTCAATAGAGAAGAGATTGTAATTCTTAATTCCTTTCCTTGGAAGGATTTTTTGTTTTTTTTAAATTAGGTATAATTTATAATTTAATACATAATTTTCATTTATTACTTTATCCACAGGCCTTCCCTAGTCTTTAAAATACTTCTTAAATTTTGCTTGTCTGACATCTGTGATGTATGTTAATACATTAAATATAATATACAAATATTATAATCTGAAATATAATATACAAATATGAGGGAATTATTTTGCTACTCTTTCATAGTTTTCGGTTCTCATTTAATTCTGTCTTTTTCCTAATATAAATGGACCTTGCTTCATGCTACATTTAAAATATTGATTTTTGCCCATATGGGTACTTTATTAATTCATTAGCAGGCTTTGAACATTTGGGAGGATGATAAGCACAAAATACATAGAAACACATACTATGTATTCTACAACTGGTCTAAAAGTATCAGAAGATGGCTTTATACATTCTCTTGTCTGGGATGTCCACAACCATATTATCACTTGGTAAATACACCTTCTATTCCTTTGAATTTTATGCATGTCATTAAAATCCATTGCAGAAGACCCAGAACTTCTCTTGTATCACATTTCTGTTATACCTAGTAAAAAAAAAGCTGCTTATTGTTTGGTTTGGTATAGCTTAGTTAAGCACTATGGTCATGGACTAGAGCAATTTAGAAGTAAAATAATAGTAATAAAAATGTTTGGGGATCAAGCATAATCTAGCTAAAATAATATACCAAAACATGTAACATAGTAGACGTAAGTTAGCATAACTAAGATAATCAGAGTATCTTACTTTGTTTGTTTGTTTATGAAAATTTATATAGTCCAATTCATTCTCAGTGAGTCTGAGAAAATAAAAACCCAATATAAAAACTATAAGAAGCAATGATCCTGCACTTCCCTGGTGATAATGATCGATCGATCAATCAATCAATCAATCAATCAATCAATCAATCAAAGAAGCCATTTTATGGGCTCCATCCACTTTATGGTTCCCAATCCTGTTGGCAAAACCAAGTCTTCAATGCCTTCCAAAAGAGTTTCAAAATGAAATCCAATTCTATCTCTACAAGGATGATGTTCCATAGGGAGGAAACTACTATGGAGAGGATCCTTCTTGGTTCAGCTAGATGAACCTCCTTAGGAGAAGGAAAACATAGCATTCCCTGCCCCCTGTACTGATGGTCAGATGTGACTGGGAAAATTATGATTTGGGGCAATTCCAACCGAGATGACAGGGCAAGTATTAATCCTATTGTGTGTAACTCCGGAGAATGTGGAGAAGGCTATAGGAGTGATGAGTTCTTCCACATGTTTGTTGTACCCATGCCCCTCCTGGTTGGTTTCAGCCAGCAGGGAGGTGACATGTGGGTGGCTCCAGACTTCCTCAAGGTTAATGCCTCCTTGAGGGAGGGGTCCTTCCCGCAACCATTAAAAGAAGTGTTTGTGAGATCCCTCCTCAAGAAGCCTTCTCTGGATCCAGCAGAATTAAAGAATTTTCATCCAGTCTTCAACCTACCCTTTGTGTGAAAGGTTGTAGAGAAAGTGGTGGTGCTCCAGCTCCTACGGTCATCGGATGAAACAGCTTATCTATACCCTTTTCAATTGGGCGTTAGACCCGAAGCTGCTTTGTTCACAATGATGGATGATGTCTGCAGTCTGGCAATCTCTGAGGTGGGGGTCATTTCTCCAGCTTGGTGCTACTTGACCTCTCAGCTGCTTTCAAAACCATTGACCATGGTATTCTTCTGTGACGACTAACAGGGTTGGGAGTGGGAGGCACTGTGTTACAATGGTTCTCCTCCTATTTCTCTGGCAGGTCAGTCAGTGTTGGTAGGAGGACAGAGGTTGACCCCTAGACCCCTCTTTTGCAGGGTGCCTCAGGGTTCGGTCCTCTCTCCTTTCCTATTTAACATCTACATGAAACCACTGGGTGAGATCATCCGACAACATGGGGTGAGGCATCAGCAATATGTTGATGACACCCAGTTATATATCTCCATCCCACATCAGTTCAGTGAAGCAGTGAATGTGATGTGCCGGTGCCTGGAGGCTGTGGGGTCTGGATGGAAGTTAACAATCTCAGACATAATCCTGACAAGACTGAGTGGCTGTGGGTATTGCCTTCAAAAGACTATATCGACTGTCCATCCATGGTTTGGGGGGGATTGGCCCCTCAGAATGGGTTCACAATTTGGGTGTCCTCCTAGACCCACAGCTAAGATTAGACCAACATTTGACAGCTTTGGGGACCTTTGTACAGGTTCACTTAGTGCTCCAACTGTGCACTACTTGGATCAGAAGGCTCTTCTCACAGTCACTCATGCCTTTATCACCTCACAGTTAGATTATTGCAACATGCTCTCTGGAACCAGTTACCTCCTGAGATCCAGACTTACCACCCTATTGGCCTGGGGACGTTGATCTTATGGTGGTAACGAGCGAGATCCGGCCATGAATGGTATGCAGGGGTTAAACTGTATTGTAAATTGTTTTTAAACTGTTTTTAGAGGGTTTTGTACTATTATTGATGTTTTATATTTTTGCTGTGAGCCGCCTTGAGTCCCTAGGGAGGGACTCATAGAAATGAATGATGATCCTTCAACCATAGAAATGAATGAATGATGATCCTTCAAACTTGGTTTCAAGCCATGTAGGGCTTTAAAGGTGACAACTAACACTTTGAATTGGACCAAGAAACAAATTGGCTTCTCTCCTGCTTCTGGATATTTTTCAAGGGCAGCTCCATATAGAGCCCATGTATTCCAATAATTAACATGGGAGGTGACTAGGGGATAGACATTGTTGATCCAGGAAAACAAGTAACTGGTGTACAACCTACAGTTGTGCAAAGATCCTTCTGCCCATGATTGTCCCATACTCCTCAAGCAGGACTAGTGAATCAAGGAGAACCCCAGATTATGGACTGAGTCTGTTTGGGACACTACCCTCCATCCAAGACAAAGATGACAATTGACCATGACCATACAACTCCAAACCCAGAGACATTTTATATTGCCAGGGTTCAGTTTAAGCCTGTTGATACCCATCCAGCTCTTAACAGCATACAAGCACTGCAGGCAGAGGTGGGTGGGGAGAGGTGTCATGGCATCACTTAATTCAGCATGGCCTTGAAGCAATTACAGTACAGTTTTTGAGTTCCATAGCCAGTATATCTAATACTGGCTAGTATATCAAATCTGGCTATGCTACTGGAAATCTCCACTTCCTGAATAATTAGTAATTGAGTCAATCATCTTGAAACCTCCATATCTTGTTAACATTTTGGTTCAGAAGGATAATATATTATCCAGTTTATGTTCAACATAGGCAATTAAACTAAAGTATAACTTTTGCTGCTTACAGAACTTAAACATTATAAGACTGAAGTTAGTTGGGGGAAAGGTCAAAAGCAACATGAGAAAATATTATTTCACTGGAAGAGTAGTAGATCCTTGGAACAAACTTCCAGCAGATGTGGTTGGTAAATCCACAGTAACTGAATTTAAACATGCCTGTGATAAACATATATCCATCCTAAGATAAAATACAGGAAATAGTATAAGGGCAGACTAGATGGACCATGAGGTCTTTTTCTGCCGTCAGTCTTCTATGTTTCTATGTTTCTAATTTAAATCCCCCTGGTTCGTAAAGTTAAGCGGGGCGGGATTTGACCATCTTCGGCCGCTTTCTCCCGGCCACCATTCCTGTTCCCTTCCGATGGGGTCAACTAGCATACGTTTCCTTAAATAGCGATGCATCTACTGGGGATTTCCAGTCCCTTCCTCCGGGAAAGCGTTTTTCAAATGCGCTGCTTTCCTAGGCAGCAGACTTTGCTGGCCGGAGAAGGGAGCGATTCAGGACTGCGTGGCTTTGCGCCGTGAGGACAACAACGGTGCCGCTTAGAAGCAACAGTGGCCGGTGCCCTCCCACCGGGGCCCCAAAAGCTCATGCCGTCACCGCTAGGGAAGCTCCAATATAAGACATACCCCGAAAGTAAGACATAGGGGGGCTTTTGGGGGTAAAAAGAAAGTAAGACGCTGTCTTACTTTCGGGGAAACACGGTATCCATTGTAAAATACAGGAAATAGTATAAGGGCAGACTAGATGGTCTTTTCTGCCGTCAGTCTTCTATGTTTCTATAAGACCATGATTAGATACCGTGCTGCAATTTCTGAAAGAGGACTGGGGCCTCACAGCTACCATATAGGAGGTGGAGGGTTTTTCTTTTTATTCACAGTTACATCATGGTCTGACCTCCATACAAACCGATATAACGACAAGGGAAATTGAGGAGCCCTGTGTTTTCTTCAGGCTAAAGAAAAATGTTGGTATGTGGAATGGAAATATTTAGGATGTTATAGGAAAGTGTTCTCCAACCATTTAAAAGTGCTACTTTTAAATATTTAACTTATGCTAAGACATCCAGTCTATGATCTCTAACCTAATGTTCAATCAAATACATTTAAAGCAGTTAGATCAAATCCATGTTTCATCTATTTACTGCAAGCTGACTACAATTTAAAGAACTTTCACAGGAAATTAATACAATGGAAGCCAGCAGCAATTTGTATGTTCTTTGATGCAAGAGAATAAAATAAGAGTGTGGAGAACCTGGGCATATTTCACATCTAGAATCTGAACACAAAAGCAAGCTGAAATAATGTGTTCTATAAACTCTACTGCGTGCAAGATAGCATTACATTACAAGTAATCGTATAAGCTACTTTGTAGATGAATTATTGTTCTCAGAAAGTTACTCAACATGTTTTATATTAGATTTGAGGATTTTCTTATACTGGCTCATTGAATACCATTTGGAACAACCAGAAATATTTCTCTTAGCATAGTATTAATGATTCCTATGTTTTGTTTTCTATGATCAGATGGAATTGTCAGGAGACAAATTTACCAAATTTCATAGAAATTAATTCAAGTCTTTTTAAGTCTTTTAATTCACTTACATACCGGTTCAAATGGGAGAGAGATTAAAATGTTATGGGAACACCAAAGGCTCATTAATGTAAAGCTAACTTTACTCAGGTTAGATTCACTTCGAAAAGGGTGCCAAGAAACAGCTATAGAGTAAGAATTATTGAAAAAGCAAGTTTGCATACCCAAACATATCTCCGAAATGTGATTGACTGTAATGGTGAAACCGTGCCTGACATGAAGAATGTGCATATACAAATCAATATTATTTAGAAATATTTTCAAAACTAGAAGTTAAAAATAAGTACTGAATGATTCTCCACTGCTTCTGGAAGGAGAGTCCAGGATGGGTTAACCCTCAATCTTATTGGTTGAGACTGAGTTATAAATTAACATGTTAATTAGGCACCGCCCCTTGCCTGCCCCCAAGGGTTCAGTTTTTAAAACTCAGTCATTGGAATGAGACTTATGAGTTTTTCCTTAGTAATGATTTAAAATCATAAGTATAATAAACGTTGTTACTAACATGTTCTTTTTTTCTCTCTTTCTTTTTACTGTTTTTCAGATGCAGTTCTACTGAAGAAGGGGTCTATGCCCTCCGTGGGCATCACCCCCATCGTCTGTCCCTATGGAACCTCTTCCCTCAGAGGGTACTGTTTCTGAGGGGGACACAGCCTTAGGTCCCTGACCCCAGCGGTCAGACCTGGCTGCAGCCAAAGGTGGGGGGGTCCGCCCCTCCCACTGGGAGGCTGATGAAGGGCGATTCGGAGGACAACGATCTCAGGAGATTTATCCTCCCACGCGCTGCAGGCGCACAGTAATCAGCGCCGATCGGAGGTTCGGCGGCAGAGAAGGATCGCCGCCGCCGCAGCCGCTATTTGCCTCAGCCGGGAAGAGGCTGTAAGGGGAGACGCGCGCGCGCGCGCTGAAGACCATATGTTTGGCGGCTATTGCGGCAGGCTCCCATATGATCGGCGGCTCCCCGTTAACAAGGGGATTGCTCGACTGCCTTCGCTGCAGGCGCTGTTGGCTCGGGACCTCAGGTTTCCTGTTAGCCACTGGGGGTAGAAGGGCGACGGCAATTACCGCCCTTTTTACTCGCGACCGCCATTTTGGATTCAATTTGGAGAGATAACGGTCGCGCCCGCCATTTTTTTGCCGTCAATTGGCGGGAAACCCCCCCCCCCACTCTCCTCCTATCACAAGGCCGACAGGCAACGGAGGGATAGCTCGTGGGGGCGGAGTTTTCTGAGCAAGAGACCGAGAGCCATTTTGTGAGACAAGCCTCGGTTCGTCGTCTTTGCTCTCGAGTTCTGCAAAGTCAGATTTGTCTTGTTTCAACAAAGCTTAATCTGTGAGTACCATGGAGCAGTCTAATGTTGGGGCAGAAAAGGTGGCCTGCTCGGCTGCGATTCCCAAGGCCAAAGATAAGGGCAAGTCTAAGCCCAAGGCACAGGGATCATCCTCCTCAGCAATCAGGGAGGCCGAGAGGCGCATTCAAGCTCTGGAGCAGAGGCTGGAGTCAGCTCTCCAGGTCCCTTCACTGACTACAGGGCAATCCCCAGTTCCACTGTTGCCAGGGGCCTTGACACCTCGTTCCACCCATGGGGAATTGCTGTCTGGAAGGGATTGGTCCCCTGATCGCCAGGCTGACCCGCAGGCCCACATTCCCTCAAGCAGGCCAGGATCTGCAAGCGCATCAAGGCCTTTATGGGGTTTTTCGCCCCAAGCAACTGTAGGCCCAACTGCTTCATTCACCCCCACAGCTGCTGGACTCAGACACCAGAGTGACACCTGGCAGAATCTATCTCCTGCCCTGCAGGAGATGATTACCAATGTATATTCACAAGGAGTAGCATCGGGGGTGCAACAATGCAGACAACAGCCCCATCAACCAAGCCGGAATTTGTGGTCTGCACCGCCCCTTTCAGGTTTGGAGTTCTCAGAGGGAACATTACAGGAGGACAGCGACAAGGATTATGACTTGTCAGATGATGAGACAACTCCTGAGCCACCTTCAGTGGCTGGTCTCTTTAAGCCTGCCTTGTTCAGGACTTTATTACACAAGGCAAAACTAGCGGTGGATCTCCCCGGTCCTGCAAAAGCCGCTGAAACACCAAGGTCAACTATTCTACTGACAGAACCCAAACCTGAAACAGACCATATCCCGGCACCAGATATATTCATACAAAACGCCAAAAGACCATGGCAGCAGCCAGCGGCAGCTCAAGGCCCTTCAGCATTGGAACGCAAATTCTATACCTGTGATGAAGAGCTGGAGAATCTGCTCCAATTTCCACCAATTGACCACCCAGTGGTGAACCTGGTGTCTAATGCCATGGTTCCTGCTGAGTCCGGGGATAATTTGAAACCCGAGGACAGGAAAGCGGAGATCCTGCTCCGGAAATCGCATGCCATGTCTGGATGGGGATTTCGAGCAGCGGCCGCTGCTTCTTTCTTCAATAGGGCTTCCATAGCATGGATTGAAGAAATGATGGCGAAACTGGGACCAGAGGATGGTAGGCTGCGGCAGGACTTGAGTAAACTGCTAGCCGCAGCGGAGTTTTCGGCTGATGCTACTCTCCACGCTGCCAAATTTTCAGCGAGAGGCATGGCCACAACACTTTCATCCAGACGCCTGTTGTGGCTAAGGAACTGGCAGGCTGACACTAAATCCAAGTGGCGCCTGGCCTCCTCCCCTTTCCGCGGCGCTGACCTCTTCGGGGAGGTGCTGGATAAAGTCCTTATTGAAGATAAGGATAAGAGGAAGGTCCTTCCCAGGTCCAACAGGCGGCAGGACAGGCGAACTACACCGTACAACAGACGCCAGTCCTTTCGTTGGGACAACTCCTCTGGATCAGGCAACAACCAGCGGCCATACTCGCAGGGCCGATTCAACCAGCCCTCCTCCTTTCGAAATGACCGCTCAGGGTTCCAAGACAGAACCAGAGGATATCAGCAGGCTAGACGCCCATTTAGAGGCACTAGCCAGAGGGGCTTCAAACGCCCCAAATGACTTCCAAGACGGCCAACCATTAGGAGGGAAGCTCCGCCTTTACAGCTCATTCTGGCGAGCCACCTCCTCGGACAAATGGGCTATAGCCACGGTGTCGCGAGGCCTCAGATTAGAGTTTCTTCAGCCCCCACCCAACCGTTTCATCCAGTGCCCAACACCTCGGGACCCTGCCAAGAGACAGGAGTTGTTCCAAGAGATAACACACCTTTTGAGTATACAGGCCATAGAGCCGGTACCGCAGAACGACTGGAGAACCGGTTTCTACTCAATGATCTTTACTGTACCAAAATCATCGGGAGGTTGCCGTTTGATCCTGAATTTGAAGCAATTAAACCTGTACATTCTGTACAGGAAATCCAGGATGCACTCGTTGCAGACCATCCTGACGGCAATACGCCTCCAGGACTTTTTAACATCACTGGACCTGAAGGAGGCGTACCTGCATGTCCCGATTTATCCTCCTCATCGACGGTTCCTACGTTTTTGTGTCGAGGGCGTACACTACCAATACAAGGCCATGCCATTCGGCCTTTCTTCAGCGCCCCGCACATTCACCAAGCTACTGGACGTCCTCACGGCGAGCCTGCGCGCACAATCGGTGCGTCTAATGGCCTATTTGGACGACATCGTGGTATTGTCCAAATCACGTGCCCAGGCTCAACAAGATCTCGCACTGACGATGAGGACCTTGACGGAGCACGGCTTTACCATCAATGTGCCCAAGAGTCAGCTGATTCCATCTACCACGCTCCTACATCTGGGCTCCATCATCGACACGACTTCGTGCATGGTGTACCTCTCCCCGGAGAGAAGGAAGAACATAAGGTCTCTCATCTCATCCGTCAGGAGAGACAAACGGTCATCTCTGGCCTTTTTGTCCAAGGTGCTGGGGACCTTGGTCTCTTGCATCGGGATAATTCCGTGGGCCAGACACCACATTCGGAGCCTTCAATGGTTTCTACTGCCAGCCCAGAAGGTTCGGACCAGCCATTCCACCATGCGGGTTCGTCTTCCAAAGGAGGTGAAGGACTCTCTAGCGTGGTGGGTCTCCCCAGCCTTGTGCCGTGGACTATCGTTCAGCACGCATGACCTAGTCACTTTAACTACAGACGCCAGTCTCTCGGGTTGGGGAGCGCATATTGGCCAACAGTGCGCACAAGGCCTCTGGGCCAAGGAGGACCTCAACCCGGTAAACATAAACTTTCTGGAGCTCAGGGCAGTCTTCCTGGCTCTCAGGCACTTTGTTCCTTTTCTTCAAAACAAACATGTTCTGGTCTTGACGGACAACATCGCGACCAAGGCCTACCTCAACCATCAGGGGGGTACGAGGTCGCGACGTCTCATGCAGGAAGCCTCGGCCCTTTTCACCTGGGCCGAGAGGAATCTGGCATCATTATCAGCGGAGCACATCGCGGGGGTCGACAATACTCAGGCCGATTGGCTGAGCAGGACCACTCTCGACCCGACAGAATGGAAACTGGATTCGCGATTGTTCCAAAGAATCACGGAGATTTTCGGTACGCCTCTGGTGGACATGTTCGCGACACACACCAATGCGCAGCTCCCCAGATTCTACACCCGTTTCCCTTCGCCCAGGGCGGAGGGAGTAGATGCTCTCACCTCCCGCTGGCCGCAGGGTCTCCTCTACGCCTACCCGCCGACGAAGATTCTACCGAAGGTGGTGGACAAGATTTTGCGGGAGAGGGCAGAGGTGATTCTGGTCGCTCCGTACTGGCCACGCAGACCGTGGTTTTCGGATCTAGTGTCTCTTTCAACATCCCCACCGTGGAGGATCCCGGACAGAGAGATATCCCTCAGCCAGGGATCGGTCAATCATCCGGAACCCCAGTGGTTTCAACTGACCGTCTGGAGATTGAGCGGAACAGGTTGAGGGGACATCATTTACCTGATGAAATCATCTCAACGATACAGGCGGCTCGACGACCATCCACCTCGAGAATATACCAGGCCACTTGGTCAGCCTTCTGTAAGTTCTGCCGGGAGAGCAGTACTGACACGGAGGCGGCTTCGGTGTTGCAGGTATTGGGGTTCCTCCAGGCGGGTCTGGATCGGGGATTAGCCCCCAATACCCTCCGGAGGCAAGTTGCAGCTTTGTCCACAATCATTAGAACGGGGGAGCAGAGATCCTTATCTTTCCATCCTTGGGTCAAGGACTTCCTTAAAGGCGCTGCAAACATTCATCCTCCCACAATCCATCGTTTTCCATCATGGGACCTGTGGTTAGTGTTAAATGCATTGACTGGTCCACCGTTCGAGCCATTGAGGTCCATACCACTTAGGTTCTTAACGATTAAGACAGCCTTCCTGGTGGCTGTGACATCGGCTAGGAGGGTTTCAGACATCTCTGCGCTCTCTGTACGTTCTGATCTTTGTATATTTTATCCTGACAGGCTAGTCCTACGGTTAGATCCAGCGTTCCTGCCCAAGATTAACTCTTTATTCCACAGGAAGCAGGAGATAGTGTTGCCTGATTTTTGTGCTGGTGGGAATCATCCGTTAGAACTCAGGTGGCACAAACTGGATGTCAGGAGAGCCGTAAAAATTTATATTCGACGGACAGAGCCATTTAGGCGGTCCGAAAGGATGTTTATTTCTTTTTCACAGACTAAATCAGGGCTTGGGGTTTCCCCCAAGTCAATCAGTCGCTGGATTCGTGAGTGTATTGCTGAAGCCTACGAAACCACCACGCAGACTCTGCCTCAGGGGATCACTGCTCATTCCACTCGCAGTGCAGCCACTTCAGCAGCCTGGAGGACCCAGGCTTCGGCTGAGGATATTTGCCGGGCAGCTACGTGGTCTGCGCCTTCTACATTCATCCGGCATTACAAACTGGACACGTATGCCTCAGCTGAGGCTTCCTTTGGGAGAAGAGTTTTGCAGACGGTTTGTTCTACTGTTAATCCCTGAATCTGCACTCTCCCACCCTTGGACTAGAACTGGGGCATATCCCATCCTGGACTCTCCTTCCAGAAGCAGTGGAGAAGAACCGTTGTACCTACCTGAACGGTCTTCTCGATGCTCTGGAAGGAGAGTCCAGACCCACCCAAGTAATCGTTTGATTCAAGGGATTTGGGTTGTGTTTTGTCTAATAGTTATGTTCTTAAGGGTTCAATAAAATTGTGTTGGATATTAATGACTTCGTTTTTTTAAAAACTGAACCCTTGGGGGCAGGCAAGGGGCGGTGCCTAATTAACATGTTAATTTATAACTCAGTCTCAACCAATAAGATTGAGGGTTAACCCATCCTGGACTCTCCTTCCAGAGCATCGAGAAGACCGTTCAGGTAGGTACAACGGTTCTTTGTGGATAGTAAGAATACCCAATATAAGGTAACCCAAAATGTATAATTGAAAAATTAGTCTTAAAAATATCCTGGAAAAGGAGATGATGAGATGGAACAAAGTGATATAAATACAACAACTCCGAATATACAATACATTGATTTCTTTCATAAGCTTCTCCAGTTTATTTCTCCATCCAAAAGTCTCCAATTTGAGAAAAAACACATTAACTCCATAATGCAATAAAGATAATCCTTGCTTAAAGACCATTCATTCAGCAACCATGTTATGTTTGTTTATTTATTTATTTATTTATTTATTTATTAGATTTGTATGCCGCCCCTCTCCGCAGACTCGGGGCGGCTCACAACAGTGATAAAACAATATATAATAACAAATCTAATATTAAAAGTCTAAAATAACAATTTAACATTAAAAGCCTAAAAACCCCATTATTTAAAAAGCATACACACAAACATACCATACATAAAACTACATAGGCAAAGGGAGATGTCTCAGTTCCCCCATGCCTGATGGCAGAGGTGGGTTTTAAGGAGTTTACGAAAGGCAAGGAGGGTGGGGGCAATCCTAATCTCTGGGGGGAGCTGATTCCAGAGGATCGGGGCCGCCACAGAGAAGGCTCTTCCCCTGGGTCCCACCAACCGACACTGTTTAGTCGATGGGACCCGGAGAAGGCCAACTCTGTGGGACCTAACCGGCTGCTGGGATTCGTGCGACAGAAGGCGGTCTCGTAGGTATCCTGGTCCTGTGCCATGAACGGCTTTATAGGTCATACCCAACACTTTGAATTGTGACCGGAAACTGATCAGCAACCAATGCAGACTGCAGAGTGTTGGTGTAACATGGGCATACCTAGGGAAGCCCATGATAGTCGAACCTCGAGGTGATGAGGGCATGAGTGACTGTGAGCAGTGACTCCCGGTCCAAGTAGGGCTGCACTGAACAAAGGGTACTTATTCCGTGAAGTTACAGCTGCTGTAGTGTTAGTTGCTTGTCAGCCCGCCCACACTATACTCTTCCCCCATCTCTGCCCTCCGGGCCACAGTGGTTCTCCTTCCAGCATCAATGATGCTGAGGCTAACAGAGGTTTTGAAGCCTTCTAAAATTTTGGGAAGGATGCCTCCACAATTCTCCAAATCACATATATGGTTCTTGCTTTCTAATGGTTTTTTGAAACATCTCAAGGAGACCACCTATGATTTGAGGTACAGCTTGCTTGCTAGGTTTTAGAATATAACTTTATACTTTGCCTCAACTAGAAGAGTGGCTGAGAAATGCTGTAGGTCATGTGAACAATTGAGCAAATTCAACTAGTTTCATTGAAACACATTGGGGCTTTGTACAATGTGTAAAATTACCCACAGAGCAGTTGACTCTATAACATCTAGGAAAATGAGTTACCAAATATAGTAAGATCTATTTGCCTATTGGCACTGCCATCTGTGCACTTCCAATATTCCTACCACATGACAGCTTTTCAACTTTCCTTCTGTTATATGTGAGATGCAGCCAACAAGCACTAATCATACAACAAAAGCATTTCTTCCAAAATGGTTTTACCCATATGGTACAGCATCCTCTAACTTCAGCACCTTTATTTATACATTTTAATATTTGAATGGAAAATATTTAAGCTGACAATACCTATTGTAAGCAATTTGTTGACATTGGTATGTTTTTATTGTATTGTGATTGGAGAGAAAAATAAAAAAATTCTTTGCAAAAAAAAGAAGAAAATATTTAAGCTGTACATGTAGAATTAGGCATACCCTGTGGACTCTATGCTATAAAATAAGTAAAGAGCAAGTGAAGTGCTTTATTAGAAAGTATAAATTATCAATTCCCCAGCATTTAATCAGAGTTGAAGAAACCTCTTGGATGAGAAGCAAAATATTTTTGAAGAAAAACTAGAAAGTCCAATTTGCCTCTTGACTTTTGGAACAATTGTGACCTGGATGACAGAGAATGTCCCTAGACATTTAGCTTTATTAGAAACTTACAATTTGATTAGAAATACAATTCTAATTTTCAGGAAGATTATAGGTTGATATGCTTTTCACCTTTCCCAATATACATTCTAAATTTAATTTATTGATATTAGCAAGAAAGATGACAAAAATATATTTCAGTAGTATGGTATCTTTGTGCTGCACCAGACCTCACAAAATCTAGCTGGTTATAGAGAAATATTTTTCCGCAATATATGAATTGCAATGCTTGCTGGTTTTGTTTCCATCATCAAATATGTATGCTTAATTTTTGAGCAAACATTATTTGGTACCTGCATATGGGTGGTGTACATCCAATGGTTTGAAAGGTTCTTATTCTTTTAGTAAGTGCAAAAATTAAATTCGCGAGTGAGTTGTTATGAAATGCATATTACCATATATTTTAGTCACAAATGCCTTCCAGCTGTTGCAGCGACTTTGCTTACAAGATTTCATTGGCCACTGAGTTTTAAAAAGTTTTCTTGAAGATAGATTGGTTCAGATATATTGCAGTGCTTTAAAGAAAACTTTGTGTAATTTCCTGCTTCAAATTGGTAAAGGTGTCAGCTCTTGAAATCTCAATCATTATGAAAACAATACTTTGCAGTTATGATTGTCTACAGAGTTGTACAGTGGCTACCAGCTAAGCATCTTCTTTATTAACAATTAGTCATTTATCTCTGTTCAAAGTATTTTGGAACAACAAAATTGCTTTCTCTAGGTGAATTAGCTTTGGTGATGGAGGCAACATATCAAATAATCATGCAATAATTGAATAATAGTAATTAAACCAATCACTGAATTGGCTTCAGTGAGGTTTTTATTCAAATAAAAGAGAATAAGATTGTGAACAATTAATTACTATAATCCTATTTGCTGGAAACAGGACTATCTTGCCATATAGATCTCAATGAATCACAGTAGACGTTAATATTTGCCAAATTAGAGGCAAAATATGGCTTTCTGCAAAATCATCATGGCAAGAATGTCTAAAGATGAGCTGAAACCATTACAAAAGAAAGCAGGAACACATCCACATCTAAGATGTGAGAAGGTGGACAGATGTAGGAAAAGAGTGGAGGGCAATGGGAAATGTTCTACCGGAAAGCTGTGAAACAAACCATAGCAGAAGAAAAACCTGGAAACATGTGCGTGGATACATATACTCTGCATGAGAAAATGAAGGTGGATGAGATGATGAATGTTGATGAAAGATGCTGAAAGAGAATGAGCTATTGGCTTGAATGGACCTTGCATGCTGGCAGTATGGGATGAAAGGATTAGAAAGACTCCAATTGAAAGATATAACTATGCAATCACAGGAGTGGCTTGTAATTTGAACTTCATGTATTTTTAGACTTCTCATTTTTGCCTTCCAGGAAATGGGTTCTCTAATCATGGGGACTACGCCAAATTAGAGTCCTTGATCCTTGATCTTCTTGGAATATTAGATCTCACAAAAAAGTTAAATTTGGTTATATACAACTAAATGAAGGATGCAGAATTTTCTTTTTAAGGTGTGTGTGTGTGTTGTACACGTATTGACATAGATTTTATCATGGTTAAGATCTAAATTATGTACGGTAAGCCTGATCATATGTACCTACATATAATCAGGTTATCTACAACAACATTTTGTTGTCTTCAACGGACTTGTTTCTAATTTTGCATAGAAATTTAACCTCAGATTGCTTTATTTGCATTTAATACAGTAGCTTTGAAACTATTGTTCAGAAGGGGAAAGGAAAAAATGGCTGAACCCTATGGTGTTCCTGGTTGAATAGTGCAAATATAAATTCTTCTGACACCTAGACAGGTCATTGAGAGATGCCTGGTTGCCATAGTAACCAAGCTATAATGAAAGTAGTAAAAGAAGCACCAGGGCTACGATAATTATCTTCTGAAACCAAAACCAGAAAACTGTTTTCTGGGAACTTGGTGATATGCACTTCTGCTTAGTTTCATACCTCATCTGCAATGTGTCTTCCATACCTGTACAAATTTTAACTTTTAAAGACTCTGCATAGATTTAAATGCAGTAGTGTGAAGTTAGGAAAAACATATTCATGAGAGATGACTGGGAAATGTTGGTATGAAATCGATGTATAATATGTGACAGATGCAGCACCTGCATTATATTAATGTAAAAAGCTAGCAATGCAATGGCCAAATAATTTGGTATGTAAATCCAAGGAGTCTTTTTTTCCCTTGGCTTTTGCAGTTGAATCTCTTTAGAAGATTTATTTATTTTAAATTCATGTCATGATTTGGGAGACGCATAAATAATAGCCATTAAAGTTGAAGTTTTCTCCTATAAGAAATGATGATTTCAGTTTGGCCTTTGGAGAACTAATTTCCAGCAGAAATGCAGTGGAAAATATGTTATATGTGGCAGTGGGAAGATTAAGAATCACTCTAGAACTTTATTCCAATGAATGAACTGTAGGTTATATTTGCATACACAGCCATTACTATAATCCCTTTCAGAGCAAGCAATGCTATTTAGAACTCAAGAGCATGAAATAGCAAGCTAGAGACATTAAAGACATGAGATAAGGAAAACAGTTAAGACTGATTTACAATAATAGTTGTATTTCTACCCTTTCAAACCATCCTTACTTCTATTGCAACCATATGTGCTTTGGGTGTTGCATTGTTTTTTTAAAAAAACTTTTCTGTCCCATTGTGAAATTTTCATGAATTCAATTCAACCACAATTATTCTGGGGTTATTCTTTTGCTTAATTATTAACTCTTCCTTCAGATATTGGTTTCGCCTCTTACATACATGGCTACTGCTTAAACAGAATGGTTATGGCGGTGGCCAAAGATGCTTTGCTCAGCTCTGACTGATGCATCAGTTGCAATGTCCCTTAGTGACATAATTCATTCTTCAATCACTACTTAGCTGGATTGCTCTGAATCTACTTAATGAAGACAGCATTTGGAGAGTACCCAGAAACTGTGGTTAGTCCAGTATTCAGCAGTTAAGCCAGAATGTAGCAACTATAGTGTGTCAGATCAATCGTATTGCTGTAGAGTACTAAAGGTCCATTAGTTGCTGCTGCCCAGTTTCTGGATCTGGGTCCAAAGCTTGTTATTATTTACAAAGTCCTTTACAGAAAGGTAGTAACTGACTGACCATGGGGGTCATCTGGGGGTCATTTATTAATAGTACGCTTTGTCTTTGTTTCTTTTTCTATTTTTATTCTGTCTATACCTCCTAGAATCTTCAGATTGAGTTGGGTTATAAAAACTTATAAAATAAATAAATGAAATCTCTGCACTTTATGGTATGCTTTCTCTAAATCAACAGAGTGTACCATAATTTTTCTTTCCTCTATTAGCATATTTTCTCTAGCAGTTACCAGGACTGTAAATTATCAGTCCAAGGAATATGTTTTGATGAACTCAGATTAGTTCATCTAAATTCCACATTTTCCTATTATCTTTTTCTATTCATTCTTCTGGGAGATCTGTCTTTTAACATTTTATATACTGGAGCGATGCTTTTTGTTTCTGATCGTGTGTGTGTGTTCACTTTTCTTTCTTCCGTTGTCCACATATCCACAAGATCTGGCTACTTACTTCCTTTCTTGTAACAGGAATAAAATCATAACGTAAACAGTTTTTCCTCTTTTTTTCTTTTCACTTGTTAATTCATGAACTTTATACCTCCTAGATTCAAAACTGCAGTCATCTTCATCACCATATGCTGCCATAAATATTAATCCTTACATCATGGCTTTGCTCAATTGAGACTTTCACATAATGCTTTTTTAATTAGTGTGTGTACATATTTTTGTTAATTTTAATATCACATGCAGCACTCTCTGACAACAATAAAGACAATACCTGTCAGTTATTGCCTATTTTGATTTGAAGGCAAGGTTCAAGCCTATCCGAATAATACAAGATAGGATTTCTAAGATAAAAATCACTTTGTTTCATACTATTTTGTTGCCTATATTCCATTAGCAAGGTGAGATGCAACATACTGACATTGTACATTATACAGACAATTGTACATTTTACAAAAAAATGGTAGAAAATGTGAAATAATATAATTAACTGGTTTCTAATTGGATGAAAGTAACAAATGGTGCAGATATTCAAACCAGTAACAAAAGAGCTCCTGTTTTTCATGGCTATTATTTTAAACTCACAGTATCTACAAATTAGTTTGAAGCAACAGGAGTGTAATTGCTCTGACAATAATTAAAAACAAAAGCATACTGAGATCCTAGGAGGTGTTTTTCTCCCCATCACTGCAATTGCAGTCCAAATTATTTCCTACCGGCTTTGAGGTTGTTTTATTCAGCACTTGACTATATTAGAGGCTGACTTCACACATTGTGTGATGCCATAAAGTGGTTGGTTGATTGCGTCTTCGGTTATAATGATGTATGAAGCCAGACAAAGGTTGAAAGCAAAGGCATTAAGAGAGAAATGTTTTGAGCTGAATTTATAAAATACTTTTATCCTTAATAAGGTGAGTTTCATATACAATTCACCCATTTTTCATGCATTTTAACCTTCTCCTTTTACCGCGGATGCCCTTTGTATTGTATACTGAGACTCTTTATTTTGTGAATAGCCATTATTTTCTTTGACCATTGGTGCATTTGACTTACAATTTACCCTTCTTCCTTTATATTTTCAGGTACCCTGTTGAGATGCTTTCTTCCTTATAATAACATTGCATGCTAACTGCATAAATTACATACACTGCATACTTCCAGAGTAAATAGCTGCTAGAGAGATGCCTTAAATAGTAGAATTAGAAGACCATTGCTTCAAACAACAAATATCATGAAAACTGACAGTAGTAATGTCTTATAATTTCCTTGCAGTAACAGTCTTAGAAAACAAGCCTTTTATTGACAGTAGGCAAATATTAATACCAATATTTGGGAACCGATTTGGTAAATGGTTAAAACTTCATACTAGAAACTAAAACACATGATGGGTTCTTTATCTTGGACTAGCCACTCTCTCTCAGCACTAGAAAGGAGGCTAAGAAGCAGGCAATGGCAAACCACTTACTTAAAATCTTGCTAGGAAAACTGCAGAACTAGTCCAGGCAGCCGCCAGGAATCCAAAACTGACTTGAAGACATAAATAATTATTATCCATCTGGTTCAATGTTATTTGCTAGCCAACTCTGAGCCACAGTTTCACATCATGGCTTTGTTAATAGAAAGGGACCACAATTTGCTAGCCATATAGGACTAATGGATATAAGCAAGCCAGAAATTAGCTAAACAAATCAGGTTATACCATTGCTTCTAAATCTAGCCACTGACAGGCAGATCTCTCCAAAATTTCAGATAAGCCTTTCTCTGCCTTGTTTAGAGATAACAAGAATCGAATCAACTATCTATTCACCATTATTATAATGAAAAAGTGTGATAATTCACGCCTTGAAATAATTGCACATGACTATCAATAATTACCATGGGAAGAATAAAATAAAAACCAATAAAATGTTGCATAATACACATTTTTTAAAAAAAGGTTCCAGTTCACAGAATTTGAAATTTCTCAATATGGATCTGGGGGTTCTAGTTCCCGCTATTGGTAGTCATGGCTATTCTACAATAAGATTCCAAAAGTTGGTTTACTCATCTAGAAGAGAATCAAGTTAAGGAAAATTGGTGCCTTTTAATAATTTAGTCTGTTTTCTTTGTGAAACTGGGAAAAACAGCATCTTGCAGTCCCTCTCCAAGAATTTTGGCATTTGGAGCTTCTCTTTCCACTGCAAAAGTCTAATAGGATTTCATGGACTAATATTTTAAGCAATTAGTCTGATTTTTACAAATATCTGCTCTTTCCAATTCTACAAACAATTTTAATTTATTGAAAATAATCTTCCACAGTCCTGCTATCATCCTACCTGGCTAAACCATGACTGACTAGATACAGTATACATCTTATTAAGTCAATACTAAATAATTACATTAAATAACATACATGGATTTAAAGTAACCTCTGAATACAGCTGCTTTGCCCACCATCCTGAGATTGTTTTCTAACTGTTCAGAAGACTTGACATGAGCACTGTGAGAGCCAGAATGTGTTCCCTTAGCTCCCGAGTATTATTGCTATTATCATGGTGCAAGAGATCAATTTTCAATAGGTTTCTGCCAAAAAATGAAGATGAGATACAAGTGTTTGATGATTGCACTGTCCAAAAGATGGTTTTTCTGAAATATAGCAGCCTTTACATTTTCTGCAGATCTATTCTGAAAACAAAACCTCTGCTTTTCAAGAATGTATTGTGAATAAAAGCTAAAAGCTAGCCTTTGCCTTTAACAGCATAACAGTTGCACGGTCAATTTCAAACTCTGCTGCTCTTGCCATATTGTTTTTGTTTCCATGTGTGACTAGGTAGAAAATGATTTTTTTTAAAAAGTAAGTTTAAAAATAAGGAGATGAGCTGCATTGCTCACCAGCAGATGTCTCTTTACTCTGTCCAATCAGCATAGATTGCATAATTCAGAAGACAAAGTTTCTTTTGCAAATGGATATCAGAAGGTCCATTTCCTTCTTTCCTACTTAATGTTGCTGATAGAATGGCAGAAATAAATAATGCAAGTTGCTAGACTTAGAGTGCTGCTGAAACCCAATTTCTAGGTACAAATGTACTTTTATAAAAAGTCTCAGATCTTGTTATGAGCTTTCCTGGCAAATTCCAAGATGCAGAAAAAAAGATGGAATCTAAAATATTTCCCTACATTTAATTCGATTTATATTCTTACAATAATGAAAAAGACAGCTTGGGTTTGGAAACAAACGCACTTATCAACCAAGATAGTGATAAATAAATGATAGATTATAAAACAGATGATAAAAAGAGAGATGGTAAATAGGCAGTGTGTTTATTCTTTACGGAACTTCAGCACAACTTCAACGTAACATCTTGCCAGAACACTGCTCTGCTGTCTTGACTCTAGTTGCTGTCCTAATTAATAAAAAGTGTAAGGTGTCAAACTGGGGATATTCTGAAGATATAACCTACTGTTATAATAGCCAATGGCTTGTATTTCTACTATGTTACCCAGATGGATTCTTCAGTAAGGTGACGTAGGTTTAAAAAAAACATTATTTTTAGACCTGTGGTGGAAACAAAGGAATTTCATTATTTTCTGAATAGTGAAAGTCTGATATAAGACTAAAACAAGGTCAGGCTAACAGTGTGATCAAGAGGAAACCATGGCATTCTCAAACTGATGCAGTGTTGATAAAAGGGTCTCGGTCTATCAATTCAGCATTCCCTTCACTGCTGGAACTTGCTGATCCATGCCAGATAAATGTTTTCAAATGTGATTGAACATTTCAAGCACATATTTATTTATCAATCAAATTTATAAACATGCACTCTACCTCGGAACCAATTCCTAAACAGGAAGGTTGTCAAGCTAACAGTATAGTGGTCAATAAAATCATTTGTAAAATATTGGATGTTGCAATCTAAAGAATAAGGATGTTTTTTTTATCTCAGAACAAAGCTGTGACTTACATTTGTCCCTCCCTTTCAAACTCATAATGGGCCTGGAAGTGCTTAATAAAGTGCTCTCTACATGGGGCTATCTTTGAAGAATGTTCAGAAGCTACAAATCATGCAAAATACAGTTGCACGAGTGGCGTGGGCCTTCCTAGGCATGCCCATATTTCTCCAACACTCCGTGGACTGCATTGGTTGTCGATTGGTTTCCAAACACAATTCAAAGTGTTGGTAATGACTTATAAAGCCCTACATGGCATCAGGCCAGATTACCTATGGGACTGCCTTCTGCCCTTTGAGTCCCAGTAATGGGTTAGTTCCCACAGAGTCAGCCTTCTCCAGGTACCATCAACTAGACAATGTCGCTTGGCAGGGCCTAGGGGAAGAGCCTTCTCTATGGGGGCCCCAGCCCTTTGGAATCAGCTCCCCACCAGAGATTCGCACTGCCCCCCACTCTCCTTGCTTTCTGCAAGAGGCTTAAGACTCATTTATGCCACCAGGCTTAGGGCAATTAGACCTTAGCCCCTGACCAACGAATGATTGTATGGTTGTTGTATGAACGGTGCAATTGATTTTAATATAACTAGGGATTTTAGATAGTTTATGTAATTTTAATTTAATTGGATTTAATTTATTGTAGCCTACTGTTTTTATATGTTGTAAGCCGCCCCGAGTCCTCGGAGAGAGGCAGCATAGAAATCCAATAAATAAATAAATGAATGAATGAATGAATGAATAAATATTGACACCTCACCCTATTATGAAAAGTGAAAGTAGTTTACTTCTGAAAAATCAGAGATAAGGTCTACCCCAAATCTAACAAACAAACAACAAACAAAGGAAGTTGGTAGAAATCCAACCCAACACTTGCTTGATGAGGATGATGCCATCAAAGTGGGCACACAGACTTTGATCTATACTCAGCGGTGGGCTACAAGACGGAACGCTAAATTGCGCTCGTAAGTTCTTGCGGGACCAGCGCGATTTTGCTGCTGCACCGGTGGAGGAAGCAAAATTGCTTCCGCGCATGCTGAAACACGGGTGCACCTGTGGCTCCATGTATGATTTTGCTTCCTCCACAGGTGCAACAGCAAAATCGCGCTGGTCCCGCAAGAACTTAAGAGCCGTGGTGGCAAGCGCAATTTAGCGTTCCGGCTCGTAGCCCACTGCTATCTATACTTGCTCAAACAACAAAGGGAACACTTAAACAACAGAATATAACTCCAAGTAAATCAAACTTCTGTGAAATCCAACTGTCCACTTTGGAAGCAACCCTGATTGACAATAAATTTCATTTTGTTGTCAGTACATTCAACTTTGTACAGAACGAAGTATTCAATGAGAATATTTCATTCATTCAGATCTGGGATGTATTCTTGGAGCCTTCCCTTTATTTTCTTGAGAAATATAGATGAGAAACGAAAAAAGCTGGATGAGAAATCCCGAGTCAGAAGGAGTAAAAAAAATAACAACAACAACAACCCTAGCGAGGCACCATTTGTTGGAATCGTCACGTTTTCGCAGACAGGAAAAGAGGTTAATTCATGCCGCTGCCTCACTGCAGACGGTGCTTTGCTTCCCTGCTCCTGAAATCACGCAGCCGAGCCGACGCCACGCCATCCTTGACCCCAGGCCGGAGAGCAGACCAGCCGCAAGGCCGTCATGCGCCACCACCACCAGCAGATATTGGAAGGGGGGGGGAGATGAGGCAGCAGCTTGACCGGAAAGCCCCTCACTAGAGCAGTGTCTCCCAACCTTGACAACTTGAATATATTTGGACTTCAACTCCCAGAATTCCCCAGCCAGCGAATGCTGGCTGGGGAATTCTGGGAGTTGAAGTCCAAATATCTTCAAGTTACCTAGGTTGGGAAACACTGCGCTAGAGGGAGCAAGCCTCGCGGGGGGTGGGGTGGATGGAGACCGAGTGGAGGCGGAACTCGACGGAGAGGAGGGGCTTCTTGGGGGCGGGGCTTAGCGTTCGGCAGCCCCCCCCCCTGCTGTTGTGATGAGGGGGCCTCGGGGAGGCGGGGAAGGGGGAGCCAAGGCGATAGGACGGCGCATCTCGCCGCGGTGAGGAGCTGGCGCCGAGCTCTCGCTGCGCGCAGCCCAAGTTCAACCGGGGCTTCTCGTCTCCGACGCGCACGCCTCCTTTCCCCCCCTCCTCGCCTGGGCGGCGCTCGCTTCTCTCACTCACTCACTGCCCCCCTCCCCCGGTTGTCCGCTGGCGGCCGGCCCCGAGCTGACACACGCCGAGCAAATGTGAACGAGCCTGGCTGCGAGACCCGCTGCAGCCCGCTCCACAGCCAGCTCGTTAGCAACATATACCCTCGTCCCGCCGACGTCCCAGCGGGAGAAATATGTGGCAGCCGGCAACGGAGAGATTGCAGGTGAGGGGAGAGAAGCCAAGCAGGCGGTTGGAGGGGGGGGGGTGTAGAGTGAGTGGACGGGTGGGTGGGAGGGTTTTGGGGGGGGGGAGATGTTTCTGTCACGTGACCGCAATGCAATATTATTTTGCGTGGCCCTGACTGGAGTGGCGGCGACAACTCTTTGGCGCCAAATCCCCGACGCTGTGGATTCCGCGCTTGCAACTTTGCCCCCCTTTGCCGGTGAACGGAGGGATCTTGGCTACCCGCCACCCCCCCTCGTAGGACTTGCGGGTCGCGGCGACGGACACTGTCGCTTCCGTGGGGTCCTTAAGCGACGTCCCTCGCTTCCAACCCCCCCCCCCCCCCATTTTGACCACACTTTTTCGTGCAACGGCGGCCAGGAGAAAGCTTAAAACCGCCGACGGCGTCTAAGTCGAGAGTTTTTCCATTGACGGCGAAGTCCCAAAGACTAGAGACGGGGAGGTTGCCGTGCTCGGCTTCGGTCGCTTCCCAGACGGCGCTGGCAAGAGCGCGGCGCTTTTATAGCAAAGTCCTCGGCCAAAAAACCCAGTCAGGAATCTCTTGACTTGGAGCCTTGGTGGGGGTGGGGGGGGGGGAGGGAGAAGAGAAGAGCTGACTGTTTTTGTTACAGGTCTCTCTCCCGCTGCATTTCTCTTTTTTTCATTTTTAAAATATTCTCCAGATGGTCAGCTATAAAGGCTGCCAGATAAATTTACAGAAACCACCTTTTTTTTTCTTTTTGGCAGGCCAGAGCAGCATTAGATTCCCCCAAGTAAAACCTTGAAGAAATTCTAAAGTGGCAGAGGCAAAATAGTTGGGAAGGTTGTTTTGAATGTATTGCAGAACGAGATAGAAGACAAAGGCTAGGTAGGCAGAGCCAATGCTGAGGATCCTCTCTGTGGGTAGGATCTGGGAGACTCTTAATAAATTCTTCTGCATGATCAGGTGTATGGTGGCTGCTCTTCTGGCCTTAAAACAATATGGGCACACATTCTTGAAAGTTTATATATCCTGTATATAAACTGTATATAGATAGATAGATAGAAAAATAGATAGATAGATGTAGATAGATATATGTCACATGTTTTTGCTGAATTTGAAAATTAAGGGAGACTAGGATAGATTCCACACATACATACATACATACACACACACATAGCTCAGAAAAAATAAAGGGGACACTTAAAAAACAGAATATAACTTCATGTAAATCAAACTTTTGTGAAATCAAACTGTCCACTTCGGAAGCAACACTGATTGACAATCAATTTCACAAGCTGTTTTGCAAATGAAATAGTTGTGCAAATGAAATATTCAATGAGAATGTTTCATTCATTCAGATCTAAGATGTGTTATTTGAGTGTTCCCTTTATTTTTTTGAGCAGTATATATAAAAATAAAGGGAACCCTCAAATAACACACCCTAGATCTGAATGAATGAAATATTCTCATTGAATACTTTGTTCTGTACAAAGTTGAATGTGCACAACAGCGTGTGAAATTGATTGTCACTTATTGTTGCTTCCTAAGTGGACAATTTGATTTCACAGAAGTTTGATTTACTTGAAGTTATATTCTGTTTTTTAAGTGTTGTCTTTATTTTTTTGAGTAGTGTATATATATATATATATATATATATTGGCCTTGATTCATCCAGGACAATCTGAAATGAACTTTATTCTTCAAAGGTATTTTGGAATAAAGACTTGCACGTATTACTCTGCTATTTTTCTGGTAGCAGTCACTGCTCTGTAGTGTGCTTTTGTCTTCTGGGATGGTTGCTCCAAGACGTAATAATTAAGCCTGCTCAAGTTATTTGGCCACAATTTGCTTTACTTAAAGCAATGTGTAGGCTCCAAAGCACAGGACCTTTGGCAAGCTGATTATTCTGGCTTTTGTTTCTACTTCTTCACACACTAACTTTTGATTTCACTGTTTATTTGGCTATACTATTAAGGTTAGCTTCGGGCCCCTTCTGCAGTGCATGTTGCCATTTTAGCAGGGTTGCTTTCCGATAGCAGAGTGTTATATAAAAGTGTTGGCACACTGAAGATATTAGCAATAGTTGGGCAAATGCTGAAAAAAGTAATGTATCTTCTACTGTTATGAAACACACTGTTAAAATGATACTTTTGCTTTACCTCTTCAGCCTGAAGTCCTCAAGCCATTTCAATCTGGGTTTTCTTTGGCAACAGTAAAATGTGAATGTAAATATGTCTGCTAAGTTCGATAAGCTGTTACAACTTACTGTATTATTGGACTCCCCTGGATATACCCCATGATTCAAACATTTCAAAGTTCAAAACCTCAGTCAGCTTTGATGGTATCTTTTTAAAACCAGCATTGTTTGCTTTTTTGAGGCACTCTTCCCTCCAGAGTTCTTGAGGGATGTTTCAGGAGATCTGTATTTGCACGTAGTGACTAAAAGACAACTTCTCTAATACTCTCTTGTCTTTTCTCATATCTCTGTGTGCAAAGTACAATTTTGAATGCATCACAAGCTGCTGTTGATAGTCTCTTGGTACAAAAGGAGAAGAACTTTAAAGTAATAACAGGTTTTTTTTTAACAGTCTTTAAAATCAAGCAAAAGTGTTTATATGAGATAAATATTATGTTTGATTTTATTTTGAGTGGATTGGTATATATTTTTGCCTTACTGTTGCAAACACATTTCTTAGGATATTTTTAAAAAATAATTATTTATTATTAGAGTTTTATCCCATTGTATTACTTTATAAGTATCTCAAGATGGTGAACATACATAATACTCCATCCTCCTATCTTCGCCACATCAAGAACCCTGTGAGGTGGGTTGGGCTAAGAGAAAGTAACTGGGCCAAAGTCACCCAGCCTCCTTCATGCCTAAGGCTGGACTAGGTCTCTTCATTTCTAAGTCAGCATTTTAACAATTATACTGAACAGGTGTATAGCAACCAAATTTGTAGACCATTCTTATCCTTCAAAAATACAGCCAATAAAAACAGTCCATTAATCTAAACTATATCAAGGGCATTGACAGCTGATAGTACATCATATATTACTCTTAATATTTTTCTAAGGATCAACTTATCCCTCTCCCTTGATAAAATGACACATATGGCTCTTCTTTGCATTAATATATTTTTTAAAAATGTGGCTACACTATTGCTCCTTCTAGACTCCATTCAAGACTTCAGTGAACAAATAAAAACCTGTCTATCCTGGTCTTGCTTCTGAGCATTTGTAGGGAACTTTTTACCACAGAGGGGGTACACACTTTCTGCAAAAAGGCCTCCTTATAAAAACGTTTGCTGTCTGTGATAATACTTTCATTATGTTTAATGGGTTAAATGGGCACTTCAGCAGTCTAGGAATAGGTAAGAAAAACTTAAATGTACCAGTGGTAATTTAATACACTTGAAAAAATGTTGGATAGTAGGGATAGGGTACATTGGCAGACAAGAAGTCTGTTAGCAATCTTTTATGTGAAAAAAACATTTTTGGAAGAGTGAGATTGGCATTGGTAATTTATGATTACCAATACCAATTTGCTTTCAAAATTGGGATTTGAAATTAATGAGTCATCCTCCCAGTTTATTTTGAACAGTTTCAAAGTTATTCAATATTTATTTATTTATTTATTTGATTTTTATGCCACCCTTCTCCTTAGACTCAAGGCGGCTTACAACATGCCAGCATATTGCCCCCACAATCCGGATCCTCATTTTACCCACCTTGAAAGGATGGAAGGCTGAGTCAACCTTTATCTAAAGCTAAAACACATTTGGGCTTCCAGACTAGAATAACTGGATACTTTTGCATCCTATGCTTCTGGTCAGTCATGCAGTGAACTTTGCCATCTTCCCATAGATAAATGTTCAAACTATTACAGTGTAATGCTTCTGATTCAGTTGAAACCTGTCAGGGTGACTTTGAGCAAATCTCTTTCTTTCATCCCAGCATGCCTCATTGGGTTGTTGTTGTGGGGAAAATAGAGAATGGGTACTTTATATGTACCACCTTAAATTGTACAAAATAAAGGAAGGATTTATTTTATTTATTTATTTATTTTGTCCAATACACAATAATACACAATGGAGGTTATAGAGGATATAGTAGAGAAGAAATACGAGATATAGGAGAGACTATAGGACAGGGGACGGAAGGCACTCTAGTGTGCTTATGTACACCCCTGGGGTATTTGGGGATAGATAATGGCATGTTAGCAATGATTGGCACCAGGTTTTCAATATTTTATTTTTTAACTAGTTGAGTTTTATAGTTTCAAAAATGATTTTATATACATATAAATGATTGTATATGTCTATTAACTTTTCATTGGGAACTGGTCAGGATTGTTTGAAAGATGGATAAGCTTTGCAAATGTTATACAAGCAATCCTTGAGCTGAAGAAGCTTCCTGGCTGGGAAGCAAAACGACTTCAAAGAAAAACCAGAGTCCAGTTGTCTCTTAAAAAAGCATATTTTGAAGAAGTAGTCCTTGACTTACAACAGTTTATTCAAAGTTACAATGACACTTTAAAAAGTGGCTTATGATAGTTTTTTACACCTACAACCATTGCCTGAATATGGTCACAGGATCAAAGTTCAGGTGCCAGGCAACTGATATGTATTTATGATAGTTGCAGTGTCCCATGGTCAGGTGATCAATCTGTTGTGAAATTCGGATGAGCTAAGTCAATGGGAAAGCCAGATTCACTTAACAACCATATTACTAATCTAACAACTGTAATGATTCACTTAACTCTAGCAAGGAAGATCGTAAAATGGGAAAAATCACGCATCAAATGCTCGCTCAGAAACAGAAATTTTGGGCTCAATTGTGGTTGTAAGTCAACGACTATCTGTGTTCCACTATATTTTCATTCCGCATACTAATGATTGCAAACGATAACACAAAATGAGATATTCTTTCCCCCTAGGCTGCTACAATTTATGCATGGTATGTTTGTATGTATGATTTGTTTTTATAATAAGGGTTTTTAGCTGTTTTAGTATTGGATTGTCGCATGTTGTTTTTATCACTGTTGTTAGCCGCCCCGAGTCTATGGAGAGGGGCGGCATACAAATCCAATAAGTAAGTAAGTAAGTAAGTAAGTAAGTAAGTAAGTAAGTAAGTAAGTAAGTAAGTAAGTAAGTAAGTAAGTAAATAAATAAATAAATAAATAAATAAATAAATAAATAAAGTTGGTGATAATAGTCTATTTAATAACATTAATTTTACTCTAGAAGCCAAGGATGGTGAACCTTTTTTGTCTCGGATGCCAAAAGTGTGCATGCATGTGCCCACACCCATAATACAATGCTCTCCCCCTGTGCATGCACACAACCTCCTGTTTCCCACCCCCCCATGCATGCACACAAACCCCCTGTGTTTTCCTTCCATGCATGCCCACAGGCCTCACTGGAGCCTCAGGACTTCCGGGTAGGAAACACACCCTGAAGCCTGGAGAGAGGGAAAAATGGCTCTGGCTGGAGACGTTTTTGCCATTCTCATTGTTCATGGAAGCTTCTAAAGCCTGGGGAGAGTGAAAAACAGCCAAATGGTTGGTCTGCTGGGCCATTTTTCACCATCACCAGGGTTCAGGTGGATTTACTGAAGCATGGGGAGAGCAAAATGCAGCTGATAAAAAGGCTGAAGACCAGCTGGCCAGAGTACACATGGTGCTGGAGCTGACAGACAATTTGCCATCACTGCTATAAGCTTTCATCTGTTTATATTCCTTCAATCCTTTCTAAAATTTTCAACATATTTATTTCCAAATATTCAGAAATATTTTGCCATACGTAAATGTAAATTCCAGATATTTGATATGATAAGTAGAAATCACAAAACCAATCTCATTAAATAAGAATACTGATTTATTGGGACCTAAGGGAAAGTAAACAGTATTTATTCCAATTAATTTTAAAAGCAAAATAGTTTACTAAATGCTATAGTACTTTTATAAAATTAGGCAGAGATGTAAGATACTGCAAATAGATTGCAAGCATATAAAAATAATTTTTACTTGCACCCTGTCAATGTATTGTACTAATGTCTAAAGATTATTTTGCAATAGTGACCAAAGGTTAAATCGTAAGGGTCAAAGTGAACAGGCTTACTGAGTGCCTCATTGTAACTCAAAAAGAGTCTGAAGTCATAGCATAATAGATTTCAATCCACTGATCACCAGATATAATTATCAGTTGCCTTAAAAAAATAATCCAAATGTCTTTTTTCTGCAAGATGCCTGACAATTTATGATAAAATTAGAGTGGAAAAGTTGAATTATATGTGATAAGACCTTCTCATATTACCTAGCCATTATAATAATTAATATTTTAGTATGCACATTAATGAAATAGACCTATAATTAGCACAAATGTAGAATCTTTACCTGGTGGGAAATCTTATTATGACTCATTAAAATGATGATGGCAATTGAGCATCCTTAAAAGATTCATATACACATCCAAAATATAGAATTTAACAAACCTGAAAATGACTTCTACTATTGCACTTAAAAACCACCAGAGCCTGGAGCGTTACCATTTTGTAACAGCTGCATACACTCTTACAGTTTTTGGGATATCAAGGAAGACTTCAGCAAACTTATACAGGTTTTTTTTAACCTTCTGTTCAATTGCAATTGATTCTTAGAGACTACCTTGGCGAGTCCTGCAGTTTTCTTGGCAAGGTTTTTAGAACTCCAACACTCTGGACATTTTTAAGAGAAGATTGAACTGCCACTTGACTGGTGTACTATAGGGTTCCTGCTTGGGCGGGGGGTTGAACTCGATGGCCGTCATGGTCCCTTTCAACTCTAACAATAAATAAAATAAATAAATAGTTTGCCATTGTCTCCTTGCTAGAGCTGGGAGAGAATGACTGGTGCAAGGTCCAAGAAAGACTACTTTTTTGCCTAAGGTATGTCTGGAACTCATGCCTTAAGTCTGATATCTTAACCACTGCACCAAAATGGCTTTCAAATCAGATTTTTACCTAAGATAAAAATGGAATATCCACCAGACTAAACATTTCATCAATATTGGTTTTTCTTTTCATGCAGACTATGTATTTATAAATAAAGAAGAAAACCCTGTTTATTTACAGACTCAAATATGCTCTGGCTGACCTTGGTATCTTTCAAAAATTAAGCTCTGTTGATTCAGTTGCTTCAACTTAAGTAATTTTTCATTGCTATACTTGTTCAATAAAAAATTACTAGGATAATATTCCCCTTATAAAAACACAGATGCTTCATAAGCTTGCCCCATTGATTCTATGAAAGTAATGTTGCAATGACAATCTATAAACCAAAAAATATAGAACTAATCATTAAGCAACAAAATAAGCAAAAAAATTCTACTACTTCCATAGAGAACTCCTCCTATGCCATCATTATTTGATAACAATGAAACATTAATAAAAAGCACATTATCACAAACAGTAACCCTGAAATTTGGCAGGAATCAGAGAGCTACCACCTGTGATTTAACTCAGTAAGAATTTGTATTTATCATTATCATCTCTAAAGACTATTTCTTGCAATCACTTTTTCAAAGAAATTGGGCCAAGTTTTTGTACTTTTCTTATCTGTAGAAAGACATTCATAGGTACTACATTTCTACTTCTTGCGGTCATGTGGTTTTGAAATATTGACAAATAAATCAAAAACCAATTACAGTGGTACCTCTACTTAAGAACTTAATTTGTTCCGTGACCAGGTTCTTAAGTAGAAAAGTTTGTAAGTAGAAGCATTTTTTCCAATAGGAATCAATGTAAAAGCAAATAATGCATGCAAACCCATTAGGAAAGAAATAAAAGCTTGGAATTTGAGTGGGAGAAGGAGGAGGAAGAAGAGGAGGAAGCCGAAAGAAGAAGGTGAGGTGAGGTGAATCAAAAAAATCCAAAACTATAAGGCTTAAAAAAAAAGAGGGACTCTGAGGCGGCGAGGAGGAGCACGCACATCCCATACACCCAGCGCGAGGCTGCCTCCCATACACTGTACCAGAGAGAGAAACCCAGGGAGGTGAGGGGGGGAACCTCCCGTTCCTTTGACCGAAAAGCGGCTGCTGTTGCTACCTACTTCCTCTTCCTTCCCATACTGAAGGGCTCCTCTCGCTCGCTCACTTTGTAGCTGGCGCCTTTCCTTCACAGTGGTGACTCCTCAGTTTAGCTGAAGCTGAGTTGATCCAGCCAGGGCAAAGCACCCCATTTTGCCTTTCCATGCCCAGATGCTCCAGGAGGCAACCTCGCACTGGGTGTATGGCAGGCAGCACGAGGGAGTCATCACAGTGAAGTGGTTTATTCCCTCTCCAAGTGCCCAGAGAAAGGAAAATGCTCCGTTCACTCTGGGCTGCCCAGAGGGAAGGGAGCATTTCTTTTCTCTGGGCGCTGCCAGAGGTTTATTCCCTCTCCAAGCACCCAGAGAAAGGAAAATGCTTCGTTTGCTCTGGACTGCCAAAGCCTTTTTAAGCGCCATTGAAAGGCTCCTCTAGCAGCCCAGAAAAGCCTGAGATAGCCGGGATTAAAGGGGGAATGGCAGGAAACTGGCCGGGCCTTTGTGCTGCTCTCAAATTTCCTGGGAAATTTTTCCAGGCTCGGGTTCTTAAGTAGAAAATGGTTCTTAAGAAGAGGCAAAAAAAATCTTGAATACCCAGTTCTCATCTAGAATATTTCTTAAGTAGAGGCATTCTGTATTCTAAACCTTCTAATTGAAGGTTAATTCAAAATAGGAATAGTATTAATCCTTCCTCCACCTCCAAATCCAATCCCATCCTAATTTGTCTTACTTAATTCTATATTATTAATTTGACTCAGGGATCAATAATAAATCTCTATCAAATCTTCTGTGTGTCTAACTGTTGATTTTCAGAAATAATCACATTGGTATTTGTTCATAACAATGGTTGACATTTTCCAGGCGGTTACAGCATAGGAGATGAAGATTAAAGGCAAATCCAGGAAGATTTGCAGTAGGCAAAATTGAAGGAAATTTGCAGACAAACTTGATATTAAGCTAGAATTTAGGCTTCACGTGAAATGCAAACTCAGCTGAAGTATAATCAATAAAACATATTTATTGACTCCAATACAATACACCGAAAGTGTTTTACAACAAGAGTAGATGATTAATTTGAACAGACGTTAGTAGGAAAAAAGTTTAATTAGCACAGATTCAAGATACATTTTAATTGCACAAAACTAAAATGGAGTGACATTAATGAGGAAAAGAATGTCAATATGTGTTCTGCCGGCGTGTTCCAACCGCCCGTAATTACAGGGTAATTAGTCCAGAAAGACACACGCCACACAATAAAAGGAAAACCAAAAGTCTTTATCAACAGAAAAGCAGAAAAAACTCCCTTTTTAAATGTCAAAGGTTGGTACACACAAGGCACAGGTTAAATGCAATCCAGTTTCTCACCCAGTAACTGGGAAATTGAGTCCAAATTCCAAAGTCCAGAAAGGCTACACACAGTCTTGAACAGGGAAACAGCAAAACCACGATCTTGACAAACTATGAATCAGATAAACTTCCACAAGGCTAAACCAGCACGCTGTTCTTTTTATCTGTAGCACTAATTACAGTGGCCCCATCCAACCAGAGGTGGCCTCACTTATCTCCTGTAATAATCCTTCAGTTTTTTTCTCCTATACATCACTCTACGCATGCGTGGGTCCGTCATAAGTTCTTGTTCAGAATCCAGGGATGATAAGGATGATTGATCTCCTCCTGGGCTTTCTGCCAAACTCCCCCCTTCCCTGCTACTCACACTTCCTTCGTCAGAGGAGCCTTCATCGGGAGATTCTATCGGAAGCAAAACAGGCCTGTGGCATGTGGATGTTTCCCCCACATCCACCTCCACATTCCTTGGGGCAGGAGCTGGGCCAGAGC
Source organism: Erythrolamprus reginae (assembly GCF_031021105.1). Lineage (NCBI taxonomy): Eukaryota > Metazoa > Chordata > Lepidosauria > Squamata > Dipsadidae > Erythrolamprus > Erythrolamprus reginae. Next base: position 84,414,330 of record NC_091954.1, on the reverse strand, counting down.
CAACTACAACAATATGTAAGCATTCTTAATTGCCACTGAACACGTAGGAATTAGCCACTTTCTAATTTTCTTTTTAAAAAACAAGATGCTAGGTGGCTATCAGCTTAAGTTGCCTGAGTTAGAAGTATCTAGTTAAAAAAACTGTTTTTGCCTTTTCTTACCAACTTGGAACTTTTCTGTCTTTACCTTAATGCTGCATTGCATTTGTTTATAAATAAACTATAGCTCAGTAATCTCAGAGTGGGACATATAGGTTGCGTTGCCACTATTTATTCATCATAGAACAGTCTTAATTGGCTTCAAGATTATTCTAGTGTTAGTTAACAGATCTATTCAGCTGTGGCAAAAATTTTGAGGTCAATTAACTCCATGCTAATCCTCAAATTTACTCATCCAAAGCAAAATCATTAGTACAGTATTATTTGAGAAATCTGTCAAAAAGGCATTATAAAACAGTTTTCTGCCATTCATTGTGCATACAAAGATATTAAAATTATACTCATTTAAAAAATAGATGAGACATTGACATGGGGAGTGACTCACCTTTTTTCCTTGATTTCCCAATATGCCAATCATATCTTTTGGAAATAGTCACAACTAATAGGTTCTGAGTTGGCAGGAAAAAATATCTGTTTCCAGTTCAATTTTATGCTGTGATTGACTAATTAGCTTTCTAATGAAAATAAGCCTGTGAGTTTTATTTATTTAAATAATTTATTTATATATCTATATAAGACTCAATTCAAGGTTGATATGAAGAAACCAGCTGTTCATGTACCAGAACTTCTATAAGGAAATGATAATTCCCCCTATCTTGGCCATAATTAGACTTGGACCCTGGCATGTAGTTCATAAAATCATCTGCTATAATGTTCTACCTATCAATCAATACTTCAGCTTGAACTGCAATGACACACGAGCACACAATAGATTCAAACTCAATGTAAACTGCTCTGAACTAAACTCAACTGCAGAAAATACAACTTCAGCAACAGAGTGATCAATGCCCAGAAAGCACTACCTGACTCTTGCGGTTCCTTGCCCAAATCCCAAAAACTAACCTTATGCTGTATACAGTCGACCCCACCTCATTCCTAAGAGGTCTGTAAGGGGCACCATTGCACTTACCATCCCTGTCTTATCATCCTCTTGTCCAAATTTGGGCAATGTACCTATTTTGCTTTTGTTTATATTCATGCCAATACCTGCTATCTTGTACATGTTTTGACAAAATAAATAAATAAAATAAAGTATATACTTACCCAGTGCTTTTTTGCTTTTCTTTTTAATGAATGTTGACGTTTGACAAGACACAGATCCCTGAATTGTGTTTTGGGGTTCTTCATAACTTTTTGGATTGATGATATACTTCTGGAGTGTCTTTCACATAACAGTCACTGTTGGAAGGGAAGATTGATGATCATCTCAGGTCTTTTGCATTTTAAGTCTCTCTCTCTGTAAGATTTTCATTGGTGGAGATCCCAGAGCTATGAAATTAATTTTGTAACTATTTTCTAGACTGATTGGCATCTTATAAAAGAATTCTTAATCCTTTTATAGGATTTTTGGAGAGGAGATTTCTTCTAAGAAGGGTATTTATTTACTATTAGAATAGATGTTTAAAAATACCACCATGAAGAGGGAAAATAAATTTTATAGGATACAGATCTAATTTCTTTAAATTAGGAATTCAAAAAATTAGTTCCAGTTATGTCTTTAATTGAATTGATTGAATGAATGGGAGGAATTGTCTCTTCACACTGTCACAGAAACATTATGTGAGATGACTTTGTATGTAATATTAGTACATTAGATACATTAAGTGAACAACAATTTGTTTGTAATATCGGTAGGATGCACATAGTTTTATAATATTTCAAAATCTGAAAAGGGCAAATACAGGATTTTTTTAAACAAAATTGTAGTTTTACTTTGAATATATACCTTATCTATAGTAAAATTTATAAAAGCTAGAGTACTAACTTAGTGTTACGTTTAACTATTTTTAATGTAATGTGTATCTTATAATCAGAAAGCACTAACCTTATTTTCTAGTCTTTTTTAAAATCAAGCAACCACATAGATTTTTCTAAACAAAAGGAATGCAAGATTTTTATTCCCTTCACTGATCCCAGATATTGGAAAACCATAATAAGGTATTTCTTAGTTTAATAAAAATACACTCTTATTAAGTATTATTCTGAAATGCTATTTGGATTAAAATAATTGGTTAAACTTGATACACAAAATGTATCATGTAATTTTTAGAAACCCAAAATTATCTGTACGTTTATCCACTGGTATTATGAGCACTGTTTTATTGACCTAGCCTCTGAATAAACTTGCTTGTGATTGGTCTGTACTAGTAATGGATATAGGTAACCAATACTGGCATTTATTTTCTTTTTTGTCAAAACGCTCCTAAAACCTGAATGCTATTAAGTGCTAATTAGGCAGACTGGATGCTGACTAATTTCTTAATGTGGCTTATTAATTCATGTAACAGTTATGAATTTAGGGGGAACTTATGCTTCTCCCCTCCTTTATTTTCTGTGAAACATTCTAATCCTGTAGCCATATTGATTCTTTTGAAAGTAGTCACAGCAAAAAAAAAAGTAAGCAGGGAAAAATCCTTTAGAATCATCATGGCTAGCTTGACTTTATATGTATCTGTTACAAAAATGGAAAAATTCAAAATAAAAATAAAACTGAAGGTATGCAAATCTACAAAGTAATTATACTTAAAAAGTAGCGACATCTGCTCTTGGACCAGTTGATAACAACATCTCAAAATTGCCTAACAGTTCCATTATGTATACAATATTCAGATCCAAAGTGGGAAAAGAATTGGCTGTGTTTGGTTCTTCTTACAAAAGCAACATCTTTCCTGTTTTTCACATAGTAACATTACAAGCCCAGGACTATATGTGCTTGAATTAAGGATGTCCTTTAGTTTTTGTGATAATTGGGAGAGAAAACTCTTTATCTTCTAAGTCTTGTCCATAAACTTTCCTTTTTCTTTAGATTTTCTATCTTAACTGTTAATTTCAAAGGAGCAAATTGGCATTTAGACCCAGGAGTGATTTCATGGAACTAATATTCTTATAATACTTTACAATACATCCTTTCTGGTCTTATATTTTCTTATAATTATTGTTGTTGGGATTTATTTGTAGGGGTTATTTTTGGTCTTGTTATGTTTTGAACTCTGGAGACCCTTATTTTGTTGTAGAATCTCAAATCGCCAATCTGCTTAGTTATTTGTCATTTTATGATTTCTTTGTAAACTTCTCATGTTTTGCTATCTTTAGCTATTTTCTTCTAATTTCTTCTATGGCTAATCGAATTAGAGGGTCTTATTCAATACTTTGAACCTTGTAAAGAAGTTAATTTTCTGGACCTCTTTTGCTATTTGAATTAGTATCAAGATGTTTGAAAACAAAACATCTGGGGATTGAGAAAAACTCATCTGGCACTACTTAGGTTAGGGCAGCTCCCATTTTCTAAGTTGTTTATACTTTGCAGAAAATGAGCTGCTCTGAAAAAAAAAGTTAATTCTGGGAGAAGATTGGTATAACTAAGAAAAATAAAAGTCAGTAAGGGTTTTGGGTGTTTTTTGTTTTTGTAAAAAGACTTGTGAAATACATCCTGAGAATCCATTACAACAGGCTACCTTGTTAGAAACCACATACCTCCTTTAATTATTCAAATCAATCGTTTTCTTGAAAGCAGCTAATTAAAATTCTGTAGGCTTTATTAGGCTGTGTTTATCTAGACGTCACAGATTTGCTGGTAAGTAAATGTGGTTTGCATTGGACTTATAATTAAATATTCGTTCATTTTAAAAATTCATCTGTCCAATAGAGAGCATGCCAAAATGATGGAATATGCTATCTTGTAGTTAACATTTATTTTTAGGATTATTCCAATCTTGTTTCAAATGAAAAGAGAATAATTTGTCTTACATTTGGTGCAAAACAAGTCTCTTTACTGCCATGATGAATGTTGATTTACAGCCAGTCTCAATATAAGCTTGGTCTTTTAAAGAACCTGCTTGCAAAAGACTACAATTATCTTCCATTCCAGCAGAGTAATCATTTTAGTCTCTCCAGCAAATAATAACAGAACTCAACAATACTTTAAAAACTAGCAAATTTGTAATGGCAATTGCTTTTATACATAAAACCTGCTTCATAAAAGGTACTAATAAGCCTATCTGACATATAACTTAAAAGTACTTCTATTTTTCAAGGCATTATGGTATTTTTCAAGGCATTATGGAATGCCTACTAATCAAGATCCCTGGGGTAGTACACTATTTTGATGATGTGCTAATCTCCGCTGAAAATTAGCAGCAACTAATAGGCTATGGAAAGTACTCAGCAGATTCAGGGCTGCCGGACTCAGAGTTAAAAGCAGCAAATGTCAGATTGGGGTCCCTGAGGTAGAATTCCTGGGGTACATAATAAATGGGGCTGGCATACACCCTATCATAAATAAGGCTAGGGACATTGGGGAAGCCACCATATCCACAAACAAAACCGAGCTGCAACTAGATCTTGCCCCGTATTCCTATCCCATGGGGATAAACAGAAGAATATAATTTTCAATGGCACCAGATAAGACAGCAACCAGAATGAGTAGCACTGCACCACCTCAATCTCCCTTCTACCAGAGTCCATTTGAATGTGTGATCAATACTGTTTGTATGGTGTATCCAGATGTAAAGTTCAGCTGAAATGTCCAGTTAATTTCCAAAATATCTGAAATATACAAGAAATGGAAAGTTAGTAATAATGTTGATTGTACCACTAGCAACATCAACAAAACAGCCTCCACAAGAACAAGTGGTCTAAGGAAAGAATAGTTTATAGACTATTCGAGAGAATAATCTATTTTGTTGAGCATCTCATACACATAAACATGTGTTTTATTACTTAGCTGTTTTTCAACATGGTTAAAATTCTCCAGATTCAGAACTGTCATGAATATTGCAATTTCACTAAATTGTACAAATTATGAAACATAATTTTGCAGTTTTGTTCACTTTCTAACGCTGACATATATATATATTTATATTTTCCAGATAGTGATTCTACTGTTTACAGAGTCTGCACACTAGCTAAGAATGGTTTGTTACATAATTGATGGAATATTATAAATGACAATGACTGGACTCACCTATTATAGCATTTCACTAACAATAAATAGTGTGTCTTAATGTGAAGTAAGCATCCAACTAATAAGACAATCCATTGAGACATGCAAGAGGATTTTTTATTATTGCATATTTGGATTGAAATTTTATTTTACAGAGATTTCCACATTATTACTACTAATGGTTCAGAGTATTGTTCGAATTGAAGTTTGCTTTGTTGACACTCCTGAATCTGCATAGTTTATATTTTTAACCATGTTTAAAAACAGCTCTGTAATAAAAGCACATGTTTTTGTGTATGAGATGATGGTAAATTTATTCACTAGAAAAGGTGGAAGGATTTTTGCTGCATAAGTTTGCAATGTATTTTACTGAATGCACTAATGATCAACAAAGAACCAATGAAATCAAGGATTTTATGAAATTAAAGGATAAAAATAACCAAAGGCTGAGAAACGCAGATAATGCACATAGGATTGAAATTCTGCGGGTACTTGGGAATAAGTCATAGTAAATTGAGTAAAAATTATTTCTGTATAAATATGTATAAGGTAGAATTGCTCTGGGTCAGCAATCATGCTTTTAAGATGTATAATTTTGAAAATTGTGTTAAGTGGTTATCAAAGTGCATAAAGAATACAGTGGGCTCTGACAGGAATACTACATCAGATATTAAATCCCTTATAACCATAGAACTGGTAGATATTTGAATAAAATATTTAATAGACAAAGTTAGTCTACTTGCTGCAAAGTTTATTCTAATTGTTTGTAGAATAGTGACTGAACCATTTGTTTCTTTGTTATTATTTGAGGCTGTTGGAAGATGTGACTCTTTCCAAGATAAACTACATATGTGTGGTTTGGCATTGGAATAACTAATGTTGAATGAACCTGGAGTTTCAGAGCAATTACGACAGACTTGAAAAGTTATCAACTGAGTTATGAGTGCGGTTGCGGTTATGTGGGGCTAAGCTTTGGCTTTGCATAGATTTATGATTCAAATGTTAATTTTGGTTACAGTTGAGTAAAATAAACTTCAATGAAATAAATGTTTTTATCCACAGTTTGTCTTATCTTTACACAAACTTCATCTTATTCATTGCATTACAAAAATATTACTTCCAGTTCATCAGTTAGCCTTGTCAAGTCACAAAAGGTAGATACCTATTTTCAAGAGAAATATAAAAAGGAAGTTTCAGAAAAAGAACAGTTACAATTTCTTTATTTTTTTCACTGTAACATTTCTTAGCCACTGTTTTTGTAAAAGAATTACATAGCAATGATATATTCAAATGAAGAATTTAGCAGCTTCAAAAGTGTTGGGATAGAACACCCAGAATTATCAATTCAGAATAAAAGAATAACAGAATTGAAAGAGGCATTGAAGATCTTGTAGTCCAAACAGGAAATGGTCAAGCAGGAAATCCTGTACTATTTCCAATCTCTTCTTAAAAACCTCCAGTGTTGGAGCACCCACAACCTCTTGAAATTTCTCCTTAGTTCTAGGTTGGTTTTCTCCTTGATTAGTTTCCATCCATTGCTTCTTGTTTTGCTTTTATGTGCTTTACATAATAGGCTGATCCCTCTTCTTTGTGGCAGCCCCTTAGATATTGGATCACTGTTATCATGTCACTCCCTAGTCCTTCTGTAGACATATTTTATTCCTGCAACCTTCTGCATATGTCCCAAATCATCTTTGTTGTTTTTCTCTGTACTCTTTCTAAATTCTCAACATCTTTCTTATATTGTTGTGACCAAAACTGGATGCGGTACTCCAAGTGGTCTTATTAAGCCACTATAAAGTGATACTGACAAATCACATGAACATTCAATTAATGCTATCAATATTTTTGGGGAAAAATTCTGTCACTAAAATAAGTTGGCTTAGCTTTCTTTGAAGTTAGATGCTGTCTCCTTGCACTGACAATTAGTGCATAGTGCGTCTTAGCTAACACTAAACTAACAATGATACTGGAATATCTGGCTAGTGTATATTTAATGCTTTTGAATCCTGCATGTTAGAAAAAATGCAGTAAGTGCAGCTTTTTTAAGATGGAGATTGCAGTAAAATATTCAATGCTGAAATTTTACTGGAAGGCTTAGAAACATGTACTGTATATACATTTTATTTCTCTTGGTCTGAGACATACAGGAGAGTTAAGGTGAGAATACTCCTTAGAATATTTTATTTGCATATTTGGTCAATATCTATATACAATATCCATATCTGGGGAAGTGTCAGTTGTCTTATCCTATTTATGTTCTCATTGCTATCAAGAGATAATGTCTCTTCCAAAGTAAAAAACCTGAACTTCATTGACTTAAGTGATTCTGCCCCAGAGCTGCCTTATACATCTGCATAGAACTCGTTATATGGTGTTATGATTCTCCGTACTGAAGGAGCGGGTCCAGCAGTCACATGGGTTGCTCATGTCCAATCCGGTGGAACTGAGCCTAGTATTAAAAAAGCTTGCCGGATCCGCCCCTTCCCCAGAATTCGCTCAGTTCGCATATCCTGCGGTTGTATTGTGATAGCTCGTTCAACATTCTAACACCTTCCCTTCGATCTTTCCTTCAAAAAGTAGTAAGATTTATTGTCTTTATTTAATTACTTGCACTAATTGCGCCAGCCGTTTAAAAGAAAAAAAGAAAAAAACGCGGCTTGGCTTTCTTTCCTTGGGAGAAGTTGCGGTTTCGTTTTCCCCCGGCGGTTTTGCCGGTTACGATTCCTGCGGCCGCTTGTGGATTCTTCTAATCCTTTGGCCTGGAGGTCCTAGTGCAAGTATTTATCCATTGAAATATTGATTATTTATTGTATATAAATATTTAAGGGCTTATAAAATACCTCCTGCGGAGTGAGACGCCTTCTAGTCTCCTGGACTTAGTCGATCGCTTTTCCCTTTAGAAATTCTCAGCAGCGATCTTTTCGGCGCGAAGGCCTTCGCGCCCTTTTTTAAAAATCTAGGCCTCTCGTGTTGGCCTTCTGCCAGCCGCGTAGGCCTCAGTCCACCGCGTGGATCCGGGAGCGGGCCTTGGGGGTCCCAGGCTAAATTCTCCACCGGCTAAGCCTCCAACCAGAGTGCCTTGGTTTACTTAATTACAAAGTTTAGGGAGGCTGGCCCCGCTGGATTTGGGGGCACGAACTCTGGGTTTGCCCAGATTGTCCTCACGTTTCAGCAGCTTCGAGGCCTCGAAGCAGGATCCATTCCTCTTGGGAAGTCCTTGAAATCTTCTCCTTATAATTCAGTTATTGGCTCAGCCTTGTCTTCTGTTAATTGTCAGACTATGGCTACTTTTCCCAAGAGAGGCACAACTAAAGGTCCCAGAGAGGCCAGGCCTACAGGCGATGAGATTACTAGTATCCCCCAGGCCTCTTCCTCCTCTTCTCCAGGGGCCCGCCCCTCGACCAAGGTCACCAGGGCCGAGAAGAGAAGGGACCTAGCCCTACAAAAAATCCATGACAAATCAGCAAAACGTTTAAAAGTGCAGGCCCAAGTAATCAGTAGTCAAGACCCACCAGAGGCCTCTAGTCTGCCTCCTTCTGGGGTCCCTGTGTTATCTCTGGATGAGCCAAACCTAGACAGACCCCAACCTAACCTATGGGGCATAGGTCCAGAGGAACCAGATATTATTGAAGATTCCCCCCAGCCAGGATCTTCCCAGGCCTTTAGGGATTCTTCTGCCATTTCTGCTGATATTTCCAGTTTACCTCCTGAGTTCCAATCTATTTTTGCTGTGTTGTCCAAAGCCATTGATGCCAAACTCTCCTCCATCAATGAGCTTCCTTTACCTCTTCCTCCTTCTCGTTCCTCCCGCCCCTTGGGTTCTTCCCCAGCGGTCAGAGCTCCTACTCAGGATGATTCAGAATCCTCCCAGGATGAATATGAGGATGTAGAGGAGGATGAAGACCCTTTTCAGGGCTTATCAGAGGATGAGGAATCCCAAATAAAAGTCCCTCCTCCAATTACTATTTTTCCTTCTCAACTATTCAAATCTCTCCTCCTCAAAGCTAGAATTTCTACGGGATTAGCGGCCCAGGAGAAACAAGCCTCCACTTCCACTGATCCCCCGGAGGAGAATTTACCTTACTTCACAGAGGAACAGGAGGATAACGAGGTAATTCCTATGCCTAAATTGTTTAAAGATGCCTTACTCAAACAGTGGGATTTTCCAGCCTCTGGCCTTAATCCCTCTACCAAGGACAGAAAGTTGTATAAACTTTCCTCTTCTTATGAAGAGCTTCTATCCTTTCCCAAACCAGATGAACCTGTCAAGATTCTTCACTCGGCAGCGGCTGTGCCAGGCGAGGCGGAGGAAGTCCTCCGCCCAGAGGACAAGCGCATCGAGCTAATGCTCAAAAGAGGATTCACCGCTGATTCCTGGTCCATTAAAAGTTCTGCAGCGGCCTCCTTCTTCTCCAGAGCCATGCTGCTGTGGCTTCGCCAACTTCAACAGCACATTCCTCCCGATGACTTGAGAGGTCAACAAGACTTCAACAAGGTCTTTGCAGCTGCCCAGTACGTGGCTGATGCCACCTTGCAATCTACTAGATTTTCTGCTAAGTCTATTGCAGCCTCTACAACGGCAAGAAGACTCCTATGGATTCGCCCTTGGCAAGCGGGAGTTCGCCAAAAGTGGCAGTTATCCCAGGGCCCCTTAAAGCGCGACCTTCTCTTCGGTGATCTTCTGGATCCACTCCTCACGGAGACCACGGACAAGAAGAAGGTTTTGGGTCCAACCACGAAAAAGGTTACCAAAACGCAGTCCTTTCGTCGCCCAGGGCGCCAGCAAGATCAAGCGGCTTCCTATCAGAGATCTCCAGGTCAGTATTCCCCCCGTTTTCGTTCCCAAGGTAGGAACTCCAGGGGTAGAGGGTTTCGTTTCCAAAGGGGAGCTTCCTCTAACAGGGCTTCAAAGAAACCTAGATGGTAATCTTGCCTCCATTCCCATAGGGGGTCGCCTAGCTCATTTCGCCTCTAATTGGCGTCTCACCTCCAAGGACCCTTGGGTCATTGACACTGTTCAAACAGGCCTTCTTTTAGAATTTATTTCTCCTCCCCCTAAACGTTTTATTTCCTGCCCTTCTCCCAGGTCATCCTCAGATTGTAACCGTATGGAGGAGGCCATTTCTCATCTTTTGTCCATCAGAGCCATTCAACCGGTCCCTGCCGGTCAGAAGGGCCTAGGTTTTTACTCCATCCTATTTATGGTTCCAAAGTCCTCCGGAGGTTGGAGAGCCATTTTGGATTTAAAGAAACTAAACCTATTCATCAAATATAGGAAGTTTAAAATGCACTCCTTGTCTTCTATTTTGGCCGCCATTCACTCGGGAGATTTCATGGTCTCCTTAGACCTCACTGAGGCCTACCTTCACATTCCTATAGCCAAATGCCACAGAAAATTTTTACGTTTTTCCTTTCAAGGCAGGCATTTCCAGTATAGAGCGATGCCATTTGGCCTTTCCTCGGCCCCTCGGGTCTTTACAAAGCTCTTGGGGTCCCTGGCGGCCTATATCCGGGCGTCTCCCATCCACATTTTATGTTATCTTGATGATATTTTAATTCATGGGAACTCCCTAGAGAGAGTGAAAACAGACCTTTCTGTCACCATGTCAGTCCTTCAGGACCATGGATTTTCCATCAACTTTGATAAAAGTCACCTCCAACCTTCCACTTCCATTTCTCACCTGGGATCCATTATTGATTCAAAATCCTCCCAGGTTTTTCTCTCTCCCGAGAGAAAACTCAGTATAGTGGAGTTAATTTCTAACATTTTATCTAATCCTTCAGTATCCATAGTTACTCTATCTTCCCTTTTGGGGAAGATGGTGTCATGCATAGGCATCATTCCCTGGGCTCGCCTTCATGCTAGGGAACTCCAGTGGCTACTGTTGCCTTTTCAGAGATCGGGGCACAGCAACTCAAATCGACGCATTGTCATCCCACTGAGTGTTCGCAGATCCTTCAAGTGGTGGAAGTCTCCGGCCATGGACAGAGGATCCCCGTTCAGGTGCCCGGATCAATTTGTCATCACCACAGATGCCAGTCTATCGGGATGGGGCGCCCACGCCCAGGGGATGATAGCCCAGGGCACGTGGTCCCCGGAGGAGGCTTCCAGGCCAATCAATTGGCTAGAGTTAAGAGCCGTTTCCCTGGCTCTGAAGCATTTCTCTCCTCGCATTCCCAACCGGCACGTTCTCATTCTCACCGACAACATTGCCACAAAAAGCCATATCTGCAGACAGGGGGGCACGAGATCCAAGGCTCTCATGAGGGAGGCCCTCAAGTTGGGCCTTTGGGCGGAAAAACATCTCCAGTCGCTCCTAGCCGATCACATCTCGGGGAGTCTCAACGTCCAGGCGGATTGGCTATCCCGAGCAACGATAGACCCAGGAGAGTGGAACCTCCATCAAGACCTGTTCCATCAAATCACCCTCAGATTCGGCCTACCAGTCCTGGATCTCTTCGCGACCAATGCGAACGCCCAGCTCCCTCGCTTCTATTCCAGATTTCCATCCCCGGGAGCGGAAGCAATCAATGCCCTCCGGAGTCCATGGCCTCCAGGCCTACTCTACGCATTTCCTCCGATTCCAATCCTCCCGGACGTGATTCACAAGGTCCTCACCGAGAGGGCCCGAGTAATCTTAATCGCCCCTCATTGGCCCCGCCGGCCCTGGTTCGCGGATCTCCAACAGCTGTCCGTCCAGGACCCTTGGCGACTCCCCGTTTCGGGGGATATGCTGCGGCAGGGGGCCTCTTTCCATCCAGACCCGGAGTGGTTCCACCTCACCGCCTGGCTGTTATCAGGAGAGATTTAGAACTGCGTGGTCATGACCCCGATTCAGTGGAGGTCATTTTAAAGGCCAGGAGGGGCTCGACCAATCGAATCTACGACCACACGTGGTCCAAGTTTCACCAGTGGTGTCTACAGGAAGGTATCTCCCCTCTGTGCATCCCCATTCACAGAATTATTTCCTTCCTTATGCAAGGCTTCCATAAAGGACTTTCCACCAGCACCCTCCGGCGTCATCTGGCAGCCATTTCATCTGTCCTAGGGGGTCCCCGCAGACAGCCTCTCCGATCCTTCCCTGAAGTTCAGGAATTCCTCAAGGGCATAGCCAACCTCAGACCTTCCAAGGTCCACAGGTATCCATCCTGGGATTTGCCACGGGTTCTCCATTCCCTCACGCAGGCACCATACGAACCCCTAAAATCGGCGTCCCTCAGGTACCTATCCTTTAAGGTAGCTTTTCTGGTGGCTATTACCTCTGCCCGGCGCATTTCGGAGCTGGCTGCCCTCTCAATCAGGCAGGACCTTTGTCAATTTCATCAGGACAAGGTAGTCTTGCGACTGGACCCCACCTTCTTACCCAAGGTCAGTTCCATGTTCCACAGATCTCAAGATATTGTCCTACCTTCCTTCTGCCTCCAACGAGACCATCCATTGGCAATTAGATGGCACACCCTGGATCTCACCAGAGCGCTGAGAATATATATCCAACGCACAGGACCCTTTCGGAGGTCAGAAGCACTTTTTGTAGCCTATCATCCCAGAGTCATGGGGGCCAAAGTGTCTTCAACAGTAATAGGCCGTTGGATCAGAGGGACTATATCTAAGGCCTATGAGTCGGCCTCCCTCTCAGTTCCAAGGAACATCACTGCGCATTCCACCAGGAGCGCAGCCACCTCAGCCGCTTGGGCGACTCAAGCCCCGTTGGAGGAGGTCTGCAAAGCAGCCACTTGGGCCTCGCCAAATTCCTTCATCAGGCACTACAAAATTGATTCTTACGCTTCAGCGGACGCTGCCTTCGGCAGAAGGGTACTCCAATCCGTTATCTCACACGATAGCAAGCTAATCCCACCCTAGGGACCATCTATTGGGTATGTCCCATGTGACTGCTGGACCCGCTCCTTCAGTACGGAGAATAGGCGTTGAATTGCTTACCTGAACGCCTCTTCTCGTACGGTGAGCGGGTACAGCAGTCACTTCCCGCCCTTGTATGTGTCTTCTTTACCTTTTCTATATCTTTCTTCCTCTAACAATGAGAGTTGAACACTACAGAGCTTCACAACTGAGCCTAGTCTATGGATTCGCGAATTCTGGGGAAGGGGCGGATCCGGCAAGCTTTTTTAATACTAGGCTCAGTTCCACCGGATTGGACATGAGCAACCCATGTGACTGCTGTACCCGCTCACCGTACGAGAAGAGGCGTTCAGGTAAGCAATTCAACGCCTATTCTCATTTTGCCATTTGCCTTTGTTCCCTCTTCGGATGACCATTACAGTGACTTTGAAGATGTTGTTAATACAAATCGATTCAAGCACCATCCATTGTAGAAAGTAGCTTCCACTTAAGCTGTGTTAAAACTGTAGATTAAAATGCACACTTTTCTAATAGTGGTGATAACAATTGTGACTTCTGGGATTCATTTTTCATTTTGCTTATTGAACTCATTAACTTCCAGGAGAAATATCTAATGAGTGTAATTTCAGATAGTAAAGCTTGAAGTTAATAAACTTATTTCAAGTAAAGGGTTTCTAACTTTTAAATATTCTTACCTAGCTTTTAACATATGATTTCCTCCCCCCCCCCAAGAGTATAGCCAGAGTACCTACTGTAGTGCATTGAAAAAATACCTTATACTCAGCAAATGTAAATTACTAAGGAATGTCTGTGACTCCAGTGCACCAAGACTGGCAGTTTAGTATGGATGCTGAAGGGAGGTAGTGTTTGTTCTTTGTACGTTGTACTTTCTTAATAAAAAATTGTAATAGGTACCAGATGTCAAGAGAGACGGTGGAAATTGAATATAATAGATCTGCCTTTAAGAAATAACCTACTTTTTAAAAAGTTTAAGATATATCCTTTTCAGTTGCATGGTATGATTGATTTTGTCCCAATGTAATATAACAATATATTATTTTGAATATTTTGAAAAGCACAGTTTATAAAACAAATATTAGTTATGAAAATATTTTTCAATATGGAATTAGTTTATAGAGATTCGCAATTATCCAGCTGATGGTTGTCCCAAAAATGCTTTTTCAAGAGGCAACTGGACTTTTGCCTCTTGAAAAAGCACCTTTGGGACAATGTGGAATAAGAAAATCCTCAATGGTTGATTTTGCATTCTTTCTTAATCTGTTGTGTTTTATACTGTTTTACTATCTTCCATGGGTTGTACAAACACCTAGTTCAAGCTGGTACTGATAAGAGCTGGTTCATACCAATCAGAGTTGGTTCATTCATAGGCATGCTGGTGCATAAGCGCACCAGCATGCCTACCGTCCCTGTCCAGTTGTTCCATCTCATCAGTACCCATCTTATGTAGATAAACAATGTTATATCTATGTATATTACAAATACGTACTTGACAAAATAAATAAACAAAATAAATAAAATATAACAAACCGTGGTTAGGCAAATAAAGTAAGGCAAAGGGAAAATGAATGCATTTGCATGCTGTTTGAATGATCCATCCTTCTGATATTGAATTATAATGAAGGAAAGAAGCTGGCTGAAGAGGTCTGCTGAATAATACATTACTAGTTTGGTCTAGTGGTTAGAATTAGATTAGAACTGGGAGTTCTAGATTCAAATATCCCCGCAGCTTCAAAACCTCCTGAATGATCTAAGACAGATGTGAAGATAAATTAGTTAAGGAGAGCTGTATATGTTAATGTCAGCTCTTGTAAGAGTGGGACACCTTTTTCATATGAAAGAGAATTGTTTAATCTTAATAATCAAATCCCAGAACAAGCATTGCAGTTTTCTTAACAATAGTATGGAAAAAGTGTCCCATTTTGTTGCCAACATACCTTTTTCAGGGATCTTTTTAAACAACCTAATCTTGTCTTTCTCAGTAGACTTCCATCCAAGAATTAATCAGGTTCAACCTTGTTTAGTTTCTGAATCCAGGCAAGGTTAGCCAGGTGTCACCATGTGCTAAAATGATTAAGCTTAAAACTGGAACACAAATGTCAGTCCGATCAAACAGACAAAGGAATACTCAGTAAAAGTCTAAAATACATAAAAATGATAAAAATATCATTTAAAAAAGTACAGGAAACCCCCCCCCCCCAAGGCTGTGTACTCTCATCCCTTCTCTCTATACACCAATGACTGCATCTCAAATGATCCATTTGTTAAACTACTGAAGTTTTGCAGACAATACAACAGTGATTGGACTCATTTGAGACAATGATGAATCCGCATACAGACGGGAGGTTGAACAACTAACCTTGTGGTGTGACCGGAACAATCTAAAACTGAACACACTCAAAACAGTAGAAATGGTGATAGACTTTAGGAGAAACCCTCCCAACCTACCACCTCTTACAATACTAGACAACACAATATCAACAGTAGAGACCTTCAAATTTCTAGATTCTATTATATTTCAAGACCTACAATGGTCACCTAACATCAAAAACGTCATCAAAAAAGCATAACAAAGAATGTTCTTTCTGTGCCAACTCAGGAAACTCAAACTGCTCAAGGAGCTGCTGATACAGTTCTAGAGAAGAATCATTGAGTCTGTAATCTGCAACCTAACAAGACTGACACAAACTTCAGAGGATGATCAGAACTGCAGAAAAAACTATTGCTGCCAACCTGCCTTCCATTGAGGACCTGTATACTGCATGAGTCAAAAAGAGGGCAGTGAAAATATTTACTGACCCTTCACATCCTGGACACAAACAGTTTCAACTCCTACCCTCAAAACGTTGCTACAGAACGCTGCACGCCAAGACAACTAGACTCAAGAACAATTTCCCCCCGAACGCCATCACTCTGCTAAACAAATAATTCCCTCAACACTATCAAACTCTTTACTAAGTCTGCACTACTATTACTACTAGTTTTTTTCTCATCACTCCTGTCACCCATTTCCTCCCACTTATGACTGTATGAGTGTAACTTGTTGCTTGTATCCTTAAGATTTTTATTAATATTGATTGTTTCTTCATTGCTTATTTGACCTCTATACAATCACTAAATTGTTTAATCTCCTACCCTCAAAATGACACTATAAAGCACTGCACACTAAGACAACTAGGCACAAAAACTTATGACTGTATGACTGTAACTTGTTTCTTGTATCCTTACGATTTATATTATGTTATGTTATATTATATTATTATATTATATTATATTTATTATATTATATTATTAGATTTGTATGCCACCCCTCTCCGTAGACTCGAGGCGGCTAACAACAATAATAAAAAAACATCTAACAAATCTAATATTTAAAATAACTAAAAACCCTTATTAAAAACCAAACATACACACAAATATACCATGTATAAATTGCATAGGCCTGGGGGAAATGAATATCTCAATTCCCCCATGCTTGACGACAGAGGTGGGTTTTAAGGAGCTTATGAAAGGCAAGGAGGGTGGGGACAATTCTGATCTCTGGGGAGAGCTGATTCCAGAAGGTGGGGGCCGCCACAGAGAAGGCTCTTCCCCTGGGTCCCGCCAAACAACATTGTTTAGTCGACGGGACCCGGAGAAGGCCAACTCTGTGGGACCTAACTAGTCACTGGGATTCGTGCAGCAGAAGGTGGTCTGGTGTCTTGAAGGGCTTTATAGGTCATAACCAACACTTTGAATTGTGACCGGAAACTGATCGGCAACCAATGCAGACTGCGGAATGTTGGTGTAACATGGGCATACTTGGGGAAGCCCATGATTGCTCTCGCAGCTGCATTCTGCATGATCTGAAGTTTCCAAACACTCTTCAAAGGTAGCCCCATGTAGAGAGCGTTACAGTAGTCAAGCCTCGAGGTGATGAGGGCATGAGTGACTGTGAGCAGTGACTCCCGGTCCAAATAGGGCTGCAACTGGTGCACCAGGCGAACCTGGGCAAACGACCCCCTCGCCACAGCTGAAAGATGTTTCTCTAATGTGAGCTGTGGATCGAGGAGGACGCCCAATTTGCGGACCCTCTCTTAGAATTAAATATGAATTGAAGCAAATGAAAGAAAGCAGAATGCTCTGCTTTTATTATTCCAAATAAAGCAGTGTCTCCATTTTGTTCAAATTCAGTTTTAGTTCACTCTCACCCTGTTGATTAATTAATTTAAACAACATTCAAATGTCTGCATTGTACAGAGCTGCAAGTTTTGAAATATTGAAAAGCCATGCCCAATCAAATGATCCAGAACTATCTTATACTACTGAAAATCATAGAAAAATCTGGGAAGACTTAGCCAGTTTCCCACAACAAAGCCATTTTATATCATCCGTCAAGTCAGTCATAGTAGTTTTACCATAATATCTCATCTGAAAGTGTATCTGAAATAGATTGAATTGAAAAATATTTCTCTAACTCTTTTTCTCTCTCTTTCTCTCTCTTTCCCTCCGTCCCTCTCAGTCTCTGCTAAATTGTCAGGAACATTTTCATAAAGAGTAAATGAAAATTGTGACAAGTGTGCTTGAAACAAATATAGGAAGTTTTAGCATCTAGAGACTATTTCTAGTCTTTCTGTCATTCCAGTTGACGTTAATAATATTGTTGTCCATTATTAAATCAATTTCTGTCAACTTTTAAAATCTGCTTTGTGATGATTATCTATATTCCTGTAATTATTTCTAAAAAGTATTGCTTTAATCCTTTTGGCACACAAGATTCTTTTGAAGCAAATTAAAGTTTAATTTTTTCCCAATAATTTGCCAAGATGACAACTCATTTTATTTTGAAATTGACAAAAATGCTGTCAAGTGACTTCTTCCATTTAAGTTACATTAGGAACATCAATACTAAGAATTGTAAGACTGACATTTTGATGAAATTAATATTTGTGGTTAAATTGAATATTTAAAGTTCAAAATAAGGAATGGCTCCTGACATTGGTTTATGTTTGGGTACTGGATCCTTTATTCATCATGAATATCTATTGATGGATATATGGGATATATGGTACTTATTTACAAAAGACTTCTGTATTTTGGAGGCAGTAGAAAAGACAGTATATAACTCAATGAATAAAAAAATATGGAAACTAGCTTCTGTTGAAGGAGGACTTAGTGCTGCTAAAGTTTTTCATTTGACATCTTGAAGTCAATCAATATCTTTATGAACTAACTTCAGCTGGCATTGGACCATATCATTTCTTTTTACAGACTTTTCTTGTATTCAGTACAAATGTGAGAAGAATAAATATTTACACTGTTTTCCTTTTACACTATGGAAAAAGGGAATAGAGGCAAAGGAGGCATGAGAGTTTTTGGCAGTTCCTGAAGCAGAAGTTAGAAAAAATAGAACAGCTAAGCTCTGCTGTGCCTCTTTTTAATTATATCCCAAGAGAAAATTATACACTTTTGTAATTGAACATTGCACTATAATCTCAAAGATCCCACTATTAATTTATGTGTAAAGTCTATGATCTGAAACTCAATAGTCTATAAAGAAATATGTTTTCTTGGAATGTTTGGTCCCAGAAGATACTTTGAATCAATTGGTTTCTAATGGTTGTTTCAAAGAGTTTTAGAACATGGTGTGTATATACCGACCCACCCACCAATGAGCTGCTAATCTCAAAATCAGAACTTTGGATAACTTTAGTAAAAACAGCATAAGCAATTATATAATAATATATAATTCCCAGACAAGATAACCTTCTGTTTAAAGTAATAATTTCACATGCTCAACCCATATGCTTAATGACATAGCCATGACTTTAATGACTTTCAGGGTTTAGTCTAACGCAGTGGTGCCTAACCTTTTTTTTGGCCAGGCCACATCTAAGCATCCCTAAAATTCTGAGGCCTCCCCCCCCAAGACATATAATTCTTCTTATTCAAAAAGTTAATTACTCATGCAGAGGAAGCCTAAAAAGCCATTGACCTGGTTTAAACAAAGCTCCAATTGCCCCCATTAAAAATAAAATTGCCACTCTGTGGGGCGTGGGCCCCACGTTGGGAACTACTGGTCTAACGTAATCTTTGGGAGAATGATGGTCCTGTCAGATTGCACTTTTAAAGTGTGTGTGTCAGGGGGGTGGGCTTGGACATGCTTTTCCTTCTGGATCAGCTGAAATTGATTTTACATCAATGAAAAAACTTATCCTGATTTTAAAGTATAGATATGAGTCAATTATCTATTTTTGAAATGTTTCTTAGTTCTAAGAATCAGAAAATGAAACAATATGTCTGTGAATGGGACAGATATAATAATTCTAAGGACTGAATTAATTCTACATCAATACCTATGGATATATGAATTTATATCTATAGGTATTGATATATCTTTTTCTGTTCTTTGTCACATTTGTTTATTTATTTATTTAATTTATTTATTTATTTATTAGATTTGTATGCCGCCCCTCTCCGTAGACTCGGGGCAGCTCACAACAATAATAAGAACAATGTAAGAACAAATCTAATAATTTAAAAAACGCTAAAAACCCCATTATTAAAAGCAAACATACACACAAACATACCATGTATAAACTGTATAGGTCCGGGGGAGATGTCTCAGTTCCCCCATGTCTGACGGCAGAGATGGGTCTTAAGAACTTTACGAAAGGCAAGGAGGGTGGGGGCAGTTCTAATCTCCGGGGGGAGCTGGTTCCAGAGGGTCAGGGCTGCCACAGAGAAGGCTCTTCTCCTGGGTCCCGCCAAATGACATTGTTTAGTCGACGGGACCCGGAGAAGGCCAACTCTGTGGGACCTAACCGGTCGCTGGGATTTGTGCGACACAAGGCGGTCCCGGAGGTATTCTGGTCCGATGCCATGAAGAGCTTTATAGGTCATAACCAACACTTTATTGAAATTACCATTTTAAATATAGGATATTTTTTCCCCTTTACTGTATACCAGTAATTTTTTTTTCTGTTGGTTTTTGGTACTTCACTATTAATTTTTTTTAAAAGAAGCCTTCTGGGGAAGGTAGGCTGAATTGAAGATAGAACCAGCAGCAATAGTAAAGTCTAAGCAACTCCACACAGTCACTCATGCTCTTATCACCTCACAGTTGGATTATTGCAACACTGTACAGGGAAGGGGCTTCCCCTGAAGAGCATCTTTCTAAATAAGGAAAGATTGCTCAAAAGTGATCCAGACAGGTGATTCTCATAATAAGATTACCCATTTTGTTTGTAACTAGGCAGAGACTTTTAAAGGACATTAAGTTAATAAGTGTCTCTTGCTGAAATTGTTCATTAACTATTTTTAGATATTAGCAGCTTTCAAAGTGACAATATCAAATTCATGGAGCATATTAGTGTAAAAGATTTGTTTACACACTGACTTGAATGTTATTTCTTACACAGCCCATTCAGAAATATCTTTTGTGCTGTTTTGTCTAATTGTATGATACCACTTTGACTTTTTGAGGACCCAGCCTAAGGATACTACACCCATCAAATGTTTTCCTAATTCCTGCTTATCTGATCTTAATTGAAACTAGTCAGAAGGGTCAGCTAGGAAGATCCAGCATGAGCACATTTTTGGGAGATAAAGAGATACTGTAATCTTTAAGAGACAAATCATCTGCCCATCCCTAAAGAAACTGCATTGAATCGCTAGCTACTATATGAAAATAGGTATGTACTTTGAAGGCAGAATTCTTTAACATGTGAAAACCCATGCAACTGCATACCTTCCTAGATGACACTGGACTGATTTTATCTATGGATGCATAGCTGCTGTGATAGATGACCATTTGCAGAAAAGAAACATAGAAACCGTGATAAATCCTACTTGATAGATCAACAGTTCAGGATTGCATAATTCAGTTGGACAGAGTTCAGGGTTGGGGGCAGGTTATAAGTATCCCATTCTACTCGGAGAGGCACTGGTAGAGAGTGGCATTACGAGATTATACCTCTGCAAACAAGATACCTGTATTTTGTGATGTCACCTATAATTTGTGAAGTTATTTAAGATAAGTGTGTAATTGCTGTCTTAGTATTCATATGGTTTTGAACTAGTTCCTAGATAAAATGGTGAGATTTGAATCTGCTCTTTGTCTAACTAAATCAACTAATCATTAGGATTTTGCCGGACATTTTGTTTTGATTTTGGGCAACATGTTAGAAAACAAGTGAGATATCTATTTTTAAAACATTAACGCAATTAGAATTTTTGCAAGATATATAAATATACTGTATATATACATATGTATGTATACACACACACACATACATATACGTACATGTGCATGGCAGTTCATTTAGCTATGAGTTGAAACTGAAAGGGTGTCCCATTAATTATTCAGTGCATTATGAAACACTAGTTAAATGTTTTGCATAGCCTTATTACAGTTACTTTTCCATCCATTTTATTTATCAGATATATTGTGTTTCCTTCCAGGATATTGTATAATATTGTAGATATTTTTTAATAGCCAAAGAATAGCATTTCAAAAGAACTAATTGAATTTAGTAATAGAAAAATGCTGGCCTATTGTTTTTTTTATCAGTGGAAGGACAGTTACAACATTAACTTTTAATTTTGGAATATTTATATTTCAAAACCTGAAATTTCTATCATTTCTGGTTATCAGTCCCAAGCTTAGCAAGCAAAGGAAAAGAAGATAGCCATTAAAAAATGGGAGTGGTGATGGCGAAATTAGAACAAATATTCAGATCTATAGTATTAAGAAATCTTTATCTCTTACGGCTGTCTAGTATTTATTTTATTTATAGGCTGCCTAATTCCTAGATGACTCAAGAGGCTAGAATTAAGTACTATCTTATTAAAAGGACAAATAACAGGCTAGAATCACAAAGAGACAAAACAAATCATAAGCGAAAGAAAACAAAAGAAATAGATGTTTAATTTTTGACATGATATAGATTTTCACCCAGTTATTATGTGCTTCATCCCTCCAAATATCAAGAATAAAGTTAATACATGTTTTTTTATACCAGATTGTATAATACCAGTCGCGTGTGGCTGCCTGGAATAGGGCAGCATTGAGGGCACTGTACCGGATTGAGCCTTTGCGACCTCTTTACGGTGAAGGATCCAGGGAAGCTCCCTGGTTTTCCAAGGAGCTTCGGGAGATGAAGTGGCAGAAGAAATGTCTAGAGCAACGCTGGAGGACCAGTAACTCTGAGTCTGACCAAACACTTTTAAAAACCTTTATTAGGACTTATTTAGTGGTGATATGGGCAGCAAAATGCTCATATTTTTCTGCACTTATTGCATCCGCTGATTCGTACCCAGCCGCTCTATTTAGGGTGATTCATTCCCTCCTTAATGTAGGGGAAATGAAGAAGGCCCTGCGGGGTAGAGCTGAGGAGTTTGCCCAGTTTCTATCAGATAAAATTGCTCATATTCGGGCAGACCTGGACTCTGATTGAGCAATTTTGACAGAGATGACAGGGACAGGTCTTAGTCCTATTATATGGGATGAATTTGACCCCTGTGACTTCTGAGGGAGTAGACAAGGCTATGGGAGCAGTGAGTTCCTCCACTTGTTTGTTGGACCCCTGCCCCTCCTGCCTGGTTTCGGCCAGCAGGGACCTGCCATGAGGCTGGCTTCCTTCCCTCAACCTTTAAAGGAGGCCCCTTAGAGTTAAAGCTGCAAACTTATTTCCTTTTAACATACAAGTGCTGTTGTCTTCTTTGTAATCTTCTGAACCTAGCATCTAACAGTGGCTCATCTATTCTAATATCTCCTTCATCATCATCTGACTGGGACCAATTCCCCATTGATACATCTGCCCTCTCTCATGGTTCCTCGGGTTCATCCAGGTCTATTTCTCCATCGCTGGATACCAGGGTATCCAGAGGGGCCTGGCTTCTCCTCCTCAGAATCTGACATTATCAGAGGTGGACAAGGAGTGCTCACAACACTGGCTAACCTTCTTCTCATCGCAAGTGGAAAGCGTGGGTATGTGCGGGCACCCATAATGCAATGTGTGTGCGGCACTCCCAATGTGCTCCATCCCCATGCATGCATGCATGACCCCACCCACTCCCCTTCTGCCCCATATGCACATGTGACCATCCTGTGCTCCCCCAATCCCCATGCCTGGCTGCCCCATTTTGGACCTAGCAGACCTCCCTGCAGCCTCCTGGGACCAAAAAGAGGCCGCAGGGGGCACTGCTCCCCCGCTCCCCTATCCCCCCCCCACGTGCATGCAGCCCTCCATCCTCCATCCGTGCATGACTGTTTCCTGCATGTGCCCACCCTCCACACATGCGGAAGATACCCCAAAATTATCTGGCCTGTAGGAGGCATGCACACATGTGGGGTAGAGCTGAGCTGGATGACTGCTCGCCTGTCTGCAGAGAAGGCTCTGCCTGCCACCTGTGCCCCTAGGTTTGCCAGCGTGGCTCTAGGACATTCTGAAATATATGTTTCCAGTTTCCTTGTACTCTGCCCCAGAGTTACATGCCATGAGATGAGTGATCATATAAGTTTGATAGGTAAATAAATGAAATAAAAATATCAAAGATCAGGAAAGAACCGTTTGAGCAGAAGAACCTCCGAGAAGATGATGCTCTCAACAATGAGATTCTTTGTGTGCTTATTCATACTAACCATTTTCTCACAATGCCTCATTTGCGGCTTTGTTTTTAAAGGTAGTTTATAAGAAAGCAAACCCACTTATAGTGGGCAAACCAAGATAGGAAAACATGATTATTAAAGAATTGTTGGAAAGTATGAATTTATGTCAAGAATGTTAATCATTTGTTTATGAATATGCAAAACAGTATATAACATAATTGCTGAATGAGCAATTTCTGACTATGAGAAAAACTGTATAAGGGATATGTATTTGTAGCTTTGAGAGCTATCTATCTATCTATCTATCTATCTATCTATCTATCTATCTATCTATCTATCTATCTATCTATCTATCTGGATATGGATATATATACACACACACACACACACACACACACATCTTTCAGACCCAGTCCAGGGGCCATGCAAGCAATCATTTTTACGACAAACCATTTATTTATTTATATATATATATATATATATATATATATATATGTCACATGTTTAAGCTGAATTTGAAAATTAAGGGAGACTAGGATAGATCTATTTCGGCCTTATTTTGGCCTCATCAGCTAGCCATGCCCACTGGGACTTGAACCTGCAACCTTTGCCTTGTAAGGCAGAGAATTATCCTCTAGGCTACAGTATCCAATCCCTTCAGCTCTGTACCAGGGAAGGGTTACATTTTGTGTCGAATCACCCTGGTATATTGAAGGAACATCACAGCTCCTTTTTTGCCTCTCGGCCCAACCCAGGGCCATTTCCAAGGCAGTTAATTTTATTGATAGCCGACAATTCTATCTGTATGTGTCACATGTTTAAGCTGAATTTGAAAATTAAGGGAGACTAGGATAGATCTATTTCGGCCTTATTTTGGCCTCATCAGCTAGCCATATATAAAAAACATATATATAAAAAACATTTTTACTGATAAAGAAATAAAGGGAGGCTAGTATAAATCTATTTCAAGCAGGAGAACTTGTGGCTTAGAGGTTAAAGCAATTGGCTGACAAAGCAAGCAGCCCAAATTTGAATCCCAGAAGGGTATGGATAGCTGATGAGAGCTAAATAGCTTGAAATAGATTTATACTAGTGTCCTTTTATTTCTTTATCAGTAACAATGTTATACATATACAGTCCATAGTCTATACAAAGAAATATGCTGTAGATTGCATATAAACATGTGTATACTTATATGTAATTTCTATATTGCTTTTTATTTTAAACCATAAGGAATAATTAATAACGTTTACATAACTTAATATAATGAAATTGCATGGAAAAAGTCATTAAAATCTGATAATTTCTTAAAGCCTTAATAGCTTTTGCCCATTAAAACAGCACTCCAAATACACAGCAAAGCCGCTTGCTTTGATGTTTATTAACTATAAATGATTATAAAGTTTTAGAGCTACAAACAGCAAATCTCATTAAAGCTGCTTGACACTTTTCCAGAACACAGCTATTCTCTTTTATACTAGGAACCTGCATGCAGGAATCAATGAGCAACAGGAGAGGCATATTCCAGGAAATTGGTCATTTCAGCAAAACCCTCATGTGGTTGGCTTAATCATGAAATGGGGCTGCAATTGTAACTCTATATTTAAGCCCTAATTACTAAAGAAATACTGGGATATTTTAGAGTTTTGCAACTCTTGTCAGTATGCAGGTGTACTGATATGTCATTCTTTTAAATATAAGAACAAAATTATGGATAGAGAACGAGATGCATTTCTGATTTTACTATCGATATAGTTATCCTCTAAATTATGTCTGTGCTATCAGCTTCTGGACTATATCAAGATTTAAATGGCTTCCAGATAAGTATATTGCATAATGTCTGGATCTCAGTTCTGCAGTTGAGATGAGTTAGAAGCATATTCCATTCATGTGAAATAAATTGACCAACTCAGAAACACTGCTTTGTTCCAATGCCAAATACGAGACATTCAAGAGTCAGATTTAATAGTACATTCACTGCATTTGAAGAGACCAATAAGTAACTGGAGACATCAGGGTGTCTCCTCATATCTTCAGTACTAGATCTTAATTTTAGGTTATGCTAAATAAAATGCAAGTTTTGTTCATTGATGTCAACAGACTTTTAAAACTAGCGCAATGTAATACTTATAGCTGGGGAAAATATATAAGGTTGCCTATAGTAAGATAGAAGATAGTAAGACCATACAATTAATGACTGTTACTACTACAGAAAACAACTCTGTAAATTTACCTTAAAATGAAAAATATATATATTATACTGAGTTAAACATTTTTCTGGATTCCAGTGTTCCCTTGCCACTTCGCGGTTCACCTTTCGCGGACTCGGTGCATAGTGGATTTTTATAAAATATTAATGGAAAAAATATATCACAGATTTTTGCTACTTTGCGGGTTTTCTGTGGAACTCACCCGCGTGAGACGTTACTTGTAAACAACACACGATTGGTTGATTGATGGAGAAGTGACCAATCAGAGAGTGTTGCTTTGTATCCCAGAGCCTGATTGGCTCATTACAGTAGCGCGTTGTTTACTTTTCGTCTGTGCGCAGCTTCCCCATCTCTGAGTCTGCTCCTACACTCGGCCATTTCATCGTTTCGCGTAATTTTAGGAATTCAAATCATTTTACAGTAAGTGTAAAGGTACAATACATGCAAAGAACAGTGTGGGAATGGGAAAGGTTTATATAGCGTAAAAGTGTGAGGGTGGGTTTATAAAGCCTTAAAATAGTGTATAAATACTTAAATAAATATAGCGGCCATACTTCAGGGATTTTTGTTTATCACTGGTAGTCCTGGAATGTAACACCCGCAATAAATGAGGGAACACTGTATACTGTTTTTTAGACATTTGAGCACTGTGGGATGGATTTTCTGTGGAGCTGAATAATTACACCTGCTTCAATATATTCAGTGGCTAAACTTCTAGTATAAAAGTAGTGCTCTTATCTCACCTTAGCTTAGAGCTAAGACTAAAATTTCAAAAGCATTTCAGTGGTAGAACTCATTTCCTACAATCCGCCAGCAGCTGGTTTTTTGTGAGAGTTTTCTCCATCCACTCTCTGTTACATCACTGGAAGTTATTTCAATATTTATTTCCCAAAAAAATAAATAGAAAATGTATTTTTGGATATTTAAGTATCATGGCCTATCTGTTGTTTCTGGCAATAAATCCTTCTCAGGCAGTGTGATGAGATAAATTCAGGTAGGTCATTGCATTTCACAAAGTTAATGTTTATGGTAAATGGGAAGATAAAAAGCACCTGCAGAAAAAGTGGTAATTTTGTGGAATATTTTTAGTTAGACAATAGTGAGCCAGAACATAAAATGTTTCTTCAATAAACAAAAAAAAGCACAAAATAATGAGGAAAAACCTGTTGTTGGAAGGTAGTATATTCATCGTTTTCCTCAGTAAGTGAGGGAAAGTTTATACTTGGTGGCACCAGTAGTAGATGTTTTTTTCAACTGTGTCTTGCTGTGAAAGAAACTAATTCAATTCAATCCTGAGCTATTCAAACTTACCATTGAATATAAAAATAACTTGCTTCAAACCAGACATGCGTGGATCAAAGTTCTTACCAGTTTTCATATCAGGTTTAGCTATAAACATTTCAGATACTTGACCTGTTAGTATGTATTTGCTTACTTAGCACAAACTGTTAGACATGACTCAAAGTTAATTCATTTTTAGGGACAAAAATGAGGCCATGATACAAAAAAATATTTTCCTCTTATAGTATATAGAAAGTCTTTTGTAGATTTATATTCCAACATTTAAATTAGAAACATAGAAACATAGAAGACTGACGGCAGAAAAAGACCTCATGGTCCATCTAGTCTGCCCTTATACTATTTCCTGTATTTTATCTTAGGATGGATATATGTTTATCCCAGGCATGTTTAAATTCAGTTACTGTGGATTTACCAACCACATCTGCTGGAAGTTTGTTCCAAGGATCTACTACTCTTTCAGTGAAATAATATTTTCTCACGTTGCTTTTGATCTTTCCCCCAACTAACTTCAGATTGTGTCCCCTTGTTCTTGTGTTCACTTTCCTATTAAAAACACTTCCCTCCTGAACCTTATTTAACCCTTTAACATATTTAAATGTTTCAATCATGTCCCCCCTTTTCCTTCAGGCTTTGTTTTAATAACAAGATAACAACAGTGTTGCTGGCTAGGGAATTCTGGGAGTTGAAGTCTACACATCTTCAAACTGCCAAGGTTGAGAAACACTGTATTACATGGACGCAGAGATGGGCTGCTTCCGGAACAGCTCATTCTGGAGCGCGAGTGCGGGATTGAGCGCAATTTTGTTACCCCGCACCCGTGTGGGTAGCAAAATTTCAGGCGCATTTCGCATGCGGGGAAGCAAAAAACCTTGCCAAAACGTGCCTGCACAGGTGTCCCTTTGTGAGATTTTGCTACCAGCACAGGTGCGGGAAGCAAAATTTGGCTCGATCTCGCACTCACGCTCCAGAGCTGCAGAGCTGCACACAATTAGCTGTTCCGGCAGCACCCATCTCTGCATGGATACTACTGGGGCATAGTTGGCTTTTTTACAATGATTTTGAGAAACTGAACTGGGGATTATTAATGTTTACGTTCTTTTCTTTCTTTCATTTATAACTTTAAAGAAGGAAAAAAGAAAACATAACTGAAATTAGCTTCCTCTCTTGCTTGTTTACATGAACATAAGCAATTTTCATCCCTTCTAGCAATGTTTCCATTTCACTGCCCAGATCATTAGAACAAGTCAGGTAGAAATATTGACCTTTATATATTTTTATTTTATTCAAGCACGTAAATTCTAAAAAAAAGGAAAAAAACCTCCATACTCGCTTTGTTTTTATTTCATTTAGCATTTCCAGACCATGTTGAAGACTAAGCTAAATGTCTTAACTCTTCGGAAGGAACCTCTCCCCACTGTAATCTTCCATGAGCCAGAAGCCATTGAGTTGTGCACCACAACTCCATTAATGAAGACTCGGACACATGCTGGATGCAAGGTATGTAATAACTGAAGCAACATATCTTCTCTGGCAATTTTTCACTTTGAGACAAAAAAATGACTCCAAACGTCTATGTTTCACAATATGAGCACGAATTGATAAAACTGGCATGTTATTAATCTAAAGGGAAAAAAAATCTGGGAATTAATCCAAGGTGGAAAAAAATCTTAGGAAAATATAGACGGGTGATTTTATCCATTTATATTTAGTAACCTGAATACAAAAATATTTATTTTGTTGATGGTAACGGCTGTTGTGCAAAAATGGGTACTTGCTAGAATATGAAAGCAAACGGTAGGATGGTAAAAGCAAATAGAGGATGTGGTGGTTAGCAAGAGAAGGAAGAGGTTTGGAGAGAATTTGATGATCAGTCTAGTTCTTTGCAATGGGTCACATGTTACATGGTTTCACTTCTGCTTTGAAAGTCTCCCAAGTCTTAAAATTTTCCCCTTAATACATTTACTGAAATGGTGATCATTTACCTCTATCATTGACAGTTGCATTAATATTTTCATCACCATAGGCATTTGAATGTGCATTCACTGTTGTTTGGTGGCTTTGTTTATGAATCTGTATTATGCTATTTTCTTTTACTGTGCATATTTTATATGTTAGTATGATGTTTATCACTCTGAATCCATAAGATTTTGGCAGCATACAAAGTTAATTAATAATTTTATCTATTTGTGTATGGTGTTTAAAATATAAATAATCATAATGCTCATATTCTGAATACAAGAAAGACAAAGGGAACAACATGGTGTGAAAATCTTTAATTCTAACATAGCTACAGTTATTTTACTGAAAATAATAGGATGAACAAAGTATGATAATATGGAGCTATGAACTGTAAATTATTTATTATTTATTATTTATTTATTAATCAGATTTGTATGCCGCCCCTCTCCGCAGACTCGGGGCGGCTCACAGCAATCGCCATACAATGTAAACAAATCCAATATTTAAATTAATTTTAAAACACCACAAGTTAAAACCAATCATACACACTAGCATACCATACATAAATTTTATAAGCCTAGGGGGAAGGAACATGTCAATTCCCCCATGCCTGACGACAGAGGTGGGTTTTAAGGAGCTTACGAAAGGCTAGGAGGGTGGGGGCAACTCTGATATCTGGGGGGAGTTGATTCCAAAGAGTCGGGCCGCCACAGAGAAGGCTCTTCCCCTGGGTCCCGCCAAACGACATTGTTTAGTTGACGGGACCCGGAGAAGGCCAACTCTGTGGGACCTAACTGGTCGCTGGGATTCGTGCGGCAGAAGGCGGTCCCGGAGATATTCTGGTCCGGTGCCATGAAGGGCTTTATAGGTCATAACCAACACTTTGAATTGTGACCGGAAACTGATCGGCAACCAATGCAGACTGCGGAGTGTTGGTGTGACATGGGCAAATTTAGGAAAGCCCATGATAGCTCTCGCAGCTGCATTCTGCACGATCTGAAGTTTCCGAACACTTTTCAAAGGTAGCCCCATGTAGAGAGCATTACAGTAGTCGAACCTCGAGGTGATGAGGGCATGAGTGACTGTGAGCAGTGACTCCCAGTCCAAATATGGCCGCAACTGGTGCACCAGGTGAACCTGGGCAAACGCCCCCCTCGCCACAGCTGAAAGATGTTTCTCTAATGTGAGCTGTGGATCGAGGAGGACGCCCAAGTTGCGAACCCTCTCTGAGGGGGTTAGTGACTCCCCCCCCAGGGTGATGGACGGACAGATGGAATTGTCCTTGGGAGGCAAAACCCACAGCCACTCCGTCTTATCCGGGTTGAGTTTGAGTCTGTTGACACCCATCCAGACCCCAACAGCCTCCAGGCACCGGCACATCACTTCCACTGCTTCGCCGACTGGACACGGGGTGGAGATGTAAAGCTGGGTATCATCTGCATACTGATGATACCTCACCCCATGCCCTTGGATGATCTGAAATTATCCTGCTAAATGAAAAATCAAAGCATTTTTCTCTGCCAGATTTTCTTTATTTAACATATAATAAAATTATAATATTTTTATAATAGAAAATAAATAATTTATCAATTATTCAGTAAAACATTTAATCTATAATCGAGTGTTTGTAGATTGATAAATTAGATCATAGATTACAACCTAAATGCATAGTTATAATGAGTTTTTTTTTTAAAAAAAATCTGTATATTAATATAGTCTCACTAATGGTCTTATTTAGTATCTCTGGGTTTTTAACCCTTGAAAAAAAATTAAATAATTTTTTGGGATATATAATGATAATAAAAAGCAAGGAAGACTAGTATAGATATATTTCAAGCTATTTAACTCATCAGCTAGCGATACCCTTACTGGGATTTGAACCTGGGCAGTCTGCCTTATGAGGCAGTAACTTTTTTAAAATGTTTTTTAATTTTTATTTATTTATTTATTTTAAGTATCGGTATTGAAATTGTTTTATTAATCAATGATATTTTGAATTCAAAACAGATAAGAGAAATTTATTAGATTATAAAATAAAAGTTAGATTTTTTTTGCGGTGGTCCATTTGTACCAATTGTCCCATATGTTATAGTAATCAGTGTCTTTTTTGTTATGAATCTCCATTGTAATTTTAGACATCTCTGCACATTCCATAATCTTAGAAATGATTGTTAATATTGGAGGGTTTTTTTCTTGTTTCCAGTACTGTGCGTATGAGATTCTTGCAGCCGTTAGAATCTGTAGGATAAGGTATTTTTCTGGTTGGGTAGGTTTCTGCCTAAATATACCCAACAAGTAGGTTTCAGGTTTAAAAAGTAAGTTAATTGAGGTGACTTGGTCTATCAAGTTTTTAATAATTTTCCAAAATTTTTGGGCGTAGGTGCAGGTCCACCATGTGTGGTAATAAGTTCCTGGTTTTAATTTGCACTTCCAGCAGTTGGCAGGGAAATTTGGAAACATTTTTGATAATCTTGCTGGAGGAAGATGCCATCGGTAGAACATCTTCAATTGGTTCTCTTTGTAGAAGCAGTAACTTTTAACCTCTAGGCCACAGGTTTTACTTCTCTCTCAGCTTGTACCAGGGAAGAGTTATATATGGTTTTTTCCCCCTGGCGAATCACACTGGTATGCCCAAATATACGAGGGAACATACTACTTCCTTTTTGTCTGAACGGGGAGGGGGGGGGGCTATCACTGTGTTTTATTATACTTGGTGGATGTCTAATGAATTTCTAATTTGCTGCAGCCTCTGGCAAAATGCCATGAAATGCAGGAAGGAGTTTGTGAGTAGTGATCCTGCAGTTTTTGCAACAGATTGTCCCAATGGCACCATATAAATGGGCTGGGGGGGCCACTAGAGCTCTGGCTATGGAAATATTTGTGGTCCGCAAGAGTTCAGGAAATGGGCATGCTTTCTGCCATCGGACAGCTCCATGTAGTTGTTGGCCTGGAGAAAGCATTCAAAGTGGTCTCGGTATTTGTCCTAGGTCTCGGTTGCCCACTGAAAAGGGGAGAATGATGTCAGGGCAGACACCCATAAAGGGATGGAGAGTTAAGGAATATTTTAGCTTAACTGAAGGGGCGGCATAAAAGTTCAATTAATAAATAAAAATAAATAAATAAATGAAGGCATTCGCCTTGAACAGCTTTAACCGTCTCCTCAATATCCCATATTCATTGCCAGTGTTCTATATTGTGAAAATGAAAGGTCACAAACGGAGGTGAGATAGCTCTGAAACAACCCCCTTATTATTATTATTTGGATAACAGCTGCTAATAGAATAGAGCATGAACCAGCAATAGGCAAGTTTCTGTCAAGCTGCTATTTATATAATGGCTGTCAAAAGGAGCAGCCAATGGTGGGACTGTAATTTTTCCGCTGGCTGAACTGTCAGGGTCCAACCAATAGAAAAAGACTTCCTAGTTGCTAGGTAGATTTTGATTATAGGGATGCAGCACCTATCCTTATATTTATAATAAACACAGTTTATATTTATCCCATTTAATACTTTTTGATATAAGATGGTAAAGAAAGCTTGAAATACATTGTTTGGTCAATTTGGACATATTCTGCTGTCATTGCTAATTGTCTTGCTATGACATGTTTTTGAAGAACATTTTCACCTTTTTAATGACCATATTGGCTTCTAGTGGGACCACAAAAATATAACTTGTATAATTTGTATCAGCAATATCTAGGCTAGGTTGTCATGGTTACTAGCCTATCCAACAGCTAGCTGATTTCTTGTGATGATTAATGCCGACACTGCATTTCAACTTCAATTGGCTTTGCTAGATGGACCATTCTATTTCTAAAACTTGACAACATAAACTGTATTAGGATGGATATACTTTTTTCTCCATGGAGCTTGAAAAACATTGCTTCCTTGTGAAATAGAGTTGTATATGTGTTATTCATCTTTTTCACAACAGTTTTCAGAAAAGCAGATCCTTAATCATATTATTTATAAGAAAATACAGTATTGATACTCTTGAATTTTTTAAGGAAGCATCAGGAATATGTTTGGCTGATAATAAATTTAAGAACTTATCAAGAACTGATCAGAATTGTCAATACCTTGAACTAGGAAACTGACAAATGAAATGAAATAACTTCTACGGATCCACAGTAAACCTTCATAAAGCTGACACGTGTCATTTTTCTCAGAGTACTTTTATGAATGAATTGATGTTAACTGTATTCAGAATATTTTATTATGATTGGGAAAGTGGTTCAGTATAGGGACATATTATTACGCAGCATTGTTCCTTGAAGTATAGTTTTAGAGACTTATTCAGTACAGTAGCCTTCACCATTTTGCTTCACTTCCTGATATTCTGTTTTTCTGAGCCATGACTTTTGCGTGTTTGTAATTCCTACTTATATTTTGCATTTTTCTACCTCCCCTCCCTCTTCCTTCTTTCACTTTCCTTCCTGCGATATTTCAATTCTGGAATAAAGTATAATAATACTGCTAGACATAGTATTCTTCAGAATAATATGCAATACCACATCATAGATAATTTATGTATGATTTACTTTTTTTTGCTTATGCCTAGAGAGATAGATAGAAACAAAATTATTCTGATATTACCTAGAAGCCAACCTTAAAATTTGGATTTTGATGTTTTGATGGAACTACTGCTAAACAAAGATCCTTTTTAAAAGACATATTGGGAAGTTTTGACCAAGATGAAAATACTGTATTTATATAGGCTTACATTTAGCAACACTGGTATGATTTTTAAAATAAAAAGGATAGTCTGTTTACACTACAAATTATTTTATATTATTATTTATTTATTTCTTCCTATCAAAAAGTACACTCCCTTCCTTATTTGTTGTAAATTATATTGAAAAATAATGGCTAGATAGGACCCTTTTCTCTTGTAATTCTTATTAAGATTAATATTCAGGATTTGTGGCTCCTATAACATCAAAATATTCTGACAGCTATTTAAGTTTATTTAGTAGATAAAAACTGTTTTGCAGAAACAATTTCTGGAATTTCTAAAAAGCCTAAGAAGTTTTATCCTTGTCAAATAATATTTGCATTTAGGTATCCATCTTTTGAACTTTGTTGATATGGATTTGGGATCTCATAAATCAGTGATGGCGAATCTTTTTTTCCTTGGGTGCCAAAAGCGTGTGTGCATGTGCTATTGCACATGCGTGAGTGCTCGTACCCATAATTCAATGTCTGGGGACGGTGAAATTGGCCTCCTCCCTCCCTTCTGGAAGCCCTCTGGAGGCCTAAAACAGCCCATTTTCCAATCTGTGGTGAACCTGGTAGACCCGTTTTTCACCCTCCCCAGGCCCCAGAGACAAAACTGCTGTCTCCCATCCCCCTGGAGTATCTTTGGAAGCTGAGCATCCAGGAAAGCCAAAAATCAGTTGGCTGGCACGCACATGCACATTGGAGGTGAGCTAGGGTAACAGCTTATGTGCCAGCAGATATGGCTCCGCGTGCCACCTGTGGCAACCAAGCCATAGGTTCGCCATTACTGTCATAAGTGAATTAATTTTGAGTGAATCAAAATCACAAATAAACTTCATAGTCATTTGAGATTTGAACCTGTGGAGTAAGTACATACATAAATGAATTGTGATAGAGAAAAAGAGGCAAAGAATTGTGATCCATTCCCATAATACCATAAAAAAAGTTTTAGGAGTTGGTTAATGGTGATTAACTTAATGCTACCTCTGGGATTTCTGAGTTCCATTATCCCACTGAAGATTTGCTAAATGCATCTCTATTTGTGACAAAACCAGGAGTGAAATTCAGCAGGTTCTGGAAAATTGGTAGTGGAAATTTTGAGTAGTTCGGAGAACCAGCAAATACGACCTCTGGCTGGCCCCAGAGTAGGGTGAGAATGGAGATTTTGCAATATCCTTCTCCCAGTAGTGGGGAGGGAATGGAGATTTTTCAGTATCTTACCCTGCCACACCTATCAAGCCTTGCCCACATAACCTGTAGGAAATTTTTTTGAATTTTACCCCAAGACATAACACTTGCGTTCGGATATTCTTAAAATAGCTAAGCTAGTTCTCTGTTCTGTATTTTACTTCCTTGACAATCTGAAAAAAAATAATCCTTGCTTTGTGCAATTTTGAACTGCAGACTTTTTACATTTGTTTGTTTGTTTGTTTGATTTTTATGCCGCCCTTCTCCTTAGACTCAGGGCGGCTTACAACATGTTAGCAATAGCACTTTTTAAACAGAGCCAGCATTGCCCCCACAATCCAGGTCCTCATTTTACTCACCTCAGAAGGATGGAAGGCTGAGTCAACCTTGAGCCGGTGATGAGATTTGAACTGCTGACCTACAGATCTACAGTCAGCTTCAGTGGCCTGCAGTACAGCACTCTACCTGCTGCGCCACCCCGTCTCTTTAATGGAAATGGGGTGTTTGTTTGTTTTTTAAATAAAACAAAGTTTCTTTTAATTTTTTCAGAACTCCATTATAATAACTATAAGTCTCATGGGTAAGAAATAGGAAATATAAAACCGCAGCAAGTGTTGCTTTTCCTCCCACAGTATTTGACTTAGCATAATATGTTAGTTCTGCATTACATTTCTCGTTTTATATAATTTCTATTTACTCACACTATATATTTCGTAGGGACTTTATTTATTTATAAAAAAACATGTGCATCATTGTGCATGCAGACATATGTTTCTCTCGTGCTATTGCTTTTTCAGGGCAAATGCAGCACACTTCTACAAAGGGCAGAAAAGGAGTAAAAATAGTAAGCCAAATAAATTAAACACAAGATAAGAGTAAGCGACAGGTAAATCTAGTTTATATCAGTACCATTCATTGTACCTCTCCATGCATTTTGATCTTCATACGCTACCTTTAAAACTCTCATTTTGAGAACTTCAAAAACTCAATTCAATCACAAGTGATAGCCTTTTTTTTCATCCATTTGCTTTTATTTTAAATATTCATTTTGCATATAAACTGAGAGCAAATCCTACTCTTTAGCATTGATGATGTAACCTAGTTCGGGTAACATGAAATATCTGCAAAAAAAGACCAAGAGAGTACCAAGGACCCTCAAAATCTTGAAAGTCTGAAAGTACATTTTCCTCTCCTCCATCCCTTTACAATCCCAGAAACTAGGGAGAGTCCTTTTAACAGTGCTTTATTTCCACAAAAATCACTCTACATTTTTTTTCTTTTTTTTTCCATTTTTTTGTCATCCATAGCATCTGTCACTTCATCATTGTACCATGCTGGCTCTTTGCTCTCCTTCACATAGTCAGATTATTATTATTATTATTATTATTATTATTATTATTATTATTATTATTATGTCAATACAACACAGCAAACGAGATCACTATGCTAGATTTCGTATTTCATCATCAGTCGGGCATTTCCCATGCACCTAGGACTGCGTGATGTAGCGGCGAATTATGTTTGCCAATCCCAGTAAAGCGGCCTTTTGCAATTGACAGATGGAGATTTTGTCAATTCTGATGGTTTTCAAATGTCCGCTGAGATCCTTTGGCACTGCGCCCAGCGTGCCAAGTACTACTGGGACCACTTTCACTGGCTTATGCCAGAGTCGTTGCAGCTCGATTTTTAGATCTTCGTATTTCACTAGGATCTAAAAATAATAATAATAATAATAATTATTGTTGTTGTTGTTGTTGTTGTTATTATTATTATTATTATTATTATTATTATTACTATTATTATTTAGATTTGTATGCCACCCCTGTCCGAAGACTCGG
This sequence comes from Erythrolamprus reginae, assembly GCF_031021105.1. NCBI lineage: Eukaryota > Metazoa > Chordata > Lepidosauria > Squamata > Dipsadidae > Erythrolamprus > Erythrolamprus reginae. The sequence goes on along the minus strand of NC_091954.1, from coordinate 84,377,485 downwards.
GGTGGCTCACAGCATACAATATAAAACAGTGAATAAAGAGACAAATCTAATTAATTAAAAATTACATAAGCTAAAAAAAACCCCCAATATATTAAAAATCAATCAAACAAATTCAAATTACAGCCATACATCACAATTATGGGCCAGGGGGTCTAGATCTAATTGCCCCAACCCTGGTTACATAAGTGAGTCTTAAGACTCTTGCAGAAGGCGAGGAGGGTGAGGGAAGTGCAAATATCTGGGGAGAGTTGATTCCAGATGCCCAGGGCCTCCACAGAGAAGGCTCTTCCCCTTAGCCCCACCAAGCGACATTGTCTGGTTGATGGGGCCTGGAGAAGGCCAACTCTGTGGGACTTAACCGGTCACTGGGATTCATATGTCATTAATCTCATGCTTTCTCCTTTGTCTAATTTTGTCACCCGGTTTACAGATTGTTTCATTCTCCAATTAATTTTTAATGCTATTATTTGCTTCCTCTGCTAGTTATTCTCTCTTGCTTAATAAATCAAAGCCACTGTGCTTCATTCATTTTCTTAATTTCTTACACCTCCTTCCTTTTTCTAAACCCCTGTTTTCTCATAACTAAATGCCCCTAAAAATTCCACAGTTACTTATTTTCAGAAATTAAATGTCAATTCATATTAAATATTTTATATCTTATTTATAACTAATGTCTTTTACAATATCGAAGTCAAATATTTTTCCAATTTCAAAACTTAAACAGATTAATTGTTCATTATACTGTGTCTTCCCCTCTAGTTCTACAGACATAACATTTTAACTTTATTTCCACAAGTCCAATTTGTACCAATCTATAATATAATTATATTTTCCCAAAATTATTACTTCATTATGTAATTAATTACTTTAAATATGTATTTTAAATGTAATTCTTAAATAAAATTAATATCAATGTCAACATTAATTCTCATCATCAACTATTAGTCATTCAAAATCCCAAATTTCTCAAGATTAAATCATTTCATCCATTACTAATTGTGATTAGTTAGCTCTTCATTTTTTAAAGTGTTTGGAGAAAAGTTTGGTGAAAAATAAGTGTCGACATTGATTGCTTTCCTACTGTGTGCTCGTTCCAATTTGACTCTCTGGGGAGGCGATTATAGCGTGAGCGGCTGCTCACATGGGGGGATAAGGCAAAAGGATTTCCCCTTCCTGCTCTATTCTGCTCCGAGTCTTCGGAGAGGGGCGGCATACAAGTCTAATATATTATTATTATTATTATTATTATTATTATTATTATTATTATTATTATTATTATTATTATTGTTATTATTGTTATTATTATTGTTATTATTATTGTTATTATTATTATTATTATTATTATTATTATTATTATGTCAGTACAACACAGCAAACGAGATCACTATGCTGGATTTCGTATTTCATCACCAGTCAGGCGCTTCCCAAGCACCTAGGACTGCGTGATGTAGCGGCGAATTATGTTTGACGATCCCAGTAAAGTGGCCTTTTGCAATTGACAGATGGAGATTTTGTCAATTCCAATGGTTTTCAAATGTCCGCTGAGATCATCATTATTATTATTATTATTCCACCTCTTCTTCCCTCAAATTGTCCCTGGGGGCTCTCAGGGCCGCAGTTCTAGGCAGCAATATGTTCTTTTATCCTACTATCTGCTGCCTGTGTGGCTTTCAGTACGCTAATTGGCTAGCAGATGACTCAGCTGGCCTCGCTAATGTTCTCAGCAGGCAAGCACAACCACACCCACCTTTTTAGGCTGCAAACCACCCAGCCCAGAAGACAAGGAGGGAACAAAGCTACTTTTAAGATTGGCAGCCTCATATTCAGTCCAAATATTTAGGATTGCTGATTCCTGAGAGAACTGGGATCCTTCATTAACAGAGTGACTCAATTCAGGCAGAACTACTAGCCTCATAGGAAAAGGAGGCAGGGAACGGATAAAATAATCCAACAATTACATTAAGCAAATTTTCTTGCTTCTGATAGTAATTTCTTTGGGCTGCTTGGGGAGGGGGAGCTGCTGACCATCCCAGTGGAGTGAGCATGCTCCAGATCAGGAGCGTGCCACATCCACTGGACACTGCACCAACATGTGGCAGAGCCATGCCCTTAGAGCACGGCTAGTAGGGCAAATCCAAATAAAATTCTGATATATATATTAACACCTGATCTGCCAAGTCCATCGGGCATGGCACAGAGGGCCCCCCGAGAAGGCACAATGCAAGGAACCTGAGTTTAGATAGACCACACCATAATTAATCCAAGCATGGATTCGGCTAATATTTCCTCTCCATCCTGTGAGACAGAGAGGCCCATCGGAAGAAGACCAAGGCTTAGACAAGATAGGCCAGGGCTGCAAGCCTTCATCCAAAAAACATACCTTCAAGAGTACGAGTGCCATGAAGGCAGCTGAAAAGCAGAACCACAAAGCACTAGACAAAATATGCAAAAGGCCGCTGCCAAACGTAAGAACACCACCTTCCCTACTCAACCACAGGGGTCAGATTAGACCAGGCTAGAATCAATTGTAACCAAATATGGGGTCCTGTGGCACATTTCCTCCCTTTGGCAGAGGTACCTAAATGCAGACCTTCATCAACTAGGTCTTGTGCTACCCTAGGAACCAAATCCATTATTCCAGATGATATGAGGGTCTTAGTTGCAGAAGCCATTCAGCAAGGCATTGCAGCAGGTATGCAGAAGGCCCACCAACAAGAGAATTGGCACTATTCTTCTCCTTGCTGTCACAGGGGTCATCAACAAAAGGAAGCAGAGCCGGATCTCTCTCTTACTGGACTTTGGGGACACGACGACTTCTCCATGTCGCCCCGCGGCAATTGCCTCAGAGGACAAACTCATTCAGCCAGGGAGCGGTGCTTCATCCGAACAATTGATAGCAATGGGAGAATTTCTATGTGTTGCATATTGAATGTTTTGCATTCTTTTCTTATCCTTATTCCATTCCTGGATAACCAATTTGCAGAACTTCATTCCTTTGAAATGTGATTGAAATTTGGGAAGTCAGGAAACCATAGGTCAGTAAAGAGGTGAAATTTTGGTGAAAGAAAGCATACATTTTTAAATTGATAAGAATATCACATTCTATTTATTAGGATTTCACCAACAGTCTTGTCCAATCATTATTGCATGAGAATGAAAGAAAAATTCAGTGGAAACTAGTAACATTACAATGCCTTTAAAACTATTACAGAAATAAAAATGAATCTTCTGTAGATGTGATGGAAGACAAATTGGGAATATAGAGAGCAAAGGATCATGTAATGACATACTATCTTGATATTAGTTCTCAGTGGAAAGTGACTGAAAATTCAGTTTTTTTTGCTATCTTCAAAAATTCCTACTCCTGAAAGATCATGGTTGCAAATGCTCTGAAATAATGATGTATTTTTCTAAGCACATTTTTTTCAGCATACAAACATTTCTGTAGTCTGGATATGTATAGATATAAAGAAGGATATTGGAAATAATCCAGTGAAAAGTTCCAGACATACTCTAGTTTTCCATTATTTCCTCTAGACAGACTGATTATGTGCCTTTTCTCCACTTACAGACTTCCCAAGCATTTAATAGCTTAGATGCCTACTAAATATTTTGAAGATATTTTATATGAAATCTTATCTTCCAGAAAGCTGATCTGAGCATCTGCTAAGCAGATGGAGGTGAAAATGTATCCAACTTATAATTGCAAACACAAGTAAGGGAAACTATCCAAATGTTGAGCAATTTTGGAGCCTTAAGCTCCCTAGTACTCTAAGAGCAAGATCTGAACCTTTACAAATAACTGTTGGAAAATCAGTTGTTTTGCAGCGTAAATTGCAAACTAATTTAAACTGTACATGCTAAACATTTTGTTACCAATAAAGCTAGGCCAGACTTCAACTATTTTGGTATCGGTTCAACGAAAAGGTCAAATAACTAGTTGGAATCAATATATATTTAAAGCTATATTTCATTTTGTTTATATGCTTGTTTTTAAAAGAAAGGTTTGATGGATTATGGAGCATAATTACCTAATGCTTACGGCTATAATTGTATGAAATTTGAATCAGAAACAGAAATAAATCCTAACAAAAAACAGTTGGTATATATTAGTACATAATAATATTTCCTTCAGTTCTTTATTTCAACTTAAGTGTACTCTTAATAGGATACATTAAAGAGAAGGTTTGTAGTTCCCAATCGGTGATCTATAGAATACTCCTGAAGTATGGGACAGTTATCATCATCACCATCAATTATCATCGATTTAGCCCCATTGCATCTTCTTCAGCTAATGTGACAACTCCAATTTATTTCTGAGTGGACTTAATAAATTATTTAAAAATAGCTATATTTTATATTTCTCTAAATATAAAAATCTGAATTATGCAGCAATAGCTATGTTGAAAAGATTCTTTTTTTCCAAAGCATGCAGTGCAGTGGTCTGGATAAATGAAAGGGTTAGGAACCACTACAACCACTGCTGGAAATTATTGTCAGGTTTTGAAACTTGAATCTCTTATAAAAGATACTCATTTAGATATTTATGCACATGTAAGAACACTTGAGCATAATGAGAAATTTGCTTCTTCTTAACGAGAGTAAATGTTGCACTCTCCTTGGTGTCATCCATCTTAATAAATTGACTAATTTCCCCAAGATGTAATTTAAAACATTTTAAAGGGCATTTCACAGTAATCTAGTTACAAGATTATGATATTACAGTGATAAATACAGATTTGATTGAAGAATTATTTGCAAAGTGCATGCAGCATTTTGGAATGTTAATGTGTTAATACTTTGTGTTGCTATTATAAAAATATTTGTAATAGACCTGATATACCCATGAATGTGGTAATCATATTTTCAGTATATGAAGGTAAACAATGAGACAAAACAAATATAACTAATATAAATCAACTGCAATAAATAAAAAGGTCACAAGCCTTGAGTAACTGCAAGGAAAGAAAGTAGAGGAAAAGAAAATATTATCTAAAAGATTAGATAATAGATCTGGCAATAGACAGAATGTAAATTAGATATGAGGAAAGGTGAAAAACAATGAAAAAAATATGCTCTGAACTTTCACAGAATTATGTAGGCTAATGCAAATGGAAAATATGAAAAGAATGCTTAGTGTAATTATAAAATATAAAATGCTTCTGAATGAGGAAAAAATTAAGAAAAATCCAAAATATTAAGATAAACCGATAAATAAGAACAAAAACATCTATACACAATGCAATAAAACAAGAGCAAGGAATAGTTCAGTTTATAATAAATACTAAGAATACTCCAACTAATGTTTCTGAAATAAAAACATGTTTTTAAAAGTAGCTAAAAAACTACTAAACAAGGAACCTTCACATAGAAAATAGAATTAAGAATAAAAATAATGAAATAGGGAGATAGTCATTCCTATTGACTTCTAAATATAGTAGATAATCTAAGACTAGTTTAGGCTTGTAAATTGTTTTAATGCAAGAAATAAAATGGAGCTGTTCTTACCCTTGGTTCTGAATATAAGGCAACCATATTGCTTGTCTAATAATGTTGCTTGCCTATAACTAGAAATGCCTTGGATTTTGAGTATATCAGGCAAAAGTTTTAGTTCTTTTATGAGAAAGATTCTTGACTAAAGAGAATAAATTTTATAGGAAGCGGTATAGATTTTGCTTAGGGCATCTCTGGAGGATGTCAGCTCTGAAATCCAGGAGCAGTTTTTTATGTAGCAGCAGAAGATAATAAACTACAGGTGCTTTTGCATTAAGAAGAAATTAGAAAGTTGTTTGAAGAATGTGTAAGAGCATTGTATGATAGATATGTGTATATTTATTATTGAAACCTAAGGCAAGAAAAAGATTGTATAAAATAAGACAAGATGCAAAAATAAGAATAGATAAATGTTTTTTGGTAATGTTAGAGATGTAAACTAGACAACAGTATCAACAGTGGAGGCATTCAAATTTCTAGGTTCTTCCATATCTCCAGACCTAAAATGGTCACCTATCATCAAAAATGTCATCAAAAAAGCGTAACAAAGAATGTTCTGCACCAGCTCAGGAAGCTCAAACTGCCCAAGGAGCTGCCCAAGGATTCATCTACAGAGGAATTATTGAGTCTGTCATCTGCATCTCTATAACTGCCTGGTTTGGTTCTACAACCCAACAAGACAAACACAGACTTCAGAAGATAATTGCAGAAATTGTTTTTTCTGCAGAACTGCAGAAAAAACAATTGCTACCAATCTGCCTTCCATGGAGGATCTGATGCACATAAGGGGCTGTGAAAATATTTACTGACTCCTCGCATCCTGGACTAAATTGTTTAATCTCCCACCCTCAAAATGACACTATAGAGCACTGCACACTAAGACAACAAGGCAGAAAAATGTATGACTGTAACTTGTTGCTTATATCCTTACGATTTATATTAATATTAATTGTTTCCTGATTGCTTATTTTTACCCTGTGACAATCATTAAGTGTTGTACCTCATGATTCTTGACAAATGTAACTTTTCTTTTATGTACTATGAGAGTATATGCACCAAAGACAAATTCCTTGTGTGTGCAATCACACTTAGCCAATAAAGAATTCTATTCTATTTGTCAAAGATGCTAATGAGAGTGTACTTTTGTTTTCAGATTTTGGTGGTTGAGAACTTTAAGCAAATATTTGATCAAATGATGCAATGAGTAATATCAATCGGAAAATCACTGTATTAAACACAAAAATGATTATCTAGTCCCCATAGTGGTTGTGTTGGACAGAACAGAAAAATTAAGTAAATATTTATATGTGGAAATTATATGTACATGAGAAATAATTTGAGTGAGCAAATGCTTATTAATGATGGGGAAAAGGGTGAGAAATTTAAAATTTTTAAATTTACAAATTTTGATAAAAAGATAATAGATAGTATAAAGTCTATAATAATATTTATTATTTATTAATTAATAATAATAACTGCTTCTTTTTAAAAAAGTGAAAATGGCTATGTATATTGTAAATGTGTGCTTTTACCCATTGTGTTATGTGGAATAAATAATTTGAACTTACTGAGAACAAGTTGCTTGAGAAATGTAAAGCAATACATAAAAATATCAAGAATGAATGGGGAATGTGAATGTGAATGTGAATGTATTGAATGCAAAACTGATAATAAATACAAAAGAAGTGATTGGGACTAACAGGCAGTTTAAAGGACCATCTCATTTTTAGTACAATTTTATTATTTAATTGGTAAGCAGAAAACTGCATTTATCTTGATTTAAATTACTACTCTCTATTGATAAATTGTGGTTTGAATATTGAAAAGACAGAGAAATCATTCTTAAAAGGAGGAACTGTTAAAGAATAGCCAAAAGCTGAATTTATTTCTGACCACAAGAGGATGTAGTAGGGAGAATAATACAGGAATAAATTATATGCAATTCCTTATCTTTTTTTAAAAAGCGATTTGTCATTGTGTACAATATTTTAATGAAAGTGAATTCATGAAGATAACAGTCACATTTTGGAAATGATTCTTTAGATCAGAAAATAGCTATAGATCACTAAGATTTAAGCCATAGTAATTGATCCTGCGGAGAGTTGGAATAAAAACACAGGCTGAGTGTATTGTTGCACTTGCATCTATATGTTTATGTTTATAAAGATGTCCTTTGCTGTGTTACAGTCATACTGTCATAAGTGGAAGGTGATGGATGATAGGAACGATGAGAAGACTAATAGTAATAGTAATGCAGCCTTAGTGAATAGTTTGACAATGGCGAGGAAATTATTTGTTTAGCAGACTGATGGCGTTTGGGAAAAAACTGTTCTTGTGTCTAGTTGTCTTGGTGTACAGTGCTCATTTTGAGGGTAGGAGTTGAAGCAAATTAGTCCAGGATTCAAGGGGTCAGTAAATATTTTTACAGCCCTCTTTTTGCCTCATACAGTATATGGGTCCTCAATGGAAGGCAGGTTGGTAGCAATTTATTTATTTATTTTATTAGATTTGTATGCCACCCATCTCCAAGAACTCGGGGTGATTCATAACAATAATAACAAAGTACAAATCCAATATCTAAAAACACACTGTTTTTTCTGCAGTTCTAATTATCTTCTGAAGTCTGTTTCTGTCTTGTTGGGTTGCAAAACCAAACCAGACAGTTATAGAGGTGAAATTGACAGATTCAATAATTCCTCTGTAGAGGAGTAGAAATTGTATGCATTTAATTGCTTAGCTAAAAGCTTTACTGTTAACTTTACTGTTAGTTACTTCTGGGTATTTTCTGATACCAACAAGCACTAATTCAAATAAGGCAGCAGTTAACAAAGAGCAATGTATTGGCAGAATTGCTGAATTAACACCATTCATTTTCAATTAATACAGGATTTTAGGGAATGGCGAGCAGGAATTATATTTGGGTTATGACATGGAATCTTAATTCTGTATCAATACCAAGCACAGTACTGTAATACAAGGAAATAACTGATGTTCATTAAGTAGCATTCGCTGGGGATATTTGCTAGCCAAAGGTAGTCTCTTCTTACAAATTGTTCTAACTCTCTTTGTCTCAGCTTGTCTTTAACTTATAATCTTCAGTCTCTCTAGTAAGATCTCTTCCCTTGTCATTATTCTTCTGAGTCCAGACAAGAAACCTGCTTTTAATTTTAATCTGTTATGTCTGTCTCATAAAACATTGACTGTATCATTTGACAAAATGAATATCTTCACATGAGAAAAACTTGTAGAGTTAAAAGTAAAGATGGTTGGGTGGAGTGGCAATTGTCTTCACATTAATGTCAAAAATCAATTAGGAAATAGAGTGGGCTAGCTTGTTTGGGATCCTGATCAGCTGTATTTTTGAATGAGAGAAATTAGTTTTAATTACTTTGGGGTTCATTCCTTTTATTTATGTGTCTATTTTCAGCATCACATTGTAACGTGTTCATAAGCAGTGGATCAAGAAAATATCTGGAAGGGATAGAAAGGCTGCTTAGCAGACTGCATTGAAAGAAATTCATCCACAGCTTGCCCTGAATTCTATCCCTGTTGTGTGCCAAGATTTCTGCTTGCTTATTTTCCCTGTACTGAAAGTGAGTAAAGTTGCCAGATTTAAAACAAAGAGGCAAGAATTCAGTAGAGGCAAAGACCAAAGAAGCAACAGCCCAGTTGTAGGGAGGAAATAGTAAATGGGGATAGAAAAAGAAAGAAGATGTGTTTGATTTGCATCAGGGATGGGTTGCTATTAGTGCAATAGGTGATAGCGCATGCTAGATTGCGTAGTTTACGTATGACTGCTCCGGTGCCAGTCCTTTGGGCACCGCCATCTTTTTTCTTTAATTTTTTGTATTTTTTGCTTTCTGCGCATGTGCAGGGATGTGCTTGCACATGAGATGACTCAAGCTGTACACACAGCGCACCAGTAATAGCAAGTAACAGCAATTCACCCCTGATTTGCATGTGTGAAAAATGCTGTGGTATACATGGACAAGACAATAAACATTTTTGGCTTCCCTAGGTATGCCCATGTTACACCAACACTCCGCAGTCTGCATTGGTTGCTGATCAGTTTCCGGTCACAATTCAAAGTGTTGGTTATGACCTATAAAGCCCTTCATGGCACCGGACCAGATTATCTGCGGGACTGCCTTCTGCCGCATGAATCCCAGCAACCGGTTAGGCCCCACAGAGTCGGCCTTCTCCGGGTCCCGTCTGCTAAACATTGTCGTCTGGCGGGACCCAGGGGAAGAGCCTTCTCTGTGGCGGCCCCGACTCTCTGAAACTAGCTCCCCCTGGAGATTAGGATACCCCCCACCCTTCTTGCCTTTCGTAAACTCCTTAAAACCCACCTCTGCTGCCAGGCATGGGGGAATTGAGATGTCTCCCCCTGGCCTTTATATTTTATGTATGGTATGTTTGTGTGTATGTCTTGTTTTTAAATAAGGGGGTTTTAGATATTTTTAAGTATTAGATTTGTTATTAGATTTGTTATTGTACATTGTTTTTATTATTGCTGTGAGCTGCCCTGAGTCTATAGAGAGGGGCAGCATACAAATCTAATAAATAATAATAAAATAACAATAATAATATTAATTGGACTTTCTACCCTGCTTTCATAAAATGTTTATGTATAAGGAGATATTGATCATGTTCAGGCCAATCCCTAGCCAACCAATCTTCTTACTGTATTGAGAGATGATTTTGATTATTTCAATATGGAACTCTGTTTTATCAATACTAGATTGCACTACATAGAATTACCCACCAAAGCATACAAGGTTTTTGTTTTGTTGTTTTCCCCTCAGTTAAGTATACGAACCATAAACCTCCCGAGGGTCTTTCCAATGTGTCAGGTATACTATACTGCATATAGTCTGCAACTGATTTTAGCCGAGTTTTCTGCCTTCTGTGCTTGAATTGCAATGTGTTTACTTGCACATTCTTTTCTGTATTATGTCCAGTTGACCTGCTACTGTATATGGATGTGTTGATTAGTGACTGCAGACTGGCAAGCATGTGCAATAACTGAACATGGTCCAAACAATTCCTGCATGGGATCCAGAACATATATGACTGGATCCAAAAGCTGTGTAGATACATCCATGAATTCTCTCACACATTCATTTGTCAAGAGGCAGGGAAGAGACAGGTTGTTCTTACCAGAATCTGAACTGATCTTTTGTATAGAGCTTTTGATATTATGCTGGGAGTTCAGTAAAGTCTAGAGTAGTGATGGCAAACCATTTTTGGTATGTATGCCAGTCCCCCCCTGTGGATGTGCCATCTCCCCTGCGCTGCCCCCATGCATGTGCCCTCCCCCCTGCACTGCCCCGCAGGCAGAGGGGGGTTCCTATTTTTTCCTGGCATCTCCTGAGAAGGAGCTTCTCAGCTGTGCTTTGGTGAAGAATAAAGGTCAGCATTAAGGCAAGGGAGGTGGGAGTGCTTCTTCTAACATGGAGACACCGGGGGAAAAAATCACCAAAAATTGCATCATCAGTTCCTACCCGTGCAGCACTCTGGACCACACCAATAGGGACCCACCACTGCCTGGAGCTGAAAAAAATCACCCAATGGAAAAACCATAAGTGCGTTTTTCCAAACTTTCAGTTTGCCCATTGGGTGATTTTTTTTTTTTTGCCTCTGGGGCTTCAGGGAAGTTTTCCTGAAGCATCCAGAAGGCAAAATTATTTTTCCTAAGGCCGAAAATCAGCTGGCCAGCACATGCATACATGCTGGAGCTGACACAGGGGAACAACTCGCATGCCCTCCAATATGGCTCCAAGTCCCACTTGTGGCACATGTGCCATAGGTTCGCCATCACAGTCCTAGAGACATAGCTTTGATAACAGAAAAAGTAACACTATATTTAAAAGAATCTTTATAAACATAGTTCTAACAGTTCTTCAGTAACATTTATTTTGGTATATCAGGGTATTTGTCAGTTTATTTTATAATGAGCCTGTGCATGGATATTGTTTGTTTTGTTTCCAAATATCACAACTTTGTTTATTAACTATTTTGCCTGTATCATGAAACTGCTTTCCCACAGGACTACTTCCCAAAGGACCTCCTTGTTCTTTAGAAAAGAGTTTAAAGTTTATCACTCTTCTTGTAGAAGAAAAACATATGATGGAAAGTTTATGCCATGTTCTGTATTTTTCCATTTTCCAAATCATCAGTGTTCAATGGGGTCACCTTTCATAGAATCATAGGGCCAGATGTTCTTCTAGTCAAAACCTTGCCCAAAATAGAAGTCCTTATACCAACTATCCTGGACAAATGGTTGTCCATTCTTTTCTTGAAAACCTCCAGTGATGAAACTGCACTCTCCCAAGGGCCTTCAGAATCATTTTTATATCATAACAACCAGAACTGGACACAATATTTCAATTATGGCCTCACTAGTGCTGTATAGAATGGTACTATCCCCTCTCTTGATCCTGATACTATTCCTTGTTGCCACAGGGCCCACAGGGCCGATCTGAAAACAATGAAGGACCTGCTCACGGTGCACTGCTGGCAAAAATGGAAGGGTCAGCGCTCCATTTTTGCTGGCAGGTGGTTGCAGGAAGCTGTCGCAGCCAAAAATGGAGCTTGGGAGCCTGTTTTCACAGGCAGAGTGCTTGGAACACCATAGGCACTCCTAACAAAAGTGTTGTGCTGATCACATACACCCCCCCCCCTGTATCCTTAGTGTCACCTGAATGAAAGTGCAAATGGGTGTGGAAATCTTTGGAGACTGCTGTCAACTCTTATAGAGTGCTTCAGAATGCTAAAGACCAGGTGACTGCAAAGAATATAAATATTTCCGTTTTCCTACCATTCAGTCAGAACTGAAGAAGCTTCTTGAATGAGAAGTGGAAAAAAATCCTATCACCTTTTTTTTTAAAGCATCTTTGGGACAATCAGCATGACCTGGATTGAGAATCTCCATAGACAGTGAGAATAAAGATGCATCTTGGTGGTTCTAAGGTTCCAAACAAGTTCTCAACTACTTTCATTTGGTGGAATAAATTGTGATGTTGACATTTTCCCCCTTCAAAACTTTTGAGTTCTTATATTTATTTAGTTATGATATAATAAGGAATATGGGCTTGAAATAAGTTATGTGGAGTGATTTCTTCTGGGCTTTACAATAGCAGTTTACTTCCATGGACGGTGCTTGAGAAATTGTTAATTTCTTATTTCTTTGAATTTCTTTTTCCTTTGATGAAAAAGGTTGAAAAGCCATATCTGTCAAGCTCAAGTGTTTTTATATATCAAGAAATGTAGGAAAATTGCCTTCAAGTCATTAGTAACAACTATATCAATAAGCCACTGCAGTTTTCTTGGCAAGATTTTTCATAAGTGGTTTGCCATTGTTTTTTTTTCTTAGGGTTGAGAGAGAATGACTGGACCAGGATCGCCCAGCTGGCAGAGTTAGAACTCATAGTCTCTTGGTTTCTAGCTCAGGACATTTACCCTTAAGCCAAACTGGCTTTCTTAAACAAGACTAGGTGATGTTAATTGCTAAATAATGAAGTAAGAACTCTTATCTTTACTTTATATATTCCAATGCCGGTTAGCAATGCCAAATCTTTTTTCCACCTTAATTTTAAATAATCAGAATGCAATGAAGCATAAAGGCTGCAAGGAAATAAATTGCTTTGGAAGAGCCAGAGAAGTGTACACACACATACATTAGAAATGCATGACATTTTAGTAGCACAGCCAGAAATCTTGCCAAGGAAAGCAATTGTTTAAACCTCCCATGCATGCAGTGTGTGTCTATGGAAGGGGATTGGGGAGAAAGAAGCGAAGAATAGATTTCTTTTTTTAAAAATCTCAATATTATACCAAACGTCGTTATCTACTGTATTTTGGGGCTTACCCTTTGGTAATACTTTTTTAGGACATTGTTCTATCTTACAAATAAAAAATACTACTGGTGAAAGTTCTGTTTTATTCTGTGACTATTTTGAATTTTTTTTCACCTTTATATTTTCCAGTTATAGTATGTTATATATAATTTTTGCCTGCTTTTATTTATTTTTTGCTATGCATTCTACCATCCCTCAAAGCCCCACTAGAATGGAATTGGAAATAAAATGATATTTTATAGTGATTAAATCCTTTATTATACAGCTTTTTGGTGTGGTCTATATTTTTGGGCAGGGAGTGAAGTTATTATCCAGTTTCTTTAATTACTGGCATATTTGCTTTCAGCTTTTTTCTTCTTTTTATTTTTATTTTTTTAGATTTTTGTCTAATTTGCAGAGTATTAGTTGCAAAACCTTTTTTCTTTTGTCTAGGTAACCTCCGTGTTATTAATTGCCCAATGCACAATAAGAAAAAGAAAACAAATGTTTTCACTGTTAGTTAAATGGTCATTTTTATCAGTAACAATGTCTCCACTTTATTTTCAGTTATAGGGATGATTTAATCACATTTTCCTATTTGAATTATGTGTGAAGTTCATTGGGATTTCATGTTGCCCATGAAATGTTGATCACGAAATGATTGTACTATCATGGTTTCCATAATAGACTCTTGTGTATCATTGGGCCATTTATGAATGGTTATTTTAATGTGATCTATTTCAGATGATTTTAATGCAGTCTTTGAATATTATGGTAGTCAGTAAAAATGAACTATTTGTCATAAACATGGAGTTAGGTTCTGAAAAACGTTATGAAGAAAAATGTTTATTATTGGTCTGGCTGTTTGATAATTTATATAGCAGAAAGAGAAAGAATGAACTTAACTAAAAACAGCTGCATAATATGTAGCTGCTCAGAACTGTAAGAAATCAGTTTCAAGAAAGAAGATGTGAATTTGAGAGAAGACATACAGTAGACGATCCATCTATAAGTAATCTAGTACAGATAGCAAACCATTGGAGTGTTCATTACAGATTATATCCTTTGATGACTGGAATAAATGAGTTGTTCCTGCTTTGCTTACTTCAATTTTTCATAATGTACATGTGCTTATTTATGTAGCAATGTTAACATTTATTCGAGTTTGGGAAACATATTGTTGGCTCTTCCAAATAGAATAATATCAATATCAATATCAACTTTATTTGATTAGTCAATCGACCATATCAAAGCGAGGAAAAGGACCACATCGGTCGTCATAAAACTGTGACTGGTTAAAATACAATAAAATTGGCTAAAATAGAGGGAATTTGAATAAATAATAAGTTAAAATGCAGTATAATATGCTAAAATTGAGTAGTAAAACATGAGAATATAAATCGTGCAAAGGATTATATTAAACAAATCTAAGATACATATAAAATATTCTTAAGTGAGTTCATCTCCTTTGCATGCCACCCCAATATGTTCTATAAAACATATTCTCATCTGAACAGCCCTGACTATAAACTTAGCGGTTCTAGAAACTACATATATATTTGTACCCTGAAGAAAATATGATAATTGTTTATTACAGTCCCAGTGTATGATTTTGTCAAGTAGGGGCTGTAAATACTGAGGTCTTACAAACAGAAATGAGTGCTGTGTAGATTTTATGGAATGTTGCATACAATATGCTTTCTTTGCCCTTATGATATGGTATGTATCAGAATCATCCAATGTACAAATTTAATAATATATACAAAAATAGTATTTATCAATCAAATGGATTTTTGGTAGAAAATGTCAGATCTTAGATGCAGCTAGTCTATATTTTATGGATATTAAAACGGACTTGAGATGGAAAGTCCATAAATATTTTTCACTTCATTGCAGCAATTACTTTCATAAAATGTAAGTGTGCAATACTTATTTATATTCTCAAAGTGGCAGGGTAACTGAGGCTCATTTGATCTGAGACAGATACTTCTATTTGCCAATACAGTGGTACCTCGAGATACGAGTTTAATTCGTTCCGGACCTGGGCTCTTAAGTCGAGCAGCTCTTATCTCGAACGACTTTTCCCCATAGGAATTAATGTAAATAATTTTAATTGGTTCCAGCCCTCAAAAAACTCACAAAGTTAGTCTAAATTATGCAGAAAGACATGTTTTTAATGAAGAAATGTACATGTACATATAAATGAATAATGAAGTTTCTTTCACTTAACTTGTAAACTTTCTTAAACTTTTAAATTTACATATGTTCAACTTCTCTGCCACCCAATCCTGTAGGACAGAGGTCCCCAACCCTTTTTGCACCAGGGACCGTCTTTAAGCGATCAAGAGAGGAATGGGTGAATGAATGGATGGAGGGTGGGAAGGAAGGAAGGAAAGAGGGAAGGGACAGGAACAGACGAAGGAAGCAAGGAAACTTATGAAAGGGGAGAGTAAGAGAGGAATGAGTGAAGGGAGGGAGGGAGGGAAGAAGGTGGGAAGGAGAAAGAAAAGAAGAAATAGAGGAATGGAAGGTAAAAGAGAGAAAGAAAAAGAGCAAGCAAGAAAGAAAGAAAGAAAGAAAGAAAGAAAGAAAGAAAGAAAGAAAGGGGGAAGGGACAGGAACAGAGGAAGGAAGCAAGGAAACTTATGAAAGGGGAGAGTAAGAGAGGAATGAGTGAAGGGAGGGAGGGAAGAAGGTGGGAAGGAGAAAGAAAAGAAGAAATAGAGGAATGGAAGGTAAAAGAGAGAAAGAAAAAGAGCAAGAAAGAAAGCAAGAAAGAAAGAAAGGGGGAAGGGACAGGAACAGAGGAAGGAAGCAAGGAAACTTATGAAAGGGGAGAGTAAGAGAGGAATGAGTGAAGGGAGGGAGGGAAGAGGGTGGGAAGGAGAAAGAAAAGAAGAAATAGAGGAAGGGAAGGTAAAAGAGAGAAAGAAAAAGAGCAAGAAAGAAAGAAAGAAAGAAAGAAAGGGGGAAGGGGCAGGAACAGAGGAAGGAAGCAAGGAAACTTATGAAAGGGGAGAGTAAGAGAGGAATGAGTGAAGGGAGGGAGGGAGGGAAGAAGGTGGGAAGGAGAAAGAAAAGAAGAAATAGAAGGGAAGGTAAAAGAGAGAAAGAAAAAGAGCAAGAAAGAAAGCTGCAAGCACCCCCCCCCCGAGTCCCCCCAGGCCGGCTGCAACCTTTTAAAACATGTGCGCCGCTTCGCAGCTGTCTCCTGAAGCCGAACGCGGAAGTTAGCGTTTGGCTTCAGGAGACAGCTCCTTGGCGCTTGTATCTCGAATTTGGGCTTGTAAGTAGAACAAAAATATCTCTCCCCTCCCAGCTCTTATCTCGAGTTGCTCTTAAGTAGAGCAGCTCTTATGTCGGGGTTCCACTGTATAGCAAATATTTAATTTATATAAAATATGGATATTATATTGATTTAAAGGTTTTAAGTATACTGTAGCAGGAAATCAATGAAAGTCAAAAAACAGGTGTTTTTTAAAAAAAACCCACATGTAATATTCAGATTGTTACTTGAAAATGCACTCCAAGAATGCCATTGTTTTGAGAATGTATATAACCACATTGAAGAATCAGATATAAAGTGAAAACATGGTTTAGTATTTCTATAAAAAAGAATGATTTTTTTTTCTCATCTGCTCTCATTGTTTGAGAGAAGCCATAACTTGTGGTAGCCTTCCAATGTAGGATAGAGGTCAACATTCATTTAATTTCAATTTAGGATCTCTATTTGCTATCAACTTGATTTTTTTTTGCAGTAAAGTTTTTTTTAATTTTTTCTCCACATTCAACATACACCTTCATATACCTTCAATACATCTTAATATACATATATCATTTTTCAAATACAATAAACTAGATCACATTCCAAGTTTGCTTTATATTGTTTTATCTCTGTCTATCTTTCTTCTCTCCACTTCCCTCTTTCTATCTCAAGCAGTTAATCCGCCTCTACTACCTTTCTTACGCCTTCTCCCTCCTTCTACTATCATTCCCTTCACCTTCCTGCCTTCTTTCTTCCCTTTCTCTGTTCTCTCTCCTTTCTCTCCTTCCTTTCTACTTCTCATCAACCCTCTAAATCCTTCCCTAAGTGGATAGTTCTATTACCATTACATGACAGACTAAGATGCTTCTCTTGATCTTACCCTTCATAAACATTCCTCTTTTTCAAAATCTCCTGTCTATTATATTTAAATCTTGACTTTTGGTACATGCATTTTAACTCATACTACCTCCTTATGCCTCGTTTATCTCCTGGGTCTACCAGCAACCAATTTAATTTTATTCCAGATTAATTGCTATAAAGCTAATTGTTGTTTCTTGTGCTTCTTAATTTTAGGCCTCATTGCTTCCTCTCCTTCTTTAATATTTTAACTCATCTCCCCTCCCCCAGCATTTCTATATACCCAATTAAAAAAAATCAAAATGCGACTTTTAACTTATCTTGTGGCCTCATATAGACAATAATACTATTCTTTTGTATCTTAATTTACATCAGTAACATCAATATCATCATAATTCTTACATTGTGGTTTACTCACATTTATAGATTATTCAAATCCTATATCAGGAAAACTTTAAACGTTAGTTTATGGAATTCTCTTCCAGAAGAGGTCGTGACAGCTGTCAGCCTTGATAGCTTCAAGGCAGGATTAGACAGATTCATGGATGCTAAGTGTATTGGTGGTTATTGAAACCGATGTCCATGTGCCGCCTCTATGTTGCTTGAGGCAGGCAGGATTCCCTTTACCATTTGTTGGGGGTCAGGGGAAAGGGAGGATCTTGCCTTCTCTTTCTGCTCAAGATCCCCATGGACAATTGGTGGGCCAATGTGTGACGCAGAATGCTGGACTCGATGGGCTTTGGCCTGATTCAGCATGGCTCTTCTTATGTTCTTATCTATGCATGGCCCATCTCTAGTGATGGAAAGTAGAACATCAGGTGATTCTTCCTTTATACCTCACAGGAACATTTGGGTGAATGTGTGTCATGGATTCAGTAATATCATTCTAAAAATCTTAATTCCCATCAATTGGTTTTTAATATAATGCCTTTTCTGTAGAAGCCAAAAATGGTTAGAAGGTGTAGAGCATGCGTGGAAGCAAAAAAATCTCCAAAATTAAACATGCACGTCACCTTGCAAGATTTCAGTGCGTTTTTGCTTCTTGCGCATGTGCGGAAGCAAAATCACATTGGGGATCAGAGCGTGACAACTCAAGCTGCGCGCGCAGTGCACCATTAGTGGCAGGTTAGAGCAGTGTTTCCCAACCTTGGCAACTTGAAGATATTTGGACTTCAACTCCCAGAATCCTCTGGCTGGGGAATTCTGGGAGTTGAACTCCAAATATTTTCAAGTTGCCAAGGTTGGGAAACTCTGGGTTAGAGCAATCTGCCCCTCTTGCTTGATATTAGAAAGGTATAACTCTTGGTTCCTGAAAAATCTTTGAAACTTAGAAATGTTTTAACTCTGACATGCTAACTATGCTACTTATTATTTTCTGTTGCTTTGAAAAGTTAATACATGAAACATATGGGATTATGCTGTGCTAGTGGAGATGTTCCAGCTACTTCTGCAATTGCATCATTGAAATCTATACCCTAGATCTCATATGTTCGACACATTCCTCTTTGTGCTATCCTCAAAAAATTTCATTACTGTAAAGGTCATGAAAGTTATCTTTCAAAGCTAAAGGAAAAATACTTCATGATCAACAATGTTCTAAAGCAGTGCATGATACCAGAAAGGTTCAGAAGCAAAGTGAATGAAATTGCATTCTGTCGTCTTTAGATAGATAGTTTAAAGGAGCTACTATCTCTTTAACTTACAAATGGAAAATAAGTATATTTATTTGTTGGCTTGACTGCTTTCTTGCCACATGGCACCCTAATATTTTTTTTTCCATTTGTTGTTTGAAAGAACAATCTGCCTAGGTTTCTCTGATTTTCAACCTATGATATCAGATAGCCACATTTTACGACTTTTGTTGCCAGAGTTGTTAATGAATATCTGCAATTGTTAATTAGTAACACAGTTGTTAAGCTGTTCACTGCTGGTTCGCTTCCTCCTGCACTTCCTGCTTGGCCGTGCCTCGCGTGTAATGGCAAAAAAAAAATCTTTAAAAATTCTCCCCAAAAGAAGCCAAAAACAACATGGTGACTGCATGCATTTGCCAGAAACTCGGCTCATGCACATTTGCAGAAGGGAAAAAAAATACCCAGAACCTCCCCACCCCCCAAAAAAACCTAAAAAAACCATGTTTTTTTTAAAAAAATGGCACTGGCCAAACTAGTCCCATGATATCAACATGACATCACCAATGGGTCGCTACCAGTTCTGGGGAACTAGTCTGAACTGGGAAATCCACCTCTGTTGTTAAGTAAATCTGGCTTCCCTGTTGAATTGCTTGGCAGAATTTTGGAAAAAGAGATCACATGACCCTGGGACACTCCAACCATCATAGGTTTGTGCAGTTGCCAAGCAACCAAATTTGGATTATTTGATCATGGAGATGCTGCAATGGTTGCAAGTGTGAAAATGATCATAAGAAACTTTTTTCAGTGATTATAACTTCGAATGGTTACTAAATTGAACGGGTCCAAAGACGGGCTACAAAAATGGTGGAAGGTGTTAAGCATAAAACTTATCAGGAAAGACTTAATGAACTCAATCCGTATAGGACAGAAGGGAAAGGGGGGTGGGGACATGATCGAAACATTTAAATATGTTAAAGGGTTAAATAAGGTTCTGGAGGGAAGTGTTTTTAATAGGAAATTGAACACAAGAACAAGGGGGCACAATCTGAGATTAGTTAGGGGAAAGATCAGAAGCAACGTGAAAAAATATTATTTTACTGAAAGAGTAGTAGATGCTTGGAACAAACTTCCAGCACACGTAGTTGGTAAATCCACAGTAACTGAATTTAAACATGCCTGAGATAAACATATATCCATCCTATGATAAAATACAGGAAATAGTATAAGAGAAGACTACATGGACCATGAGATCTTTTTTTGCTGTCAATCTTCTATGTTTCTACATTTTTATTAATAAATATTTGTTTTAGAATTTGCCAAAGATAAAATTCTAGTTGGTTTCTGGGGGTGGGGGGTGGAAAAACGTATATACTTTTTTATGAGTCCTACAGGATTGGGTGGCATAGAAGTCGAATGAAGTGTATTAAATTAAATTTATATAATATTTCAAGCAACATAACTGAGGAAACTGAAAATACATTGATCTTTCACAATTTATAGCTATTGTATAATTTGTATCATATGCTTTTGTTGATTTACTTTAATTTATAATCTCTGAAATTATGGCCAAATATGACTGTTCACATATTTAGAAACATTTCTTAAACATTTTTTTCCTTAATGAATCCAAACAAGAGCTAATTCTTTTTTAATCAACTTCTTTTGGGTCATGCCAAAATTGTTCTTACCACGGGCAGCTACATACATGTTTTAAATAAATGAATATTTTAGATAGTCAATTTTTGCTAATACCTATTAGAAAAAAGGAAATATTGCTACATTTAATATTCATAATATTAGTACATAAGTATTTAAATACTACAAAGATAACAGTAAAAAATCTCTTTGAAAACTTAAATATGCTTCCTACTTATACTTAACTTATATTTCATTTACATATAAATGGAAATACCATTCTGCATAAATGGATTTGCATTCACTGAACTGATAGATATTAAACAATGAATAAAGTTACTGTTTAACTTAGATAAAATATAAAAAAACAATTATTTCCTTCTAATATTGAAAATGTACCATGCTACCAAGAGACATGAAATGAGAAATACTGTTTGCTTGAAAATGGGAGAAAATTTCTTTTTTATCCAGTCCAATTCTATCCTAAATAGCACTTAAACTTATGTACCACTTCATAGTGCTTTAACATTCTTCTCTAAGCATTTTACAGAGTCAGCATATTGCCCCCAACAATCTTTGTCTTTATTTTACCCACCTTGGAGGGATGGAAGGCTGAGTCAACCTTGTGCCAGTGAGATTTGAACTGCCGAACTGCAGCTAGCAGTCATCTGAAGCAGCCTGCAGTACTGCACTCTAACCACTGCACTACTTCAGCTCTTTATCTTGGTCATTGACTGGAGAATTGACTGTCCCCAAGTTTCCTTGATTTATATTTTTAAAAATCACTATGACTAGACAGTAGATATTACTATTATTCTGTTCCAAAAGAGAACAATATTAATCCGCCAACAGGGTATCACTGTTTTATCTCCAGTGTGTAAATATGACTGTTGAAGTTTCCACAGCAAATTTGCTTTTACATGAAGCACATTTTATGTTGTGCCTCTAAGAGGTTTTTTTTTACTATTTGTCCACCCATCTCAGCTAATTTCAAAAACGAAGTATATACTCTCAAAATAAAGTATAGTAAATTATTATTATATTGCCAGAGGATTTATTACATATCTGCAATATGAACTAAAAAAATGAGAGTCTATTTGAATAAACTAAAGTGTTTTGTCTTCTTAAAGTCATCTACTTCGAGTTTCCAATAACAAGCCCTGCTAAATGACACCCTTTGGTATTGTTACGTGTGTTTCAGTTTTCTAAGTAATGAAAAATGCACTTATTCATATTTAGTTTTCTTTGTAAAGAAATCACTGGAGATGTTCTGTAATATTTGTGCTTATATACAAACTCTACTAACTGGACATTAATGATGGCTCTTAAAGTTATTCTAGCAATCACTTTCTTTCATTGACGGAAAACTGCCAACTCAATACTTTGCATTTCTTTCTAAACTAATTCCAAAAACTGCATGCTGGTCCTTTTCATTTTTTTAAATCGATCCCTAGACAGCACTCTTTAGCAAAAGAAATAACGTGTTCATAAATTTAGTTGAGTGAGAGATCTATTGGCTAATCTCATTACTAGACAGTTTTAATACTTTAGCAGGAATTTTCATATGTCATTTCATATGTCTAAGGTTCTGATCACATTTACTATCTTTAGAAAATCTAATGACAAAGTGCCTTTGGGTAATATTGAGCCCCTGATTATGACAAACTGCACAAATATTACCGTGTAATTTTGGCAGAAGCAAATATTTACTCTTGTCCTTTTCTGGGATGATTTTTTAATCCCCTTTCTATTTTTCATTTCTGACAATTCCCATTCAAACTGCACAACTGCTAGAGTCTATATGCTAGATGGGCAGCATATAAATTTAATGACTAGATAAACAGACTTTATTTTACTTAACTTCCAAACTTAGTCAGGTTCAGCCAGGTGCTGCCATATAAAACTCAAGCCAACCTGCCTTTCATTGAAGACCTGTATACTGCACAAGTCAAAAAGAGGGCAGTGAAAATATTTACTGACCCCTTGCATCCAGGACATAAATTATTTTAACTCCTACCCTCAAAATGACACTATAGAGCACTGCACACCAAGACAATTAACCTCAAGAATAGTTTTTCCTGAACACCATCACTTTGCTAAACAAATAATTTCCTCACCACTGTCAAATTATTCACTAAGGCTGCATTGCTATTATTATTAGTCTTCTCATCGTTCCTATCACTAATCTCCTCCCACTTATGACTGTATGACTGTAACTTGTTGCTTGCATCCTTATATAATATTGATTATAATAATATTGATTATTTCCTGATTGCTTATTTCTATCCTATGATAACATTAGTATTGTACTGCATGATTCTTAGCAAATGTATCTTTTCTTTTATGTACATGTGCACGAAAGACGAATTCCTTGTGTATCCAATCACATTTGGCCAATAAAGAATTCTCTTCTCTTCTATTCTGTTCTAGTTTTTCAACTATACATGGCTGCATAGATAGAGGTATAACAAGCAGGAAGAGGGAGATTGTGTTCCTGCTGTATAGAGCGCTAGTGAGACCACATTTGGAATACTGTGTTCAGTTCTGGAGATCTCAGCTACAAAAAGATATTGATAAAATTGAACAGGTCCAAAGACGGGATACAAGAAAGGTGGAAGGTCTTAAGCATAAAACTTATCAGGAAAGACTTAATGAACTCAATCTGTATAGTCTGAAGGACAGAAGGGAAAGGGGGGATATGCCGCCCCTCTCCACCTTGAGTCTGTGGAGAGGGGCGGCATACAAATCCAATAAATAAAATAAATGATTGAAACATTTTAATATGTTAAAGGATTAAATAAAATTCAGGAGGGAAGTGTTTTTAATAGGAAAGTGAACACAAGAACAAGGGGGCACAATCTGAGGTTAGTTGAAGGAAAGATCAGAAGCAACGTGAAAAAATATTATTTTACTGAAAGAGTAGCAGATGCTTGGAACAAACTTCCAGCAGACATGGTTGGTAAATATACAGTAACTCAATTTAAACATGCCTGGGATAAACATATATCCACCCTAAGATAAAATGCAGGAAATAATATAAGGGCAGACTAGATGGACCATGAGGTCTTTTTCTGCCATCAATCTTCTATGTTTCTACATTTTTATTTAAATATTTATTTTAAAATTCTGAACTAATGATGATGATATTATTCATTTAATCATATCTGACCCATGAGAATTCTGTGGGTCAGTTGTCTCCCCATCTTCCGATCTTGCACTACTTGGTTGAATTGAATTCTCACTAGTGTCGGCTTTGATGGTGCCTTAGCTGTTTGGCATAATTAATTTAACATTTTGTCTGATTTCTGATTTTGGGAAGATAATGGAAATGGAAATTGCAAGTAATATTACCTATTGATTCATATAAAATGTTAGGGTGTTTCCCACAATGTTTATCTGAAAAGTCACTGCCCTTTTTTTATTGCCATTTGAAACCAATAGCATTATCTTTTTATTTAGATAATGGGTTAAGCATACCATTTAATATGAATTTATATGTGTACATTCATCTAGAACAGAGGTCCCCAACCGCCGGTCCGCGGACCAGGACCGGGCCGTTGGGGGTTTTCAGCCGGTCCGCGGCGGCGCTGCCCTCCCGGCAGAGAACATTATGCAGGACGGGGTGGGGCGTCGGGCGGTGACGCAGCCCTCCACACTTCTCCACAGGGCGGGGAGAATCAGGAGGCTCCTTTGGCGGCTGGGGGCTGCCTGGCTTTGTGATTTTGGCTGGGGGGGAAGTTAGGAAGGTCCTACTTCTCCCCCCCCAGCCAAAAATTCAAAGCCTATCTGCTGGATACGGGCGATGAGTGGGACAGAGCGGCGCGGAAGCCTCTTGCAGCAGCTGCCACAGCCACCGGCTTCGGCGCCGTTCGTCCCGCCCATCGCCCATATCCAGCAGAAGCTGCTGCCCGAGTGCTCTTGGCTGGCGGGATTCAAAGTGCTGGGGTGGGGGTGTCCTGACAGCCCCCCCACCCCAGTGCTTCGCCTCCCGCTGGGACACCCCCCACCCCAGCACTTTAAATCCCGCCGGCCAAGAGCACTCGGGCAGCAGCTTCTGCTGGATACGGGCGATGGGCGGGACGAACGGCGCCGAAGCCGGTGGCTGTGGCAGCTGCTGCAAGAGGCTTCCGCGCCGCTCTGTCCCACTCATCGCCCGTATCCAGCAGATAGGCTTTGAATTTTTGGCTGGGGGGGGAGAAGTAGGACCTTCCTAACTCTCCCCCCCAGCCAAAATCACAAAGCCAGGCAGCCCCCAGCCGCCAAAGGAGCCTCCTGATTCTCCCCACCCTGTGGAGAAGTGTGGAGGGCTGCGTCACTAAGCTCCACCCCTCCATAACCCCACCCCCATATGACCAAAGCCCCACCCCCCCGGGCCGTGGAAAACTCGTCTAACTTAAAGCCGGTCCCTGGTGCTAAAAAGGTTGGGGACCTCTGATCTAGAACAGTGGTTCTCAACCTGGGGGTCAGGATCCTTTTGGGGGTTGAATGACTATTTTACAGGGGTCCCCGTAGGAAAAGACAAATTTCCCATGGTGTTAGGAACAAAAAGCTTCTATTCTGGCACCTTGGAACATATTTTTACAATCCGACCAATCAGGCGTTTACAGTGGGGGTGTCTCACTGACCTTCCTGCCAATCAGCTTAAAGCTCTGTTGGGAGAAGTGGCACTGGAATTGTGGTTGGAGGTCACCATAACATGAGGAACTGTATTAAGGAGTCACAACATTAGAAAGATTGAAAACTACTGATCTAGAACATGTTCAATTGTTCTGCTATGCTTTCTGATGTTTTGTAATGAGTACTAAAATGTGTTATTTCATAATAGATGTGAAGGATTTGTGTTTTTCTTTGTGCATGTGCTTCAAATTAGAGATTCTAATTTTCTATTGTGTCCATGTTCTTAAATATTTACTTTTGTATTTCCTGAAATGACCACTATAGACCTTTATAGAATCATTCAGTAAATCTCTTTGTAGCTCAGATTGTGATCTTATAAAAGTAGAAAAGTGAGTTTTTCATTTCTTACTTTGTTAATAATCTCCATAATTCCTTTACTTGGGTAAAAGTGAAAGCTGAAATCACACTGAAAGATTAGACTGTTGTTCAAATTTGAAAGAGAAGATTTTGACTGAGAGTGTGGGAATGTTACTATAATGGGTGACCTGAGTTCCATAGCATTTCAGCTATATTTGGAAATGTTGAAGAGATAAAAATGTTGTTTTCTTGGGCAGACCTTTTGTTTTGGACATTTACTCGCTGTTCTCTGATAGTTTATTCTACTTTACATATTAAAACAGGAAATTCTCATACATAGTTTCTTAACCGCATTGAACAATTGAACTAGAGTTTACTTTACTTGAACAGATAAGTATTTTCCCAGCTGATTAATTAACAAAAAACAATAATCAATCAATCAATCAATTCTTGTGACCACCTATATCTCAAACGCATGACTCTGGGCAGCGAACTATCATAAAATCAGTTAAAGACACAATGCAAAAAAGGAAACAAGAAAGATTCTTTTATTCCACATTTAAAAAAAATACTTATATTTATTATAATGCAGCATAGTAATGTCAGTTTTTCAATCCAGTTTTATCTCAATTCACTACATTTAACTATCACTAAGTTTAACTACATTTAACTCATCCTTTTTTTTTAAGCAGAATTGTATCCTAGCTATATCAGGGGTGTAAAACTCAAGGCCCACGGCCACGGGCCAGCTCAAGCCTGCAGGATACTTAAATCCGGCCCACAGGGTCGGCCTGGAAATAGCAAAGGACTGGCCCGCAGTGTATCTGGCAGCCAAAATGGGACTTAGGGGAACTGCCCAGATGGCATCCTGCAGCACTCTGCCAGCCAAAATGGGGCAGTGCAATGTGCCCAAATTTGGCCAGCAAAGTACCAGCCACCCTCTTCCCCCCCCCCAAGCATCCAGCCGTTGAGCAATACAATGCTGATCTTGCCCTCTAAGAGATCCGCTTTGACACCCTGGATCTATAGAAACATAGAAACATAGAAGTCTGACGGCAGAAAAAGACCTCCTGGTCCATCTAGTCTGCCCTTATACTATTTTCTGTATTTTATCTTAGGATGGATATGTGTTTATCCCAGGCATGTTTAAATTCAGTTACTGTGGATTTATCTACCACGTCTGCTGGAAGTTTGTTCCAAGGATCTACTACTCTTTCAGTAAAATAATATTTTCTCATGTTACTTTTGATCTTTCCCCCAACTAACTTCAGATTGTGTCCCCTTGTTCTTGTGTTCACTTTCCTATTAAAAACACTTCCCTCCTGGACCTTATTTAACCCTTTAATATATTTAAATGTTTCGATCATGTCGAAAATATCTATGCAAAAATATCTTATCAGAATTTTAGTGGTCCCCCCCCCCCCCCAGTTTTCAGGGTTGCCTTGAGTACTACTTTACATTTTGTAAGTCCATTTGAAGATTCATCAATTCAGATTTGGTTTTAAGATAGAAGAAAAGGAGAAGTGTTGATGTGATTTCCTCTGAACTCTTGGCAGCCTTCTGTATGCTTTGCACCAAGATAATAGTGTACAGTTAATGTCACAAGTTGAATTACTTCTTTGCTAAAAGAATAGCAGTCTTTTGTTTCAACTCAAAGCCGACAAATTTGGCATCAGAGACAAAGAAGAATATCCTGTGGAGTATAATAGTGTCATTTTATAAAGCTCCTTTGTCTCAAAAGGGCATTTTAATACATCACAAATCATTTCAAACTTTGTTAGTGTCAGTCACAGTATTTACTGTCTTTGCATATTAAGAATCCCGTTGAAACATCAAATTATGTGCTGGCTGTGTTTGATAAGAAAAAATGAACTGAGAATAAGAGTAAGCTCAGTAGAGTTGCCTTATCATTGAGAAGGCTAGAAAAAAATACATAGCTAAATAAGTTAAATATTTTTGTACCTGTGTCCAAATACAGTTTGGCCATAGACATCTTCCATAAAGTTAGGTGATGACCTTGTGCAGTAGATGCACACATGGAAAAATCCAATTAAGTGGAATTGTTACAATATAACAATAACCAGAGTTATTGGTAGACATTTGGATTAAGGAATAATAAAGGAATTCTGCCCAAACTACAAGTGGGAGCAACTTATTTTTAACTTGCAAGGGTTCTGACTGTGACAGACATTAGCCAGAATCAATGCCAACTTTGATTCATATACTGTATGAGATCTTGCAATTTGTTTATTGGAGTTTTGACTTAGAATTGCTTAGTGACTTTGGACCATGCACTATTTATCAACCTAACCTACCTAAAAAGATGTGATATAAATAATATAAATGAAGGAAAGTGGAAATTAAATAAATTAAATTTTTAAAATTTGCCTATATCATGGGCACTTGTATCTCCATTGTTGTAAGTAACAATGAAAGGAAAATTAAAATTAGTTACACATTAAATGTAATGTTTTGTCATCTAGAAAGAAAATAGACCTGCTTGGTTCTAATCTTAGTTTAGCTTTAAAAAAATGTTATTTTAAATAAAGTGATCTCATTTTTATTTGTTTCAGCCAAATTGACTTGCTTTATTCTAGAGCTTGTTTAGTTTGATTTACATTGTATATTTAACTCCAGTATAATGGTGTAGGATGACATCATCAATTTTAATTTACTATTTTAAATTATGTATATGAATGTTTACATTAATTTCTCACCCACTAAGATTGACTGCCAGATGGGTGAAGGATAACAATAATAAAACAAACCATATTTTGCTTTCAATATACAGTATATTCAATATATTAATATACATTTGGTCCAGTTATTTTTATTTTTTTCTGCCATTGCCAAAACATGTCCAAGTCCAGCTTAGGGGCAGCCTTCTTGATGAACTTCAGTTTATACAATCTCAATATGTTGTTGCTCTGTAACGTGATAATTTTAGTCCAATTTACCTGGAGATAACAAGTTTAATGATGATTTAACATAAAATGAGATTTTTCCAATTTAAAAAAAAAGCTGTTTTATTTCATTGCAGCCTGATCCATGAAGTTACTTCGATAGACTTACTAGATTGCATATTTTTTTAAAATAATGTTATTGGTATAAGCTAGCAGCTTTGAAGATAATTTGTTTTGATTTGCTGTTGTTTTTTTGTAAGTTTGTTAGCACTTCAGAGAGGCTGTTGGGAATATAGTGGTACCTCTACTTAAGAACTTAATTCGTTCCGTGACCAGGTTCTAAAGTAGAAAGGTTTGTAAGTAGAAGCAATTTTCCCCATAGGATTCAATGTAAAAGCAAATAATGCATTCAAACCCATTAGGAAAGAAATAAAAGCTCGGAATTGGGTGGGAGGAGGAGGAGAAAGAAGAGGAGAAGGACAGTAGCTGCCGAAGGAAGAAGGTGAGGTGAGGGTAATCAAAAAAATCCAAAACTTTAAGGCTTAAAAAAAAAGAGGGACTCTGAGGCGGCGAGGAGGAGCATGCGCCTCTCATACACCCAACGTAAGGCACCATACAGTGCACCAAAGAAAGAAACCCAGTGGGCATGGAAGGAAACTGACTGGGCCTTCATGCTGCTCTCAAATTTCCTGGGAAATTTTTCCGGGCTTGGGTTCTTAAGTAAAAAATGGTTCTTAAGAAGAGGCAAAAAAATCTTGAACACCCAGTTCTTATCTAGAAAAGTTCTTAAGTAGAGGCGTTCTTAGGTAGAGGTATCACTGTATATCATGTAAAAGATACATTATGTTAGCAGTAGACAAACTGTATTCTCTCAGAAACAAAAGTTTTTGCAGGACCTTTATCTTTTGGGATGTTAACAGTTTAGAAATATATATAAACCTGGATCTTCTGAAATTGACTGTAAGGTAGTGGAATCCCCAAAGTGTTGCCTATCCCCGATTAGGACCGAATGTGTCATCAAATCTGGAGATAACATGAGGGGTTAAATAAATAAAGTAAGTCAATTGGAGTTTATGATCTGGACTAAAAGAGCAATATGAACCAAGCCAGGCTGCAAATTGATAAATTTTCCACATATCATTGCAAATCTGCAGAGCATAAATTAACATTTGTTGGCCTTCAAATTATATTTTAGAATCATGTTGTTGAAAAGACCTGGCTCCTATACATTGCTCAGGCATTTTGTTTAAACTCTTACGAGGCAATTGCATTTGTGTAATGTAATAAGTACATCCCTTCACAATTGCTTAGATACGTTTCCTGATCTAAGGCAAGCAGTATTTTTCTTTAATGATAGTTCGACTAATTAATCTGCAAAGGCAACCAACATTTAAAGCAGTGGAATGAATAAGAGCTTGCTTAAATAAATTGCATCTTTTGTTCTCTCTTTGAAAGTTTTTTTTCAATGTGATTATAGGGCAAGGCAGATCTTCTTGAGCACTGTTAGAAAGCCAACCAGGCATTATCCTTATAATAGGTTAAGAAATTAACATGTCTAAAATTCATTAAAAATGAAAATCTGCAAGAAATAAACTACTTTGGAGAAAATGAATTTGTAAAATAACAGGTAAACTGATATCATATAAGTATTTCAGTAATATCTGTAAAAATGTATTTCGGTAATATCTGTAAAAATAATCTAGGTAGGTTTAAAATGCAAGAAACTAATAGATATTCTATATGTCAGTAATGGCGAACCTTTTTTAACTCAGGTGCCAAAAGGGTGTGTGTGCGGGATAACGTGCACGTACCCATAATGCAATGCTCTCCTCTTCCACATGCACACAGGCCTCACTGAAGCCTCCAGACTTCCGGTAGGCCCATTGGGCTATTTTTCACTCTCCCCAGAATTCAGAAAAGCCTCCTGAAGCCTGGGGGTTGCGAAAAAGAGCCAATGGGCCAACTGAAGTTCACTTATATGCGTCACCCCAGTCTCCTTTTCACTGTCAAAGGTCTTCAGGCTTTTGACAGTTGTAACGGGGCCTTGCATCCCTTGGTTCATTTCTTCTGCAGCCAGCAAGCTTTTCTGAATGCCTCTGCAGACGATATACAGTAGTTTAATGTTTTGGGGCATGCAAGATAACATCTTTGAGACTTTGACTATATTAATCATTGGACATTTAACCACATTCTAAAGTTCAGCTGTACATTTTCAACCAGGCTTTACCAATGTAAATAATAATAATAATCTTCAGTTTGCAAACTTTGAGATTCATATAAGTTGTCTAATATAGTTTGATAGTGCCTGTTGTGGTTGGCTCTGGCCCAGCTCCTGCCCCAAGGAATGTGGAGGTGGATGCAGGAGAAACATCAACATGTCATAGGTCTGTTTTATTGCCAACAGAGGCAGGTAGTGCAGTTTCCTTGGACGAAGAAGAAGGTGGGGGTGACATGGAAGAGGGGGGCTTGGCACACAGCCCAGGAAACCAATCTCCATTATCTTCGGTCGATTCGGATGTGGAAGTCTTGGACCCTGCAGGCGCAGAGTTATGCGTAGAAGAGACCAATTGAGGACATATTACAGGAGATAAGAGAGGCCACCTGTGTTTGGGTGGGGCTCTAGTAATTAGAGCTGCTGATACAAATAGCAGCGTGTTGGTTTGGCCATTGTGGAAGATTATCTGATCACAGTTCTTCAGGACCGTTTTGCTGTTTTCCGGACTTTGTTTGTTGTTTGGTTTGGTTTGTTTGGTTTGCCTTTGAAACCAAAGCAGAGCAAAGTGTTTGTGTCTCACTTCGTTGGAAGAAGGAGGGCTGTGACGTTTCTTTACAGCTGCTAGCTAAGTACTTAAGGACTGATTAAGGGAATTGTACAGCCTACAAGGTTGTTTTGGGACGAGTGCTCTTTGCAATATAAAAAGGGTGCTTTGTTTCTTTAGAATTTTGTGATAAAGAACATAGTTTTGAATTTTCAAACGTGTGTGTGTCTGAAATTTGTACCCTTGAATTTTCGGGAGGCTCATACCAGAGAGCCCGGCAGAACAAGTGCCAGATTGGATTCATGCCTCACTTGCATTGCTGTACCTCAATTTAGGACTACAATTGGGACTGGAACTCTGTTAATAATTGATGTGCCACAGGTGACACATGGAAACATATCGGCTGGCACATGAGCTGTTGATGTTGCTCAGCTCCAACATGCATGTGCATGCCAGCCAGCTGATTTTTGGTTAGCACAGAGGCTCTGGAGGGAATTTTTGGCTTCCAGAGAGCCTCCGGGAGGACGGGAGAGGTCATTTTTTACCCTCCCCCAGCTCCGAGGAAGACTTTGGAGCCTTAGGAGGGCGAAATACGAGCCTACTGGGGCCATTAGAAGTTGTGAAACAGGCCATTTCCAGCCTCCAGAGAGCCTCTGGAGGGTGGAGAAAATTCTTTTCTTCATCATCCCGAGGCATTAAATTATAGGTGTGGGCACTCAGGCATATGCCATAGTGCATGTCCACACTCTTTTGGCACCCAAGGAAAAAAAGATTCACCATCACTACACCATTTTTGACAAATGGCAGTCCAATCTCCCTTTGAAAGTCCCAAATGTTGGAATTCTCACAACCTCCACAGGCAAGCTGTTCCACTGGTTGATTGCTCTGGTTAATCGCATAATTTGGCTTTCCCCCAAATGACTTATAGTTTGACTTGGGATGATTGTAAATGATGATATGCAACCCTGTGATGCTGCTATCATCATAAATACATGCCAATTGCCAAGAGTCTAAATTTTGATTATGTGACCACAGGAAAGCTGCAGTGGTCATATGAGAACTGTTCATAAGTCACACGTATTACTTGCTTTTTCCAAAGGAAATTGATAGAGTTAAAACCACACCTATTTGCATATATTTGCATATAATGTAGAAAGGATTTTCCCTCATCTTGTAGCACGTTTGTCTTGAAATCTCATCAAAACTATTTCAAGCTATTTTTTTCTACAATCAGATAAAAAGTTCATAAAGGCAAACTGATATAAATTCACAGATTCTCATTTATTTTATTTTATGAACGGTAACTGATCATGACAATATATGTAAGCCTAATAATTTTTTTCTTCTAATATAATGCAAAATGCACAAAAATGCTGCTGTTTTGTGCACATTAAGCTTTGAGAAATACTATTGTGCAGTGTTAATATTTCAGGTGAGGAATTCTTTTTTGAAACAAATTGACATGTTCCCCTTTAATTTAGCATTTTTTGCCGATAACTGTTTACTTGTCTTTCAGGTTTGTACTTTTAAAAATTAAAAACTAGTGTGTGTTGGGAGGGTGTGTATGAGAAAGTTGAGTGTTAAATTCTCTGCATAAATGTTGATGTCTAATGAACATCAGAGCATATTTCTTCTATTGAGGTTATAGTGTCAAACATTATTGTGCTCAGTATGCTTTTTTTTAAAAAAACCGACTACACAATTGTGTTCAAATGTTTCTGAAAACATCCATATGCAGTTCTAGAGTTATATATATCTGATCGAACACTTGTAAGAGCTTTTATTAAGACTTACAAAGTGGCGCTCAAGGCGGCAAGATGCGCGTACCATGCCGCCTTGATTGCATCAGTGGAATCCCGCCCGGCCGCTCTGTTTAGGGTGACCCGCTCCCTTCTCAACCAGGGGGGAGTTGGGGAGCCCTTGCAGAGTAGTGCCGAGGATTTTAACACGTTTTTCGCTGATAAAGTCGCTCAGATCCGGGCCGACCTCGACTCCAATTGTAAAACAGAGTCGACTGACAACGAGTCAGTCGAGGTGACTGGGGCACGTACTTGTCCACCTGTCTGGGAAGAGTTTGATCTGGTGACACCTGATGAGGTGGACAAGGCCATTGGAGCTGTGAGTTCTGCCACCTGTTTACTGGATCCGTGTCCCTCCTGGTTGGTTTCGGCCAGCAGGGAGGTGACACGGAGCTGGGCCCAGGAGATTACCAGCGCTTCCTTGGGGAGGGGAGTTTTTCCAACACTCTATAAAGAAGCGCTCGTGCGCCCCCTCCTCAAGAAGCCTTCCCTGGACCTAGCCGTACTTAATAACTATCATCCAGTCTCCAACCTTCCCTTTATGGGGAAGGTTGTTGAGAAGGTGGTGGCACTCCAGCTCCAGCGGTCCTTGGAAGAAGCCGATTATCTAGGTCCCCAGCAGTCGGGTTTCAGGCCCGGTTACAGCATGGAAACCACTTTGGTCGCGTTGATGGATGATCTCTGGCGGGCCCGGGACAGGGGTTTATCCTCTGTCCTGGTGCTCCTCGACCTCTCAGCGATTTTCGATACCATCGACCATGGTATCCTTCTGCACCAGCTGGGGGGGTTGGGAGTGGGAGGCACTGTTCTCCAGTGGTTCTCCTCCTACCTCTATGGCCGGTCGCAATCGGTGTTAGTGGGGGGTCAGAGGTTGGCTCCGAGGTCTCTCCCTTGTGGGGTGCCTCAGGGGTCGGTCCTCTCCCCCCTGCTATTTAACATCTACATGAAACCGCTGGGTGAGATCATCCAAGGACATGGGGTGAGGTATCATCAATATGCTGATGATACCCAGCTTTACATCTCCACCCCATGCCCAGTCAACGAAGCGGTGGAAGTGATGTGCCGGTGCCTGGAAGCTGTTGGGGCCTGGATGGGTGTCAACAGACTCAAACTCAACCCGGATAAGACGGAGTGGCTGTGGGTTTTGCCTCCCAAGGACAATCCCATCTGTCCGTCCATTACCCTGGGTGGGGGAATTATTGACCCCCTCAGAGAGGGTTCGCAACTTGGGCGTCCTCCTCGATCCACAGCTCACATTAGAAAACCATCTCTCAGCTGTGGCGAGGGGGGCTTTTGCCCAGGTTCGCCTGGTGAACCAGTTGCGGCCCTATCTGGACCGGGACTCATTGCTCACAGTCACTCATGCCCTCATCACCTCGAGGTTCGACTACTGTAATGCTCTCTACATGGGGCTACCTTTGAAAAGTGTTCGGAAACTTCAGATCGTGCAGAACGCAGCTGCGAGAGCAGTCATGGGCTTACCTAGGTATGCCCATGTTTCACCATCACTCCGCAGTCTGCATTGGCTGCCGATCAATTTCCGGTCACAATTCAAAGTGTTGGTTATGACCTTTAAAGCCCTTCATGGTATTGGGCCAGAATATCTCCGAGACCGCCTCCTGCCGCACGAATCCCAGCGACCGATTAGGTCCCACAGAGTGGGACTAAACAATGTCGGTTGGCGGGCCCCAGGGGAAGAGCCTTCTCTGTGGCGGCAACGGCTCTCTGGAACCAACTCCCCCCGGAGATTAGAACTGCCCCTACTCTTCCTGCCTTCCGTAAACTCCTCAAAACCCACCTTTGCCGTCAGGCATGGGGGAACTGAATCATCTCCCCCTGGGCATGTTTAATTTATACATGGTATGCTTGTGTGTGTGTCTGTTAGTATATGGGGTTTTTTAAAGCTTTAAATATTTTAACTGATTGGATTATTTATGATTTGTATTACTTGCTGTGAGCCGCTCCGAGTCTTCGGAGAGGGGCGGCATACAAATCCAAATAATAAATAAATAAATAAATAAATAAATAAATAAATATATTTTAGCTAATCTTGGCCGACAAAAGTTGTTGTTTAGATTAGAAAAGGGTGCATTATTTTTCCTTTTTATAACATGCATACTTTGTTAATTAGCTGCATAATATTGGATTTTAATCGCCTGGGTCTGTAACTATTATGGTGAAGTTTTTAATGCTCCTTTTTTTCTTTAGCAAACCTTAAACTGTATGGCATCTTAGATTGTGAGATTGTTTGGAGGAAACAGCTCAAAGTTAGATATGTGTTTCCTGGTAGAAGATCAAGACTTTCAGCCTCTTTGAAGGAAGCTAAATTCTGTGGCATAGCAATGTCTGAACATGATGTACAGCTGTGCTTAGTTTCTCCTGTGCATAAATTGCACATTGCATATTGCAATAAATTTCTAGTATTCAAGACTACAGACAATCCTTGTTTATCAACCACAATTGGAACTAGCAACTTGTCCCAATGGTTAAGCACTGCAGTCGCTAAGTGGAAAAAAAAATCACATGACCATGCTAGGTTTACAGTGTTATTCCCATTTCCATATGAGACATCATGTTATGGCAACATACATTTTCACTTCCACAACCTCCATTAAATTTGTTTGTTGGAAACTGGTTGTTAAGCTCCCAAATAGTGATCCCATGACTGTTGGATGCTACAATCCCTATAAATCAAAGCACTGGTCACAAAGTTGTTTCCCCCTCCCAAGCCATCAACCCTTTGAATGGTGATTAAACAAGGCACTTGGTAAGAGAGTGTTAGCTGAGAAATTCTGGGAGTTACTGTAACTTCAACACACTTGAGAATTATTTTTTCAATGTCCCACATGAAATAATGATGGTTAATGGTTTTAAACATTGCAATTTTGTAATTGCCTCCTACCCACTGTCCTAAAATGCAAAATTATAATAAAGTCTATTTCCAGGCATATCTGTTATTTTACTGGCTTTTTTAAAATATTGCACTTTGGGAGGCTGCAAATAAGAAAAAAACATAATTTTAAAGTATTTATATATTTAGCTATGACTTTTTTTTATATTGCCCATACTCTCTCCGTTATAGCTTGAGCATAAGAAAAGTACTCTTCAGAAAAAACAGTCACTGCATATTCCAAAGTTGAGAATCCATGGGCAGAACATATGACACAGCGCTGATTATAGCATTGCAATCAGAGATTAGGTTAAATATGAAAATAACAATCAGGATGTGATGAAAATGACTCTTCTGAAGACAGTATTTACAATTCAAGAGAATAGGATCCTTAAAATGCAAATTTGATCTTTGGAGAGACAGATTCCTCATTCATATATAAAGCAAACTCTGGACTTGAGTAACACTAAGCTAATTGTTTTCATTAAAATTATTTTATGCCATAGTTAATAACGTAACAATGATTTATTGTAATACAACATTTAATAAGTGCGCAATTAAACTAATATTTATGTTTAATCCATTTGTTACAGAAAAATAAATGATGGTATTTGAAAATTGAACCTAATTTTGATAAATGAAGTCAGTGTTGTACTAACATTCTGTTCTCTGTATTTTCACTCTCCACTATCCAATGCCACATATTCTCTTTGTGGTTGTCTTCTCTACTGCATATCTCAGTGTTGTCTGCTGCATTGATTACTGTTTCTCTGCTCTGCTTAAATATCCTTTCCACCAAATAGCTCCTATATTATGTTTCATGTACTGTTGGTTTATTTTTGTAACAAATTCTACTTTTTCATAGCTGAAGTTTTATTCTAGGAAATGGCTAATTGTTTTCTTTTTTCCCTAGAACATTATTATAACCTGATTTGAATAATAAGTAGAATGCTCTGACATTGTGAATTGGCAGTAATTATTTAACAGATTAAGGTGTTTTCTAAAGAATGAAAAATTGGAGGGAGGCATGACCGGGTTCTAATAAGACTGTTACTTAAAGGCTCAGAAGGATGCAATGGCCCAGCGATTAAAGACAGTGAGCTTGTTAGCTGTAAAGCTGACAGCTTGGGTTTGAGAGCTGACTACTATGCAACAGAGTGAACTCCCATTCCTAACCCAGCTCCTGCCCACCTAGCAGTTCAAAAGCATGCAAATGCAAGTAGATTAATAGGTCCCATTTTGGTGGGAAGGTAATATGCACCTTTGGTGGATCACATGACCATAGAAAATGTCTTCAGTAGTGATGGGCGAACCCAACAATGTTCGGGTTCGGCAAGTTCAGACGAACTTCACACAAAATTCGGCCGAACCTGAACCGAACCTGAATGGGGAATCCACCAAGAGATTCCGGGGGCAGAGCTTTGACGTCACGTATACCGGCAGGTTGCTAAGGACGCCAAGGTGATCACTTCCTGGATTCCTTGGCGTCCGTTCTCCCCACCCCACTCTCCATTATTCCTACATACTTTTCTCCTCTTTTTTCTTCAATGAGCCTCTACCCTCCATTCTCCCCATGCCACTCTCCA
This sequence comes from Erythrolamprus reginae, assembly GCF_031021105.1. Taxonomy (NCBI): domain Eukaryota; kingdom Metazoa; phylum Chordata; class Lepidosauria; order Squamata; family Dipsadidae; genus Erythrolamprus; species Erythrolamprus reginae. The sequence goes on along the minus strand of NC_091954.1, from coordinate 84,339,854 downwards.
TTATTCCTACATACTTTTCTCCTCTTTTTTCTTCAATGGGCATCTGCCCTCCTTTTTCGTAAAAATATTTTTTTTATTTTTATGTGAAAGGACCGTCCTTTGCTTGCAGCGCCGCTGCTGCATCCTTTTTCATAAAAATAACAATGTTTATTTTTACGCGAAGACCTCCCTTTGAAGGAGCTGGGGAATCCCTCCCAGTAAGAGATTTCAAAAAATTTCGGGTTCATGTTCGGCATACCGAACAGTGCAAAATTCGGTACGGATCCGAATTGTGCGAGTTCGGTTCGACCATCACTAGTCTTCAGTCAATGCTGTCTTCTTTGACCAAAAACCAGAAATGAGCACTGCCCCATAGAGTCGAACATGATTGGACAGGGAAACTTCTACTTTTATTTTTTACTATTCAGCATTTCTGATTAGTGGTATTTAAAGAACTTAATATTTCCAAAAAACAGTTCTGTGAAATAGTTGCATGCAGAAGGAAAAGCAATCATAGCAAAATAAAAGTTTCAAAAAGACCTTAAGTTTAGCATGTAATTGTCGATTTCAATCCTTTGAAGACTTCCTAGAAAATAAATTCCATGTAATTCCATTCTGACTGTGGGTGAAGAAATATGGACAGCTTTTTACAAGTAGTATAAGGGTTGCTTCTAAAAAAAAAAGTCAGGTCTGCAGAGATCAGTATTATGACTGTATCACGTAAATTTGAGAATGGCCAAGCTAGTAATAGATTTTAAGTTTTCTTTTCTTTTTAAAAATTGTGATGCGATATTTGGCTCTAGAATTTTGAAGGCACATCGAGTCAGCATTATAAAAGCTCTGTGAATAAAGAAATAGCCGTTTAGATATTAAGTTCTGCAGAAATTTTCATTAATAATGATGGATTTGGTAGAACAATTACTGGACATTATAATGTTAGCATTAGATAAATAACTTTTTTCTTTTTCTCTTGCATCAGGTTACATACTTGGGAAAAGTTTCTACAACAGGGATGCAGTTTTTGTCCGGTTGCACAGAAAAGCCAGTAATTGAATTGTGGAAGAAGCATACCCTTGCTAGAGAAGACATCTTCCCAGCTAATACCCTCCTAGAAATCCGTCCTTTCCAGGTTTGGCTTCATCATCTGGACCTCAAAGGAGAGGCCACTATCCACATGGATACCTTTCAGGTTGCTCGTATTGCTTACTGCACTGCTGATCACCATGTGAGCCCAAACATTTTTGCTTGGATATATCGGGAGATCAATGATGATTTGTCCTATCAGATGGACTGCCATGCCGTAGAATGTGAGAGCAAGCTAGAGGCCAAGAAGTTAGCTCATGCTATGATGGAGGCCTTTAAGAAAACTTTCCATAGCATGAAGAGTGATGGCCGGATCCACAGAAATAGCTCCTCTGAAGAAATGTCTCAAGATTTAGAATCTGATGATGGCTGAATTTCAATTTTTTTGATGGTTAAGCAACAGCAAAAATGGCCCTGGGAACATAAACACACACACATATCAAATGAATGAACAATCATTCAATTTGGAAATGATGATTTTCCAGAATTTGACTTATCATCTTTTTTCTTTTTTAAAAAGCAATTCAGAAAATTTCCTGAAAATATACTTCTTTATTATAATTACATAACATTGAAATCTGCTGCTGGATTTTTTTGGTTTTTTTTTTAATGTGATAAAGCTTCTTGTTTAGTCATTTGTTCATTTCACCTTTCAAACTTATTTTAAGCTTTGGAATTCAAGTTCTTGTCTTATGGTTTGTAAATTATTTCAGTTTCCTTGTTGAAATTCACTGAGCAGATTTAACAGTGAGATCTTACAGAGTTTGTTATTAACATGTAATACGGTAGTAAGTAGGATCACCTTCTACAGACGAAGAGAACACAATTTGAGGATCTACTGCTCTCTTTTTACCAGTTACTGGGCTGAAATTTCTACCTGCAGTTTGACAGCCTAATAATTAATCCACATTTCATGGTTTGAGTATTGACATATGCTTACATTTACACATTATAATCATATCCTATATTTTATTTTATTCATTTAAGATTTTAAAATGTACTTCCAGTCACATATTTCCCCCTTAGTGCCATTGTTTAAAAGATGAACTGCAGGGATGCCAAGTGAATGGGGAGACACCTGAATGTAAATTCCCTCTTTTATACCTTGTCCAATAAATCAGACCACTGTCTAAGGATGAACACCATGAATATATATAAATTGGGTTGTAATAGAGTCTACCTTGCTCCTGGCAGAAACTTTAGATTTGCAACAGTCTTGCCACAAACAGAATCTGCATTAGCTTATTTACTTGTGCTCCAGAGTTCAGTATAAACTAGCATATTAATTGTTAGCATCGGAGAAGTATTAACAATCTTTAAGATCAGGGTTGGTGGCATAAAGTTTGTTAATATTCTGCCAATATTTCTTTAAATATTAACACCCTGCTAATATTCCCTGAAATGTTTTCAACTCACAGATGAAAAGATTCGTAAATATTTTTAAAATATTTTAAAGACAAAGTGCTGATTACTAATATATAGGTAATTTCTGCACTTTACTCAATCTTGTTCATGACTTGTGGTAATGTTAGGAGCACTGGGCACCTTACAGAAGCCTTAAAAGAAAGTAAATCAGAGCAAATAGTTATGGAAGATTTTTTTTTTCATTGTGTCTGAATATGCACTTGTGTGTATGTATGTGTGGGTGTGTCTGTGTGTATGCAGTCACTATTAGAGCGTATAGATTTATCATGGGAACATACTGAGGAGGAATTGCACCTTTAATAAATATGCTTATTGCTTTCCAATGTATGTAAAGTATTCTGCAGCTTAAAGGCATTCATACTTTAATAAAAAAGGTGGAATTAAAAATTAATAATTTCAGACTTCATGATTTTATGTATATACTCCTAATCTAATTATATGCATTAGCTACAATCTGCATAATAATATATGATTATTGGCATTAAACATTGAACTGTGGATTCAGTACTAAATGTTATTTTACACTTAATTATACTTAAAATTAAATTGTACTGTTATTCTGGTGTATATAGGCATTTTGCCTTTTCTGAAGGGCTTTTCCATGTTTTCTTTTCCACTAAATTCTAGCTTTTAGGCATTCCAATCTCTGTAAATTGAAAAGTTCTATGCTTTTTTCTAAACTGGAGATTAGAAATGCGTATCTGTAAAACTCAACTTCAGAAGTTTCCCCTAAGAGTCCAGTTATATAGGCCTTATATTCATTCCCTTCTCTTTCTTAGAGTGAATTTTGAATTTACTGTATAATGAAAAGCATGAGAAGTGTTTATGTAAGATGCCTTGGCTTGAAGGGACAGTTTTACTCCCAAGTTGGGCTTCTTCTAAGAAAGAACTAAGACACACATAGCCATAAAAAGTTCCTTTTTTCCAAGCTTCTAAGGAACACAGAAAGTGTGAAAATAAATTGTCATCTTAGCTCAGATTGATGGGAAATGAGAAAAATATTAATCCTCATCATAATTCAGAGGAAGAACATCAGCTTTCCTCTTTCTGAAATTGTAGACATTTGAGATTACTATATGACAAATCAATTCTTCTTGAATTAAGCTTGCTCTAAATCAGGGTTTATTTATAATGCAGAAAGAACAAGGATTCATAAAAAATGTACAAAAAGGCAAAGAAATTAATGCACTGCTGTGTTAATGCTAATTAATTTGTTAAAAACAATTAATCTTATTTCTTATTGAAAGTGTTTACATCAGCATTCATGCATTGTTATTAAGATATTTTAAAAATCTTGTAAAATCTTGGCACAGGTGAAATTATCTAGTCCTTTTGATTCAATCACTAACTATTCATATTTGAAGAAGTTGAAAATGATACTCAAACATGCTCTTTATTTTTGGTTTTTAAAATGTGGGATTGGTGTACTAATCTCATTCTTTTTGTCCTCTCCAAGGACTTTGGAGTCCTTTGCATAGAGTGATGCATAGATTTTATGGATAGTATCACTCTACTTGATGAAAGAAAGTGATATTTACAAGAAATGATCACCGGTTTAGATAACGAGGTCAACAAAATTGGCCTATGTATACATTTTGAGAAGACACAGTGTATGCATGATAGAAGTGTTCAGGATAATATGCTCTAGCAGTCCATAGCCAGACTACAGAAAAAGTCCAACAATTTACTTATCTTGGCAGCATTATATCTATTGATAGAGGTACAGATAAGGACATTATTGAATTTGAATGGCAGTGGCTATGTTCCAATGCACACACCTACGGCAGCCAAGTATTACCACAAGGATAAACTCTTCAAGGGTGTTTTTATGCCAACTGCAACATATGGTTGTAAAACATAGAAGTGTACAACCAACATGATTAAATGTTTTCCAATAATGTTGCTTGAGAAGCATCTCATATTATGACTACATCACTAATGAAGAAGTAGTACAACTATCAGATTTAGGCCACCTATTAGTAACTGTGAATTAATGTTGAACGTGGCTTGTTGGTTATGTTTTATGTGCTTATGGCTAAAGACTGGCATCCAAGAATCGGACTATATTGGATACTTCCTGGAGAAAAGCGGAAATGGGGCTTGCCTTGGAAAATGTGGGACCAAACACTTAAGGAAAATCTTACTATTATTAATGCCACTTGGAATGATGCTGAAAATGTTACAAATGATAGAAATGGATAGAAAGCTGGGTATAGGGCCTAATGATGATAATGAATTTGAGATTTAACTGTGATATTAAAAATACTTAGCTGTTTCTCCAGCCAATATGGGCTATGATAACAGTTCCTAAAAACTATAATTCAGCAACATTTTGATTAACTTATCTACACTATTTCTAATTGCATGTCCCATTCTTTACCTATTATAAGTAATGCATCTGCATAGGAGCACTATTAAAGCCTTCTGTTGTATCTAAACACTTTGTGAGTGATGCGAGCAAATTATAATGTAAATTTTAATATTTCCTAGTCCTACTGCCCTAGATTTGAACTAGAGCCGTTTTAAACATTCATCGCCAAGGCATTCAAATAACCATCATATTATAACTGAGAAACGTGCCTTCAGTTGGTTTGTAAATTATCTGTATTTGTTCATGAAATGGCATAGCATGTATGAACCACAATGTGAACAGCTTTAATAGCCAAGAACTATGCTGCAAAACATCAAACTTGTAAAAGCTATCTTGGCCAGAATGGTTAGAAATGTTTCCAATGAGTCTTACATTGTTCATTTCCAAGTCAGTGCAAGGGGGAAAAAACACTAAACATTATCAGCTTTATGATCTTCCTGTTTTTGAAATCAGAAGTGTCCAGGCCCCAAGGCTACTAACATTATCATTTCACAGATGTTTTCCCACAAAGTTATATCTATAAATGATACAATTATTTTTACTGAAGCTGTATACTAATCCTACGTTTTCATCTTTCCATTTTTTTTTTCAAAATTGAGCTAAGCCATTCAGAAAAAAACTATAACTGCTCCCTGGCTATAATCTAAATTTTATCTTCCATTTCAAAAATGGCATTATTTATAGAATAGAATAGAATTCTTTATTGGCCAAGTGTGATTGGACACACAAGGAATTTGCCTTTGGTGCATATGCTCTCAGTGTACATAAAAGAAAATGTACATTTGTAAAAGAATCATAAGGTACAACACTTAATGATTGTCATAGGGGTCAATAGGCAATGAGGAAGCAATCAATATTAATAAAAAATCTTGAGGATACAAGCAGCAAGTTACAGGCATACAGTTATTCTACTTCCGGTACAATATTAGAGTCTATAAGCTCCCCAGACAAATCTGGTATTACCTTATGTTCTTTAGATGACATGGACTTCCATCTTAGTTTGAGAAGCCATGGCCAGAGTTACTGAGAGTTGGATGGCATAAAAATCTTAATATGATATATGGGTGATGGAAGTTACAGTCCTATATATATGGAAACTATGGTCTAGATCAGAGATTGCGAACCTTTATTTTTGGTTCACGTGCCAAAAGTGGGGAGCACAGGGAGTTGCGGGTGTGTATGTCCACAGTCATAATTCCATGTACCCCCCACATGCACGCATCACTCCCCCCTGCTCCCAGCATGCGATGGCATGTCCATTTCTTTGCTCTCTCCAAGCTTCAGAGCCTTTCTAGGAGCCTGGGGAAGATGAAAACAGCCTTCCCCAGCACCCTGGACGCGATCCAAAGGCCAGAAATGGCCCATTTTCAACCTGATCTGGGGAGAGCAAAAAAACAGAACTTCCGATTCAACCAGAAGTCAGGAAACAGAATGTTTCTAGCCTCTGAAGTACCTACAGGGGTGGGAAAGGGTGTTTTCACCCTCCCCAGGCTTCTAGAAAGGCTCTAGAGCTCGAGTAGAGCAAAAGACTGGTCTTCCCCATCCCGGAGGCTGAAAAGAGGCAGTCTCCTGACTCCCTGTGGGCCCAGAAAGCCTGAAAATTCGTTGGCTGACCTGTGCACGCACACTGGATCTGAGCTCACATGCACACTGATATGGCTCTGTGCGCCACTTGTGGAACATGTACCATAGGTTTGCTATCATGGTTCTGTATTAACTTTAATAACCGTATTCTTATGTATGTCAACTAAGTCAAATGTTCTGAGTTAATTTTTTTATTTATTTATTTATTGATTGATTGATTGATTGATTGATTGATTAGATTTGTATGCCGCCCCTCTCTGTAGACTCGGGGCGGCTCACAACAGCAATAAAACAATTCATGACAAATCTAATAATTTAAAAACATAAACATAATATTAAAAATAATTTAGTAATTTAATTTGAGGTCAACAGAGGTAAAAGTCCTACATATTTACCTGAAATATCTTTGTGGTTTAGAATATTTTATTTATTTGAATTAGTACACCAACATACATTTGATGGCAATTTAAAATTTTATTTATTTATTTATTTATTTATTATTTAGATTTGTATGCCGCCCCTCTCCGCGGCAATCCAAAAATGGAAAGCAGGAGCTAAAAGAGCCCCAAAGCCTATTTTCCTAGAATATTATAAAAGACTGAGATAAAACTATTCATAGTTTTTCCAAAGTTTCTAGCATGTGAATTTGTTTTCAAAAAGTAATGGAAAACTTTTTTGCTTGAAGTAAAAACACCTGAATTTAGAGTATCTTTTGTTTCGTGTTTAGATTTAAGTAAGTGGTATAATTTGAAGTGTGAGCAGATATACTTAGTAAAATGTTCCACTTGATCATAAAGCAGAATTACTGGTCTACAAATGAATTAGAATAGTAAATTACTATTTAAATAAGGCTGATGGACATGCATAATATCCATGAAATACTTTAAAAAACCTATTCACGTTAGATTGTTTCTCTCATATTTCTTTAATAAATATTTCCTACAGAAAATAACAAATGACAGACATTTTAATAGCACAAAAGTCAATCCATTGTTGCTTCTTCTGCAAAAACCATTCTACATAGATGTAAAACAGCAAGGCTTCAAATGGATAGAAGGAAAAAGGAAACATTTGCTAAATATTAACATAAGCACATTTCGTACTGTAAGTGAAAGTATTGTGCAATATAAAATGTAATTGTTAATAGCTCTTCAAACTTTTTAGATTATCTTGTTCTGTTGGGGATAATGTTAAGTATAATTATAATGTAGCTATTTAAATGCCATTTTTATTCCTTTGCCTCCTGGAGTATGCTGACAATTTTTATAAAATCAATAAAAAATAAATTACAATTTTTCATATCCTTTTGCAAATTCTATACATAAATTCATTTCATGATATACTTCATCAAAATATTTTAAACACAAAGTTGAGCTGCAGCTCTGATTTCATGGTTAGTTGTTGATTCCAGATTTTGTCCATTCACAATAATATATCACATTCCCCAAAGTTTTAGAATAACAATCTTTTGGCATAGCCACAGCATATTTTCTTTCAAATGTACTTTAGTATGGAAGCATTTGTGCTTCAAAATTTATATACTTCTATTTCCAAATGTGTGTGGTTTAATTATGGTTTACTGGGCCTTGCTTTCTTATTAGCTTCATTTCCATTCCCCTCCCATCTTCTCAAATTATTGTCAATTTATCGGAGAAACGTCCAAGAACATTGGACTTCATTGCCAAATCTTTTCACCATTCTTCTCAAAACAAGCCTAGAGTTTGGAAGTTTTATAAAGGCTGAACAGAACAAGCATGGGTGCAGTTTGTATCCCAGTGTTTGAAACTCCTATACTCTTTCATCCCCAAAATGAGTCCTTTTCAAATTAGTTCATTTGGAGAAAGGTAGGAAAATTGGCAAGGAACAATCACATTATAGCCTGAGTAGTTGTCATGAATCTATTGCTAATTTGTTAATTAAACAAAAGAAACAAGGAAAATTCTGTGTAAACTTATCTGTATGAGAGAGCGAATGTGTATGAGTATGTGTGTGTATAGGCATTTTATACATTAATATATAAAGTTTCACACCATAGAGAATGACCATCTTTCAGCTACTTATATTTTATAAGCAACTTGTTCATAAATTGAAGGTAAAATTAGGTCTTAAGCTGAGCTATTGCCTGGATGGGGGAAACGCAGTGGGGTAGAGAAAATGAAGGTCCCCCCCCCCGAGCACTCAATTTGAAAGATGTTGAAAGAAAATGCAGCGTGTCCTGCATAAGCCACACCCACAGTGTGGTAGTAAAAAATTTGGTAGCCCTTCACTCGTCTTAAGTGAAGAAATGATTCCTGAACAATGAGTGTTATGAGCAACCCATCAATGTTCAGTCATAATTTTTCGTATAGCAGCTAAAGAATTGAAAACAATTTGGGTATGTGAAAATATTTAAATTTGTCTCAACATATGTTATTATTTCTTCGCAGAATATATGAATTTATTTATTTAGTTATATAATATCAATATACAAGGTATGTCTTAATATTCAAATACATGCAACAGGTAAAATAAAGAAACAGTAAGGACAGGGGACGGAAGGCACGCTGGTGCACTTATGCATGCCTCTTGTTGACTTATTAGGAATTGTGAGAGGTCAATAGTGGAAAGTCTAAGGGTAAAATTTTGGGGGTTAGGAGATGATGATACTACAGAGTCTGGTAATGAATTCCATGCATCAACTACTCGGTTAGTGAAGTTGTATTTCCTGCAGTCGAGTTTGAAGCGGTTTACGTTAGGTTTGTATCTGTTGTGTGCTCGTGTGTTGTTGCGGTTGAGGCTGAAGTAGTCGTTGACTGGAAGAATGTTGAAGCATATGATTTTATGGGCTATGCTTAGATCATGTTTAAGGTGATGTATTTCTAAGCTTTCTAAGCCAAGGATTATTAGCCTAGTTTCGTAGGGTATTTGGTTGTGAGTTGAGGAGTGAAGAGCTCTTTTGGTAAAGTATCTCTAGACATTTTCTAGAGTGTTTATGTCTGAAATGCGATGTGGGTTCCAGACTGATGAGCTGTATTCGAGGATTGGACTGGCGAAAGTTTTGTGTGCTCTGGTTAGTAGTGTGAGATTGACAGAGCAGAAGCTACGTAGAATTAAGTTAACAATTCTGGAAGCCTTTTTGTCGATGTTGCAGTGGGCTTTGGAACTTAGGTTGTTTGATATGAGTATTCCATTTTATAGAGTGAGGGTTGTCTGTAAGATCTTGATTATTTAGCTTATATTTGGTGTTCTGATTCTTTTTGCCAATGTGTAGGACTGAGCATTTATTGGTTGAGATTTGGAGTTGCCAGATGTTTGACCATTCGGAGACAAGGTCAAGGTCTTCCTGGAGAGCAGCTGTGTTATCAATGGTGTTGAAAAGTTTTACATCATCAGCGAAGAGAACACAGTTGCTTGTTATGTGATCGCAAAGGTCATTTATGTAAACTTCACAAAAATATTTGAATGAAGCATTATTCTCATTGCATCTCTAACAACTTTTTTTCTGTATATGAACTGAAATACTATTTTTGTAAGATTGAGTTGGTCCAACATCTGTAGAATTTATAATTATACCCTATAGATAGAAACTTTAAGACAGTCCCCTAATGGAAATCTCCAGTGACTTATTCCATTGTTTTAAAATGGAATATAGAATTGATTTATATAGTATTAGATTAATTGTTGGACTGTAGTCTCTTAAGATCCGATACTGCTTTTAATAATGTAAGACTCTGAAAATGAAAGTGTAGCCAATCCAAATTGAAACTTAAGGCAATGCAAATACTTTAAGTTTCAATTTGGGTTGGCTGCACTTCCATTTTCAGAGTCTTACATTATTAGAAACAGCATCAGATCTTAAGAGACTAAAGCACCATAATTAATCTAATAATATATAAATCACTTCTCTATTAAAATGTTTATAGTAACAGTCAAAAATTTGTGATATTGTAATGGAATTGCAAATAATAAAATGTCTTAAATAGCAGTGGCATAAAATATGATCCAATATGTATCCTTTTCACAGGCTGAAACATTTGAGTAAATTATTCTGCTGAGTCCTGTGAATAATTGAAATTCTTATTAGCGTGATAATGGACATTTATGAAAGTCAAAAGCATGAAACAACCTTAGTATGAATTTCCATTTTAAAACAATCTATATTTAAATGGAGTGAACGCTATTAGAAATTAACCTTGGAAATACGATGCTGATTCATAGAAAATGTATTGACCTATTATCATTCTTCATTGTAGGTAAGCAGATGACATGGAATGTGTACTTTGTGTATTTTGACAAGCGTTTTAGTAGAAAGGGGCCAGATTTAGAGACTAGGTTCAGTCCGAAGCTAGATGGGAGAGGGGTTCATGGAAATCACACCTGAGAATCTATCAGGATATATCTAGCAGGTTAGAAGTTTATAGCTTTAGTTTGGCAAGACTCTGTCCATTAGATGTCAGCCAATAAAGGATTATACTCACAATCTAATCAAATTACTTCTTAAATGCTGAAATTGTGTTTGCTTTAGTAATGATACATATTCTCAAAACTTCAACTCCATACAGGAGCATAAGGATAACTTTTATTTTACATACCTTAATTATTGGGGTTAAGGAATTTATTAATTTTAGAAATTAATTCATATGTGTCTTTGCTTGGAATGAGCTCATCTAATAATGGGGGAGCCAAGATTTAATATCAGGAAAGTCTCCTCCTAAATAAAAGAAATAAAGTGTTAACTTGTCTCTTTATCTAAAAGCCATTTATAGCTGTGATGACATTTTTTTTTAAAAAAACCATGACCTTCATTTATTAATACAGAGAATAATTGTGGTAATAGGAGCAAGAATTCTGAATAACCAATATAGCCCAAGATGTGAATATGAATCATTTTGTCAGCAAATAGCAAATTGTTACAATATGTATCAAGCACCTTATGCATATGTACTTCAGGATCGTTCATCAGCCCTGGTAAATCATTATTATATAGACTGAATAGATTGAAATATTCACCTTTCTCTTATTCTTTTGTATTGATCCTGCTTGTTATGGCTCCATTCATTACAAACCTTAAACAGGTATTTTTACCAAGGATTTTGATCATTACTAGTAATCTGGGTTCTATATTTAGTACAGTAAATTTTCTCTATAATATTTATATGTTAAGTGTGTGAAATTTTGCACTAAAGTATATAAAAGCAGAAAACAGTTGGCTCTTGACATATTTAGTAATGCAATGGTTCAAGACACAGCAATTTGTTACAGTAGACCGACTCTGTCTAAAGCCAGATCGTTCTTTTGCAAGAATGCACTTCTCAATATTTCATACATTTTTCTAATCCATTATATATCTATATTTCAATATACAGTCTTTCCTATGATTTTATTCTTTATATTATTTTCTTTAGTGAAGAATGAAAATAATTTTTTCAATCAGTTCATTTCTGATTGCATGTTTAAATATTTATGCTAAAAGAACAAAAATATATTTACTACAGTTGCTTGGAGGAATTTCTCCAGAATAATCTGAAGATTAATAACGGTTAGCTGTTTCACGGTCTCCTGCAGATGCTTCACAGTTGTCAGTTCTTTGGTTTAAATTCTTGGTCTTGCTGGAAAGAAATGTCATTCACCATCATATGGAATCCTTTTAAATGTGTTGAAGGATATGACAAGGTGCTTCCAAACCTCCTCGATCCACAGCTCACATTAGAGAAACATCTTTCAGTTGTGGCGAGGGGGACGTTTGCCCAGGTTCGCCTAGTGCACCAGTTGCGGCCCTATCTGGACCGGGACTCACTGCTCACAGTCACTCATGCCCTCATCACCTTGAGGTTCGACTACTGTAACGCTCTCTACATGGGGCTACATTTGAAAAGTGTTCGGAAACTTCAGATCGTGCAGAATGCAGCTGCGAGAGCAATCATGGGCTTCCCAAGGTATGTCCATGTTACACCAACACTCTGCAGTCTGCATTGCTTGCCGATCAATTTCCGGTCACAATTCAAAGTGTTGGTTATGACCTATAAAGCCCTTCATGGCATGGGACCAGGATATCTCTGGGACCGCCTTCTACCACAATAATCCCAGTGACTTATTAGGTCCCACAGAGTTGGCCTTCTCCGGGTCCTGTCGACTAAACAATGTCGTTTGGCAGGACCCAGGGGAAGAGCCTTCTCTGTGGCGGCCCCGACCCTCTGGAACCAGCTCCCCCCGGAGATTAGAACTGCCCCCACCCTCCTTGCCTTTCACAAACTCCTTAAAACCCATCTCTGCCATCAGGCATGGGAGAATTGAGACATCTCCCCCGGGCCTATACAGTTTATGCATGGTATGGTTGTGTGTATGTTTGCTTTTAATAATGGGGGTTTTAGTGTTTTTTAAATTATTACATTTGTGGTACATTGTTTTATTGTTGCTGTGAGCCGCCCCAAGTCTACGGAGAGGGACGGCATACAAATCTAATAAATAAATAAATGAATGAATGAATGAATGAATGAATGAATGAATGAATAAATAAATAAATGTAATGTTGAATGTTAAGGATTGGTAGAAAGCAAACATCAGTGCATTTATATCGTTATAAAATCTCTAAGTCACTTTACTCCGTAGTATCTCTGGCTAATGTATAATATTAATATTACAGTATGAAAAATAGAAACAATATAACAAAAATTATAAATAATTGGTAATAGGAATAAAATTCACAGCCTCATTTCCATTCTGTTTTATAGATGAAATTTGTTCAATCTTCTTGTTGAATTCATCTATTCCCTAAAGGTTTTTTGTGTGCATTATAATCTGCACCCTCTCCCTCCCTACCTCTCTCTCACACACACAGAGACATTTTCCCATTACCTAGCAGGGCAATGATTATGTTTTAATATATAATGTGAGCCCTGTATTTGGGTTAATTAAATTATCAGGTTGTGTGTAGTGTTGGGCAAACCGAACCTGCAAAGTTCGGCCTCGTGCCAAACTTTGTGCGGTTCGGTATACTGCACCCGAACCCGAATTTTGTAAAAGTTCAGCAAAAGATCGGGTTCGGGAGAGCGCCAGGAAGTGCCGCCACCCAGCTGTCACCTTCCGAAACAGCGGAGGAGCTGTCGGCCAGTCAGGAGGCGAAAAAGGAGGTGGGGAATCCCACGAGGAGATTCCAGGGGCAGAGCTTTGACGTCACTGAGTTGTCCTTCCTCGCCAGCTGAAACAGGGACTCCAGGAAGGACGTCTCAGTGATGTCAAAGCTCTGCCCCTGGAATCCCCTGGTGGGATTCCCCACCTCCTTTTGCACTTCCCAACCTGCCGACAGCTCCCTGGCTGTTCTTGGAAGTGCCGCCGCCCAGCTGTCACCTTCAGAAACAGCCGGGGCACTTCTTGGAGGTCTCCCGAGCGCCGAACTCAAAAGTTCAGGTTCGGGTTCGGGTGCCGAATTCGGGTGCCGAACCCAAACCCGAACTTTGTTGGGTTCGCCCAACACTAGTTGTTTGTTGTATGGTCTCACTTCTAGCTTGTCCCCCCCCCAAGCAAAAAAAAATAACATGACCTGGACTAATGAGGAGTCTTTATCTTGATGTTATATCTGCAATTTTCACTTAGAAAATAAAAGTTCCTATTGGAAAGCACAGGCTTATCTATACACAGCAAAAATGGATCCTTATCTATTTCCTATGCTGAGGATCTGATTTGGAAAAGGCACAAATAATTGTACTTTTGGACTAGATACAATCCACTTGCCTGCCTCAGGCATTTTAGAAAGATGCATCCCTTCTGTGGCAACATCCTGGCACTTAAAACAGCATCCAAATAAATCAACATTCCAAGCAATCATAAGAGCTGGGTGAAATTCAATAATTAACTTTTTATAAAGGAAGTGAATTTCAACAATATCTGGGTTTATTTTGAAAAGGATAGCCTTCAAATTAATGTCATTGTAATTGATTACATTTCTGTAGGCTCAGGAAAAGAAATATAATTTAAAGTATAGATGCCAGGAAATGATGCTTTATGCATTTTCCCTTTGTCAAAATGCTTCACCAGTCTCTATTGGAAATCACTGAAAATAAAATGTACCCTATGTCAGTGTCTTGTATGTCATATTTTGATCTTTTTTATCAAGAGCTTAGGCACAATTACTTTGAAATTTTGAGGATGATTGAATTTATTTTAGCAAGGAAATTTCCAGTGCAAGTAAATTAATTAGGGTAAGTAATTAATTCTGTTCTAAAGATAGACAAATGGTGTTTGAGCATCTTGAGTTTTAAGATGTTTAACTTGCAAAGAAACCATAATTAATGAAGAAACTATGCAAAATTATAAAATAACAATATTAAACAAGATATAATTATAGAATCGTTATAAAAGTTACATTTTTATGTAGTCTGTCATAATGTTCTACAAGGAAGATTAGATTTTGTGAATGTTTATCCCTAATAGCATTTTTATATCGACTACGGGTGTTTTATACAGTGGAAAACAATAAAGCAGAGCTATGCTTGAGCTTCACTTTATGCCTCTTCATTTTGTAGAAATGAAAGAATAGTTCTAAATACAGCATAATAAGCACCATCAACATATGCAAAACATTAAATAGACTAATTACTTTAAAATCTCACTGAAGTAAAAATGTTGATATCTTCCTTCAAAACACTTTGATTACTTGACAATCTTTTCAGTAAAGTTTTGAAATTTGAAGCCATTATCAGAATGAGTAATGTAAAAGTCTTTTAAAAAATCGTATTCTCATGTCTTAACTTGGTGTCTTCCTACGGATAGATTTCTACTTTAAGCCAAAGCCTCCTTTCAAACATCTGGATGCTATTTATTATTTGTTTCTTTGTTTGTTGTCAAACATATACAAGATTGTAGGTATGGCATAAACATAAATATAAACAAAGTAAATAAAGATAAATGAATACAATGGGACAGGGACGGTAGACATGCTGGTGTGCTTATGCACGCCCCTTAGGAATGGGATGAGGTCAAGTCTAGGGTTAACATTTTTGGGGTTTGGGGAAGAAATTATAGAGTCAGATAGTGAATTCCAGGCATTGATCACTTGGTTGCTGAAGTTGTATTTTATGCAGTTGGGTTTGGAGCAGATTACATTACATTTGTATCTATTGTGTGCTTGTGTATTGTTGTGGTTGAAGCTGAAGTAGTCATTGACAGGTAGGATATTGTGGCAGATAATTTTATCAACTATATTTAGATCGGTTCAAAGGTGATGTAGTTATAAATTGTATAAGCCTAAGATTTCAGGTCTGGTGGAATAAGGTATTCTGCTGCGAGTGGAGAAGGTGAGCTGTATTTGAAAATTCGTCTAGCTAATGTTTTATATGACTGTAACCTGTTGCTTGTATCCTTATGATTTATATTAATATCTAATGTTTCCTGATTGCTTATTTGTACCTTATAACAATCATTTATATATTGTACATCATGATTCTTGACAAATGTATCTTTTCTTTTATGTATATTGAGAGTATATGCGCTAAAGACAAATTTCTAGTATGTCCAATTACACATGGCCAATAAAGAATTCTATTCTATTCCATTCCATTCCATTCTATTCTATTCTATTCTATTCTATTCTATTCTATTCTATTGTTAGCAGTAGAATATTGCCAGAGAAGAAGCTACACAAGATTAGATTGACTACTCCTAGTGCCTTTTTGGCAATGTTTTACAGTGGGCTTTGGCACTTAGATCATTAGATTTGAGTACTCCAAGATCCTTGACAGAATGAGGGTTGTCTTCAAGATTGTGTCCTCTAAGCTTGTATCTTGTGTTCTGATTCTTTTTGCCAATGTGTAAGACAGACCATTTGTTGGTTGAGATTTGAAGTTGCTACTTGTTTTACCATTCTGATATGCAGTCAATGTCTTTTTCAAGGGTAGTACCATTGTCTGTGGTTTTAAATAGTTTGACATCATTGGCAAAGAGAACACAATTGCTTATAATGTGATCACAAAGGTCATTTATGTAAAATATGGAGAGTAGATCCTAGAACACTATCTTGAGGGACACTACTATTGATAGGTGCAGGATTTGATAGATAATTCTCTACTTTAACCGCTTGTTGTCTGTTTTACAGAAAAACAGTTATCAAATCATGGAGGGGTCCAGAGATGCCATAAGATTTTAGTTTCAAAAGTAGTTTGTCATGTACCACTGAATCAAAGGCTTTACAAAAGTCTATGTAAATTGCATCTATTGCTTCATCCTGATAGAGTTGTGTAATCCATAGGTTTTTACAGGGTAGGAGTTGCAGACTATAGGATATCTTTTTCCAGAAACCAAATTGTTTGTTAGAGAGTAGGTTGTTAGTTTCTATATAGAGTGTAATGGATTGGTTTATGATTGATTCCATGACTTTATA
This sequence comes from Erythrolamprus reginae, assembly GCF_031021105.1. Taxonomy (NCBI): domain Eukaryota; kingdom Metazoa; phylum Chordata; class Lepidosauria; order Squamata; family Dipsadidae; genus Erythrolamprus; species Erythrolamprus reginae. The sequence goes on along the minus strand of NC_091954.1, from coordinate 84,323,058 downwards.
GGTGACACAACATAATGACATTGTTCGGTAATTTTTGATGTTGCTGGGATCTCCTTTTTTGAAGATAGGGATGACTGTGGCTGGTGACCATAAGTTGGGTAAGGAGGCAGTCCTGAGAGATTTATCAAAGATTATGCTTAGAGGTTCAGCTAAGGCTGTGGAGAGCTTTTTAGCTCTCCACATCCATCAGGCCCAATAGATAGAAATGGTTTTAGATTGTGTAATGCCTTTTCAACAATATCTTCTGTAAAATCAATTTGTGTTAGATCGTTGTAATTATTGGTGGTGCGACTAAGAAATATTGGGCCTGAGCCATTGCTGTTTACAAAGACTGAACTGAAGAATGTGTTAAAGAAGTTAGCTTTAACAATTTAATCATTTTAGCCTTTACCACTAGGATTAGACTCTACCCCAGATCAAGAGATTACAGGAACATTAAAAAGAAAAATATAAAATTCACAGCTGTTTATAACAATCTACTGTAGTAAAAACACACAATGAATTAATACAGTCACAGCACACACACACACACAGAAAGCCAGCTGGGGGACCTTAGGCTAGTCACACTCTCTTAACCCTAAGAACTACTTATGAAATGTCTATGGAGATTCCAAGTCATGTTAGTTCCAAAGGTGCTTTTTCCTCCAAGAGATAACCAGCAACTGTTTTCAAAGAAAAACAAGAAAGTTCAGTTGCCTCTTGGGGTGGGGGAAGCACCTTTGGGATGCTCATGAAACATTGCCAAGAAAAAATGCAGGGACTTTTATTTTATTTATTTTATTTTATTTATTTATTTTGTCCAATACACAATGAGGGTTTTAGTGGGTATACTGTATATCTATATACACATAGTAAAATACATGATGAAGGTTATAGAGGAGATACTCATAGTAAAATATATCTAAGAAATCATAGAAAAGAAGATATAGTAATAGAACATATCCATGAAAGAATAGAAGAAGAGATATAGGAATAGAAGAAAGGAATAGGAGATATAGGAGAGCAATAGGACAGGGGACAGAAGGCACTCTAGTGCACTTGTACTCGCCCCTTACTGACCTCTTAGGAATCTGGATAGGTCAACCGTAGATAATCTAAGGGTAAAGTGTTGGGGGTTTGGGGATGACACCATGGAGTCCGGTAATGAGTTCCACGCTTCGACAACTCGGTTACTGAAGTCATATTTTTTACAGTCAAGTTTGGAGCAGTTAATATTAAGTTTAAATCTGTTGTGTGCTCTTGTGTTGTTATGGTTGAAGCTGAAGTAGTCGCCGACAGGCAGGACGTTGCAACATATGATCTTGTGGACAATACTTAGATCTTGTTTAAGGCTTCTTAGTTCTAAACTTTCTAGTCTTGTCAAGGCAGTCTCCCAGAACCAATACAGACTAAAGGAGAACAAAACAAAAGTCTATATAAACTAATAACAAAATTGTTTAGAATGGATCAACTAATCCAGTTAGTATTGAGTCAATCTGTACTAACTATCTGCATGCATTATTTTGGTTTCCCCACCATATGATATTGTAATTCAATGTGACAGATGTTGAGTGTTCATTTTAGGAATCTATTCCATCATCAGAACACATGTTAGAACTTCTACATTAGATTCTGAGTGAGTTTCCTTTGTGCTTGAGATAATTACAAAACTATTTGTGGCAACATATACTGAACCACAGCTTTATTCATTACTTGCTGGAAACCCAATGGAGAATTATAGGCTTTTTTATTCATGGTTTATCCTTTGGTATGCTTGTTTTAATTTTACTTTCAGTTAAAATATTTTAAGAGGCTACAGGGATAGTCAGGTTAAAAATAATTAAACTTTACAAGTTATATTGTCCCAGACAGGAGGTTCTGTTCTAGGGGATCACATTTAAATTATTGCCTCCTTTATAAAAGACCAAAGAATTGGTTTCTGGCTTTAATATAAGGGGGAAGACAATTGACATGTTGCATTCCACATACATATGGAAACAATGTTGCATGCTGTAATGAGAATTTAAAATATGCTGCTATTTAACCAGGGCCACAATGGGAAAGGAAATGAAGAATATTTGATGACATAGATAAAATATAGTAATGAAATTGCCACAAACACTTATATTTGTAAGTTTACAAACAACGGATTAATTGATAACTTAGAGGATAACTAAATGAACGAGGGAAGTTCAATTAGTTGAACTGAAAAATTTTATCCTTAAACAAAATGTGTCGTGTGAGGAATAGAAAAAGGGGAAAGTTTTGAAAGTAAAGGAATTAAGAATTTAAAATGTTATCCTCTGGCTTTTAGGCAGCCTGGTTTCTGATTTGAGGTGGAAATGACAATTCCAAATTAGGTTATTAAAAAAATAAAGAAGAGGGGGATCCCCATTATTTAGTTGGCCCTATCTTAGAGATTTTAATAGATCTCTAAGAGAGTTAATATCTTTTATAGAAGCATCTATCTGCTTAATATTTAATATTCCTCTGCTTAATATTTAATATCCTTTCTTTCCTCTTGAACTAAGTATTGAAATTATCATTATAGGCAATCCTTCGCTATTTGATGTTCTACTTTTAGAAAAAAAGAAAATGTCTAGTGGAGGAACATTTATACACATATGGCCATGTTTGTTGGCTTCCATGCAAAGCAAAACCACACATTAAGCCACAATCCTGGCTTAAGTGGAAGTCAATGTTCAGGTGTGAATGTGTTTAAGGAACCCAAAGTCATTATAATAACCCTGACAGCAGCAGTGGGGAGAATGAAACCCCATCAACCATTTTTGAACAACTATTTCCCTATATGAGAGAAATTTTATTTATAGCAATTCAATTAATCTTTTTGCAATATCCAAATATCTATAAATACAAAACTTTTCTTAATACAGTGATACCTCATCTTACAAACGCCTCATCATACAAACTTTTCGAGATACAAACCTGGGGTTTAAGATTTTTTTGCCTCTTCTTACAAACTATTTTCACCTTACAAACCCACCGCCGCCGCTGGGATGCCCCGCCTCCAGACTTCCATTGCCAGTGCAGCACCCATTTTTGCGCTGCTGGGATTCCCCTGAGGCTCCCCTCCATGGAAAACCCCACCTCCGGACTTCCATGTTTTTGTGATGCTGCAGGGGAATTCCCAGCAGGGGAATCCCAGCAGCGCAAAAACGGGTGCTTCGCTGGCAACGGAATTCTGGAGGTGGGGTTTCCCAGCGAGGGGAGCCTCAGTGAAATCACAGCATCACAAAAATACAGAAGTCCAGAGGTGGGGTTTCCCATGGAAGGGAGCCTCAGGGGAATCCCAGCAGCACAAAAACGGGCGCTTCGGCTGGCAAAAGGGGTGAATTTTGGCCTTGCACGCATTAATCGCTTTTCCATTGATTCCTATGGGAAACATTGTTTCATCTTACAAACTTTTCACCTTAAGAACCTCATCCCGGAACCAATTACGTTTGTAAGACAAGGTATCACTGTACTTTAAATTAAATACTACTGTCAAATAGTCAGGTCATGATAACTTATCCACATTAAAAAAACCTGTCCTGACATTTCCTAAAGAAATATATACAGTTAATAGTATTCCTTATGTAATAGCTGATAATTTGAAGATGCTCTTTTCTCTCTAAACCTATTTTTTTATCCTAAGTATTATGACGCAGTGAAGTTCAATACCTTTATTGACATATGTGGACCAATAATTAGTTGAAGAAACTAGGCTTGTTTTTTCATTAAAACTCTAAAGAAATACATCTATTTCAACAATTTACAATTCCTTAGAAAACATGCTGATTTCTTTTTGCCAACAAACAGATAATAAAAAATAAAAACAAATTTCAGTATCAACTTCTAATCATGATAATAGCTAAAACAGAAATAGGTAGTTGGATGACCAAACATCTAAGATCCAGTCCAAGTGGTCAATTAGATTTGATAAATTGAATCAATAGAGTTAAAATTCTACTGGATAATCAAATAAATTGAAGATACAGTACTTCCTTCAGTCCAAGGAACTAAATTGAAAAGTCAGTTCAAAGCTTCAGTTGAAAGGAATCATTTTATTAAATCAGCTTAGAATCAAGGCTTTAATTAGAATTCTTTTTATAGCTCTAATAGCTCTTATATAAATATCTATTTAAAATATCTAAAATGTTAACCAACTGTAGCCAAAATTTTATAACTTTCTGGTTTTATCATGCAGCATCAATTAATCCCGCTAACAACTTGTCATTTCTACTAAAGGGGAATGAGATGTAATCTCTAGAAATAATTATACTGAATTCATTTATTCATTCTCTGTAACATCACTAAATAACTCAAGATTCTAAATGATTAGCAACAAGAAATATACAGTACAGTGATCCCCCGGGTATTGCGACCCCGATCATTGCGAAATGGCTATATGGCGATTTTGCAACCCGGAAGTAAAAACACCATCTGCGCATGCGCGTCCTTTTTTCTATGGGCACGCATGCGTAGATGGCGCCGGGCAGATCAGCTGCTGGGTGGCTTCCCTAGGTCTTCCCCCTCTTGCTGGTGGGAGGGCGAGCGGTGGGCATCAGAGAGGAGTTTCCCCACCGCCCACGCAAACTCCTCGCTGCCGCCCGCCCTTTGCCCGCCCACGCCGTTCATTCTCGCCACTTCCCAGCTGAGTCCTGAAGTGAATTCGCTTCAGGACTCAGCTGGGAAGCGGCGAGAGCGAGCGCGAGCGAACGGCTCAATAATTCCTCTGTAGAACTGTATCAGCAGCTACTTTGGCATTTTTAGTTTCCTAGGTTAGGGATTGGGGTGCAAGGGTATTCAAACATGGCAAGTTTAAGATTTGTGGACTTCAACTCCCATTTCTGAGCTAGCATTCAAAGGTAAGGGTGAATAGGCCGACAGTCTTGCCTTCAAGCCAAGCACTAAAAAACGAGTGTTATCATTTCCTTTTGAGAATAACATGCAACACTTACAAGAAAATAGAATTCAACCCTTACAGAAGCAGAGCTTTGCTTCCGTGTGTCTTGTAATTAGTTAATGTGAATACACATTTGAGTTGGCCCAACCTGGATGAGATGGGGAATTAGCATGATCCCCTCCCACATTTTCTTTAAACAAGCAGGTCATGAATCCAATTCTGTCATAAATCACTAACCCTAAGTCCTTCTGAAGTCTTTGCTAACACAGAACTGCCAATACATTACTCAGATTGAGGATTCCTTTTGCCCAAGTGCATTATTTTACATTTGGAAACATTAAACTACAGTTTCCATTGCTTTGACCACTTATCTAGTAAAGCTAAATCATTTGCCATATTACAGACACCTCCAGGAATATCAACCCTATTGCACACTTTAGAGTCAGTGGCAAATAGGCAAAGCTTCCCTACCAAACCTTCCCCTATGTCACTCACAAACATATTAAAAAGAATAAGACCCAGAACAGGCCCTTGTGGCACACCGCTTGTAACCATAAGCTTGCTCAGAATATTCGCCATTAGCAACAACCCTCTGATATCTACGCTTCAGCCAGCTGCAAATCCACTGAACTATCCAGGGATTAAGTTCAATCTTCACTAATTTATCTATCAGCTCTTTATGTGGAACCGTATCAAAGGCTTTGCTGAAGTCCAGATAGGCAATATCCAGGGCACCACTTTCATCCAACACCTTTGTGACATAGTCAAAAGAAGTCAGAAATTTGAATCTTAAATAGTTTTGAGGATGATCCATTGGGCCATTATCTGTTTCTAATGTTGACACAAAGACCATATGTATGGAAATCAGAAGAGAGTCTTGCATTCACTAATGCAAGATTTTTTTTGTTTCATTAACACAAAGCACATGCAAATTTTAGTTACTATGGTTACCAGGCTTAATTTAATTTGGAAACGACTCATTCTGAATCATAGGTCACAGATCTTAACCTCAAAAATGCCACCCCAGACCCAGCAACTCCTATTCTAGATCTTGACTCTTTGTTTCCTAAATCATAATACAGTTACACTATGCCATGTTGCTGTTGGAAAGAATGGAAAACACACCAGTTGGGGGCTGACATATTTATTTCCTCTCCAGTTGCCACAAAGAAGATTTTTCAAAAGTGAACTGGGCTGTTTTTCCTTAAGGAAGAAGATGTTTTGCTTCTCATCTTTTTTATCAGTTGTGATTGGATGCTGGAGAGATGGAAACCAGGGTGAAATGCTACCAGTTCGAACCAGTTTGGTCGTCCGTGAGGGGAAAATTTTGATTGGTCCCACCCTCCTCCCCTCCCCCTCCTCTCACTTCTCCTACATTCTGTTGGTTATTCTTGCAGCAGACTGGATTGACGCCTCAGCTGAGCTAGGAAACAGCAAATAATAAAAACCCAACACTTTTTGTTCCCCCCTACAAGCAGGGGAAGGAATACCAGCTTTAATAAGGTGTCTTGGTATTCAGCCAAGAGCAATTATCACCTCGTTAAAATGTTGCAAGCTGAAAATCACCTTGCCTGAAGCAAGCTACCCATTGGGAAACTACCTCAAAAAGAAACTGCCTTTTGCTTCCTCTGGAGCAAAAGCAGATACCATCTTCTAGTGCAGTGATTTTCAACTTCTTTTGAGCCACGGCACATTTTTTACATTTACAAAATCCTGGGCCACACCACCAACCAAAATGACACAAAATTACACTCTAACACAGTACATATTATACATATGTATAATAAGGGGCGTGCATAAGTGCACCAGTGTGCCTTCCGTCCCCTGTCCAATTGTCTCTCCTTATCTCATTTATCTTTTCTTCTTTTCAAATATGTTCACCTATATTTTTATATCTTTTCTTCTATTCTTTTCTTTATTTATATTATTACATATCTATTCTCTTCAATGTGTATTATGTATTGGACAAAATAAATAAATAAAATAAAATAAATAAATAAATATAGTTAATAATATAGTTCAAATATCTATATACATCGTCAGGATAGACATAACCAGCTGAGGCTGAGGCTTCATCTAATGGTGGAAACATTTACCTCCAGTTCTGACCAGGATTAGAAATCGGGACCATGGGGAGGAGTAGCAGCTGGTTTTTAACTTGTGGTGTTCTTAAAATTAATTTAATATTGGATTTGTCTTGTATTGCTGTTGCTGTGAGCCGCCCCGAGTCTGCGGAGAGGGGCGGCATACAAATCTGATTAAACTGAAACTGAAACTGAAACACACACAAGTGCACGGCAGCCAGAGCAGGGACCTTCCTGGATGTGGATGAGAGGCAGCCTTCTATTGGTTCATCACTAGTGGTCAGGATGAATCCTAGAAAGTGATTGGTCAGTGAGCGTTCCCTGTGCCTCCACTCTTCCTGTTGCTGATAGCTGGAGGGATTGTGAGGGGAATGTTTATGTTCAGATGGAGGCGGCTGGCGGCGGGCCGGATAAATGGCCTCCGTGGGCCGTATCCGGCATGCGGGTCATAGTTTGGGGACCCATGTTTAATTTCCCCACGGCACACCTGACCATGTCTCATGGCACACTAGTGTGCCGTGGCACACTGGTTGAAAAACACTGTTCTAGTGAATATTTATCTGTGTCTTCTATTTTACTTCCACAGTAGAACAAAAAAGCCTCTTCCTGTGAAGGCTTTTCCAGTTCCTTATTCTGATTTTCTCCTGGAACAAAAGAAAGCCCTTTCTAGTGAAATCTTCCCTGTGTGTTTATTCTGATTTTCACCTGGACTGGAACAAAATCATCTGGTGGCAGGCCTTAACTAACAACCCTACACTTATTTTACTCCGTCCGTGGTCCACCCACTATTTAATTTACCATTTCTGTCTGTGCCTCTTTCCCAAACTGTATACTTGTCTCTCCCCCCACCACCTCTCTCTCATGCACACAGATCCTTGCTAAAATTGCTTTCCATGAAACTAGCCCCTGGTGCCAGAAAGGTTGGGGATCTCTGAATTAGACCATGCAGGATCCCTACAGGAGAGCCTTTTTAAGGAGTATGTATTAATAGAAAAGGTACTAATTTAGCTCGGATCCTAAACAGTTGCACATAAAAAACAGAGGAGCACTGATCAACTATCATAGCCACATTTTGGATCTGAATAGAGGGCCTGGACAAAGTATCAGAATAGCAGACTAACACTTAGAAGGAACTTTGGAGGGGAGCCATATTATTTCAGAGAAATGATTGTCCAGTCTTTTCTTTAAAACTTCCAGTGATCAAGCATCCAGAACTTCTGGAGACAAGCAGACGCACTAGTTCACCAGTGTGCCTTTCATCCCCTGTCCAATTGTCTCTCCTTTATCTCATATACTGTGTTTTCCCAAATGTAAGACAGTGTCTTACTTTCTTTTTACCCCCAAAAGCCCCACTACGTCTTACTTTCGGGGTATGTCTTACATTGGAAAAAAATTGAAAGGGTCGCGTTCCCGAAGGCATCTCCCCAGAGTCCAGAAGGGCAGCCGCGGGACAGGAGCCTCGTGAGCCCTTTTTCAAGTTCAACCTCAGGGCTCCAAGCGGCGTGCATGCGTGGAGCCGCAGACGCGTGTCGGGGAAGTGTGTGTCTGGAGTGGAGGAGCCGCTCTGCGCAGTTGGGCAGCCCCACCTGCCTGCCGGAAAGGAGGTGGGCGAAGGAGGGCACAGCTCCGGCCGCTCACTTCAGAGCCGGTCGGCCTTGCTGGCCGCTTGCAGCCGAGCCTCGGCAGGACTCGGTTGCTGGGACGAGCGCCTTCGCTGCAAGCTGCCGCCCGCTCGGCTCGCTTCGGACCAGCGCCGTCCTTCGCTTTGCCAAGCCGGGGAAGAGGCGGTGGCGCTGCGGCGAGGCGAAGGCGAGGGGCGCGCGGGGAGCTTGGAAGCGACGTCATCGGGCTCCCCCCGACAATACCCCCATGTTTCCCCGAAAGTAAGACATATGTCTTACTTTCGGGGTAAGGCTTATATTAGCCGACCCCCTTCAAACCCCCGATACGGCTTACAATCGGGGGTGTCTTACTATCGGGGAAACACAGTATCTTTTCTTCCTTTCATATATCTTCTCCTCTATTTTTATATCTTTTCTTCTATCCTTTTCTTTATACATAATACTACATGTCTATTCTCTTCAATATATATTGTGTATTGGATAAATAAATAAATAAATAAATAAATAAATAAATAAATAAATAAAATAAATCATTCTCACTGTCAGGAAGTTTATTCTTAGTTTTAGGTTGCTGCTCTCTTTGTTCAGTTTCCATCCATTACTTCTTTTCCTTCTGGTGTTTTGGAAAATACATTCTTCCCATTTATTTATTTATTTATTTATTTATTTATTTATTTACTTACTTACTTACTTACTTACTTACTTACTTACTTACTTACTTACCTACCTACCTACCTACTTACTTACTTACTTACTTAATTTATTGTTAGAGTTGGAAGGGACCATGTGGGTCATCAAGTCCAACCCCCTGCCTAAGCAGGAATCCTATAGCATCCCAGCCAAATGGCAGTCCAATTTCCTCTTTAAAATGTCCAGAGTATTGGAGTTCACAACGTCCGCTGGTAGGTTGTTCCACTGGTTGATCGTTCTGACCGTCAGGAAGTTCTTCCTTATTTCCAGGTTGAATCTCTCCTTGGTCAGCTTCCAGCCGTTGTTCCTCGTCCGGCCCTCCGGTGCCCTGGAGAATAAACTGTTCCCCTCCTCTCTGTGGCAACCCCTTGTATACCTGTAGACTGCTATCATGTCCGCTCTGGCCCTCCTTTTCTCTAGGCTATCCATGCCCAGTTCCTGCAGTCTCTCTTTGTAAGTCTTGGTTTCTAGACCCCTGATCATTTTGGTTGCTCTTTTCTGCACCTTCTCCAGAGTTTCAATGTCTTTTTTGAAGTGTGGTGACCAGAACTAAACACAGTACTCCAGGTGTGGTCTGACCAGGGCGTAGTAGAGTGGTATTAAGACTTCCCTGGTCTTGGAGTGTATTCCCCTGTTGATGCAGCTTAGGATTGTATTGGCTTTTTTGACTGCTGCTGCACATTGTTGGCTCATGTTTAGTTGATTATCTACCAAGACTCCGATATCTCTTTCACCATCGCTACTGCTGAGAGGGGTTTATCCCAGGCTGTATGTGTGTCCAGTTTTTTTTTTACCTAGGTGAAGGACTTTGTTCTTGTCGATGTTGAACATCATTTTGTTGATGTGGGCCCACTGTGTTAGTCTGTCCAGGTCTTTCTGTAATTTGAGCCTGTCTTCAAGGGTGTTGGCTACCCCCGCCAGCTTGGTGTCGTCTGCGAATTTGATTAGTTCTTTCTGGCATCCCCTTAAAAGCCTATCACACTCTTGGGTAAAGCAGGTGAGCCATTTCCTCCTTTCAGTGGTCCATGAAAATACATCTATAGTACTGTATATAAATAATAAAGTTGAAAAAAGATGAACAACATTTTCACAGAACTGTAGATATGTTGACGCTGAGTATGACAAGGAATGGCTGGGAGGAGAGGGGCCAGGCGAGGCACCCTTTGATGTGAATGACATTGAGTTGGCTATGCTCACCTGGTCATATGACCACAAAACCACAACCACCAAACTACGCCCACAGAACCGGTAGGGAAAATTTTTAGATTTCACCACGGGATGGAAGAATCATTTCTGACAGAATAGTGGGAGGGGGTTGGAAGGATTGAATTCACCCCTCCATCCTGTCTGAACCTATCCTTACATCTATGCACCATCCAATCACAACAAATAAAATTTCTTGGATGACAAGAAGGAATAATAGGAAAGTGAACACAAGAACAAGGGGACGCAATCTGAAGTTAGTTGGGGGAAAGATCAAAAGCAACATGAGAAAATATTATTTTACTGAAAGAGTAGTAGATCCTTGGAACAAACTTCCAGAAGGCGTGGTTGGTAAATCCACAGTAACTGAATTTAAACATGCCTGGGATAAACATATATCCATCCTAAGATAAAAATACAGGAAATAGTATAAGGGCAGACTAGATGGATCATGAGGTCTTTTTCTGCCGTCAGTCTTCTATGTTTCTATGTTTCTATGTACAAGTATTCTTTGCCTCCTAAAGGAAAAACAATTCAGTTGCTTTGAAACAACTATGACCTGGATGACTGAGGATCTCCATAGACATTTCTCCAGTTGCCACTTTATCTGTCAAATTTGACAGCTTTGTAGGATGTAGAGTCCCTGAACTGATAGAAGTGTCCTGAAAGTGAAATAATGCACATGTATCTAGAACATTATGCTCAGAAATGATCAATAAATTATTGCACTTTTCAAATCAGCTGTGCAATACTGAAAATTGGTTAGCTGCTTTTCTTCTCCTTCACAGAAATTTATTTCACTAAGTTAGTGTAAAAGAAGGCAGATCTTGAAAACCGAACATACTAATTGCTTTATATAATTCATTAAAGATATAAGCTAGGAATGACTACTATTCAAGATTTGTTAGTTATAAATAGTTTTATTTACTTTCAAACATTAAATCACTAGCATCATTGAGTAATGCTGCTCAGCAATGCTAACTGGAATGTACAAAATATTTGGCATTATTTTCTTCAAAGCAGGAAATGGCATTTCACCAAAGTACGCATGAAGTAATTGTAGTTTTGCTGTCCTGAGGATTCAGGTTTAATGAATATCATGTGGCTGAAAAAATGTGCTTTAAAACTGGTATCATGTGCTTGCTTAATAACTAATAACTCTTGATGATCACCCATATTATGTATACAAACTATATTTTAATTGCCAGGATTTTTAACTGCTTAAAGATTTTCAAAAACCTTACATGTATCGAAGCGTGGAACTCATTACCGGACTCAATTGTGTCAACCCCTAACCCCCAACACTTCTCCCTTAGACTCTCCACGATTGACCTCTCCAGGTTCCTAAGAGGTCAGTAAGGGGCGTACATAAGTGCACTGGTGTGCCTTTCGTCCCCTGTCCAATTGTCTTTCCTTTCTTTCACCTATCATATATATTTTCTTTCTTTCATATATCCTCTTCTCTAAGTTCACTTTTACCCTTATATATATTACCACATGTCTATTTTTCTTCCTATGTATTTGTGTATTGGACAAATGAATATTGGACCAGAATATCTTTGGGACCGCCTTCTGCCACACGAATCCCAGCAACCGGTTAGGTCCCACAGAGTCAGCCTTCTTCGGGTCCCGTCGACTAAACAATGTCGTCTGGCGGGACCCAGGGGAAGAGCCTTCTCTGTGGTGGCTCCGACCCTCTGGAACCAGCTCCCCCCTGAGATTAGGATTGCCCCCACCCTCCTTGCCTTTCGTAAACTCCTTAAAACCCACCTCTGCCATCAGGCATGGGGGAACTAAAACTTCTCCCCCTTGCCCATATTGTTTGCTGTCTGATTGATTGTGTGCTTGTTTTTTATATATACAGTATTGGGATTGTTTTATGAATTTCTCAACTTAAAATTGTAATTGGATTGGTGGGCATTGGATTTGTCACTATGTACTGTTTTTTACTATTGTTGTGAGCCGCCCCGAGTCTGCGGAGAGGGGCAGCATATAAATCCAATAAATCTAATCTAATCTAAAATAAATAAATAAATAAATGTAACTAGTAGCAAGAGGACATATCTGGTAAGCTCCAATGTGTTGAAAAGTTGACATAAAGGGCCGCGGTCCAAAGAATTACCCAGATTTATATGAGATTTTAGTTATCCTTGCAGAATTTTTGTCTATTTTTCTACAGTCATCTTTTTTTTTAAGCTGTAAAGCTTGGTGTGAAAATTGATTAGCTTGGTTAGGCTGCTAATTAGAAAAATGTTTGTTCCGAAGTACGTTTCAATTCATTCAATTCAACAAGGTTTACTCATTGCAGAAGTACATCTTTACAAAAAAAACTCAAGGGAAGAGATGAGATACATCTTGCAAAAGCTGGAGAGGAATTGTTTGGCAGGCGAGTGGCTAGTCTCATTAGGAGGGCGTTAAACTGGAACAAAAGAGGGAAGGTGGCAAAAGCCCAGGACTAAATATGCAGCCAAGAAAGCAGAGTACAAAGAGAGAAGCAGGAGGCCAGGATAAGGATTCAGATTATTGGAGGACACTAAACAGAGATACCAGTAGGGGGTACTCAACTATTTCTACAATATTATGCCTAATATGGAAAATAAACAAGCTCTAGAGATAATAATTTAGGAAGCCAAATGCAATATGTTAGGTAGCATTATAAGTTGGTGGGATGATTCTCATGATAGACAAACAGCTCTGGAATGTTAGAATTTATGCAAGCAAAGAGGACTGCGGCATTACCTTGTATGCAAAAAAAAAAAGTCTTTGTACAGATATTCAGGAATCAGAACATGAAAATCCTGTTCATTATATCTAGACAAGAATAAGAGGCAAGACAAACAAAAGTGTTACACTTGTGGGAGTTTATTATAAGTCTACATATATCTGAAGATTCAGAAACCCAACAAATTTTTGTCTTCTTTCTCAGATAACTTCACTTATCTAAAGAGAGAAGAAAGAACAAGGGATGTGGAGGTCAGAATTGGTTGAATAAGTTGAAGGTTACTGGCATTTGAGAAGAAATGATGTGTTATTCTTGAATGTCTGATATCCAGAGGAGGAGATTATGGTAACCTTACCACCTCCAATTTTAGTTCTGACTCTACATTATGGTTATGCAGAGTTTGAAGGGGTAAAAGGGATTTTGGAGTGTGTTTGCATATAAAACCTGCTTTGTCTTTCCTGTAATTGTTCTGTAGCTGTCAAAGGCAGCTATGTAATTCTAGGTGAAGCCTCTTCTTCTTTAAAGCGCTTCTGATAGGACTGTATGAATGATGCTGCAGGCTTCCAAATACATTTTTCTCTGAAGTACTTCAAAATTCTATTGAAAAGCAGTTTCTTTAAGAAATGGTCCCTGTAGGTGCATGGAAGCTGCAATAGTTCAAGTATGCTCAATTTGCTCTTATTAGAGATACAGTAGTACCTCTACCCACAAATGCCTCTACTTACAAACTTTTCTAGCTAAGAACTGAGTGTTCAAGATTTTTTTTGCCTCTTCTCAAGAACCATTTTCCACTTACAAGCCTCCGAAACTGTAACTGGAAAAGGCAGGGAGAAGCCTCCATGGGGGCCTCTCTAGGAATCTCCTGGGAGGAAACAGGGCTGGAAAAGGCAGGGAGAAGCCTCCATGGGGGCCTCTCTAGGAATCTCCTGGGAGGAAACAGATCCTCCACCCTCCCTGTGTTTTCCCCATTTGCACACATTATTTGCTTTTACATTGATTCCTATGGGAAAAATAGCTTCTTCTGATAAACCTTTCTACTTAAAAACCTGGTCACATAATTAATTAAGTTCGTAAGTAAAGGTACTACTGTATTAGGTGTCAGGGCTGCTGATAGGCCAGTATTACTGCTACTGGCATCAGGGGCCCGGCCAAATTGAAAAATGGAGGGGGGGGGTTAATACATAATTGATATGTCGCAAAATAAAGTAGTTTTAAAATGGTGGGGGGGGCAGACACTTAGGCTGTATGGGGCCCCAAAATTCCTGATGGCAGCCCTGTTAGGCGTACCTCTACTTATGAACTTAATTCGTTCTGTGACCAGGTTCTTAAGTAGAAAAGTTTGTCAGAAGAAGCAATTTTTCTGTATTCCTGTATTAGGAATCTTTCATATTGTATGTCAGCAATCAAAGTAGTTATATCCCTAGTTATAGAACAAATTATAGAAAGCTTGTTGACTGTATCGCTAAACTGATAGTTTTGACCCCCTCCATCATTCATACTGCTAAGGTGAGATTTGGTTGTTCTTTTCACTGATTAGGCAAAGACAGAGTCAAAGATAGATTATTATTTTGATGCTTGCTTTATGAAACTTTCAGCAAAAACTCAGTGCATGTGTAAGAATTAAAAGATCTGAAGCAGCCCCAGTTAATTAGGTACAAGATCATTACTTAATTCATTGCTGATAACAACTACGGAAAACACAATAGGCTTCATACTTTAAATTTCTCACCCCTCCTTTCTATATGTGAGCTTATCTCCTGGCAGTGATGGATAACCTAGTCAAGTTTCCATGTCAGAGATATTGCTTCATGATCCACCTTTCCCTAATAGCTAATGCTTATGAAACAAAGGAGAGGATAAATCCTTAACAGGATTTTCTTCACAATGATTTTTATATTTTGAGCAATATGCTAGGCATGGATTTCTTTTGTTTCTGTGGCTAACCATTGGCTGTTTAAGAATAGTGTAGAACATTTTTTAGACAGAAGAGATTCCACAGAAATTAACAGAGCAATAAATAAGAATTACAAGATGAATGGAATATTTTTTAAAGCTCTCTCTGTGTATAATCTTTCATTCCTTCGTGTTTGGATTTCGAAGTGAAAATTCTTTAATTTATTGCTTGGTATTGTGAATGTAAAGAAACAATTTTTCACAGAATTTATTTTGCAATATAAAAGGCATGTAGGCAGACAGTATTCTGTTAAAATGATCGATGGTTCTTGTTATGATATTTTCCCCCATGTAAAGGTCTGTAGGGTTAGGGAAACAAAAATAATTTGTTGACTTCATTGGGTCTCAACAGCAGGGCTAGAGTGAAGAAAAGAAGATAAAACAGAATTCTAGATTTCACCACCAATACCTATGGTATTGCCACATGAAACAGCTACCTTTGAAAAGTGGTCGGAAACTTCAGATCGTGCAGAATGCAGCTGCGAGAGCAGTCATGGGCTTACCTAGGTATGCCCATGTTTCACCATCACTCCGCAGTCTGCATTGGCTGCCGATCAGTTTCCGGTCACAATTCAAAGTGTTGGTTATGACCTTTAAAGCCCTTCATGGCATTGGACCAGAATATCTCCGAGACCGCCTCCTGCCGCACAAATCCCAGCGACCGATTAGGTCCCACAGAGTGGGCCTTCTCCGGGTCCCGTCAACTAAACAATGTCGGTTGGCGGGCCCCAGGGGAAGAGCCTTCTCTGTGGCGGCACCGGCCCTCTGGAACCAACTCCCCCCGGAGATTAGAACTGCCCCTACTCTTCCTGCCTTCCGTAAACTCCTTAAAACCCACCTTTGCCATCAGGCATGGGGGAACTGAAACATCTTCCCCTGGGCATGTCTAATTTATGCATGGTATGCTTGTGTGTATGTCTGTTAGTATATGGGGTCTTTTTAAAATCTTTAATATTTTAAATTGTCAGATTATTTATGATTTGTTTCCACGTGTTGTGAGCCGTCCCGAGTCTTCGGAGAGGGGCGGCATACAAATCTAAGTAATAAATAAAATAAATAAACATACATTTGGCATAATTTCAACACCATTCTTGACCAATAAGTTACAGTCATACAGTCATAAGTGGGAGGAGAGGGGTGATAAGAATGATGAGAAGACTAATAGTAATAATAATAATGCAGCTTTAGTGAATAGTTGGACAGTGGTGATGGAATTATTTGTTTAGCAGAATGATGATTGTGTTTGGGAAAGAAGTGTTTTTGTGTTTAGTTGTCTTACTGTACAGTGCTCTATAGCATCGTTTTGAAGGTTGGAGTTGAAACAATGTATGTCCAGGATGAGAGATGTCAGTAAATATTATCACGGTCCTCTTTTTGACTTGTGCAATATACAGGTCCTCAATGGAAGGCAAGTTGGCAGTAATTGTCCTGATAACCTATAATGTTAATTCATTTTCCCCACTGAACTAGTACCTATCTAGTCTAGTCTAGTCTAGTCTACTCTACTCTAATCTACTCACAATAGTGCATGCTTTCAAACTGTTGGTAGGCAGGAGCTGGGGAATGAGTGACTGGAGCTCCTTTTGTTTTGCAGAACCAGGCTCAAATAATAATAATAATAATAATAATAATAATAATAATAATAATAATAATAACAACAACAACAACAACAACAACAATAACAACAACAATAAGTACCGTCTTTGATAGCCATGTTTTTCAGGCTCCAAGTTGTAATAACACTTCATGATTGTGCGATTCTCTGACATTGAGAATTTCTGCCGCTTTTTGATTTGTAAGCTTTGTTTGTTTTGTTCCTGTAGCTCATTTGTCGATGGCTGCCCAGGTTCCACAGCAGCCACCGCGGTCCTTTTTATCCTGGGTGACGACCGAGCCAGTATGGACTTCTTTTTGTTTTGTCTCTCCATTAGTTTAAATGGGTTAGGTACGTTTAGTCTGGCTCCTCTGCTTTGACCACTCTGGCAAGGTTAGACCTACCAGTAGTTTACACTACCACCGGCACAGCTCTCAGCTTCATTGAAGCACACAAGCCCCACTACCACGACAAGGCGTACCCATCAGGTGCTTGGAAGCACTCGACTGGTGATGAAATACGAAATCCAGCATAGTGATCTCGTTTGCTGTGTTGTATTGACATAATAATAATAATAATAATAATAATAATAATAATAATAATTATTATTATTATTATTATTATTTCTATGCCGCCCTTCTCTGCAGACTCAGAGCGGCTCACAACAAAATAAATACTATAATACAATATGTAAGAAATCTAAATTTAAAATTAAAATACAATATCACCCCCTCCCCCGTATTAAGGAAGGAGCGAGCCACTCTAAACAGGGCAGCTGGGCGAGAGTCCGTTGATGCAATTAAGGCGGAATGAAACTTTGATCTATCATTGCTCTAAATTACTGGGATACAGACCATTTCGGGCTGACAGTTACAGCATCATTACTCCTCTGGACCACCATTCCCCCGCTCCATGCTTGGATAAGAAAATCTAGACATGTAGAGCTTGTATGATAAACATAAATGCAGAGCAAGATAAGGAGATACTATGCTACTTTACATCTTCAAGGTCTGTCAAGTTAAGGTTCCTTCTTAGTGATTGCCAAGGTTCAGACTATTCCATAGATAAGTCACACAGAAGACAATATGCTTCACGATAAAAGCTTCTTATAGGACCTGATGAGTTTGGTTATTTACTTACTTCAATATTTCGCATATAAATTAAAACCTTCCTTTTTCAAGCACAAATAAAAAAAGAGTTGCCACACAGCCCTTCCTAAATTTTGATCAAGGATTTGAAAGCTGAAATTCCATTTTAATGAAAATAGGAGAAACCTTAAAATAAGAAGGATGTGTTACTTGATTCAATAAAGAATGACAATGTAGGAAACCAATGTTTTCTATACTAAAAGTCGTTAGTTATGAATGCTGAAGTACATTTTTGCTATTCTTTCTGTAAACTGTGGAATGAATGATTCAAAACCACCTGTTAAATCTGGAGTAATTACTAGGAATAGGGTGATAGATGAAAGTTTCATAATGCTTCTGAGGAAAAAGAAATGATGAAATAACTCAGAAAGTCTGTAATGGATAGATAAGGAAATTAAATTACAAAGTGAAGGGAGCAGAGTTTTGGAGGAAAGTATAAATTCTCTTTATGAGAAAGGATTGATGATAGAAGTATTTCTACTATTATTAGAAGGCTAAGGCAATTTATTAGCAGCCAGAAGATAAATGGCTAGCCTTTTTCTCATATTTGCAAGTAAAATTTAAAGTGAGCTATTGCTAATAATTCTAGCAAAGTAAGCATGACTTTTACAACTTACACCTATTCAGATATTTTCTGAAAGAACATAAAGTCATCATTAACACTGAAAATGTAAAGCACTTATAATAAAACTCTTAAAAATAATATATAATAATATATAATTTTGATTTCTGTTTTTAAAAAATGTTCACATCCTCCAAATGTTTAATAGTGGTTTTGGTTGTCCATATTTTGGTTGTCCATATTTTATCTATAATAGATTGTTTTCTAGCCAGCTTATGTGTACTATTTGTTAGATATTTAGCTCCCTAAAGATCTTTATTTTTATATTTATGTTACATACATATCATATTCAGTTTGTTATACCAAAAAAACCCCTAAACCAATTATTATTACCGTATTTTAATTTGAACTTTCTTTTCTTCTCTTAAACCAGTCGTAGAAAGAGTTCCAGATTTGATAATAAACGGAATCTTCTTTATTTCTTAATTTAAGTGTTAATGTGTCTGCCTCTGCACAGTCCTATATTTTTTTAAAGATCAGTGTGTCATCCGGTAGATTAGGTTGCTTCCAACATTGAGCTACCGCCATTCTGGCTGCTGTCAGTGTATGAATCATTAAATAATACTTATCTTTGTCTAATTTATGATCTATAATTCCTAAGAGGAATGCTTCAGGTCTTCTATTTATTTTAATTTTAAGTATATCCATTATCCATTTTTGTATCTTAATCCAAAATTCCTTAATCTTTGGACAGGCCCATCAAATATGATAGTAAGTCCCCATGGTTTCCTTACACCTCCAACAACGTGGCTTTATTCCAGTAGACATTTGCGCTAGTTCTTGCTGGGGGGAGATGCTATCTATAATACATTTTGTATAGGTTCTCCCTATCCCACTTTTCTAGGTTCACACTATATCCAAAATTTCTATACTTTGCAAAATCAACTCAAAGATTTTGGACTTCACGGAAATTGCTGCCTAAAATCACAAGATTAGGGTTGCAAAAATCTGGATAACTCATAGATGGTGGCAAATGGCTTATTCTAATCTTTTTGTTACTTTTTGGATTATTGCAGTCCAGATATGTGTTCTGCCTGACTGGCTCGGCAATGCGTAATAGTCCAGTGAAAAGAAATCAAACACACACGTGCTCTGCTAATCAGCAAACTTGTATTAGATAAACAAAAATAGCTTACTCAAAAAACAGTTCTTAATGTCCGAAAACAATGCCAGGCTTACTTCAGCCGCATACAAAAAACACAGGGAAAAACAAACAAAGACAACCTGGAATGAGCAAAGACGTTTCAGGAGTCCTTTTGAATCTTTGAAGCAAACAGCAAGTCCCAGAGTTTTCAACTCCCACTTGTCTGACAAAGCTGGGTTGAAAACTCCAACGGCACAGAAACTTCGAAGCAGGAACCACAAAACAACACAAATAAACAGCCACAGTTTGCCTTGGCTCTTGTTCCCTTTTTATCCCTTTAGCCCTCATTAAGGGAACCACACCCAACCCAGGTGCTCCTATAATGATTTGTAATACTCCTTAAAGCAATCCCTTATTTGCATAGCTCTTCGGCTACGTAGATCAATATATTGATCTGAAGACGAACTCAGCAAGGAAAGACTGTCTGAGGGACTGCAGGCCAAATCCCCTGGGCTGTCTGCTGAATCCTCCTGGCTGTCTGCCACATCTTCCTGGCTGTCAGCCAGGCTTTCACATTCACTTTGTGCTGCGTCTCTCCCATCTGTGGGAGCAACGGCTGGCCCAGGCCCAAACACAACAGATATGATAGCCCCAATTTTAAAGATTCTTCTTTGGAAGAGAATCTAAAGTTAATCTAGAGGATAATCAAGTTCCTGTAGGTTACTGTTTTCCAGTTATTTCTGAATTTTTAATTATCTACTAGACTTATTTTTTTATATTCAAATGGCCCAGGCACTGTCTGACTGAGTTCTTTCTGAAAATTATGTGGTTTCTGTGAATTTAAAGAATGTTTCAACCCCTTTGCCTAGTAATCCTATAATGATATTTATAAAAAGCCTTTGTATCACATGGTATGGTCAAATCATTAACATTAATATATGCCTTCTGGGTTGTGTAAATCAACTTAATTCATGCAAAAAGTGCACCCCAAAGTCTATATAGTTGTACCTCTACTTAAGAACGCCTCTACTTAAGAACTTTTCTAGATAAGAACTGGGTGTTCAAGATTTTTTTGCCTCTTCTTAAGAACCGTTTTCTACTTAAGAACCCAAGCCCAGAAAAAATTCCCAGGAAATTTGAGAGTAGCACAAAGGCCCGGCTAGTTTCCTGCCATTCCCACTTTAATCCCAGCCATCTCGGGCTTTTCTGGGCTGCCAGAGGAGCCTTTCGGTGGCATTTAAAGAGGCTTTGTCAGTCCAGAGCGAACAAAGCGTTTTCCTTTCTCTGGGCGCTTGGAGAGGGAATAAATCACTTTGCTGTGGTGACTCCCTCGTGGTGCCTCCCACATACCCGGCGGGATGTTGCCTCCCAGAGCATCTGGGTACGGAAAAGCAAAAGGGGGCATTTCACCCCAGTTGAATCAACTCAGCTTCAACCAAACCAAGAAATCACCACAGTGAAGGAAAGGCGCCAGCTACAAAGCGAGCGAGTCAGAGAAGAGGGGAGCCCTTCAGCATAGGAAGAAATTTGTTCTGTGACCAGGTAGCAGCAGCAGCCGCCTTTCCGTCAAAAGAGTGGGAGGTTCCCCCCTATTGTCCACTTGGGTTTCTCTCTCTGGCGCAGTGTATGGGAGGCAGCCTCATGCCAGGTGTATGGGATGCACGTGCTTCTCACCACCACCTCAGAGTCCCTCTTTTTTTTTAAGTCTTAAAGTTTTGGATTATTTTGATTCCCCTCATGTCACCTTGTTCCTTTAGCAGCGACTGTCTGCCTCCTCTTCTTTCTCCTCCTCCTCCCACCCAAATTCCGAGCTTTTATTTCTTTCCTAATGGGTTTGCGCACATTATTTGCTTTAACATTGATTCCTATGGGGAAAACTGCTTCTACTTATAAACCTTTCTACTTAAGAAACTGGTCACAGAACAAATTAAGTTCTTAAGTAGAGGTACCACTGTATATTCCAGAACCTGTATATATAGAATAGAATAGAATAGAATAGAATTTTATTGGCCAAGTGTGATTGGACACACAAGGAATTTGTCTTGGTGCATATGCTCTCAGCGTACATAAAATAAAATATTCATTTGTCAAGAATCATTTGGTACAACACTTAATGATTGTCATAGGGGTCAAATAAGCAATGAAGAAGCAATATTAATAAAAATCTTAGGATATAAGCAACAGTTACAGTCATACAGTCAACATTGGAGGAAATGGGTGATAGGAATGATGAGAAAAACTAGTAGAATAGAAGTGCAGATTTAGTAGAAAGTCTGACAGTGTTGAGGGAATTATTTGTTTAGTAGAGTGATGGCGTTTGGAAAAAAACTGTTCTTGTGCCTAGTTGTCTTGTTGTGCAGTGCTCTGTAGCGACGTTTTGAGGGTAGGAGTTGAAACAATTTGTGTCCAGGATGTGAGGGGTCAGTAAATATTTTCCCCGCCCTCTTTTTGACTCGTGCAGTATACAGGTCCTCAATGGAAGGCAGGTTGGCAGCAATTGTTTTTTCTGCAGTTTTTTTAAAATTTATTTATTCTTTGTCCAATATACAATACATATGAAAGGGAGTAGACATTAAGTGATATATAAAAGATAGGAAGTGAAGAGGAAGAGAAGTAGGTGGGAAGGAAAGAATATATATGATAAAATGGAAAGGAAAGACAATTGGACAGGGGACGAAAGGCACATCAGTGCACTTATGTACGCCCCTTACTGGCCTCTTAGGAACCTGGAGAGGTCAATCGAGGAGAGTCTGAGGGAGAAATGTTGGGGGTTGGGGGTTGACACTATTGAGTCAGGTAATGAGTTCCACGCTTCGACGACTCGATTGTTAAAGTCATATTTTTTACAGTCAAGTTTGGAGTGATTAACATTGAGTTTGAAACTGTTGCATGCTCTTGTGTTGTTGCGGTTGAAACTGAAGTAGTCGTTGACCGGAAGGACATTACAGCGAATGATTTTGTGGGCAATACTTAAATCTTGTTTTAGTTCTGATTATCCTCTGAAGTCTGTGTTGGTTCTGTTGGGTTGCAGCACCAAACCAGACACTTATAGAGGTGCAGATGACAGACTCAATAATTCCTCTATAGAACTGAATCAGCAGCTCCTTGGGCAGTTTGAGCTTCCTGAGCTGGCGCAGAAAGAACATTCTTTGTTGTGCTTTTTTGATGATGTTTTTGATGTTAGGTGACCATTTTAGGTCTTGAGATATGATAGAACCTAGAAATTTGAAGGTCTCTACTGTTGATACTGTGTTGTCTAGTATTGTGTGTGTATATGTATGTATTTCTAATGTGTTTATGTATCCATCATATATTTTAATCCATACATACTGAAATAATCCATACTTCATTATATATGTCCATACAGAGTATCTTTATAGGCAACTCAGTCATAGCTGGCAAGTGCAATCCGGTCTTCAGTCCATTGAATGAAATGAGCTGTTTGATTCACTTTTTAATGATGTTACAAATTTCATTCCCGAATTCTTCAAGCATTTGATTTATTGTCTGTAATCTTTTAAATCTATCCTTTACCTTTGTTACATAATGAAATGTTGCTGAAGCTGTATCTGATTAGTTTGATGAGTCTATAAATTTTCTTTAAATTGTAATTTTATAAGAAAGGCTTCATGATCTGAGCCAGTCAGCAACAAATCTTGTTTTTGCTGATGGTATGAAACTATAACTTGCAGAATATATAGTAGCTTGATTTCAGTTTTATCCACTTAGTTCTCGCAAAATATAGAGCCTTCTTTTAAGGTGTTGGAAGAAGGCCTTTGTTATAAATTTTTTAATTTTTTAATTTTTAATGTATTTATTCATTTGTCCAATATACAAATACATAGGAAGAAAAATAGACATGTGATAATATAAAAGAGGGTGAAAGTGAATTTAGAGGAGAGGATATATGAAAGGAAGAGAATATATAAGATAGGAGAAAGGAAGGAAAGACAATTGGACAGGGGACGAAAGGCACACCAGTGCACTTATGTACGCCCCTTACTGGCCTCTTAGGAACCTGGAGAGGTCAATCGTGGAGAGTCTAAGGGAGAAGTGTTGGGGGTTAGGGGTTGACACAATTGAGTCTGGTAATGAGTTCCACGCTTCGATAACTCGATTGTTGAAATCATATTTTTTACAGTCAAGTTTGGCGCGGTTCGTATTAAGTTTGAGTTTGTTGCATGCTCTTGTGTTTTTGCGGTTGAAGCTGAAGTAGTCACTGACTGGCAGGACATTGCAGCATATGATCTTGTGGGCAATACTCAAATCATATTTTAGGCGCTGTAGTTCTAGGCTTTCTAGGCCCAGGATTGTTAGTCTATTTTCCTAGGATATTCTGTTTCGAGTGGAGGAGTGAAGGGCTCTTCTGGTGAAATATCTTTGGACATTTTCAAGGGTGTTGATGTCTGAGATGTGGTATGGGTTCCAGACAGATGAGCAGTAGTCTAAGATGGGTCTGGCAAAAGTTTTGTAGGCTCTTGTGAGTAGAGTGAGATTGCCTGAGCAGAAGCTGCGTAGGATCAGATTAACAACTCTAGAGGTTAACAACTCTAAATATTGAACTTTTTTTGGCAGACTGTTTTTGACATAGTTTTTTTGCACCAAAGCCAGATTTTCTTGTTATTCCAGATGCTATTTTACTTTCACTTTTAGTCTCTTATAATTAATATAATGCCTTTAGCAGTACTGTGTTGACAAGGGACTTCATGTTGTTATATAACTACATATATCCAACTTCTCTGTATCAGTGGGTGTTGCACACATTTGGATCTAGCTTGCCTTGGATCCAGTATGAATTAATTCTGTAATTTTGGGCAGTATTGACTGAAATTGACTACTTTTTGTTAATAAGCTACTCCTGTTCTTTTATGATTTTTATGATTTTATTTTTATCCCACCTTTATTTTATTTTATTTTATAAATAGCTCAAGGTGGTGAATACTTTTTCATCCTTCTGTTTTCTTTATAATAAACAACCCTGTGAGGTGAGCTGGGCTGAAAAAGGTGGCAGGCCCTAAACTAGCTCTCATGCCTAATGCCCAAAAGTGTATTTGGAACTCACTCCTGGTTTACAGCCTGATGCCTCAACCATTTGGCCAAACCAGCTTTCTTATCTGCAATGGAAGATTTGGCATTCCAGTGATGTGAAATGATCTATTCCAGTTTATTTCATTTGCCACAATATCAGTATTCATCCTTGTATACAGTGATCCCTCGATTATCGCGAGGGTTCCATTCCAAGACCCCTCGCGATAATCGATTTTTCGCGATATAGTGGTGCGGAAGTAAAAACACCATCTGCGCATGCGCGCCCTTTATCCATGGCCGCGCATGCGCAGATGGTGTTTTTACTTCCGCACCTGGGAAGACCCAGGGAAGGTTCCTTCCGCCGCCCAGCAGTTGATCTGCTCGGCAGCGCCGCAGCAGCGAGGAGCCGAAGATCCGGGTTCCCCGCCGCCCACGCAAAGGGGAAACCCGGATCTTCGGCTCCTCACTGCTGCGGCGCTGCCGAGCAGATCAGCTGCTGGGCGGCCGAAGGAACCTTCCCTGGGTCTTCCCCGCTGCCCACACGCCGCTCGAGAGCAAGAGGGGGAGAGTTAGAGAAAGAGAGAGAAGGAAAGAAAGAGATGAGAGAGGGAGGAAGAGAGTGTGAGAGAGGAAGAAGCAAGATAGAGAAAGAGAGAGAGAAAGAAAGATGAGAAAGGAAGAGAGTGACGTCATCGGGTGGGAAAATATTTTTAATTAATATTTTTTGAAAAATCGCGATATAGCGTTTCGTGAAGATCGAGATCGCGAAAATCGAGGGATCACTGTACTCTGAAACATTAATTTTGCCTTGAATTCTGATGTTCCAAGGCATCACTAAACTGCTATATCCTGGTTTGCTAAGAGTGCGTAAGCTAAATTTGAAAATAAATAACTGGATCTTTCCCTTCCCTTCTCTTTTCTTTCCCTTCCCTTCCTTTCCTTCTATTTCCTTTCCTTCCATTTATTTTCCTTCCCCCCTTCCCTTCTCCTTTCCCTTCCCTTTCCAGTCCCTTCCCCTTCCCATTCCATTCCATTCTTTTTCCATGTATAACCTCTTATGACCGTGACCAATATTTCAAATTTTTAAAAATTTGAGTTGTGCTATAATTTGAAAAAAATTGCAGCAGTTTTACCCCTCCTGTTTGTATAAAATCTAAATTTCGTGCTTGGGAAACCCGATTTGAATTTTTGAATAATCACCAGAATGTATTTTTTACTAGTTAATTTTAAATTCTGGCCACTTTAGAAATTGCAGTTTTGTTCCTTCAGAACTTTGCTTTAAGAAGATGGCTTTTTACACATTACATTTTGTATCATTTCATCTCTAAGCCAAGAAAAAAACCCACAAGCCAATTCTAGTGATAAACAGTCCTTTCTCCAAACAGTCATTCTCTTTTATGAAGAAAGCACATTTAAAAGGTGTGCAGGATTCATGATATCTCCCCCAAAGTAGTTCAGCCTATTGCTAAAAACGTGTTGAAGAATCAGGCCATTGAAAATCTTCTGTTGAGTAATCTGCAAGACTACTATAATTCAGATAAACATTAGTAACCATGACAACAGGAGCCACAGAATAATGATACAATATTCTAAACCTAAATACATTTGATGTTATTTGGAAGATGAGATGGTAGCCTATTTGGACATCTGTCGAGAAAATACTTTCTAAACACTAGTACTCGGTGCTGCCAGAACTATGTCTGAAAATATGTTATTCAGTCTAAGGAACTGAAAGAATTCAAATTAATGTGAGCTATTGCCACAAATATGATCAACGCAGTAGGAATTTTAATAGTATAATTATTGTGTTGCAACCTGTACTTCAATTATTACAAATAGATTTAAATCATTTTTAAAGGAGAAAGCAAGGGTTCCAATTTATTATTTTCACTTTTCTGCAGAAGAATAAACAATGTGGCTAAATAAATATGCAAAAATATATTTAAAAGACTGTTAATTTTTATGCATAATAAAAAACAATAGTTCTTTTTTTATAAAAAATAAGATGATTTTCCTTCTAACAACAATTTTTAGGGTAAAGTCT
Source organism: Erythrolamprus reginae (assembly GCF_031021105.1). Taxonomy (NCBI): domain Eukaryota; kingdom Metazoa; phylum Chordata; class Lepidosauria; order Squamata; family Dipsadidae; genus Erythrolamprus; species Erythrolamprus reginae. Next base: position 84,296,379 of record NC_091954.1, on the reverse strand, counting down.
TACTTATGTGTGAATTAGTTTCTCCTGAATATATTTTTATAGGGTGTTACAGGTAGTTCTTGATGATTATAATGCAGCCTCCCCAATATGGTCAGAAGTTGGGATAACTGTTAAATGAACCACATCATTTAAAGACCACCCATTCTTCTCTCCCCATTGCAATTTTTAAACAAACATGCAGTCACTAAATGGGGTGTATCAGGAGGGAATAGGCAAGATGCATGCTGTAGCATCTCTGTGGTAGGTTGTAAGGATGAACCACGGTGCTCTAGTAATGACTACTCTGAAGTTGGGTAATAAATATATTTGGGGGATTGAGCCAATAATTGCTATACACTGCACAGAGTCAATTGTTCGTGAGATGTACAGATCAATAAATTTGTTAAATAGACAGTCAGATATAGATAAAATATATTTAGAATTATAAGAATCCTTGGTGCTCTCTCTCTTTTTCATTTTTTACAGAAGTTTCATTATTTAATTCAATTTCAATTCAATTTATTAGATTTGTATGCTGCCCCTCTCCGAAGACTCGGGGCGGCTCACAACAACGATAAAAATATTATAATGGCACAAATCTAATATTAAAAATAACTAAAAACCCTATCATAATTAAAAACCAAACAACACATACATACCAAACATAAATTATAATGAGCCTTTGGGAAAGATGTCTCAAATCCCCCATGCCTGGTGGTATAGGTGGGTCTTAAGTAGTTTACGGAAGACAAGGAGGGTGGGAGCAGTTTTAATCTCCGGGGGGAGTTGATTCCAGAGGGCTGGGGCCACTACAGAGAAGGCTCTTCCCCTGGGGCCTGCCAGACAACATTGTTTAGTCGATGAGACCTGGAGAAGGCCAACTCTGTGGGACCTTATCGGCCGCTGGGATTTGTGCGGTAGCAGGCGGTTCCAGAGGTACTCTGGTCCAATGCCATGTAGGGCTTTAAAGGTCATGACCAACACTTTGAATTGTGACCAGAAACTGATCGGCAGCCAATGCAGGCCATGGAGTGTTGCAGATATGTGGGCGAATCTGGGAAGCCCCATGCTGGCTCTCGCGGCTGCGTTCTGCACGATCTGAAGTTTCCGAACACTTTTCAAAGGTAGCCCCATGTAGAGAGTGTTGCAGTAATCGAACCTCAAGGTGATGAGGGCATGAGTGACTGTGAGCAATGACTCCCTGTCCAAATAGGGCCGCAACTGGTGCACCAGGTGAACCTGGGCAAACGCCCCCTTCGCCATAGCCAAAAGATGATGTTCCAATGTCAGCTGTGGATCGAGGAGGACGCCCAAGTTGCGCACCCTCTCTGAGTAGGTAACTAGGTAACATGGTGCATGTGATAATATAAGAATGCACAGCAATTATGTACACATATACTGTATTTACTAACAACCACTTGCTTTGATATAGTTGATATTTTCTAAGTATGCAAAGATCTGAAAGCAGAAATACTAGCTTGCAAAGCCCTAAAGAGAAGTAACTGCATTTTTCTTTCTCTTTTTTCTTTCTTTTCATACACCTTTTATTTTTATGATTTACATATTACTGGTTGCAGTGAAATAAGAATATAATTATTTATGCCATAGTCTGATGGTGTTTTGGAGCAATGGAATGCTACGGATCCTATGGAAAAGCAAAAGACATGGAAATCTCTTTGGCAGCTATAATGGGATTTAAGAAATTGGACTTCTCTTTCTGAAGTTGGATCTTTGTCCCTCCTTTTGGTAAAAGAAGATCTAAAATATCTTATGATCTTTGGACAGTCTTGCAATGAACATGGAATCAAGCCAAAAGACACTGGAGCCAAATAGGAAAAGCATGTATTTTTCAATCCAAGTTCAAAAAATTGGACTAAATTAGGAACACATATTTCATATTAAATTATATAGTACGATAACTACAATAATTCCTGCAAAATATTTCATTCTCCAATTAAATTTAATAATCAGGTTACTACAAAAACAATATGTGATATTTAATTTTAGATGCCTGTACTCACCAAGTTATTGTATTGTGACCTCTGATTCTGTTTAGCTTTTTGAGGGCACATTTGTGGCAAACCATTATTTCCATTGTCTTGGAAATGCTCATTTTCTGGGTTGGACATATTCTGAGCATGAAGAGGAACTGTGTAATTAATTTACCATATTTTTCAGAGTATAAGATGCACCTTTTCCCCCCAAAGAAAAGCTGAAAATTTGGGTGCCTCTGATACTCCAAATGTAGCTTTTACTAAACTTTTTTCCCAGCCCTAACAAGGTGCTAAAGCGATCTGTACTTTGCTAGCTAAGCGACCTTCCCTTTACCTGCTTTTTTCATTGCTGCTCCTTTTGACAATCAACGAAGCCTTTTTTCAGCTCTAGTGAGGTGCTAATAGTGAAGCAATTCTCTGGGCTTTGCTAACAAGCAATCTTCCTTTTGCCTGTTTTTCTCATTGTTTCTCTCTCTGAAGGGAGAGAGAGAGAAGTAAGTGTTTTAGAAATTGTTTTTTTTAATCTAAAGCCAGGGGATAAAAAGCAAGCATGTGTGCTCAAAACCAGCAAACTAATGTGCTGAAGCTGATCAGGCTAACAACTAGCCAGATGAATACCTGGTAGGCAGATTATTTTTTCCCTGCCCCACCCAAAAACCCCCTGAGATGCATCATATGCTCCAGTGCATCTTATACTCCGAAAAATATGGTATGCATAATATGCAGTAGGAGTGGATTATATTTAACTTCCCTACAGGTTTGTATCACATTGGAAGTGTGCAAAGGGTTCTTTGCCAGTCGCTTTCAAGGAGTGGGGACTGCAGAACTGGGTTTGGGGATGTGGCAAGCCAGCCAACACTATTGGTTCCACGAGCAATGGCAAATTTCCTTCCTTGGTACGGGCAAATCAGTCCAAAATGGCAGCAACCCACCACTAAGACTGACACAGACTTTAGAGGATAATCAGAACTGCAGAAAAAACAATTGCTGCCAATCTGCCTTCCATTGAGGGCCTGGATACTGCACGAGTCAAAAAGAGGGCTGTGAAAATATTTACTGACCCCTCGCATCCTGGACACAAACTGTTTCAACTCCTACCCTCAAATCATCGCTACAGAGCACTGCACACCAAGACAACTAGACACAAGAACAGTTTTTCCCCGAATTCCATCACTCTACTAAACAAATAATTCCCTCAACACTGTCAGACTTTTTACTAAATCTGCACTTCTATTTCTACTAGTTTTTCTCCCTCATCATTCCTATCATCCTTTTCCTCCCACTTAGGACTGTATGACTGTAACTTGTTGCTTGTATCCTAAGATTTTTATTAATATTGATTGTTTCTTCATTGCTTATTTGACCCCTATGACAATCGTTAAGTGATCTATCACATGACTCTTGACAAATGTATCTTTTTCTTTTATGTACGCTGAGAGCATATGCACCAAGACAAATTCCTTGTGTGTCCAATCACACTTGGCCAATACAATTCTATTCTATTCTATTCATGGCATCGGACCAGAATATCTCCAGGACTGCCTTCTGCCGCACGAATCCCAGCGACCGGTTAGGTCCCACAGAGTTGGCCTTCTCCGGGTTCCATCAAGTAAACAATGTCATTTGGCAGGACCCAGGAGAAGAGCCTTCTCTGTGGCGGCCCCGACCCTATGGAACCAGCTCCCCCCAGATATCAGGGTTGCCCCCACCCTCCTTGCCTTTCGTAAGCTCCTTAAAACCCACCTCTGTCGTCAGGCATGGGGGAATTGAAATTTTTCCCTTCCCCCTAGGCTTATAGAATTTATACCTGCTTCTTTGTATGATTGGTCTCTTAAATTGGGTTTTTTTAGATTATTTTTAATATTAGATTTGTTTACATTGTCTTCTTTATTGTTGTTAGCCGCCCCAAGTCTTTGGAGAGGGGCGGCATACAAATCTAATAAATAACATAAATAAATAAAATACATAAATTCTATTCTATTCTATTCTACTCTAATATGCAACAGCAAATAGATAGGGGCATAAATGGGAAGGATGCAATGAAATGGTCTGTGATGTGTAAGGAAACAGCCATAAATGAATGAGATGTTGCAAAGATTGCATACAATATAAGAATGAGATTCCCCCTCTCCCAAGCATACAGGCACTCGGTTCTTGGATCTTAGTCAAGATTGTCAATTGCATGGCACCTCCCTGAGTAGCAATCCTGTAGAGGGCAATAAAGGCAGCAATTGTGAACAGAGTCAGCTACACACAATCACCCTTAACACACAGATTGCACTTTGCAAAGTGTCAAATCAGATTTTTGTTGCTGGTAGACTAGCCTCGGCTATCACATATTGTTAAAAAACAATCAGCCACACAGATTGAAAAAGCCCTTGGGGACAATCTTACAGCTGCAGAAACTATTATTTCCCACACTGTCAGAACTCTCTGCTCTTCTCATAAGGGAATAATGATTTTTAATGTTTTTTAACAATGAACTGTCCTAGTGGTTATATACTGAAATCTAAGCAATGTTATATACATGGGGGTTCTGCATCTTGATGGATATGTACTGTAGAGGTCCTGATTTTAGAAGAAAATATTCCAAGACGTTTCTCAATGAATGCTTCCTAGAATAGTGGCTGGTTTCCAGTTGTGTAATTACTGCAGCTGCATAAACATTTGGGGTCAAAATAAATAATTTTGAACACAAATGTGGGTTTACTCAACTTTTTGATGAAAAAGTCAACAATTCAGTATCTTCTCTCATCCCTTAACTTGAATTTTATCCAGAATGAATCACGGTTCTAATATGAAAGTAATAGTTTCAATGTTTCAAATAACTGTTTCAGGGAGGTTGACCAATCTTTAGGATCTTTACGACCTAATCTCAAGCATAATTCTCAAAACAACTAATCCAACAACAAGGTGGAGGTGATGAAAATGAAGAAAACCTCATTTACAAAGTAGGAGATGCATTCATGGTCAGCCATAAAGGACTTAGATGCCTATATACCAATGCAGAAAGCTTAGGGAATAAACAGATGTACTGTTTGCTAATCAGTTAACAAATGTACACTGGAAGGAACACTTAAACAACTGTTGTGCACATTCAACTTTGTACAGAACAATTCAATGAGAATATTTCATTCATTCAGATGTGTTATTTGAGTGTTCCCTTTATTTTTTTTTAGCAGTATATATAGGACTCATACAACAGTAGTAAGGAGGGGAACTTCCAACCCAACAATGGTTGGAAGCTGACCAAGGAGAGATTCAACCTGGAAATAAGGAAGAACTTCCTGACGGTCAGAGCAATCAACCAATGGAACTGCCTGCCAGGGGAGGTGGTGAACTCCCCAACTCTGGACACCTTCAAGAGGAGATTGGACTTCCATTTGGCTGGGGTGCTGTAGGGATTCCTGCTCAGGCAGGGGGTTGGACTCGATGACCTAACGGTCCCTTTCAACTCTATTAATAAAATAAATTAAAAAAAATTAAAAAAAATACCCTGACATCATTTGGAGACAAATCTGCATCAAGTGGGAGATAACTGGAAACCAATATGAGTTAGTCAAAAATAGATCATGCCAAACAAATCTTATTTCATTATTTGATAAATGACTAAATTAGTGAACCAGTGAACTGCTGTGGACATAGTACACTTGGATTTCAGTAAGACATTTGAAAATGTGGACCACAACCTATTTCTTGCTAAGCTAGGAAAAAATGGGATAGATGGCATCACCACCATATAGATTTATATAATTGACTTACAAACCTCACCCTATGTGCAGTCCTTAATGGAACATCTACATGGAGGGAAGTAAGCATGGGATACTTCTAGCCCAGTACTTAGCTTAGGATCTAGATGAAGGAATAAATGGTGAAATCATCTATTGTTAGATGACACCACGCTTGCAGGAATAGCCAACACCCAAGAAGATAGGCTGAAGATATAGATGGATCTTGACAAACTTGAAAACTGGGTCCTATGTGTTCTGCCAGACTCTCTGGTAGGAGCCTCCCAAAAATTCAAAGGTACAAATTTCAGACACACACACATTTGAAAATTCAAAACAATGTTCTTTATCACAAAATTCAAAATAAACTAAGCACTCTTTTTGTATTGCAAAGAGCATTCGTCCCAAAACAACCTGGTAGTTTGTACAAGTCCATAAGTACTTAGCTTGCAGCTGTGAAGGAAGTCACAGCCCTTCTTCTTCCACGAAGTGAAACATACTTTGCTCTTTTTTGGTTTCAAAGTGGTGGAAAGTCAACAAACAAAGGCCGGAGTCAGCAAGACATTCATGAAACACAATGATCAGATAATTCTCCACAATGGCCAAACCCACATGCTGCTATTTATAGCAGCAGCACAATTACAGCAGCCCCACCCAACCACAGGTGGACTCATTTTCTCTTGTAATAATCCTTCAGTTGTTGCTTCCTATGCATCAGAATCCAGAGATGATACAGATGATTGATCTCCTCCTGGGCTGTCTGCCAAACTCTCCTCCTCCCTGTCACTCAGGCCTCCTTGGTCAGAGGAGACTTCATTGGCAGATTCCACTGGGAGCAAAACAGGCCTGCAGCATGTGGATGTCTCCCCCACATCCACCTGCACATTCCTTGGGGCAGGAGCTGGACCAGAGCTAACCACAACACTGTAAGAAAATGAAATTCAGTGTAGAGAAAAATAAGGTTTTATAATTAGGCAAGAAAAAAAGCAAATGTACCGGTATAGATTAGATGAAACTTGGCTCAATAGCAGTAATTGCAAGAGAGATCTTGAAATCCTAGTGGTTAATCACTTAAATATGGTCAGTAGTGTGTTTTCTGTTTGCGACTTCTGATAAATTACAATCCCCGAAAAATCACTTCATCATTTATTTTACTCAAGCAGGATACATGAATGCAATGCATAGTTTAAAAGTAGCATAGAAGCAGAATTCTATCTCATTAAAAAACCAGCTTTGACTCTGGGTCTGGAAAGCAAGCCAAACGAAGTCATTATCACATTCCTTAGATAACCCCATCTCGTTACTCAAAACATAGCCAGTAGCTCACCAAATAAGAACATAAGAACATAAGAAGAGCCATGCTGAATCAGGCCAAAGCCCATCGAGTCCAGCATTCTGTGTCACACAGTGGCCCACCAATTGTCCATGGGGATTTTGAGCAGAAAGAGAAGGCAAGACCCTCCTTTTCCCCTGACCCCAACAAATGGTACTCAAGGGAATCCTGCCTGCCTCAAGCAACATAGAGGTGGCACATGGACATCCATTTCAATAACCACCGATACCCTTGGCATCCACGAATCTGTCTAATCCTGCCTTGAAGCTATCAAGGCTGACAGCTGTCATGACCTCTTCTGGAAGTGAATTCCATAAACCAACAACCCTCTGGGTGAAGAAATATTTCCCTTGATTTATCCTCACTTTCTTACCTATGAGCTTTAGCGAGTACCCCCTCATCCTAGTATTGTGTGATAGAGAAAAGAATTTTTCTCTATCCACCTTTTCTATTCCATGCATGATTTTATACACTTCGATCAAGTCACCCCTTAAACGCTGTCTTTCAAGGCTGAAAAGACCAAGGCGTTGCAACCTGGTATCATAAGGGAGATGCTCCATTTCCTTGATCATTCTTGTTGCCCTTTTTTTTGCATCTTTTCCGGAAAATACTTTTGTTAGCACAGAAATCCAGCACAGAATATCTTTTGAGGCAGAGATCATGATTTTTAGAACTTCTTTTCAAGCACACAAATGAATGTTGGAACGAACGTTGAGAGTCCATGCTCCCATTTCCCACAACCCTTCCTTTATATCACACCTCAAAGAGATAAGTCTGTAAATTAATACCTTTTACCTTGAAAAATCAAGAAGAGTCAGAATTTTATGAGGTTTGGCAAAAGGTATATATCTGGTGGGATACAAAGAAACAGAGATAACCTTATTTTTACACTATTTTAAATATATTTGTACCTAGTAGTTATATTGTGTTAGACAGTGATTATTAACAATATAAAGATAAACTCCTTCTTTCCTCTTCTACCATTTCTCTTTTTTTCTTCATAGTTTATTTCAAGTTATAATTTTAAAATTTCTATATATTTTTAAATAATAATAATAATAATAATTATTTACAGATTGAAACATGAAATAGAAATATCTCCTCAGTGTGTGTGATCTGAGCGTCTCAAAGATGTGAATTTCTGATGTTCCATCTTGAATTAATGAATTAAGGTTTTATCTATCTATCTATCTATCTATCTATCTATCTATCTATCTATCTATCTATCATCTATCTATCATCTATCTATCATCTATCTATCTTATTTATCTATCTATCTATCTATCTATCTATCTATCTATCTATCTATCTATCTATCTATCTATCTATCCAATTTCAGTTCTATTATCTTCAGACAGCAGCAGGCTGAGATAACACTGAGATAACACTTTATTTCTATTTAAATATTTTGTCCTTGCATCCCTTTGTCACTGTGGTACCTCTACTTATGAATTTAATTCATTCCGTGACCGGGTTCTTAAGTAGAAAAGTTTGTAAGAAGATGCAATTTTTCCCATAGGTATCAATGTAAAAGCAAATAATGTGTGCGATTGGGAAAACCACGGGAGGGTGGAGGCCCTGTTTCCTCCCAGGAGATTCCTAGAGTGGCCCTACGGAGGCTTCTTTATGTCTTTTCCGGCCCCGTTTCTTCCCTGGAGATTCCTAGAGAGGTCCCTCATAGGCTTCTTCCTGCCTTTTCCGGTTACAGTTTCGGAGGCTTGGGTTCGTAAGTGCAAAATGGTTTGTGAGAAGAGGCAAAAAAATCTTGAACACCCAGTTCGTATCTAAAAAAGTTCATAAGTAGAGGCATTCGTAGGTAGAGGTACCACTGTACAGGAGTGTATAGGAATACGATATGCAAATATCATCCATTCTATTTTGCAGTCCAATTCAGTGTTTTCAGTAATGATCTATTTAGTCCAGGCCAGGGGTGGGTTCGGAATTCTGCTACTACTAGTTTGCTGAGGGACATGTCCGGTGTGCGTGTACAGTACTAAAAAAAAAGCTGTGCATGTGCAAAAGCAAAAAACAAGATATCACTGCCAAGAGGGACCGCCTTCTGCTGCATGAATCCCAGCGACCAGTTAGGTCCCACAGAGTGGGTCTTCTCCGGGTCCCGTCAACCAAACAATGTCATTTGGTGAGACCCAGGGGAAGAGCCTTCTCTGTGGCGGCCCTGGCCCTCTGGAACCAACTCCCCCCAGAGATTAGAATTGTCCCCACCCTCCTTGCCTTTCGTAAGCTGCTTAAAACCCACCTCTGCTGCCAGGCATGGGGGAATTGAGATACACTTTCCCCCTAGGCCTTTAAAAAAAATTATGCATGGTATGTCTGTATGTATGATTGGTTTTTATATAATGGGTTTTAACTGTTTTTAGTATTGGATTATACTGTTTTGTTACTGTTGTTAGCCGCCCCGAGTCTGCGGAGAGGGGGGGGCATACAAATCCAATAAATAAATAAACAAACGAACAAACAAACAAACAAATAAATAAATAAAAGTACCAGCTCAGGGGCTTGACAAGCCTGGTTTGCTGCCAGTTCCAGCAACCCAACCCGCCAAGTTCCTAACGGTTCTAGAGAACCAGTCTGAACCTGTTAAATAGATGGGCTCGGCGGCAGAGGTCGCGTGGGCTGTCAGGAGGTCCCGCAGCGATGTCCCTGGCTGCCGAGTGTGGCAGCAACGTTGCTGGTGCTCATTGGGCAGCAAAGTAGAGGGGTTTTTTTTCCGGCGGCAGTAGCGTTAGTGGCGGTGTGGCAATGGGGAAGACCCGGGGGAGGGTTCCCTTGGCTGCGGAGCGTTGAAGAGCTCGCGGTGGCAGCGTGGGCGGTGGAGGGGATTTCGGTGGCCCGAGCAGCAGGGATAACTCAGCGGGGTTTTCCCTGGATTACCTTTTGTTTCCTCGTCGCCAGATGTTAAATCCTTGCAGAATGAAGGACTGCGTTCAATGGTAAATAACTGTTCTTTATTAACGAGGAGTAACGGTTACAGAACTATACAAAAGACAACATGGCCATGCCCGGCAGCTATATATATGCCGGGCTGCCAACCAATCACATTATAGCATTTTCCCGCCCAAGGAATATGGGGCGGATACAATGCCTAACTGTCCTCTGGACACAACAGAACCAGTAGGAACCCACCTTTGGTCCAGACTCCAGGCTAATGTGAAAACAGTCTGATCTGATGCATTGCCCCAAATGAGATTCAGAGCACCGTTGCTCCCTCCTGAACATGATTTTCCAAGGCTGAATGAAAAGTTTAGGAGATGAATTACTGGGTTTATTTTGTTTAAATAAGTTGGGAAAATAAAATGGGCAGGATAAGAATGTGTATGATATATTTGGGGGTCTATCGCTTGCAGTCTTTATTGAATTAAAGATTCTGGAACAAATGTAATTCTTTCCTAAAGTGAATATGCCGTTGTATGTGTTGGAACATTATGGCCTAGTACATAACAGGCCACTCTCCTTAGCCTGGGATGAGATTTTTATGTCTGCCTTGAATCTTATTCTTAAGCCAAGCCACATTACACAACCTTCTAACCATCACCAAGAAAATATTTAATAAGGACAAACAAGCTAAGGAAATTGGAAAAAGAAAAACAAGGCATTTCCAAATGAAAAACTGTAATACATTTTCTCCCTAAACCCTTCTTACATCTGGAACATAACCATCTGGAATTTGTCTTCGCTTCTCATTTCTGCTGTTGAATAATATTCTTCTGTCTCAGTTTTTCCATGGGTGTGTTTTGAAGCCCTACCAGTGAGAGCTAAGCTTTTGCAGAGAAATCTGCAGGTGTCTATTTCATCTTTATTTTCAAAGCAGGAGATTCCTGGTGAGAGGAAGCACCATCCTGGTATAGAGAATAAAATGGCATGTTTTAGATGTGCAGTTTCAGATATTTGGGAAAAAGAAAAAAAGAAAGGGGAAAAACCCAACAAGAAACTTGGATTAGATAACTGTTCAGAAAGAATTTGCTCTTTCTTAAGTTAACAAAACAGTTCTGTTATTTTATTAGTTACTACAAAGAAGGAAGGAAGGAAGAAAGGAAGGAAGGAAGGAAGATATTAAAGTACTTCCCCAACTGAAATCCTCCAAATATGTAGATAATCAACTAAACATGAGCCAACAATGTGCAGCAGCAGCCAAAAAAGCCAATACAATCCTAAGCTGCATCAACAGGGGAATACACTCCAAGACCAGGGAAGTCTACTACACCCTGGTCAGACCACACCTAGAGTACTGTGTTCAGTTCTGGTCACCACACTTCAAAAAAGACATTGAAACTCTGGAGAAGGTGCAGAAAAGAGCAACCAAAATGATCAGGGGTCTAGAAACCCAGACTTACGAAGAGAGACTGCGGGAACTGGGCATGGATAGCCTAGAGAAAAGGAGGGCCAGAGCAGACATGATAGCAGTCTACAGGTATACGAGGGGTTGCCACAGAGAGGAGGGGAACACTTTATTCTCCAGGGCACCGGAGGGCTGGACGAGGAACAACGGCTGGAAGCTGACCAAGGAGAGATTCAACCTGGAAATAAGGAAGAACTTCCTGACAGTCAGAACGATCAACCAGTGGAACAACATACCAGCGGATGTTGTGAACTCCAATACTCTGGACATTTTTAAGAGGAAATTGGACTGCCATTTGGCTGGGATGCTATAGGGTTCCTGCTTAGGCAGGGGGTTGGACTTGATGACCCGCATGGTCCCTTCCAACTCTAACAATCGATCAATCAATCAATCAATCAATCAATCTATTATTTAGATTTGTATGTTTATTTATTATTTAGATTTGTATGCCGCCCCTCTCCGCAGACTTGGGGCGGCTATAATCAATAATGTTCCCATAGACACTACAGGATAAAGAAACAATGCTTTGAAACCAAGGTTAATACTATAAAGACATTAATTTAAAAATATAAAAAATAAAGGAAATGGGGGAGAAGTGTACTTTCAGTTTTGTAAGATTCTATTATTTAACTTTACAATAAAGTAGAATTAGTTCATCTGGTTGTGCTTCCTTTGTACCACCTAGCAAGTCTGATATCAGCCTTGCATATCTGAAAGTATATTTTTCCCTTGTTGCCCTGATGCCCAAGAAATTAGGGAAGGTCCCTTCTAAGACATTTACTATGTCCACATTCCTTCTGTAGGAGTCCCACTATCCCCCTGGTTGTAACTCTTTCCTTGTCTCCCAAAAACATTCCCGGATACCATTGCACCTATACAGTGTCTTGTCCTGGCACAAATAAAGAATCATTAACACCTCTATCAAACTAGAGACTAATAATATGTATACAGTACACCAGGTATAATCCAGATTCCTAAGAGGTCAGTAAGGGGCGAGTACAAGTGCACTAGAGTGCCTTCCGTCCCCTGTCCTATTGCTCTCCTATATCTCCTATTCCTTTCTTCTATTCCTATATCTCTTCTTCTATTCTTTCATTGATATGTTCTATTACTACTTCTTCTTTTCTATTCTTTCTTAGATATATTTTACTATGTATCTCCTCTATAACCTTCATCATGTATTTTTTATATACCCACTAAAACCCTCATTGTGTATTGGACAAAATAAATTAAACAAATAAACAAACAAACAAACAAACAAACAAATAAACAAACAAACAAACAAATAAATAAATAAATATGGGCACTGAACTGGGCTCAGTGCCTTTGAAACAGTTTAATGACTTGATTCTTTATTTGATTGCACATATTTTTATCATTTAAAACTAAGATTCTGATTTGAATTAAATCATTTATCTGTTAAGTTAAATCCGCTATCAGATGTGAATAATGGTAATGAGAGTCAGATAATTTAATGTAATTTAATCAGGGGTGGGTTCTACTTACCTTTCCCACCGATTTGCATGACAACAGAGGTGCAATTTTGCACACATGTCACTTCTAGGAAATGACCCTGGCACTTGCCTGGGCTATCTTGAAAGTGGAAGACAGCAATTATAACTGACTTTTGTGTCAATGGAACAAAATGCAGGCAGTAGCTGCTTTTTTATGTCATTCAATTATCTGATAAATTCCACGTTGTTGGCCTTCAAGGCTATAAACGAAGAGGCTGAAGCACCTTATTTTATCCACAACTTAAACATAGCTTAGATACATCTGGTGCATGAAATAGACATAGCTTCCTTTTGCATGCAAAACAGTTCTGCTTGTCAGGGGATTGATGTAGAAGCAATTTATAAATGGCTCTACAAATCCTGCACCAAATTATCGCCTTAGGTTACTTCTTTGAGATGCTCCTGATATTATTTAGAAACCAATTATTGTAAAGTGCCAATGCAAATCATGCTTTTAGACAGCAGAGACAAAAAAGGGGGGAGGGAGCAATGTAGCACAAATGAACGAAATTATGCAAAATTCCTCCTGAAAAAAAGACCAAATATTAGAAGATTCTAGGAAAAGTTACATGAAGCATCTCTTTATCTGTCTCTCCCTCTTTTACATGCATACTGGTTATCTCCATTGGCTTACCATTATTATTATTATTATTATTATTATTATTATTATTATTATTATTATTCATTGGATTTGTATGCCGCCCCTCTCCGTACACTCGGGGCGGCTAACAACAATTATAAAAACAGCATGTAACAATCAAATACTAAAACAACTAAAAACCCTTGTTATAAAACCAAACATACACACAAACATACCATGTATACAAATCTAAATAAATAAATAAATAAATAAATAAATAAATAAATAAATAAATAAATAAATAAATAAATAAATAAATGTATAAATTGTAAAGGCCTAGGGGGAAGGAATATCTCAGTTCCCCCATGCCTGATGGCAGAGGTGGGTTTTAAGGAGCTTACGAAAGGCGAGGAGGGTGGGGGCAATTCTAATCTCTGTGGGGAGCTGGTTCCAGAGGGCCGGGGCCGCCACAGAGAAGGCTCTTCCCCTGGGTCCCGCCAAACAACATTGTTTAGTTGACGGGCCTTGGAGAAGGCCCACTCTGTGGGACCTAACTGGTCGCTGGGATTCGTGCGGCAGAAGGCGGTCCCGGAGGTAATCTGGTCAGGTGCCTTGTTTGTTATGCTATTATATGCTATAATAATAATTCTGAGAAATTGTCTCACCCCAAAGGGACTAGATCTCCCACCTGTGCCAGCAGAAGGGCCATACTACAGATCCCATCAGCCAAGGAATTTCAACTGAAGGGGTGTCCCATTGTGCCACCTGATTTTTCCGCAAGGACCTAAAGAAATAGAGTCTCTGTTGGGCTTTCCTGACCATCTGGATCGTGTTATTTTTCCAGATGAGATCTTAGGTGAGGTGGGCTCCCAGGAATTTGAAAGAGGACACCATCTCTACACAGCTCCCCTTGATGTAGAATGGGGCAGGTTCCTCTCTCTGCTTCCAGTAGCGTACCACCATTTCCTTTATCTTGCTGGTATTTTTAGTTGCAAGTTGCCCTGACTCTCTGGAACCAACTCCCCCTGGAGATTAGGATTGCCCCCACCCTCCTTGCCTTCCACAAACTCCTTAAAACCCACCTCTGTCATCAGGCATGGAGAAATTGATTCCCCTGGACCGTTTTGGTTTTATGTATGGTTTGTATGAGATGTATGATTGCTTTTTTATATTAAGGGTTTTAAACTGTTTTTACTATTGGATTTGTACTGTTTTGTTGCTGTGAGCCGCTCCGAGTCTCCGGAGAGGGGCAGCATACAAATCTAATAAATAATAATAATAATAATAATAATAATAATAATAATAATAATAATTGCATTGGTCTCTGATCCTAATTCCTTTTTCATTGCTTTTGAGGAGTGAGAATATGATATCCTGAATACTGTCAACCTTTCCATATCTGGGTACTCTTTGATCTTGCCTACAATGAATTTTCTTTATTTTTAATTCAACACCTTTTAAAAATACTGGCCTACCATGATGTGTGCCTGGCAGTTGGGATGTGAAGTCAAGGGGCTAACATATTACAAGCTATAAAGGATTGGCTTGAGAGGGTAACAGAGAAATACCATTTCTCCCCATCTCTACTCTTATAAAAAGTTTGATAAAAAGTTACTTTTATAACTTTCCTATTATTATTATTATTATTATTATTATTATTATTATTATTATTATTATTATTATCATCGTCATTATCATCATCATCATCATCATTATTATTATTATTATTATTATTTATTGGATTTGTATGCTGTTTCTAGTATGAGAATTCAATTTTAATCACCAAAATGACATTTATTTCCTTATGAAAAAAGCAGAAAATGCTCTTCCAAATGCACAATACTTGCAGAGAAATCACTATATTTAAATTCTTTCTAGAGAAGAAGCTTAGCAATTGTTGGAAATCAATAAAAGAAGAACTAACAGTTGTCAAACTGAACATAGAAAAATAATACATTTTTAAAACAACATATAAAACATATAAAAAATAAACATAGAGCAATATATGTGTAACACAAAGAATAACATCCACAAAAATACAATTAATATGAATGATGCCTTATTTGAATTATGTCAAGAATAACCTTATGGGGGGAAATCTTGTTTAAATATTAAATGTGAATACAGTACAACATCTGCTTTTTCCTATCATATATAACACAATTTAACTTCCACTTCCCTTGTCTCTCTTTTGCTGCCATGCGGAAGACCGCACAAAACTTTCTGAGTATGCTAATGCCTTTTATAGGAAAGTGCTTTCAAGTATTTAAAAGCATGAAGAAAATGGCTCTGTTGCAGAATAAGACAATTTAGCACATGGATGAGGAATCTGTGGCCTTTCAGATATTGCTAAGCTACTATACTTGGCATCTCTCATCCTCAGCTGTGCTGCACGAGTACTAGAAGTTGTAGTTCATAACATTCAAAAAGCTACAGATGCCCTACTTTTAATGTAGCAACATCAATGCACAAGATTTAGTCATTGAACTTTTTTTTTTAAAGCATGCATAAAACATGCAGAAATATTCTCTGCAACTCAAAATCTTCCCATCAGGGAGTTTGGGCAATACAACTAAGGTCTTGCATTTCAAAAGAGAGGTCGTATGAGGTTGAAGCTGGATTAAAAAGAATTTAGAGCAGCCCTATATGTGTTGCCGAGAGCTCTTGCCAATGCTATGGATGCTGCTCTCTTTTCTGTTCTTTCTTCTCTACCTCCTCCCTGGCAAAGAGAAGCCAACAACAACTGTGGCCACACAGAGGGAACTCTAGTCTGCTGTACAGCTGCCAGGCCTGGAGGTATTTTTCCAGGAATGGCATCTGTGTTTGTGGCTGACATCTTGGCTGGTTTCTTAGAGCCTTTAGTTTGAACTACTGAGGAATTACTGTTGGAACTGCTGCTGTATGCGGTACACATACGCGCGCACACACACACACTTACACACAAGGAAGGAGGTGGGAGGTGTTGGATGAAAGGAAACATTAATCATGGGGATGTTTTTTTGTAAAAACCAATTAATTCCTGGAGTCAACGGCCATTTTATTGTACAGTCGCACAATATGATCGTTTATGGGGGAAATCTTAGTTTCCATAGCCAGTTTGTTTTGGCAACTAGGAGGGAAGACTCCAATTTGATGTGTGATTGATTGGCCATTGTTTAAAAGATCAGTTCACTGGTTAATAGTTACATTGTTAATGAAGAGTTGGAATAGTGATCTGAAGTCAAGTTGTCCAAATGCCTGCCTGGCATGATACTCTTTCCCCAAATGCCTTTGATACTTATGTAGCATAGCTTTAATACTTTCTATAACAATATTTAACCATAATATACACTGAGATTGTTGTGAGTTTAAGGTGATTTAGACAACTATGTGTTCTCCCGGGCTCTCTGGTAGGAGCCTCCCGAAAATTCTAGGGTACAAATTGCAGACACACACACACACGTTTGAAAATTCAAAACAATGTTCTTTATCACAAAATTCAAAATAAACTAAGCACTCTTTTTGTATTGCAAAGAGCACTCGTCTCAAAACAACCGGGTAGTCTGTACAATTTCCCTTAAGCAGTCATTAAGTACTTAGCTAGCAGCTGTGAAGAAACTTCACACTCCTTCTTCCTCCAATGAAGTGAGAGACACACACACACAAACACACACGTTGCTCTGCTTTGGTTACAAAGACATGAAAAATCAACAAAGTCCAGAAAACAGCAACACACGATTCCTGAAGAACTGCGATCAGATACTCTTTCACAACGGCCAAACCCTGACACATTGTAGTTCTCCTATGCGGACTGGTGGGGAATGGGGGGTAAGGGGGGGAGATGGGACAGCTGCCTCCTGCAGCATCCAGCCAGCCAAAATGGGATGCAGGGATCTGTGTGCAGTCCCCATGCCTTGTTTTCACCTTCCATGACCTCCTCCAGCACTCTGCTGGCTGAAAGTGGGCGCCACACCATTTTGGGCCCATTTTCAGCCTGTTTTGGGTCCAATTTTGGGGTTGTTTTTGGCTGGCAGAGTGCTTCAGGAGGCCATGGTGGGTGAAAATGAGGTACATGACCTGTTTTAGTCACCAGAGGCACATGGGCTGGTCCTTTTATATTTCCAGGCCGACCCTGAGGGCTGGATTTAAGCACTATGTGGGCCAGAGCCAGCCTGCTGGCTTTTAGTTTGTCACATTCGGTTCTAGAATAATAGTTTCTCGCTCCTCTGTAGATTCTTACATGCAACTTAATCCCAAGGAAAATCCTCATGAGGCAAATTTTTGTGAGGCTCAGATTGGTAAATATGGACAGGCAGGGAAAGTGCAGAGTTATGGGAGAATTATAAAGCACATTACATTAATGTAAATGTAAGTTCCAGATCACTGCCAAGACAGTTTCAAAGTAATTCTCAAAGTGTCAAACAAAAAGATAGAAAAACAGACATCTTTATTTTCTGGGAAATAAATTTTTAGCGTCTATATACTAATGGAACTTGAAATGCTCTGAAATATTGGTCTTTTTCATGATATCTTCATGTCAGTCAGAGAATTCATCAGCTTTCAGAGTGAAGGAAACTGAGACCTTCTACGCTCCACTGAGCCTTGGTGGCGCAGTGGTTGGAATGCAGTATGCAAACTGCTTCTGCTGCTGCTGCCTGTAGTTTACCAGTTCAAATCTCACCAGGCTCAAGGTTGACTCAGCCTTCCATCCTTCCGAGGTGGGTAAAATGAGGACCCAGATTGTTGGGGGAAATATGCTGATTCTGTAAACCCCTTAGAGAGGGCTGTAAATCACTGTGAAGCGGTACGTGTCTAAGTGCTATTGCTATAAAATAAGTGGTTTAGGAAACTAGGTTAAAGAGCATGTCAAAAATCTATTAAAATGTGATATTTTTTTTCTTAGAGTACTAAAACGATAAACACTTCTAGTGCTGATTCGACTATGAGCCTGCCAGCTATATTGCCTAACAAATGGTGGTAAGTAACTTGTATTTCTGCTCTGAATAGCAAGTTAGTATTTGTTGTCTATATTTACTGCACTCTTTTCTAAAATCGCCTCTGCATGTTGAGGACCCAGCTTCACAATATCTTGATGCTGTTGAGCCTGTTTTACCACCAAATCAAATCAGATTTGTCACTTGATTAAAATGATTTATTAAGACACTGAAAATAAAATTGATCTGGTTCAGAAACTTAAGAAGACTTAGGGGGAGTTGGCTGCTCACTTGAATAGTGCTCTGGGATAAGCATAAGATTTTTTATTTTCTGTTTTCAGGTGCAGATTACAACATCTTAGAGTTCACCAACAGATATATACAACCAGGGAGAGTCTCAAGCAGAAGCAGAAATTGGCTCATGATATTCTGGGTCCAGCTTTTCAACAAAACCAAATTTAGCACTTTAGAGCAGAAAAAACGGTTCATTTATTTTAATATGAACACATGCCTTTATATCCTTACAAGTTGGAGACAAGTTATTAAAATCCCAAGAGTAATCTGAGGTCCACCAAATGTAATCAGGATGATGATTTATAGAGGAAATAAAGAAACTTGGTAAATTATCAACATATTCAAAAAGAGATATAAATGTTAGTCACATCATTACCAACTCTTCTGGTATTTAGTTCAGCTGACTTTATGTTAAAAGCAATTAGGGTTGCACAATTCATTAATATTGCCTTAGCCACTCTGGAATGAAATGTCCAGCTGAGACATAAAATTATACTGCAGGAATAAGTACATTTTTAACAGTATTTAATGTTTGAGCTTGCAAGCAAAAGCCCTGATTAAAAAAAACAGAGATTTTTCCTTTTACAGGACGATGCCTATCAATAGTATCTTTAATTGGAGTTATAGAGCTATTGTGATCAAATCATTATAACAGTTGAATTTTCCATTTCTAGCTTTCTATATCACACCCAAGGATCTACGTTGCAGTTTTATGTAATTTCTTGGGTTAAATGAGGGATTTGTGAACATTCAAATCCATTAAGATTGAAAATGACAGGCATAACAACTAGAGTTGGTCATAAATGGACTTTTGAAATTAAACTCCACCTAATTCATCAGAGAAATTGAATGGAAGATTTTTTTAAAAACATTTCTGCTGGGGAAGAAGAAACCTACAACAATTTTTCAAAGGCAGGAGTTTTACTTAGCAAAAAAAGTAACATATTCATTTAAGGTTTCATTGGAATTTAATGGAAATGTGGGAAACTACATTATAAAAATGATTGGCATTAAATGACAGAATATTCTGTCTGTTGCAGGCAATCATACATTCACATTTTATCACTTTAACTAAGAAATGATAGAAAAAAATAATTAGATAATTTGTATGCTTAATATTAATTCATTAATAACCATTTTAATGTAGTAGATAAAATTGAGGATTAATTTTAAAAAATTTGCTGGAAGGGAGGGAGGGGGGAAAAGAAGGGAGGAAAGGAAAAAAGGAAAAGAAAAGAAAAGAAGGGAAGGGAGAGAAAGAAGGAAGGAAAAAAGGAAAGAAGGAAGGAAGAGCCTCTGCTAGAGCAAACTATCTCCGGGACCGCCTTCTGCCGCACGAATCCCAGCGACCGATTAAGTCCCACAGAGTTGGCCTTCTCCGGGTCCCGTCGACTAAACAATGTCGTTTGGTGTGGCCCAGGGGAAGAGCCTTCTCTGTGGTGGCCCCGACCCTCTGGAACCAGCTCACCCCTTAGATTAGAACTGCCCCCACACTCCTGGCCTTTCGTAATCTCCTTAAAACCCACCTCTGCTGTCAGGCATGGGGGAACTGAGATAACTTCCCCAGGCCTATACTGTTTATCTATGGTATGTTGTGTGTATGTTTTCTTAAATTATGGGTTTGTAGTTTTAATTATTAGATTTGTATTGTACATTGTTTTTCTATTACTGTTGTGAGCCGCCCCGAGTCTACGGAGAGGGGCAGCGTACAAATTTAATTAAATAATAATAATAATAATAATAATAATAATAATAATAATAACAATAATAATAATAATAATCTGTTCTTAACCAGATGGCTTGTATTATATGTTGCCATATGCATTCTTCGACACCAAATGATATTATAAATGGGTTCCCAATTCCAACAAAATCCCTATGTTTTTTGTAAGGATGTGAATGTGCTAAATTATTATCTATTATGGGTTACCACTAATGATATTATGTGTTACTATCTCTTTCCCACGACCTTCATATCTTTGTTTACAAAGAAGAGACTTTGTATGCTGACTCCAATCCATTTGACAATAGTAATATATTATTATGTCTTTATTTATGAAAGTGGAGAAATGGCTCGTGGAAAGAGAGTTAGGGACTTCCTCTGTATTCCCACCTTTATCTACCACTCTGCTGACTCTGTTTGTTGCCTTCAAATCAATTTTGACCTCTAAGGATTACTTCCTGCAGTTTTCTTGGCAGTATTTTTCGCAAGTGGCTTGCCAGTTCTTTCTTCTTAGAGCTGAATAATTGGCCCACATGGCTGGCTTTCTGCCTAAATTTTCAGTATCCTGATTTCTAGTTTCATGTCTTAACCATGATGTCAGACTGACTCTTTAGAAGAAATGATCTTCTCTTGATGCCAAATACAGTACACTAAGTAGATTTCTGATTGGTGTTTTCTTCATTGGTTAATGATACGATGAGAGAGGACCGCAACAGATCCAGAAGAGAGAAGCAATTATCTTGATTATAAGTATTTAATTTAATGTTTCCAAATGTAAAATAATGCACTTGGGGAAAAGGAATCCTCAATCTGAGTATTGTATTGGCAGTTCTGTGTTAGCAAAACGTCAGAAGAGAAGGATTTAGGGGTAGTGATTTCTGACAGTCTCAAAATGGGTGAACAGTGCAGTCAGGCGGTAGGGAAAGCAAGTAGGATGCTTGGCTGCATGGCTAGAGGTATAACAAGCAGGAAGAGGGAGATTGTGATCCCCTTATATAGAGTGCTGGTGAGACCACATTTGGAATACTGTGTTCAGTTCTGGAGACCTCACCTACAAAAAGATATTGACAAAATTGAACGGGTCCAAAGACGGGCTACAAGAATGGTGGAAGGTCTTAAGCATAAAACATATCAGGAAAGACTTAATGAACTCAATATGTATAGTCTGGAAGACAGAAGGAAAAGGGGGGACATGATCAAAACATTTCAATATGTCAAAGGGTTAAAACAGTCCAGGAGAGAAGTGTTTTTAATAGGAAAGTGAACACAAGAACAAGGGGACACAATCTGAAGTTAGTTGGGGGAAAGATCAAAAGCAACATGAGAAAATATTATTTGACTGAAAGAGTAGTAGATCCTTGGAACAAATTTCCAGCAGACGTGGTTGGTAAATCCACAGTAACTGAATTTAAACATGCCTGGGATAAACATATATCCATCCTAAGATAAAATACAGAAAATAGTATAAGGGCAGACTAGATGGATCATGAGGTCTTTTTCTGCCGTCAGTCTTCTATGTTTCTATGTTTCTATGTTTCTAAGTACTGACATACAATTCAGGCCCTCACCATGAGGAAGGCAATTGAAACACATAGAGACAGAATTGGGAGTGACAATGGGGAGCTTAACTTTTATTGAGACTTTTTTTTTGTTTAGTGCTGACTCAGAAACAAGTCATTCAGCACTTTCCTTCGGGAGTGGGCCAGGGCCCTGAACCTCTGACATTCATACTTTTATCATTTCCTCTTTCCTACTTCTTCATGTGTTGAAAGAGCATTAAAACTGGCAAAGGGAAGTGTGGCATTTCGCTCTGCCATTAGTCATGCATGTGATGTTGTCTAAGCGGTTTGACCAAGAGGGTCAAATTTTATGACTCAAAAAGAATTATATTTGTAATAACAAACAGGACAGAGATTGAAAAATGCTCTCGGATTTCCTGCAAAAATGCAGGCTGTGGTCATTCATTTCTTATTTAATTGGCAATTAACATTAGATTTAACTTCTACAAACTTGGGATAATGTTTTATCAAAATTCAACACTCAGCATTTACATGTAAGAATTCTCTCTTTAGCTACTAACCAGGATCGGTTGCTTTCCAGCTCATCCATTCTTAATTTTTTTGTGCTGTGGACCTTTGGACTCTTTCTCATAAAATATATATTTAAATGCTGAAAATAAAATATAGAAGATATAGTTGTGTTTTTCCTCATCCAAGTTCATGGATGAAATCTATTCATGGACTTTCAAAGGATCTGTGAACCTCAGGTTAAGAACCCCTGAATCTTCCAAACTGTATTATCTATGGAAGTTAAAGTGACTTGGTCACACCATTTTAATCTGATTGCTAAACTTTATCTTTGTGGTTTCTATGCTATATTTATCGTTATTCAAAATGAAGAAAGGCTTTGGATCTTGGATAAGACTGAGAACAGGACCCTTCTGCTATTCATAAACGTTCCTACTATAATGCCAAACAAGACTGGAAGGAAAGCAGAAGTTATAGTCATTCAGTGAATAACAGAGAGCTGCTGCATTCATTTTAGTATGAGTTCTGATGTCCTACTTTTGAATACTAACTTTTATACAGGGGTGGGCTGCTGCCCGGACAGGGGGGAATGCAGTGGGGTAGCAAAAATGGAGCTCCACCCCAGAGCAGCCAATTTGCCCTGAAAGAGGTTGAAAGAAAATGTAGGGCGTCCTGCATAAGCCACGCCCACAGTGTGGTAGTAAAAATTTTGGTAGCCCTTCACTGCTTGTACATGCAGTGTGAAGCCATAGTATTTATTGCTATTTATCACAGTTTGTTTGTTTGTTTGTTTGTTTACTTACTTACTTACTTACTTACTTACTTACTTACTTACTTACTTACTTACTTACTTATTGGATTTGTATGCCGCCCCTCTCCGGAGACTGGGGGCGGCTAACAGCAACAATAAAGCAGTGTACAATAGTAGTCAGATGTTAGAAATAATTAAAAGCCCATTAATATAAAAAAACCATACATACATACATACATACATACATACCATGCATAGAATTGTAAAGGCCTAGGGGGAAGAGGGTCTCAATTCCCCCATGCCTGACGGCAGAGGTGGGTTTTAAGCAGCTTACGAAAGGCAAGGAGGGTGGGGGCAATTCTAATCCCTGGGGGGAGTTGGTTCTAGATGGCCGGGGCCGCCCCAGAGAAGGCTCTTCCCCTGGGTCCCGCCAAGCAACATTCTTTAGTTGACGGGACCCGGAGAAGATCCACTCTGTGGGACCTAACTGGTCGCTGGGATTCGTGCAGCAGAAGGCAGTCCCTGAGATAATCTGGTCCGGTGCCATGAAGGGCTTTATAGGTCATAACCAACACTTTGAATTGTGATCGGAAACTGATCGGCAACCAATGCAGACTGCGGAGTGTTGGTGTAACATGGGCATATTTGCGGAAGCCCATGATTTCTCTCGCAGCTGCATTCTGCACAATCTGAAGTTTCCGAACATTTTTCAAAGGTAGCCCCATGTAGAGAGCGTTACAGTAGTCGAGTTTCGAGGTGATGAGGGCATGAGTGACTGTGAGCAGTGACTCCCGGTCCAAGTAGGGTCGCTGTTTATTTTATTTTATCATTATTTTGGTTTTGTATTGTTTTAACTTTTTAATAATGTATTCTAATTAATTCTCATATAATCCAGTCAAATATGTAGAAATACAGTCAGGCAAAGCCTATATCACAGCAGCACAGAGATGATTAAGTCTGAAGATGCTGTTTTTCACATATTCTAAATCTTTTTCCAATCCTTCATTTATTGAAGGATTCAGGTTTCTGGAAGCAGTGGGAAAATCCCAGAAAGGAATTCTAGACAGAAAAGCAAGAACGCAGGGAATGTAAACATGAAACTGCGTCTAGCTGATGGATTGGGGGGTAAATAAGAAATGGGATCAGGACTTCCTTCCATGAGAGATAATGTTAGGAAGTGATTTTATGGATTTGAAATATTATGGGACATACCCTTCCACAAATTCGGAGAGTATTCTTTCTCAATTACACTAAATAGTTCTAGCTATATTTCTATATATCTCTGGGATCTTGTGCCCTTTGTCATGTTTGACGATTTCTCACTTTTGCACAATATTGCACAGTAAGGAGGGTAAAGTAGAAGAAGCAATGGAAAAAAATAGGAAGGTCAAAGTAAGAGATGACAGATTCCATCTCCTCCATACATTTCTTTGAAATAGGCTAATCATTGCATATTTTTTATTTTATTTTATTTATTTATTTTGTCCAATACACAATAATACACAATGAAAGTTATAGAGGATATAGTAGAGAAGAAGTACGAGATATAGGAGAGACTATAGGATGTTCTGTCTGGGTCACTCCAGAAGCCAATACCAACCCAAAAAGAGAAGCCAGACACACTGGTAAAAGGCAAAGGCAGTTTTATAAAATTCAAGAAAAACACAGGTAACAGAAAATGTCCTTACAAACAGGAAAATGCTGTATCTTCAGATATATCCACGAAGGCCAAAAGTCCATGCATCAATACAGAATTCTTGCTGCCAAGCCAAGGCTGTAGATAGCAGACCTACACCTCCCACGGATCTTCCAAAGCTGCTGGGCCACAAGCCAGGAACAGAGACGCCGAGAAACAAGACAGGATAACACCACTCCAACCTGATAACACTCCACATGGCTTCAAGGGCTTGCCTGCCTTTTAAACCCTGCTGATGAGGACCACACCCAAACCCAGCTGTTTCTAATTCAATGGTGATAATATTTCTTTAACTGCTCCTTTCGTTGCTCTGAACGTCTCTGTCTCATGTCAATGACAGCTTGTGCGTCATCACCTAATGACTCCAAGCTACTGGCTGGGGAGAGCCCCCCCCCCGGGGCTCTCATGCTGTTCTCCTTCATCCCATTTCTGATTTTCCTCTCCCCCGTCCGACTGTTCAGCCCCCTCCTCTGCGCTGTCATCCTCCTCCGGGCATGGAGCCAGCAGAGACACAGCCAGTCCCTGAGCAGCCTCAGGCTGAACCACAACATAGGACAGGGGACGGAAGGCACTCTAGTGCGCTTATGTACGCCCCTTACTGACCTCTTAGGAATCTGGAGAGGTCAACCATGGATAGTCTAAGGGTAAAATGTTGTGGGTTAGGGGATGATACTACGGAGTCCGGTAATGAGTTCCATGCTTCAACAACCCGATTACTAAAGTCATATTTTTTACAGACAAGTTTGGAGCGGTTAATGTTAAGCTTGAATCTGTTGTGTGCTCTTGTGTTGTTGTGGTTGAAGCTGAAGTAGTCTTTGACAGGCAGGACATTGCAACATATGATCTTGTGGGCAATACTTAGATCATGTTTAAGGCGTCGTAGTTCTAAGCTTTCAAGACCCAGGATTGTAAGTCTAGTTTCGTAAGGTATTCTGTTTCGAGTGGAAGAATGAAGGGCTCTTCTTGTGAAGTATCTTTGAACTTTTTCAAGCGTGTTAATGTCTGAGATGTGATATGGGTTCCAAATAGATGAGCTGTATTCGAGGATGGGTCTGGCGAAAGTTTTGTAAGCTCTGGTAAGTAGTGTGAGATTTCCAGAGCAGAAGCTACGTAGGATTAGATTAACAACTCTTGAGGCCTTCTTAGCGATGTTGTTGCAGTGGGCTTTGGCACTTAGATCTTTAGTTATTAGTATCCCGAGGTCCTTGACCAAGTGGGGATTATCTGTGAATGAATTATCTGAAAGCAGAGAGACCTCTGGCTTGGATATCTTAAGCTTTTCTGATTTTCAAACATTAATTGTAAATTAAAGCTAAAGCTTTTTGAGTTTTTGATTTTCACAGATCAACTTATTTTGAATAAACGTTGGCAGATATTTCCAATTCTTTATGTGTTGAACACTCAGGCTATATTGTATCACAAACAAAGTGAGTAGAGTTGGATGACATTTAAAATCAAATGGGGCTTTATATACAGTATGTCCTTTCAAATTTCCTTGCACTAAAAAGGTAATATGTAGAACAGTTGCTTCTTTTAATTTCAGGATAATGTAGATTCCTAATTCTGGTCACTACTACGGTATCACTTTGCAGTGATGTCTTTCCACTGTAAATTGTTAAAATTGCTATAAATGCAGTAACTTGCTTGATGGTTGTGATCTGTGACCAAATAGTACAAATGCCATCTTCCGTGCTAATTTTTTTATTTATTTAGAGCAATGAAAAGGAGCTTTAAGATCATCCAGTCCAACCCTCTGCCCAAAGCAGGAGTCCTTATTCCATCCCAGGTCATTTTTTCTTGAAAGCCTCTAAATGGAACACTCTAAACTCCAGGAGTAATTGTTCTCAGTTTTCTCCGTAGGTTATGTTGTGGTTAGTTCTGGTCCAGCTCCTGCCCCAAGGAATGTGGAGGTGGATGTGGGGGAGACATCCACATGCCGCAGGCCTGTTTTGCTCCCAGTAGAATCTGCTGACAAAGTCTCCTCTGACCAAGGAAGCGTGAGTGACAGGGAAGAGGGGAGTTTGGTAGACAGCCCAGGAGGAGATCAATCATCTGTATCATCCCTGGATTCTGAACAAGAATTAATGACACATCCACGCATGCGTAGAGTGATGCATAGGAGACAACAACTGAAGGATTATTACAAGAGAAAATGAGGCCACCTGTGGTTGGGTGGGGCTGCTGTAATTAGTGCTACAGATAAAAGTGCAGCCTGGTGTTTTAGCCTCATGGCAGTTTATCTGATTCATTGTTTCGTCAAGATTGTGATTTTTGCTGTTCAGGATTGTTTGTGTGGACTCTCTGGACTTTAGAATTGAACTCAATTTCCCAGTTATTGGGTGAGCAATTGGACTGCATTTAACCTGTGCCTTGTGTGTACCAGAAAATCCCTTTGACTTTTAAAAAGGGAGCTGTTTCTGTTTTCCTGTTTATAAAAACCTTTGGGTTTTCCTTTTATCGTGTGGTGTGTGTCTTCCTGGACTAATTACCCTGTAATTACAGAAGGTTGAGACATGCCGGCAGAACAGGTTAGATCTACCTCTTTTAAGCTTCCACTCATTATTTCTTGTCCTGCTCCCAGATGCTATGGAGAATAAATTCCCTCTTCTCTGTGACAGCCCTTCAAGTATATTGGAAGATGGCTATCACACCACCTTAAGCTTTCTCTTCTTAAGGCTAAACATATCTGGTTCCTTTAGCCATTCATCATACAGTTTCCCCCCCTTTATGCACTGTTGTTACTTCATACTTTCTCAAAGGCTTCTCAAAATCTTTTTTTCCTTTTCTTTACTTGCTTACTGAAACCCACTAAATCTGTTATAAAAGGGCTTGGGAAAAATTTAAGTTATTTTTTAATCACAAATGAAAAGCATTACAAAAAATAATTGAATTGTTCTAAATGTCTCCATTTGTGTGTGTACATGTGTGTGCATGTGTATGAGTGCAAATCAATGTTGGTCTTTTATTTGGAAAACTTGAGCATTCCAATGAAAATTAAATACTGTATACAGATATTATGGCATCTAAGCAAAAGTACTAGAAAAAAATCTTTCTCACAACTAGGAGAAAGGCAGAATTAATTAGATTCTGAATCTCTTATGCTGATACATTTGCTTCTGATGTCTTTGACTAGTTTCAAACTCTTTATTAAACAGTGCAGGAAATTTGGCACTGGAAAAAGCCTGCATCTGGATTTTCCTAATAAAAGCAAAGGGAGAAGATGAATGTTAAATCCTTTTATCCATTGTTCAAAAAAGGTCCAATCAGAGATGGGGGGGGGGGGAGAGATCTTTATGTTTACCCTTTCTGGTTTCAATGGTCTTTTAAGGAAGCTTGAAATTCTTTGTCTTTTTTCCTAGTTTTATGCATATGTATATTTGCACCCTATTTGCAGATAGTATATTATTTTCAAAAATACTCCCCCAAACTAAATAATTGCTGATATGCATAACTGCAGATAGCTCTTGCTTAACAACTGTTTTTTCACCAAATTGTTCAAAAGTATAATGGCATTAAACAAAGGAGCTATGATCTGTACCTGAAGTTGTAGCTATTGAAGAGCCCCAGTGTTCATGTGATAAAAATTTGGTTTTTGGCAATCTGCCTACCCTTACAACTGACCAGGGAGGCACTGCAGCAGCTTTCTGCCTACTGCCCCAAGTAATAAAATAATAGAAAGCATGGTTACATAATGTTCTCATTGTCAGAAGCAGCAGAAAAGTTGAACAGCACACTTTTGAAACTTAGCAAGCAA
Source organism: Erythrolamprus reginae (assembly GCF_031021105.1). Classification (NCBI taxonomy): domain Eukaryota; kingdom Metazoa; phylum Chordata; class Lepidosauria; order Squamata; family Dipsadidae; genus Erythrolamprus; species Erythrolamprus reginae. The sequence goes on along the minus strand of NC_091954.1, from coordinate 84,267,736 downwards.
AAGATCTCTCTTTTCTTTTTTCAATTGACTAGAGTGGTAGTCCTTTATTTTAAGAAAAAATATATCTAGCATTCTTTCAAAAGTATGCAAAATACATTTTCAAAATCATATTTTGCACCTCTTCATATAAAGAGGGTGCATAATGCCTGAACGTTTAAAACTCCAGTCAGGAATTTCATGGGTCTCTGTGGTAGCCAAGCCACCCTCTTGCATAGGGGTGGATTCTCATGATCTACATGATAAACATGATCTAAGTATTGCCCACAAGATCATATGTTGCAACATCCTGTCTGTTGGCGACTACTTCAGCTTCAACCACAACAACACAAGAGCACACAACAGATTTAAACTTAATATTAACTGCTCCAAACTTGACTGTATAAAATATGACTTCAGTAACCGAGTTGTCAAAGCGTGGAACTCATTACCGGACTCCATAGTGTCATCCCCAAACCCCCAATACTTTACCCTTAGATTATCTACGGTTGACCTATCCAGATTCCTAAGAGGTCAGTAAGGGGCGAGTACAAGTGCACTAGAATGCCTTCCGTCCCCTGTCCTATTGCTCTCCTATATCTCCTATTCCTTTCTTCTATTCCTATATCTCCTCTTCTATTCTTTCATTGATATGTTCTATTACTATATCTTCTTTTCTATTCTTTCATAGATATATTTTACTATGAGTATCTCCTCTATAACCTTCATCATGTATTTTACTATGTGTATTTAACATATATATATATATGTCACATGTTTAAGCTGAATTTGAAAATTAAGGGAGACTAGGATAGATCTATTTCGGCCTTATTTTGGCCTCATCAGCTAGCCATACCCACTGGGACTTGAACCTGCAACCTTTGCCTTGTAAGGCAGAGAATTATCCTCTAGGCTACAGTATCCAATCCCTTCATATATATATATATATATATATATACAAAGATTGGAACTCCAGCCTGAAGATGGTGAATGTGATTTCACCGAAACGTCGCATAGACATGCAAAACATTACACAGGGCAAAACCCGAACTCAGAACAATCTACATACATATATATATATATATATATATATATATATATATATATATATATATATATATATATATATATATACCCACTAAAGCTCTCATTGTGTATTGGACAAAAAATAAATAAATAAATAAATAAATAAATAAATAAATAAATAAATAAATAAATAAATAAATAAAATTCTAACTTAGCTTGCTGCCGGTTTACTTCCTCTTGTGCAGTGTAGCTGCATAATGGAAAAAAATCCAAAAACTAAAAAAAAAAACACCTAAAAGCAAGAAGGCACCCATACGCACAGTGCCAGAAACTGTGCTGAATTTTAAAAAAATGGAAAAAAGTTCAAAAAAAATCTAAAAACTAAAAATATTTTTTTTTTAAACACAGGGAAATGGTGATACGCATGGACTGGCACCAGGCAAAGCGGTTCCATGATGTCATCACAATGCTACTAGTAGGCCACTACTGGTTTGGGCAAACTGGTCTGAAGCCACCAGCAGAAGCCACCTCTGCTTTTGCAGCTCAGGCCAAAAGGCCAACGCCCAGCAACAAGAGAGGAAAAGAAAAAAAAAATGCCCGCTGGACATTCAAGTGACTTGTATGAATAAGATAGATCATAGCCCTTGACCACATCATCAACATCATCAATAAAGCAATATGAATTATTCATACAGCAAGACTTGTTTCAGCAGAATAGAACACTACTTTAAAACTGAAAGGTCATCAATTTAATCTACCTCTGTGTTGGCTTAGCAATATCATACAGACATATCCTTTAAAAGCAGTTAGTGAGACATCTTTCTGCCATGTTTAATGCAATCTGGCACTAAACCAATGCACTGGAATACCAAATTTCAAAAAAATGTGCTCCGATAACATTTTGCGTTATGAAATACAGTGATTTTATCCAATTAAAAAAATTACTTAGAAAGTTAAGTTTCTGAAATTTATTTATTTATTTATTTATTTATTATTACTGTATTTGGATTTCTAGGCCTCCCTTCTCCAGGGGACTCAAGGCGGTTTACAGCATAAAAAGAATACAAATGTAATACCCAGATTCTAAAAATATTGTAAGAAACCCTCTTTTTTCACTCTGAGATTCTATCAGATGCAAATTTGGTAGGATGGTTCCTCATAGAACTTCTATTCCTTATATTATGATCAGGAAGGATGATCTATTGTTGAAAGAGATAGCGACAATGACCAATGTAGAATTGTAACAATGTACTGTACATGAACTTAAAGGATGGTAGGATGGTATAGGATGGTAATGTCAGCCTCAGACTTCCCCAACAAATACATTGACTGGAAATTCTGGACATTGAAGTTTAGCCTATATGAATGGCATTCACTTTGATCTCTGTTAGTTGACCTCTGGGAATAATTTTCAAATTATTCAAACTCACAGTAAATCAGTGACACTGTTCCAGACTACCAAGATAATGATTTGATTTATTTGTTTATTATGGATCCAAAGCATGGATTATATTTAGTCAAGAGTCCATGTAGATTCATGTTTTAGGTTTGAATCTGTTTTTACAAAAATGTAGAAAGTTATCCTTATCCAACTATTACTATAAAGCAGTAGCCTCCCAAACTTTTTGAGTTTCAGGGATGTGTGCAAATGGGACTTCTGTTTTGGCGGTCAATGAACTGGTATTAGTCCATTATTATTATTATTATTATTATTATTATTATTATTATTATTATTATTATTATTATTTATTGGATTTGTATGCCGCCCCTCTCCGCAGACTCGGGGCGGCTAACAACAGCAGTAAAACAGTACAACAAAATCCAATACTAAAAACAACAACAACAAAAAAGTTAAAAAGCCATTATATAAAAACCAATCATACATACAAACATACCATACATAAAATTGTGAAGGCCTAGGGGGAAAGTGTATCTTAGTTCCCCCGTGCCTGGCGACAGAGGTGGGTTTTAAGCAGCTTACGAAAGACAAGGAGGGTGGGGCAATTCTAATCTCTGGGGGGAGTTGGTTCCAGAGGGTCGGGGCCGCCACAGAGAAGGCTCTTCCTCTGGGTCCCGCCAAGCAACATTGTTTAGTTGATGGGACCCGGAGAAGACCCACTCTGTGGGACCTAACTGGTTGCTGGGATTCGCATGGTCTGAGGTTGGTGACCCCTATTTATAAAGGAACAAATCATTTCCATTTATAACAGAGTTTTGTCAAATTATGAATTTAAGGTACATCCAGGAAATACAATTTCCAGCAAACTAGTTTTTCCCAATATAATGATTTCAGATTGATTGGGATTCTAACTCTCATTATGCTAGCTACATCCCAGAAAAGCTGAAGTTAATGAATTCCACTCTAAATTTTCCATTTTTGTATACAATTCTGGAGTAGTGAGGATAGTGTTGTGTTGTTTAATTATATTCTACAGTCAGAAACCTCTGTTGTAAAAAGGAATTGGATATTATTACAAGAATGCTCATGTTAAAATATTTGCTCTTTTTGAGGACACACAGCTTCAATTTTTGGAAAGTAAAGAGAGTAAAGGCACAGCCAAGTTGCGTCCAACGTCTGCTGACATATTTGCCTGAAGCAAGACTGTGTTCACTCTTCTGCATAATAGGTGGATTAATATCCTCATTTCTCAACACACAACTATGCAGCTAGATGATAAATATAATAAAAAGAACAGGCAGTCTTGAATCTATGTAGAAGATATACAACTGCTTTAATCTGTTTTAACATATATCTCCAGGACAAAAAAAGGGAGGTTAGAATAGAGCAATACACTTACTTCAATCCAATAAAATATGAGTCTATAATTGCATGGAATTTCAGAATTTATTTATTTATTTATTTACTTACCGTACTTACTTACTTACTTACTTATTTATTTATTTAGTTATTGGATTTGTATGCTGCCCCTCTCTGTGGACTCGGGGCGGCTAACAACAGTGACAAAAAACAGAATGTAAAAATCCAATACTACAACAGCTAAAAACCCTTGTTATAAAACCAATCATACATACAAACATACCATGCATAAATTGTAGAAGCCTAGGGGGAAGGATTATCTTAATTCCCCCATGCCTGATGGCAGAGATGGGTTTTGAGGAGCTTACGAAAGGCAAGGAGGGTGGGGGCAATTCTAATCTCTGGGGGGAATTGGTTCCAGAGGGCCAGGGCTGCCACAGAGAAGGCTCTTCCCCTGGGTCCCGCCAAATGACATTGTTTATTTGAAGGGACCTGGAGAAGGCCCACTCTGTGGGACCTAACTGGTCGCTGGGATTCGTGCGGCAGAAGGCGGTCCCTGAGATAATCTGGCCAGGTGCCATGAAGGGCTTTATAGGTCATAACCAACACTTTGATTTGTGACCGGAAACTGATTGGCAACCAATGCAGACTGTGGAGTGTTGGTGTGACATGGGCATGGGTTTATATGCAGTGAAGGGCTACCAAAATGTTTACTACCACTCTGTGGGTATGGCTTATGCAGGATGCCCTGCTTTTTCTTTCAACATATTTCAGTGCAAATTGGGTGCTCTAGGGTGGAGCTTCATTTTTTCTACCCAACTGTATTCCCCCCGCCCCCATCCAGGCAGTAGCCCACCCCTGTTTATATGTTGCAAACTATGTCTATGAGCTGGCTAAAGATGAATAAATGGGAACTAGAAAATACATGCAAAATAAACTCATGAATATTCTGAATGTCTTTAACAAAACAAAGGAGGAGCAGGGGAAGGGATGGGGATAGTGAGGGAGAGAAAGAAGAGGAGGAACGAAGGAAATATTACTTTCATTGGACTTTTAGTCTGCTGTAAAATGAAGACTGGTGTTATCTTTTCAAATTACTTTTAATCAAAGTTACAAACAAAATTGGAGTATGTTAAGATAATGCCATTGGTAGTGCCTGGACTTATTTTTAATGTATAGATTAAATATTTTATTAGCAGATTTGGTAAGAAAAAGGAAGTTTGCTTTGTGGATTTGTGTTTTTTTAGAAAAGTTTATTGTTCGATCTATTGCTGAAAAGTCAAATGTCTCTGTTCAGATTTGAGATGTCTGGATGCTGATGTAATCCTGATGTACCAGACCTTCTACTCAACTGTTTTTAGCTATAGAATTTGAAGAAATCCCATTTGCTATTGCAGTTTCCATCAAATCCCAAAATTATTCACTTCATTTGTTTTTTTTAAAAGACCTTTGTTCTCTCATGTAGTGTTTAGTTTTGGTATCTTTATAGTTCGTATAGTTTACATCTAGTGCAGCAGAGAAACAGTTCTTTTGGTGTGTGTAAACAAATAAATCCCTGGAAACTAAGCCACGGAATATCATCTTCTCATCCTCCATAAATTTAAAGCATTCATAAATTATGCGGTAGAAGTATGTTTAATTTACTAAAGCAAGCTGAAATTCCTAGAACATCGGAAATAATAGTTGTACAACTTCCTTGTCCCAGGATTTTTATGGCATTATCTGTTAAAACATTCAGAACTAAAACAAAACCAAACATAACAAAAATACCAAGGGTAATGCTTAAATTATAAGAAAGATATCCATCTGTTTAGATGAGCATGAAATCCATGTCCAACTTTTAATTTATTATTGCCTAAACTATGTCCTCTGTGAATGTTATTTAGCCAACACAAACTTAGTCTGGCTCGTGTTTATTTTTTTAATATGGCGGCTACTATGGTTTTGAAACTTTTTTCTAGCTTTCTGCTTAGTACATAATTTCCTCTTGAACCTTATGTTTTCTTATAAGAATATATCAATTTGCATAGAATATACAGATCTTATAAAATATGTATAATTTTCCCCAATATAACATCAACCCCAAAAATTAAAATTATCATAATATCAGCACATTTGGTACAGTATAGAGCAGTGAGCTGAAAATCATTTGGCCCGTGCTGGAGCTGAGCTGAAGCAATGGCTCTCATGCTGGCAGATATGACTCCGTAGTGTTGTGGTTAGCTCTGTCCGAGCTCCTGCCCCAAGGACTGTGGATGTGGGGGAGACATCCACATGCTGCAGGCCTGTTTTGCCCCCCCCCCCCATGGAATCTGATGATGAAGGCTCCTCTGACCAAGAAGACATGAGTGACAGGGAGGAGGAGAGTGTGACAGACAGCTCAGAAGGAGATCAATTATCTAGCTCCTCCTTGGATTCAGAACAAGAGTTAGTGATACAGCCACGCATGCGGAGAGAGATGCATAGGCAGCAACAACTGAGAGATTATTATCAAAGAAAATGAGGCCACCTGTGGTTGGGTGGGGCTGTGGTAATTAATGAGGCTGCTATAAATAGCAGCCTGTGGGTTTGGCCATTGTGGAGGATTATCTGATAGTTGTGTTTCGTGACTGCTTTACTGACTTTGACCTTTTGTGTGTTGATTTTTCCCCACTTTGAAACTAAACCAGGGCAAAGTGTGTTTCACTTTGTGAAAGAAGAAGGACTGTGAATTGCCTCACAGCTGCAAGCTAAGTATCACAGAACTGATAAGGGACTTGTACAAATTACCAGTTTGTTAGGAGACGAGTGCTCTTTGCTATACCAAAAGAGGGCTTGGTTTAAGTGAATTTTCATTATAAAGAACATTGTTTTGAATTTTCAAACGTGTGTGTGTGTCTGAACTTTGTACCTGTGAATTTTTGGGAGGATTCTACCAGAGAGCCCGACAGAGCACGTAGGTTCACCATCACGGGTATAGAGTGATAAAAATTAAGAAAGTCAATTGTTCTCTGGAGACTAAATGATACTCCCCCTGATGTCTTTGACTGATTCGTCAAGCCAGTGAAATTTTGAAAATTGGAAAGATAGTAAAGCAGCATTGTGATAGAGACAAAATGATTCATGTGGCTGAGCAGCATTGCAAGGTAAGGCCCCATGTGTGTAATGTTTATACATATATAAAAGAGTTGTGGTTATCATCACAATGCTGCTTTACTATCTTGCCAATTTTCAAAATTTCACTTTTCCTATGGTTACTACTACAGGTCGTCCTTGACTTATGATCACAATTAACCTCAACATGTCTGTTGATAAGTGAAACATTTGTTAAGTGAGTTTGCCACATTTTATGACTCTTCTTGCCAGAGTTGTTAAGTGAATCACTGTTAGGTGCTAAATTAGTCAAACTGTTGTTAAGTAATGGCATGTCCATTGACTTTGCTTGTGATCCTGGGATATTGCAGCAGTCAGAAATATGATTCAATTGGCAAGCATCTGAATTTTGATCGTGTGATCCTGGGGATTCTACAATGGTCAATAAGTATGAAAAATAATTAAAAGTCCCTTTTCAAGTGCCAGATTGATTATAACTCCCTTTTTAGTAGCTGTTGTACGGTCACTAAACAAGCAGAACTACTTGTAGTCAAAACTTCTTGGAAGATGTCAAATCCTTTATGACCTATAAAGCCCCTTCATGGCATCGGGCCAGAATATCTCCGAGACCGCCTTCTGCCGCACGAATCCCAGCGACCGATTAGGTCCCAAAGAGTTGGCCTTCTCTGGGTCCCATCGACTAAGCAATGTCGTCTGGTGGGTCCCAGGAGAAGAGCCTTCTCTGTGGTGGCCCTGACTCTCTGGAACCAACTCCCCCCGGAGATTAGAACTGCCCCCACCCTCCTTGCCTTTCGTAAACTTCTTAAAACCCACCTCTGCTGGTAGGAATGGGGGAACTGAGACATTTCCCCTGGGCCTATACAGTTTATGCATGGTATGTTTGTATGTATGTTTCTTTTTAAATAAGGGGTTTTTAATGACTTTTAATTATTAGATTTGTTATACATTGTACTATTATTGTTGTGAGCTGCCCCGAGTCTACGTAGAGGGGCGGCATACAAATCTAATAAATAATAAAATAATAATAATAATAAATCCTGCTTTACCTGTTTTATAAATGTATTAGTTGAATTAATAATTGATTTTTCGGCTTGTGATTTTCTTTTAAACAGTTTTTTAAACATGCTCTCTGATACAGTTTTAAGTTAACTTTAGTGATATATAGATTTATAGATGTTCAACCTTTTTAAGAGTAAAAAAGTACAACTAAAGACACAGAACTAAATACAGAACTTGGTAAAATAAACAAAAGAATGGCAAATAAAAGAATGGCATGTTCTTCTGCAACCAGATCTTTTCCTCATGCGGAAGAGTTTTGGCTCATTTCTTTTTCCAAAAGAAACTGCAGAGAGAAATTTCTATTTGCATAAAAGATTTTGCAATGTCTTACTTAATACTTTATTTTTCCAATATGTGTGCTAATATGAAGGATTGTACAATGCTGGACCGGTGTCTGCTATTCATTCTAGCTGTTGCCCAACCGTGTATGTTCAGTACTACTACTGGAATGTTTCCACTGCTTCCTATTTCTAGATTTACCCCAGATAAACTAAACAGCAAACCTGGTTTGAAAACTGAACCCAAACAAAATAGATTTGCTATATTTGTTCCGCAAACTATTGCAGGAGAGGCGGAGTAACGACACGGACACAAGAGCTGGGTCATTTTTATTAAAATAAATTTGCATAATTTATTTAATCAAATTATCATAATCAACATAATTAACTAATGACCCTAACGTGGACCCGCAGGGTCAAACAATTGCTTCCGGGGCGGAAAATGACGTATAATAAACTTCCGGGGCAACATATGGGCGTAGCTCCATGCTAATCCAGGTGAGGGACCCCTCCCTCACCTGAGACCATGCCATGCACTTGCATGTGGGAGGTCCCACCGGCTACCCCCTAAAAGGGGAATTAAATGGGCGGGACCCAAAGACAGGTTCCCCCCAACTGCTCAGGTCGCCAATACCACAAGCTTGGAGAGAACCTGTCAATCATCCCCAAAGATGCCCAACGGAGAACACACAGTTGCTAAACCACCACCCAGTTTTCTGCCCCTAACCTGCCTACCCAAATGACCAAAGGTAAGCCAATTAACCTAAACAGGTGCAAGCACCCCCTAACCACTTTATCCATCTCCCCAGTGAGGAATAGGCGAAAAAACGGTCATGGCTAAGGGGCCATACCGCCAAAAATTCCTATTCGGCCCCATAGGGCAACCCATATGAGCTCACTGTAAGATAGGGAGGGCGGGTGGGTGTCTGCTTGAAGTGACGAGTCCAAGTGAAAAGGGAGAGCCTCGGGCCTGCATGCCCTTTTATAGGGCAGGCAGGCCCCGCCCGGACACGTCACTGATCAGGCCACCCTGGCCTGATCATCAGCCGAGATCTCGGCTGAAACCAAGATGGCGGCTACGCCATATGGCCGTTGTCTCCCCGAGCCTCCCGCAAAAGGCACCGGTGGGTGAGTACCACCGGCGCTATTTTCATCTTACCTTTCCTTACAGTAGTTAAATTCCTGAAAAAGTCTTTATGCAAGTTTCTTTGATGTAATTTTTGTTATGTGTGTTTCCTTATGGCATCTACACACTTCTCATTTTGTATATAGCTTTATGAAGCATATCTTTTTCAGATTCCATTATAGATACAAGGAGAGGAAGACAGAGATGAGCAGCCTCCGTTTTGTGCCAGTGTACAAACCCAATCTGTATTGATTTTGTAATGTTACTTAACTAGATTATATCTGTACATTTTGATGTAATTCTGTTTGTTCTTGATGATACATAATTCATATAGGCAGGTTCGATTCTTTCAAATCTCTTCTGTATGTTAATGCAAAATCAAAAAATTATAGGCAAGCAAAATCAGAAATGTTTTCTTCTACAGTGATCATGTAAACGTGTTTATATTGGGAAAAAAGGTTGAAAAACTGAATATATCTGCCTTCTTTTTTTTCAAGAGCAGTATTTGTACTGTATCTATTTCCTTCTTTGCCCTGACCTTGTTAAGAGTAAATTTTGTCCTTGAGTATAGAAACTGTATGGGCTTTTAAAAACAATGCTAGTGGGAATTCCATAATGTTGTCTCAAACAAAGAAAATGAAAGTAGTTTCATTATTTAGGAAAAGGTGAAAGTGCATTGTATGTAAAAATTCAGACGGAGATAAAACAGGTGGAGCAAGATCAATGGAAAGTTCAAAGCTAAGTTTAAATATGTGAAATTCAAGTGAAATATAAGATTTTTCTACGGGGTACGTCATAAATTTTCCTGAGAGTTCACAGCTGGTAAGTTACTAAGCAATATATGTAAGAGTATAATTACATTACCAGAAACCAGTCTAGTAAAGTAAGAAATTTCTTAGACATTTTTATTTTCATTATTCGACATGGAATTCGGATTAAAAGCTCTGCAACTATGGACTCATCCCATTCAAGGAGAAGTCAGAGACAGAAAAATGGTCTTCCTTGGCATAGTTTTATTATTCTTGGACAGTTCTGTACAATCAAAGAAAATTTATTTCAGCTTTTTTGTTCCTGCTCTTTTCCCTAAGAAAGCATTTCCATATAGTAAACAAAGAAATTAGAAACATCTAAAATATACGGATATTTTTTATCAAAGTACTTCCTGTGTTTACAGAAAGGAATAGTTCTAAAACCACAACATAATAATCTGACAAATAACAAAGAAATAATGGGCATGTTTTCAAGACATGCTAAATCATAAAATATTTAAACGAGAAACACAGCACTATGAGGCTCCTACAGACCATCAATTTTATTTATATACCTCCTCATCATCCTGTAAACCTAACTCCACCTTTATTAGCTCTACGGATTTCAAAAGAATAAGAATTTTAATATGAATTGAAATGTTTATTTCATTAAATTGTTTACTGTATGTAACTGCCCATCTGATAACAGTAGCTCTGTGTGATATGGAGGGATTAAAACAATAGCTTCATGAATGGAGTTTGCTTTTTGGACAGTAGATGTGCATATAGACATTGAGTGTATAAATAGACCACAGTCTTGATGTAGTTTCAGAATAGCTCCCAAAGTTACTGCAAAGTTTAAGGTGGAGAATGACATTACAAATTACACAAATGGATGAACATATTAAGTATGCTTAATTAATAGTTTAATCTGAATTAATCTTTCCCAAGAGCCTTTTTCTCTGTTGCTGTCCTTAATTGTTGGCACCAAATACACAATTCAAGAACCAAGTCTGGTTCTCACTCCCGAAAGTTCTATACCTTGGTGTAGAACCCAATTTTTATGGACAGATTTTCTAGAGAGATACACTGATTTTTATTGTAATTGCTGGTCCATCTAGCTCAATATTTTCTACAGCAGGAGAGACAAAATTGCGTGCTGCAGTTTACCCTGCTGGTGAACATTTGTACAGTATATATACTGTAGATAGTTCCAGTTGTAGAAACATTAACCATAAGAAGACATGAGTAGTTTTTAAAAAGAAAATAACATGTTTTTCCAGAAAAATGAATTAAACCATGCGAAAGATAGTATGATCTCAGGATGATTGTTTCAGGCAAACGTTAAAAAAAGGATAAAAGATAATGAACGGACAATATTACTAATGATGCCAGAAGTGAGATATAGCCTTGAGTGTAGTTGCATGGATGAGATACTATACATATCTTCATAATCTCTCTGATTTGTATAAGTAAAGAATAGACAAATGAAAATCTCACTTTTATTATATATGTTCACTATCTTCTCTGGTATGAATAGTGAATTCATCAGCTGTCACCATCAATATCTACTTACCATATTTTTCGCTCAATAAGACGCAGTTTTTTTCCTCCCAAAGTAGGATGAAAAATCAGCCCCGTCTTATGGAGCGAAGATGCAGGCAGGGAGGGGGGGGAGGCGCTGGAGCAGAGGGGGCGTAGGGATGGGGACAGGGGGGGGGAAAATCGTCTGAACGTGGTTCCGAGTTCGGGGTTTGGGGGGGTGCTGGAAAGCCCCCCAGGCCGGCTGCGATCTTTTAAAACAGCAGCGCCGCTTCTCAGCTGACTCCTGAAGCCAAAAGCCAAAGGCGAACTTCCGCGCTTCAGGAGTCAGCTGAGAAGCGGCGCGGCTGTTTTAAAAGATCGCAGACAGCCTGGGGGGCTTCCCAGCACCCCCCAAACCCGCTTCCCAGCTGTTAAGTTATTCTGTTATTGTAATAAATATTTTAGCTCACTTTTTGGCTCAAAATATTTTTTTTCTATTTACCTCCTCTAAAATCTAGGTGCGTCTTATCAGCAGGTGCGTCTTATAGAGCGAAAAATACGGTATACACATTACCTTTTTAACATCTTTAATAAAAGTCAGAAGAACCCTATATGCCTTCTAAGTCAGATTTGGATGGAGCTATGATATTCGGAATAATTTGTGCTTACTGTGAATTTACAAAAAGACAGAAGAAATAATTATTCTTTATCAGAAAGCCTGACTTTGAATTCTTGGTTCCAATATTATCAGAGATATAAAGAATACTTTACATTCTACTTTTTGTTGTATAACATTTCCTCGGTGCTTCTGATTATATAATGATGTTTAAAAAGCTACTATTTATAGGATAAATATACATGAGCAAGCTTCATCCATTATTAAATGTGAGGCCCCATATTCTGAATCTTTGGTTTAATCCATAAATATTGGTTTAGATCTAAGATCAAATGAAATGTAAAATATTTTTCATTATGAAGGGGAAGTTATCAGTTCCTGTCCCATTATGTCTTTTGATCAAACAACATAGGTTCAAGTCTTTATTTTTCCTGATTCTCTTTCATGCTGGTGGTCTTAACTATGACCAAGTTAGATAATATCAGTTTGTTTCTGCATTTATATTCCATAATATTCCAGCTGTTCTGTTGTTCAAGGCTGATTTTTTAAAAAAAGTAATCCTGAAAAATTTTCTTCCCTTTGGGATTGTTTTTTCTGCCACTGACTCCAATTCTTTATTACATGATGATTAAAACAGCTGATTAAATCTGGTCCAGTATCATAAAGAAGAATGTTATTTTATGTAATATGATTTTTTTAAAAAAAAATACTTTATGTTTAGGACTTTATATCTGTATAAACAGCTGCTTGGAAAAAAACATTTTAAAAAATGTTATTGAAAATACTAAAAACAATTCTAAGGCTAATATTAATTATTATTATTCCTCCTGTTTCTGCTAAATGTATAATTATATTCCAATAAGGGTCCTAGGTCTATAAAAGCTGCCTAAATTTACAACCACAACCACAAACACCCACAATCTCAAATCCGTATTGATAAGGAATACAGTACTGCTTTTACAAGTTAGCCAATCTTTAGGAGATCATGTGTTGTGCGTTTCAGATGAACATGGAATTTACTATGGTCTTTACTAATGACAGACTTTAGGATTAATTTACTGATTCATGGTCCCCCCCCATAAGTCAATTTGGAAAAATTATATTAATTGTACATTAATTCATAAAATTTTAAATGTATTTTAAAAGATTAAAATACAATTGAAACTAAATATTTTTTATTTGGAGCTAATGCTTGAGTGTTTAGAAAAAATATATATGGAAATTTGTTTTTATATATAAATAACTGCAGCAAGACTATTATATACAATCATAGAATCATAAAGTTTGAAGGGACCTCCAGGGTCATCAGGTTCAACCCCCTGCTCAATGCAGGATTCACTAAACCATTCCAGAAAGATGATTGTCCAGTCTCTCTTTGAAGACCTCCAGTGAAGGCGAGCTCGCCACCTCCTGTGGCAAACTATTCCACTGGTTTATCACCCTTACCATTAGAAAGTTTTTCTGATATCTAATCTAAATCTACTCCCTTGCAGTTTTACTCTATTGTTTCTAGTCCTTCCAGGTGCTAATGAGAACAATGCTGATCCCTCTGCTCTGTGACAGCCCTTCAGATATTTGTAGACAGCTATCAAATCTCCTCTCAGTCTTCTCCTTTGCAGACTAAACATCCCGAGATCCTTTAACCGTTCCTCATAGGACATGGTTTCCAGACCACTCCCCATCCTTGTAACTCTCCTTTGAACTTGCTCTAGTTTATCAATGTCCTTTTTAAATTGGGGCCACCAGAACTGAACACAGTATTCAAAGTGTGGTCATACCAAAGTACTGTAGAGAGGAATAATTATTTCACGTGAGCAAGATTCTATGCCTTTTTGTGTTTGCCTTTATACTCAAAGTAGAAAAGTTTAATAATACTCATAACAGAAGATTGGTTGATGAAATTTGCAGAGATGGCTAAATTAACTTTTTTTGCTTAGAGGGTAAACAATTTCTATCTTTATGGATGACTAAATACCCCTTGTAGACTTCTTGAATAAAATGGAAAAAATGTAATAATAATTTGTGGTTTTGATACTTAGAAAATAAAGGATAATAAAAAAGAATAAACTTTCTTTTGGAATCATAGAATAAGATAATTTTGTACACTAATAGGCTTTAAATTTACTGCAAAGCAAATTAGAAAACTTTTTTTCTTGCTGCACTTTTGTCTTTTTTCCTTTCTTTGTTTTTTTCTTTTCTTTCTTTTCTGCTTTTTTCCTTTTTCCTTTTCATTTGTATTTGATTTATATAACCTGGGTCTATAAACTAGATAAATTACAATCAGATGGATTATTTTTGAATTGCAGCCAACGTATGAAGCAAAAAACTTCTTATGAGATTAGTGTAGTTAGATGATCAGCAATATAGTTTTGTTTAATAGCCATGGATACATGAGAGTGATTCTTCAATGTATTAAATATATTAAAGTTATATCCCTGTTAATTGGTTAGTTTGAGAAATGCCTTGTGTATTTTTCATTATGCTGACTGCTCTTGGATTGTAATAAATATTTACTTAGATATGTTAATTAATATGACCCTGATAATCACAACTGGATTTTTTTTGAAAACAATCAATTTAAAAATAGATTGTTTATGAAACTGGTGTTAATTAATATAATCAAACTATTTCCAAGAATACGCATGTCCCTGTTTTGAAATCCGTGAAGAATTTTTACTGTTTGATAACAGTGTAGACATTTGATAATCCAAGACAGATTGCGTAGGTACCAAATATTCATGAGTTGAAATTATGTATTTAACGCTACTAAATGTTCTATGAACTTAAAATAAATTGGCACTTTTGAAGAAGTTAATTAGCACAATCATTTGCATAAAATTGTTGCATTCCATTATATACACTCAGCAGCCTATAGATCTGAAAAGAGATCTGAATTTTTTGGTTGGAACCCAATTTGATCATGGTTAGGAGTGTTGGTGACCGGAGTTCCTACTGTATTCTGTTTCATTAGCTATTTAGTTTGAGAGCTGCAAAATCATATATCTTTACTTCCCTTGAGGGGGGAAAAAAGAGAAATGAATTAAAATAGCATTCTATCTCAACACAACCCATTCATCAGCTATTGCAAGCAATGTCAGATCTACAGGGACATTTTAGAATCATTAAAATAATTGATTGTTAGATTTTTTTGGGGGGGGAACCCAAGCAATCTAGTGCACTTTCTCTGTAATAACATCCTCAAATTATCACTTTCTTTGATAATTATTGAAGAGTTGCTTTGAAGTGAGATGTGCAGCAAACAAACAAGCAAACTCTATGGACAGCACATTTATCACCTTCTCAAGCAATCTGTTCCATTGTCAAGCAGTGACTGAATTTTTCCCTTTTGTTTTTCAGCCCCAATCTCCTTTTTTATATTTTGTATCCACTACACAAGGTCCTACTTGCTTGTATAGCAAGAAATAAATTTGATCCATAATCTATGTGACATCCTTTCAAATATTTGGCAATGGCAATTATATCAATTCTTAACAATGTTTTCGGAGGCTAAATGATTAAGAGGTGCAAAAATTGTATTGTAAAACCATGTTGGATGTGATGGATTTCTCCTAATTATATTTGGATATTGTTCTGCTGGGCTCTTTGGTAGGAGCCTCCCAAAAATTCAAGGGTACAAATTTCAGACGCACACACACGTTTGAAAATTCAAAACAATGTTCTTTATCACAAAATTCAAAATAAACTAAGCACGCTTTTTGTATTGCAAAGAGCACTCGTCCCAAAACAACGGGGTAGTCTGTACAATTTCCCTTAAGCAGTCATTAAGTACTTAGCTAGCAGCTGTGAAGAAACTTCACACCCCTTCTTCTTTCAACAAAGTGAGAAGTGAAACCAAACTGCTTTGGTTTCAAAGGCATGAAAAATCAACAAACAAAGTCAAGAAAACAGCAACACATGATTCCTGAACAACTGCGATCAGATACTCTTTCACAATGGCCAAACCCACACGCTGCTATTTATAGCAGCAGCCCTAATTACTGGAGCCCCACCCAAGCACAGGTGGCCTCATTTTCTCTTGTACTAATCCTTCAGTTGTTGTCTCCTATACATCACTCTACGCATGCATGGATGTGTCATTAATTCTTGTTCAGAATCCAAGGATGATACAGATGACTGATCTCCTCCTGGGCTGTCTGCCAAACTCCCCTCTTCCCTGTCACTCATGCTTCCTTGGTCAGAGGAGGCTTCATCGGCAGATTCCATTGGGAACAAAATAGGCCTGAGGCATGTGGATGTCTCCCCCACATCCACCTGCACATTCCTTGGGGCAGGAGCTGGGCCAGAGCTAACCACAACAGATGTAAATTTCCATTTCCAGTCAAAAGAGTAAACATCCTGCCTTGTATTATTTAAGATTACTAAATCTTGATTTTCAGCTCAGTTATGGAGTGTTTTAACTGAGTTATCTATTTAGGGTATCCTTCAATCAAGGTTACTCACATATGGTGTGAGATGAACAGCAAAAGCAATTTCAGCAAGCGACAGTGCTTGTTGTCTTTAATCTTGGTGACACATTGCTATGGAACTAGAGCTACATTGTAAGGTATGCTTAGAGGAATTCTAAAGCAGGAATGAGGAAAACATTGTTTTAAACTTTTTATTATTGTTTTGTTTATTTTCTAAACTATCTAAATGTTTACATTCTATGGAACTGTCTTTACCAGCAACAGAGTGTTAAATATTGACAAAATGGAAAACCAGTATAAACTTTGCATGATTTACTATGTGATCATTTTCATAACAATCTAATGGGTTGTATAAGAGCTACAACTTTTAATAATAAAGTAAATAAAATATCATATGTTTTCTTAGAAATACTACCATTAGTTGGAAATAATGCCATGTAAATACACATGCCATCCTGTTGCAAAAATTAAGGCGAATTAAAATGCAGATTACCTTGATTTTTGCTAATAAGTTTTCTATCAAATACTTTTGCTGTAAATTTCCCAATGTAACATATAACTTATTATTTTTAAACTATTCAGTGGCCATTTTCCCAAAAAACTGGAAAATAATAGGTTATGGAAGTGTGGATATTTACGAGATATTTTTGATGCTCTGATTCACACTGTTGCGAAATTTAAATGGGACAAAACATTTTTATTTATTCCTATCAGTATTTGTATTAGGATTTTCTTATTTTAAATTCAATTTCTGATAACTGCCATAGAAAGGAAGGATACAGTAAGGCAGAAATTCTGTTGCACCACATTAATTGAATACGTTTTATAAAAGTCATGCAAAGGCATTTCAAGGTTTATTTTTTTCTGGTATTTTTCTACAGCCAAACTCAAAGTAAGGGTATAGATGAGCAAAATGTATTTTTAAGGAGCTGCTGGGAGCGAGGGAAGAATATTTCACCTGCTGGTGTTTTAAGTCTACCTGGAGAATAATTTGGCTTTTACAATGCCTGTGTTCCATTTTGGTAGGACTTTTATGAGTCTATAGTTGGTTTCCATCCTGTTGGAGAATAGCTTAGTTGTTTATCAAACAGAAACAATATTTTGAAGACATTACTAACTCTAATTATTCACCTTTATGAATAACTCATAATGCATGGAATACTTTTAGCAATTAATCCAGGTAATTTGATGTTTAATCATACATATCAAAATGATGAATACACCAGTGGCTTAATTGCTCTGTGGATCAGGAAAGATGCTGTTGTTTTATTGGGTTATGGAAAACAAACACCTCATGAAATCTAAAAACTACACAACCTCAAACAACACCAAGGCATTACAGTCTCTCTCTGTGGGAGAGAGAGAGAGAGAGAGAGACGGGTGATGGTGGTGAGAGATTTTATAGGGTATACAACCCTGGTTCCCAATGTGGGGCCTATGCCTCACCCTGGGGGGGGGGCAATTTGATTTTTAATAAGGGCAATTGGAACTTTGTCTAAACCAAGTTAATGGCCTTTTAGGTTTTCTCCATCTGAGTAGCAGTTCACTTTTTGAATAGTAAAAATTATATGTCACAGGGGGAAGGCATCAGGATTTTAGCGATGCTTAAGTGGGGCATGGGCAAATTTTTTTTACATATATTTCCTAATCAGTTCATTTCTTTCATTTCTTTCATTATATCAATATATCATTTCTGCTTTAATGAATCAAAATCAATTTGAATCATATCATTCCATTATTTTTGCAAAAAGTATCTTCATTAGAAAGATCAGTGTATTAATATTCTTTCCTAATCTAGATATTTTCCACTGCCGTTCTTAGTGAGATAATCTTCCCTAATCTATAAATTCCACTGCCAATCCCAGTGTAATTATCTTCCCTAATCTATGTGTCACTGTCATATCAGTGCAATAACCTTTCCTATTCTAATTGCTTTCACTGCTAAAAGCAGTGCAATAATCTTCCCTAATATATATATTTCCCTAATCTATATATTTGCCCTAATTCTATATATCTTCCACTATCAAACTCAGTGTGATAATCTTCCCTAATTTATTCAATTTAACTCTTCTTGATTTCATCTGTCTTTCCCTATGATGCCTAACATAATTAATACTAATTATTATCCCATATTAATCTTGCTCCTAATACTATATCTATCTTACCCTTTCCTTCCCCCCTTCTTTCTATTTTATTTATCACCATAAATCAGATACTCAATTTATAATTAAAAAAGATATATCCAAATTAGTAGTCATCCATAAATAATCATAGCCATTTTCAATTATCTCATCCATATTGAGCATGATAATCATAACTATTTTCAATTTTCTCATTCATAAACCATTAAATTTCCTCCGCTCGTGCAATTCTTCCATTTTAACATTTTATATCTCTTGCTTATAAATGTATGTATATATATAAATATATAAATATATATATATTGCAATAATAAACTCCAATAAGATTAAAATTCCAATTCATTATGCATACGTATTTCTTTTTATAGTTTATAATTTTATGGGAGAAAAAAACCCCATCCTCTTCCTTGTCTTTATAAGTGCTAATAACTTTTAGTGTTTTCTGGATTTTCTTGAAGTGTTTAATTTCAGGTTATATTATCCAATGTGTTTTCAATGAAATCAAACAGTCCAATCAGATCAAATCAAATATAATTAGTTCAGAGCAGTTAATTTAATCTTGAATATTTTCTTCCTTCCATGCCATAGCTGATCAACTTCTCATAGCCAGTCAGTGTGAAAGCCAGATATATAGAAATCAAACAGATAATGTCAAAGATTTTAAGCAAGTAACAAGCTGCTATGTTTCCTCCGGCCACACAATGGCGCTAGATAACATTTTCCCCCCATCTCTTTTCCGGGTAGTTCTTTCCAACCCTTTCCAGTTGTTGATGGTTTCTTCTTCCTGTGTTCTCGTTCCTCTTTGTTTATATATAAAAAGAAAAGAATAGCTTCCACAACAAAAGTTTAGGGTTCCAAATTCAAAAGGGCAAGTTTAAAAGAAAACCCATTTAGTAGGAAAAAAATCCAATGATGGGCAATTCACTACTTATTAAAGCTTTTGCTTGAATGCCTTCTGGCACAGATAGCTGCTTACTTCAATCTGCGGCAATTTTAGTTCCGTCCACAAACCATTCGAAGACCAAAGGTCCAAAATCCCTTTCAGGCACTCTCAGCCACCACCAACAGCTGGATATCTCTTTCCTTCTCTCCAGGTACTCCACCAACTCTTTCCAGATGTAACCATTCGGCTTCCATCCTGGCATCGTGTTGTCTCCATGGCTGTGTCAGCTCAGGCATGGCTGCCGGGCGGCTTCACCACAGCCAGTGCGAGAGGCCAGTTTGCCTGGCGGGGCATGCCGGACCCTGCCAGGCCCCTGGCAGCGTCCCAAGCATTACTCTCCCTGCAGGAGAGATCTGGTCTGGTCCAAAAGTACCAGAATCCTCGGGCAATAGGAATTCAAGGCCATTCCCAAGGGAGAAGGAATGACCTCATTGCTACGGCCATCAGACCCCGCCCTTCTCTCAAGGAAAGGTTTCTGAGGATGTAATATATACTTGGAAATATATACTTCTGAGGAAATATATACTTCTGAGGAAATATATACTTGGGGCTACATTCTGTATGAAGATAGAGAGTCTCTGGATTAAACATAATGCTCAAAGCCATTGTAAGAGGAATAGCTTACTAAAAATAAGATTTGTATTCCAAAAAAATCTTCCCAAAGCATGCTAAAGGCACTCATTTGTGTCCTCTTATGTTTGTTCTTTTGCTTAAGTCTTATCTGTTCTGCTCAAATTTTTTACAACATCTCATTGTCATGTTGCCAGACATTGGCTTTCAAGAGGGCCTGAGAAAACAGTTTTATTGTTGTCCTTATTAGTACAGGATTATTATTCATGATATTCTTTGGAACAGCCAACTGTAATTCAACACATCTGGATGAATAGAAAGATGTTTTTGGACAAGAAAAATCAATCTGATGCCTTTCTAGTGTTTAATAAAAGAGGAGAAATGAAATAGGATACCTGACTAGTAATCATGCTTCTTGGAGTTGTAGCCCGAAAGATTAGGGGAGCAATGCAAAATCAATTGCTATTGTGGAGCCATTTGCTATAGTTTCATTTCTCCTTTTACTATTGTTATTTCATCCCATTGTTCTTCCTTTTAAAAAAAATCATTAAAATAGCCTTTCTTCATTAAATTTTAAGTCTTCATTAAATTTTCCATTCTAAATCAATATTTTGAAAAAATCCTAATTTAAAGTGAGATTAATGTAACACTACCTACCTAATAAAACTCACTGGTGAAAAAAGTGAGGTTCTACATTAAAGCAAGAAAAATCAAATGCACAATTATGGTATAGGTGGAACCTGGCTAAAGTGTAGTAACTGTGAGAGGGATCTTGGAGTCCTAGTAGACCACTTAAATATAAGTTAGCTGTATGCTGCAGCTACCAAATATCCAAAGCCGTCCTAGGCTGCATTAACATAAGATCACATGAAAGTCTAATAACACTTTATAATGCCCTGGTAAGACCACACTTGGAATAATTCATCGCACTTTGGTTGCCATGTTATTAAAATGATGTTGAGACTCTAGAAAAAAATGCATATAAGAATAAAAAGATGATTAGAGGACTGGAGTCTAAAACAGGAAAAATGGTTGCAGCAAGTATGTCTAGTTTAATGAAAAGATGAACTTGGGGTAACATGGTAGCAGTGTTCCAATATCTAAGAGTTTGCCTTTTTCAATCATTTTTGACTCTCAGATCTATACATCTAAGCACTCCTTTTTATTTTCTATATCATCTGTTGCATTATCTTGAAATACATAGAATGTGGACCCACATAAGTTCAATGTATCATGAATGAATGAATGAATGAATGAATAAGTAAGTAAACAAACAAGCATCAAGTCATTTCCATGCATTATCATGCAAGGAAAATGTCTTGAAATGTATAATATACCATCAAAGTTGAAAATGGGGACTATAATGTACTAAAATTTATTTATCAGGCTGCTCAGTTTGAATTAAATGAATTGATAAATTTAAACAAAATTGTTTCTTCCTGGGAAAAGATTCTCCTGCAGGTTGCCAATTTGCTTCCATGTGCAATTCAGGGTGTTAATTGTCACATTTAAAGCCCTTCATGGCTTGGGACCAGGTTAGCTGAGGGGGAAGACTTAGGACCAGATTACCTACAAGACTGTCATGTATCCCAGCAATTGGTTAGGTCCCACTGATTCGGCCTTCACGAGACCCCCATCAGCCAGGCAATGTCATCTGGCAGGGCCTAAGGGAAGAGCGTTCTTTGTGGAGCTCTGGCCCTTTGGAATCAACTCCCTCCAGAGATGTGTACCACCCACACCCTCTTGGCCTTTTGTACGGCCCTGAAGACCCATTTCTGCCAACAGGCATGGGGGGCATGAGTGTTAAGAACTAACTCCAGCTGATGACATGAATGGATAAATCTAGTTGGATTAATATGAATGATTGTGTTTTTTTTAGGTAAATGGGATTTTAGAATTTTTAAAGAATTTTTAATATTAGATTTCTCACACGTTTTGTATTTATATTTATTTTGTTGTAAGCCATGCTGAGTCAGTGGAGAAAGGCAGCATAAAAATCTAAATAAAAATCTAAATGAATGAATGAATGAATGAATGAATGAATGAATGAATGAATGAATGAATGAATGTTGTGAGCTCCATCCTCTAGGGCAGTGTTTCCCAACCTTGGCAACTTGAAGATATTTGGACTTCAACTCCCAGAATTCCCGAGCCAGCGAATGCTGGCTGTGGAATTCTGGGAGTTGAAGTCCAGATATCTTGAAGTTGCCAAGGTTGGGAAACTCTGCTCTAGGGAGATACGTCTGATGGGACCCAGAAGAATGGTCTTCTCCATGGTGGCTCCCTCTCTCTGTCCTTGAACATCATTTCCCCAGATATTAGATTGATCTCTATTCTAACACTCTTCTGGCTTGTATGAATATATAGTGTCAGCAGGATGGGAGTAAGTAGGGGGGACTATTATTTTTATTTTATTATTTTATATTATTATTATTATTATTAATTTTTATATAATGCTTTTATATTCCTGTAAGCTCCCTTGAGTCGCCCTGTGTGAGTGGGCGGCAGTACAAATTTTCTAAATAAATAAATGCTGACAAGTTGTTGGTGCCCAACTCTCAATCCCTTGTCCATAAGGACTCTATGACTGTTATACATGCAAGAATGGGGCATATTCAGGGGTGGGCTCCAGCCAGAACGCTAAATTGGGCTTGCGCCACGGCTCGTGAGTGCTTGTGGGGCCAGCACAATTTTGCTTCTGCACCTGTGGAGAAATCAAAATTGCGCACGGAGCCGCAGGTAGGCCTGTGTTTCCGCATGTGCAGAAGCAAAAAAAAGTCGCCGAAACACGGGGCCACCTGCAGGTCTGTGCACAATTTTGCTTTCTCCATAGGTGCAGAAACAAAATTGCACTGGCCCCGCAAGCACTCACGAACCGTGGCGGTGAGCCCAATTTAATGTTCCAGCTAGCAGCCCACCCCTGGGCTTAACATTTATTTATTTACTTACTTACTTACTTACTTACTTACTTACTTACTTACTTACTTACTTACTTACTTACTTACTTACTTACTTACTTATTTATCAGATTTGTATGCCGCCCCTCTCCGTAGACTCGCAACACAATAAAACAGGTCATAACAAATCTAATAATTTACAATTTAAAATATTTTAAAAACCCCATTATTAAGCAGACATACATACAAACATACCATACATAAATTGTATAGGCCCGGGGGAGATATCTCAGTTCCCCCATGCCTGATGACAAAGGTGGGTTTTGAGGAGTTTACGAAAGGCAAGGAGGATAGGAGCAGTTCTAATCTCTGGGGGGAGCTGGTTCCAGAGAGTCGGGGCCGCCACAGAGAAGGCTCTTCCTCTGGGGCCCACTAACCGACATTGTTTAGTTGACGGGACCCGGAGAAGGCCCACTCTGTGGGACCTAATCGGTCACTGGGATTCATGCAGCAGAAGGCGGTCTCGGAGATATTATGGTCCGATGCCATGAAGGGCTTTATAGGTCATAACCAACACTTTGAATTGTGACCGGAAATTGATCGGCAACCAATGCAGACTGCGGAGTGTTGGTGCAACATGGGCATACCTGGGGAAGCCTATGACTGCTCTCTCAGCTGCATTCTGCACGATCTGAAGTTTCCGAACACTTTTCAAAGGTAGCCCCATAACATTACTTTTTCAGTCCTGTCATAACTTTGAATACTCACTAAACAAGACAGTTAAATGATTTTATTTATTTATTTTATTTATTTATTTTGTCCAATACACAATGAGGGTTTTAGTGGGTATATATCTATATACACATAGTAAAATACATGATGAAGGTTATAGAGGAGATACTCATAGTAAAATATATCTAAGAAAGAATAGAAAAGAAGGTATAGTAATAGAACATATCAATGAAAGAATAGAAGAAGTGATATAGGAATAGAAGAAAGGTATAGGAGATATAGGAGAGCAATAGGACAGGGGACGGAAGGCACTCTAGTGCACTTGTACTCGCCCCTTACTGACCTCTTAGGAATCTGGATAGGTCAACCGTAGATAATCTAAGGGTAAAGTGTTGGGGGTTTGGGGATGACACTATGGAGTCCGGTAATGAGTTCCACGCTTCGACAACTCAGTTACTGAAGTCATATTTTTTACAGTCAAGTTTGGAGTGGTTAATATTAAGTTTAAATCTGTTGTGTGCTCTTGTGTTGTTGTGGTTGAAGCTGAAGTAGTCGCCGACAGGCAGGACGTTGCAGCATATGATCTTGTGGGCAATACTTAGATCTTGTTTAAGGCGTCTTAGTTCTAAACTTTATAGGCCCAGGATTGAAAGTCTAATCTCGTAGGGTATTCTGTTTCGAGTGGAGGAGTGAAGGGCTCTTCTGCTGAAGTATCTTTGGACATTTTCAAAGGTGTTAATGTCTGAGATGCGATATGGGTTCCAAACAGATGAGCTGTATTCGAGGATGGGTCTGATGATTACCTGTAGGTTGTAATGTTTGAGAGCCCTGTGCATCTGGAGTGCGCTTGGGAACTTTCAAGAGAAAAAATGGATGCTGAATTCTAAATTCTTCCCAAATGGCCCCTGGCTCCTTTCTCTTTCAAGTCCTTTGGTATGCAGTATGAAACCTGGGAAATGACCAGGGCAATACCTGGGATGGCTTTTCAGTAGCCTGGAGTTATGCATCTCACTCTAGCAGTCCGCAACACATATTTGTTATAACAAAAAATAAGAATGTAATCCTTGTAGTATTATACTATTCTGAGTCTTGAAAAGACCAATAAATCTAAAGAGAAAACTGGATGAATATCAGAAACATTAAAGAAAGTTAATCAAACTTTTTTTCATTTTCTTCTTAATAAAAAAAATCTGGCATAGGCTGGAATGTTGTTGTTTCCCCCCCACCCCCTAAATTATGTTTCTGTTTCTGGTTCTTTGATTTAATATTTAATTTACCTTTCATGTACTGAGAATCCAGACACAGCATTAAACACATGAAAATCAACAGAATGTGAAGTTTTATCATTTATTCCCACCAGATCTTGATATTTGAAGCAAACATTCACATAAGTGTTTGCAGATTGAACGTTTTATTAGAGGTCCATACCAGTCAGCATCATAATATAGTCAAAAAGAAATGTGCACTGCACCAAAAGAATATATGAATGTGAACCCACACCCAGCAAGCTACATGTCTGGAGATTTTCTGTTGCAAAACACCATTTATTTTGTATTGCTTGGCGTATAAAGCAAGAATGTGATTTTTAAAAATAAATAAATGAAATAGATGGATTCCACTAGAATGACTGCTGTTCTCTTTGAAATTTTTGAATAAATCATTTCCTTTCTGTTGGGATTTGATTGAAAGGGAAGCCAATAATAAACCAAACCAAAACAATAAAAAAAATCATCAATGAAAGGTTAATGAAACAGCATTTATGCAGTCTGAGGATCATACGAAAGTAGCATTCACTTCATCTGAGACATGCTTTGAAAATGGAAAAAGAGCAGACTACAATGATCTTGTAAACAAGTAGCAATGCACTGAAAATGTATACATAAATGGTAATAAGGTCTTTGCCTCAAACAACATTTTGCTCCATGGAAAATTGGCCAAAGAATATATTTTTTCTAGAGGATTTAAAATGCAGTATATTGATATGTTTCTTCCAATAGCAACAATTAAAATATTCTTCCTTGAAATCAGGTTGCAGGGATTATATTTTATTGACTCATACTGTTTTGAGCAATTGTTAAATGCAAAAAGAAAGAACTGCTCACATGCACTAAAGTATAATGTATCCAATATCAAAGAATCTAGTTTAACACCATTTACTATTTTCGTTGTTATTCTCTGAATCTATTCCAGTTCTGGTGAATCTTTGTAAAAATATGGTGTTGTGAACTGAACATACCGTGTTTCCCCGAAAATAAGACACTGTCTTATATTAATTTTTGCTCCAAAAGTTGTGCTACATCTTATTTTCGGGGGGTGCCTTATATTTCTCAAATAAGACAAATTCACAGGCAGAAAAGCTGACACCCCCAAAGAAAGTGTACCATACGGTACACTGATTACGGTACGGTACCTGTCACTATGGCACCCACACACACAAACGATGGCACTTATATGGTACAACAGTATACTCCCGCTATTGCAGCTTCCAGCCACCAGAGGAACTACAGTCTACGCACTGTAGTGGAGACTGTAATGGCGGTGAGACAGCAGCAGACTGTGTCTGCTGTACTGGACGGTACAAAGCGATGGAAGGAGCCAGCAGGGGATGCCACATTATTACTGTACCGTTATGAACAGCTTTGAATGGTACCGTATGTTTTTCCACCGTACCGTATGTAAACCTGACTACGCCTTATTTTCGGGGGTGCCTTATATTAGCAAATTCTGCAAAACCTCTGACATGCCTTACTTTCGGGGTACGTCTTATTTTCGGGGAAACAGGGTAGTACTTGAAGTGATCAAAGGAAATCAAAGAGGACAATTACTGTTACTTTCCTTAATTTAAAATTCCTCTTTGCATTTGTTCTCTTTGCAGCTGTATTACTTGGCTGGCTGATCCTCAGATTTGTAATCAACCAATATTGTTTTTGCAAGTGCTTTTAGCAAGATCCCATCACCCTACACCAGTGCATTTGACTTTTGCAACTTAATGGAAGAAATTAGCCCTCATTTCTGTTTAATTTCATCCTGCTAGTTGCAGCACATTATTCCTGTGCTGACAGACTAAAGGGATATTTAGCTAAGCTGTTTCTTTAAGAGATTGCATTGGGGAATGTAGCTGGAGATTGCACTCTGGGTAATGTAGTCTGTGACATGTGACACCATCTATGTGTTCTTAAAGGCCATCAAGCTATACCTAGGCTGCTGGATAATTATGCTATGCTCTCCAACAACCATTTTAAAGTCTTACAAAGAGCCATGCACCAGCCTGCAGCTAGAAGAAATGAATTTCTTTTCACCTACGTGTAATGGGACAGATTATGGACATAAGATCTGAGGAATTTCATCTTAGTAAGACTATGATATGGAGATACCAAACAATAAATGTAATCTGTATGATTTACCGATTTGTCTGGAGTTTTATCTGACTGAGAAAAGCATTTCTAAGCTTGGATCAGAACAATTCCAATCTATTAAGATCATTTTGAATTTTATTTCTTGCCTCATCCACCCTACTTTATACTATCTCACTGTTGTTATACATTTTTTTCTGTTTCTTTTCAATTGTTAATGAAAATATTGAGCAGTAGGAGCCAACAACTAGTCCTTGAGAGTAGTCCTCAGTGGATACTTCTTTTTAATTTTATGAGCATTCTTTGATCTATTAATCTTTGTTCAGTTACATCACTTTCCGGGTGTTTTTCCTTCCATAGTTGCATCATTCTTTTAAAAAATCCCCTGGCTGTTGTTTCTGTCTGATAGTAATATTTGATGATTTCTTAATTTTCTTCGGGTGTCCAAGTTTTGCGCTTTAGTTCCAGTCGCTTTAAAATTACACATCTTGGATCCCTGGTAGTAACAACTTAGCCAGACTCCAGGAGCCATATCATCTGATGCGATCCTTGTTCACCGACACAATGCGGAATTTTGTTAATTTCTTCTCATCATTATTGATGGTAGATGCCTGGGTTGGTTCATGGTGATTAAATCACTACTGATCTAAAGATGGTAGTTATTTTGTTCCAGGCCTACGCAGATGGAAAACCAAGGAAGAATCCCATCCAATGCTCTTTTAAATCAAACTCTTATATAAGAAGCAGCATTTTACAAACATTATGGTTCATCTTGGCCGCTTTCCCAGTGAAAGCACAGAAAAGATAAGAGTCGCCACTGATCAAAGCAAATTAAAATTCCAGAGGTGAGCTAAATGTTTTCTGAGTCATACAGACACACTTACAATTTCTCTAGATGTTCAGCAGACAGGGGGATTTCTAATCCATGAATTTTAGCAGAGAAATAGCAGTATGCTAGCGTAGTATGTCTGGAAGCCCCAAACCTCAAACTGACTCCATTGCCAATGTTGGAACTCCACCCCGATTTTCACATGAGACCATCCTTAAATACATATTGGGAGTGGTCAACAATTCCATAGAGTTAAAAACTACAGATTAATTCTTTTTCCCATACAAGTATTCTTGTCTTTTTCTTAGTTTTCTAAAGTGGGCGTCTAATGAGTCAAACATTACCATCCTTGGCATATCTGCCCCCTCTGATGGTCCCCCAGGTTCATCCATCCCTCACTCTCACTCTCTGCATCAGCTGGCAAAACCATTGGCCCAGGGTGCCAAGATGGGCCTGGCTCATCCTCCTCAGAATCTATCATTACCAGAGTTGGTCGAGGACAACTCGCAACAGTATAACTGTAGGAAACACACAGGCCCAGCCACCGCAGCTACTTGCCTGTTTGCTGGCAGAAAGCAGGATAAAGGATTATTATTATTATTATTATTATTATTATTATTATTATTATTATCATCATCTACGAGACCGCCTTCTGCCGCACGAATCCCAGCGGCCGGTTAGGTCCCACAGAGTTGGTCTCCTCTGGGTCCTGTCAACTAAACAATGTCGTTTGGCGGGACCCAGGGTAAGAGCCTTCTCTGTGGTGGCTCTGACCCTTTGGAATCAGCTCCCTCCATAGATTAGAACTGCCCCCACCCTCCTTGTCTTTCGTAAACTCCTTAAAACCCACCTCTGTCATCAAGCGTGGGGGAACTGAAACATCTCCCCCTACCTATGTAGTTTTTTGTGTATGATATGACTGTATGTATGTTTTCATATATTGGGGTTTCTTGTTTTTTTTTAGTCTTTTTAAATGTATTATTGTTATTTTAGATTCTAACTATTAGATTTGTTACTATATATTGTTTTTATCATTGCTGTAAGCCGCCCTAAGTCTACGGAGAGGGGCGGCATACAAATCTATTATTATTATTATTATTATTATTATTATTATTATTATTATTATTATTATTATCATTATTATTTATCATCATCATCATCATCATCTCCAGAATATAATTTATAGAGAAGTAGGTCTTTTTATTTAATATTTTTTCAGCATTGTTCATACAGTCCAGGGCAAGCCCTTTAACAAAGGATTGTTGCTAACCTGAAGTCCTCAACATTTGTACTATCATATTTTGTCTATTCAGATAGATGGCCTAGTAGTCCAATGTGTGTGACCATCATGTTTAAGTATATAAATTTACTGCAATGACTGGAGGAATATTAATTCATTAGAAATTCAGTTATAACCCATATTTTGGTGGGTCTCCGAAAAGAAAACTAGTGTTTGGAAATAAATAACCATACAAACTAAGAGAAGATATAATCTTCAACTGAGGCTTGCTGCGGATTCTCAATATGATAGAAACTCAGTGCAAGAAAACATGCAAGATTTCTTTTACCTTTAATAGACAGAAGCCTATTTTGATTTTCCAGTCACATCCTCTACTCAGGTTATTTGTGCTTCAAGATGCCAAGCTGCCCCATCTCTTTCCCACTTGTTCTCGATATAAGAGAAACCCGCTTGTGAGCTATTATGCAAAGTGCCTGATTTTCCCTCCCCCCAACCAATATTCTAAACTATTTTGTAATATAACTGTTTTCTACCTGAAATGATTATTGGCTTATATACAGGAACTGCTCTGTTTCTAGCCCCTACCTCTTTCCTAATGCAAAGGAAGATTTTTATGGATATTGACAGCTTATTTTCCTATGAGAGTCCTGCTGGCATCTGCCTTTTCACTGACTGGTAACCTTTGGTCTTCTGTCATCTTTGATTCCCCACCATAGTCCTCTGTGTTGGGTATACAAATCCTGCTTGACATTCCCATCCTCATTTTCATCACACTTCCAGACTCTGCCCTGCTTTGCTTTGTGGATTTTAAACTGTTTTTCAAAAGCATTCTGTAGCATTCCTCAAAAGCTTTCTGCACTATTAATGCTGTCCAATCCATCTCACTTGCCTCATTCCTCACAATCCTCATTGTGTTTTCAACAACTGGAACTGTCTAGATCCATCTTAGTCATCAGCTATTCTATATATTCCCCAGTTCTTCTCCAAGTTCTCTTGCTAATTTAAAATTGTGGCTCAAAGTCCAGTCTACCATGTCTGGAATTTCTCTTCTATCTCAAACACTTCCCAGCTGAAATTAAATTTATCTCTAAAACCTAAAATATAGTTATCTGCAAACACAAAACTCATGTATCTTCATAGATACATAAACAACCAGCAAGAAGCAATCGCTGATTCCAGAATAACAATATGTTTCACTATATGAAACTAATCAACTAAAGAATAGCAAAGTCACCATTATAACTACAGAACGGGGTTATAAAATGCCAAAAAAGAAAGCCACTGAAATACCAAAGTGGAAAATTTGACTTGAAAATAAAATAAAAAACTATGAGAGAATGTCAGCAACTTAAAATACTTGAAAAGAAAACTAAAGAACAAAAAGCTGAAAAAATGGTTTGTACAAAAAATACAACCTACAAGAAAAAAACAATAATGGAAGTCATGGAAGAAATAAAACAACATGTAATAGCAATAGCAAAAAAAAAAAAAAGATACGAAGCACGAATAAAACAATATAGTGAAAATGTCCAGTTCAGAAGAAACCAATACCTCTTCTACTGATTCTTTGATGAAAATCGAGTCCAAACTAATGTTCACTCATGTAAAGAAAAAGCTTTGAACTTTTGGAAAGAACTGTGGGAAAACCCAGTGGAATACAAAAAAACTGCCTTCTGGATCAAAGATATTCAACAACAACAACAAAATGTAAAATATTATAATAACAACTAACATGGTTGCAAAACAAGCAAGGAAGGTCAAGAATTGAAGTGAATCTGGCCTGCATGGATACAGGATAAAACACCTGATCATCCTCCATCATAACATGATAAAATATTTTGGCCTTTTCCACTGTATCTAATCTGTATCTTTGTTTGTGCCAAACCAACCGAAAACCATTCCTCTTTCAATCAATCTCTTTGTCAATAATTAATATTCTCTTCTCAGGTCTTTCTGGAAACTTGCTCCTTTCCCTTATATTTAATTGTAGTACAGTGGTACCTCATCTTATGAACGCCTCTTCTAACAAACTTTTCAAGATACGAACCCGGTGTTTAAGATTTTTTTGCCTCTTCTTCCGAACTATTTTCACCTTACGAACCCGAGCAGCTGCTGCTGGGATGAAGGGGTTTCTTTTTTCCCCTTTTTTGAAGAAAGAAAAAGGAGGGGCTGCTTGGAGTAGGAAACATTTTGCAGAGAACAAGGTGCTTGCAAAGGAACTGAAAGGGTGTCTTTTTAAGAAAGAAAAGGGAGGAGGGAGGGGCAGCTTGGGGGAGGAAAAATTTTGCAGAGAACAACGTGCTTGCAAAGGAACTGAAAGGGTGTCTTTTTAAGAAAGAAAAGGGAGGAGGAAGGGGCAGCTTGGGGGAGGAAATTTTTTGCAGAGAACAATGTGCTTGCAAAGGAACTGAAACGGTGTCTTTTGAAGAAAGAAAAGGGAGGGGTGCCCCCCTTGCCTTTCTTCCTTCCCACTCACCCTTTAGCCTAGCTTTGCTTCTTCCACCCGCCCCCTTTAGCTGCTCCTCCCTGCCCTCTGTTCGCCTCCCTTCTAAAGTTTGGGGTTTTCCTGAAGGATTTTCACGCATTATTTGCTTTTACATTGATTCCTATGGGAAACATTGTTTCATCTTATGAACTTTTCACCTTACGAACCTCCTCCTGGAACCAATTAAGTTCGTATGATAAGGTACCACTGTATTCCTTAACTTTTGCAAAATTTCTGTTCTAAATGATTTCTTTGGGAAAATATATAAAGCTTCATTTCTTAATGCAGCTTTATAGCTTTTGTAGTTGGAATAAAGTATATACCAAATATCCTGACTCAGATTAGCCCTATTTTTAATGAAATGCTTTGAGAGAAGATTATTGGAGGAAATGAGTACAGATGCTGAAGAGCACATGAAATCTTTTCCCCTGAATGAAATTATACTTGGGAAAGGCCACCTCCGCCCAAGATTCTTTTTGAATATCCTCTACTATAATGGTTAGAATTCTTTCTTTTTTCTTTATTGGCCAAGTGTGATTGGACACACAAGGAATTTGTCTTGGTGCATATGCTCTAAGTGTACATAAAAGAAAAGATACATTGTCAAGAATCATGTGGTATAGCACTTAATGATTGACATAGGGGTCAAATAAGCAATGAAGAAACAATCAATATTAATAAAAATCTTAGGATACAAGCAGCAAGTACAGTCATACAGTCCTAAGTGGGAGGAAAAAGATGATAGAATGATGAGAAAAAAATAGTAGAAATAGAAGTGCAGACTTAGTACAAAGTTTGACAGTGTTGAGGGAATTATTTGTTTAGTAGAGTGATGGCGTTCGGGAAAAAACTGTTCTTGTGTCTAGTTGTTTTGGTGTGCAGTTCTCTATAGTGGCGTTTTGAGGGTAGGAGTTAAAACAGTTTGTGTCCAGGATGCGAGGGGTCAGTAAATATTTTCACTGCCCTCTTTTTGATTTGTGCAGTACAGTGATCCCCCGGTTATTGCGTTCCCGACCATTGTGAACAGGCTAATTTGCAATTTTTCAACACGGAAGTAAAAAACACCATCTGCGCATGCACGGCCTTTTTTTCTATGGCCACGCATGCGTAGATGGCGCCGGGCAGATCAGCTGCTGGGCGGCTTCCCTGGGTCTTCCCCCTCTTGCTGGCGGGAGGGCGAGAAGCCCCCCCCAGCACCCGCTCGCCCGCCGTTCGCCCGCCCTTCACCCGGCCACCCGCCGTTCGCTTGCTGCTCGCCCGGCCACCCGGGTTCGTTTGGCTTGAGGGCTCAGTTGGGAAGGTGCGCGGGTGTTTTAAAACGTCGCCGCCGACATGGGGGGCTTGCTAGCACCCCCCCAAACCCGGGTTGGGGGTTCGGGGGGGTGCTAGTGAGCCCCCCATGTCGGCGGCGACGTTTTAAAACACCCGCGCGCCTTCCCAACTGAGCCCTCAAGCCAAGCGCAGAAGTTCGCCTTTGGCGCTTGGCTTGAGGGCTCAGTTGGGAAGGCGCACGGGTGTTTTAAAACGTCGCCGCCGACATGGGGGGCTCGCTAGCACCCCCCCAAACCCGGGTTGGGGGTTCGGGGGGGTGCTAGCGAGCCCCCCATGTCGGCGGCGACGTTTTAAAACACCCGCGCGCCTTCCCAACTGAGCCCTCAAGCCAAGCGCAGAAGTTCGCCTTTGGCGCTTGGCTTGAGGGCTCAGTTGGGAAGCCGCGCGGGTGCTTTAAAACGTCGCCGCCGGCATGGGGGGCTTCCTAGCAGCCCCCGGACCCCCAACCTTGGAACGGCGGGCGCGGCAGCAGCGAGGAGTTTGCGTGGGCGGCGGGGAAACCCCAATCTTCGGCTCCTCGCTGCTGCGGCGGAAGTAAAAACACCATCTGCGCATGCGCAGATGGTGTTTTTACTTCCGCAGCGCTACTTCGCGAAAACCCGCTCGTTGCGGGGGGTCCTGGAACGGAACCCTCGCAATGATCGGGGGATCACTGTATACAGATCATCAATGGAAAGCAGGTTGGCAGCAATTGTTTTTTCTGCAGTTCTGATTATCCTCTGAAGTCTGTGTCAGGGTCTTGTTGGGTTGCAGAACCAAACCAGACAGTTATAGAGGTGCCGATGACAGACTCATTGATTTCTCTGTAGAACTGTATGAGCAGCTCCTTGGGCAGTTTGAGCTTCCTGAGCTGCCGCAGAAAGAACATTCTTTGTTGTGCTTTTTTGATGATGGTTTTGATGTTAATGATCATCTTCTGTGGTCTTCTCCTCCACAATTTCATAAAGCTGTACAGTGTTTAAATACAATCATTTTTACAGTCTTAATGTTTTACTCTTCCTGATAGAGGAAGCATTCCCACCCTTGCATGTACAGTGGAACCATTCCTGAAACACAGTATATTTAGTCATACAATATACAATGACTGGTTTGTGTAAATAAAACTGGTCATACAACATGCAACCATAACAACCATAACCATACGTTTTGTGATATTTGGTTTTTATGCTGCATTATGGATGTATTTTGGGAATCCAGGCCATATGGTTTAATTTTGATTCAAAATGTTCTGCAAACCTAGGAAATAAGCTATGTATGTGAATGCGTGTGTTTACAAAAGCATCAATATTCAATGTTTAAAACTGTCCAGATGATTTGATGTTTCTCTGAAATATGACACCAGATGTTATCGCTCAGATTTAAAAATCAAAACTGATTTTTTTTTTAAAAAAAAAAAATCCTCTATTTTTTTCCAACCTAATATGAATGCAATTCTTGAGTTAGGGTTGATAGTGATTATCTCTTCATGAGATTGTTTTGTATGCCCATGTCACACCAACACTCCGCAGTCTGCATTGGTTGCCGATCAGTTTCCGGTCACAATTCAAAGTGTTGGTTATGACCTATAAAGCCCTTCATGGCACCGGACCAGAATATCTCCGGGACCGCCTTCTGCCGCACGAATCCCAGCGACCAGTTAGGTCCCACAGAGTTGGCCTTCTCCGGGTCCCGTCAACTAAACAATGTCATTTGGCGGGACCCAGGGGAAGAGCCTTCTCTGTGGCGGCCCCGACCCTTTGGAATCAACTCCCCCCAGATATCAGAGTTGCCCCCACCCTCCTAGCCTTTCGTAAGCTCCTTAAAACCCACCTCTGTCGTCAGGCATGGGGGAATTGACATGTTCCTTCCCCCCTAGGCTTATAAAATTTATGTATGGTATGCTAGTGTGTATGATTGGTTTTAACTTGTGGTGTTTTAAAATTAATTTAAATATTGGATTTGTTTACATTGTATGGCGATTGCTGTGAGCCGCCCCGAGTCTGCGGAGAGGGGCGGCATACAAATCTGATTAATAAATAAATAAATAAATAAATCTTTTAAATAATTGAAATATACTATTGATCACTTCCATCTATATATTGACTGCAATCACCCAAAAACCATTATTGACTAGTGCATATTGAATATTACAATTAAATTTGAAAAGTTGTTGGATATAGGCGTTTAAAAAAAAGCACAAGCACAGTCAATGCCTTGTGGTTTTTGCTAAATATCTATATCCAATAACTTTTCAAATTTTTGTAACTTGGTCAGCAGCTGATAAAAATCATTAATTTGCATTAGGATGTCAAAACATATGTGATGTCACTTCCCTCTCTTATAGAAACATAGAAGATTGATGGCAGAAAAAAAACATGGTCCATCTAGTCCACCCTTATACTGTTTGCTCTATTTTATCTTACGATGGATTTATGTTTATCCCAGGCATGTTTAAATTCAGTAACTATGGATATACCAACTACATCTGCTGGAAGTTTGTTCGAAGCATCTACTACTCTGTCAGTAAAATAATATTTTCTCACGTTGCTTCTGATCTTTCCCCCAACTAATCATTGGCGAAAATATTCTGGTATTAATCAAATACTTGTTGTTGTTATGGAATTGACAGTGAAGGTATTGATTTTTTTTTTTAGGATTGACTATCAACAGTAAAAGAACCAGCAGTCAAAAATATGCCACCACCTTCTTGACAACCTTCCCCATAAAGGGAAGATTGGAGACTGGACGATAGAGTAGCAATGAAAGCCTTAGAAAAGATATTGAGAGGGTGTGCATACTTACAGAGGTGGGTTCCTCTCTCTTTCGCTAGTTCGCCCAAACCGGTAACAACCCACTGGCGATGTCACAATGATGTTACAGAACCAGTTCAGTTGCTGCTGGTCCATGGATGCCACCATCTTTTTTTTAAAAAAAATTATTTGGAGGGAATTTGGGGGGTGTTCAGTTCCCCCCCCCTGTGCCTAAGCTGAAGCCACATTTCCAGCACTGTGCATGCATTGCCATCTTGTTTTTATTATTATTATTATTATTATTATTATTATTATTATTATTTATTATTTATTTATTTATTAGATTTGTATGCCGCCCCTCTCCGAAGACTCGGGGCGGCTCACAACAGAAATAAAAACAATATAGCAGTGGAACAAATCTAATATTAAAAAACATATAAAACCTTATCATTATTTAAAACAAACAAACAAACAAACAGCACATTCATACCAAACATAAAACAGAGTATAAAAAAAAAGCCTGGGGTAAAAGTGTCTCAACTCCCCCATGCCTGCTGGTATAAGTGAGTCTTGAGTAGTTTACGAAAGACAGGGAGGGTGGGGGCAGTTCTAATCTCCGGGGGGGGGAGTTGGTTTCAGAGGGCCGGGGCTGCCACAGAGAAGGATCTTCCCTGTGGCCTGCCAAACGACATTGTTTAGTCGATGGGACCTGGAGAAGGCCAACTCTGTGGGACCTTATCGGTCGCTGGGATTTGTGCGGTAGCAGGCGGTTCCAGAGGGACTCTGGTCCAATGTCATGTAGGGCTTTAAAGGTCATGACCAACACTTTGAATTGTGACTGGAAACTGATCAGCAGCCAATGCAAGCCACGGAGTGTTGAAGAAACGTGGGCGAATTTTGGAAGCCCCACGATGGCTCTCGTGGCTCTTTTTATTTTTATTTTTTTTTAATTGGCACTGCGCATGCACCCATGCAGCATGGCCAGGTGGTGTGGGAGGAAGTGAACTGGCATTTTTTTCCCCCTGAGACATTTAGTGGAAAGGAAAGTTGGACTTCGAACGAGTAACATAGAAAGTATATTGACACTTTTGAAGTTTGGTGCTGGAGAAGAGTTATGAGCAGATCTTGGACAGCCAAGAAAATAAATAAATCATAGAACAAATTAATTTGGGATTCTCACTAGAGGCACAAATGAGCAGGCTCAAATTATAACATTTTGGACACCTTATCCGAAGGGTTAGCTTTCTGGAGACATTTATAATGCTGGGAGGTGTGGAAAGAAATAGAAGAGGAGGATGTCTAGCAGAAAAATCAATGGACTCAGTTACAGTGGCAATGGCGGCAATATTGGATGACCTAAAGGGCCAGGCTGGGAATAGGATGTCCTAATATTATGTATTTGGTAAGAGATGTGATGGCATACAATCAATCAAAACTCTTTTGTTGGCCAAGAGTATCATATGTCAGATGCTTTGAGTAGTTAATTTTGGAAAGGGCAAAAATTATGCTATGTTTATTTGTGTTTTGATGGTAGTTTAGGAGAAATGGACAGTGAAGGCATTTAGTTATTATGGGATTTTCTGACTTTTTTTTGGCTATTATATGTATGTTAGTATCCAGGAAACCAAATTTTGAAAAACAAGTAGATTTTTGAGAGAGTGGCAGAGTCATCCAAAGGGAACAATAAATTATCTTAATGTATAGATAAGGTATTGATTTCTTTATGTTACAGTGCTTATAACAAGGGTGGGTTCCTACTGGTACTCTAGGGCAGTGATTTTCAACCTTTTTTGAGCCGCGGCAATTTTTTTACATTTACGAAACCCTGGGGCACATTGAGTGGGGTGGGGTGCGGGTGGGCTAAAAAAAGTTTGGACAAAAAAATCTCTCTCTCTCTCTTCCTCCCTTTCGCTCTATTTCTCTCTCCCTCTTTCTCCCCCTTCCTTCCTCTTTCTTTCTCTCTCTCCATCCCTCTTTCTTTCTCTTCCTTCCTTCCTTCCTCTCTTGTTTGCTATCTTTCTCTCTTTCTCCCTACCTCCCTCTATGTCTTTCTCTCTCTCTCCTTCCCTCCTTCTCTTTCTCTCTCTCTCTCTTGCTTTATTTCTCTCTCTTGCTCTCTCTCTCTCTTGCTTTCTTTCTCTTGTTCTCTTTCTCTCTCTCTCTCTTGTTCTCTTTCTCTCTTGCTCGCTCTTTCTCTCTCTTGCTTTTTTTCTCTCTCTCTCTTGCTTTCTTTCTCTTTCTTTCTCTCTCACTTGCTTTCTTTCTCTCTCTGAGCTTTGCGGCACACTTGACCATGTCTCATGGCACACTAGTGTGCCGTG
Source organism: Erythrolamprus reginae (assembly GCF_031021105.1). Classification (NCBI taxonomy): domain Eukaryota; kingdom Metazoa; phylum Chordata; class Lepidosauria; order Squamata; family Dipsadidae; genus Erythrolamprus; species Erythrolamprus reginae. The sequence goes on along the minus strand of NC_091954.1, from coordinate 84,229,532 downwards.
GCACACTGGTTGAAAAACACTGCTCTAGGGTGCGCTGTTCTGGTAGTACCCCGCAGATTGCACAATTTGCGCGTAGCGCTCCAATGCCGTCTTTGCTGGTCATTCACCATCTTCATGGTTTTTTTAAAAAAAATATTGGGTCCTTTTTGGTTTCCTGCTCATGTGCAGAAACAAAATATCACAAGTGGATGCTCACGTATGGAAGATTTTGGTAATTCTTTGCTTCTGCGCACATGTGTGAGGGTCCCCTTATGAGATGACAGCTTTGTGTGGAAACAAAATCACATGCATGGGTATGCGTGCACATGCCTGAATCACCAGGATGCCAATAAGTGCAACCTGCCCCTGGCTTATAACCAGGGCTGGGCTGTTGCCCGGACAGGGTGGAACGCAATGGGGTAGCAAAAATGGAGCTCTACCCCAGAGCACCCAATTTGCACTGAAAGAAAATGCAGGGCGTCCTGCATAAGCCACACCCGCAAAGTGGTAGTAAAAATTTTGGTAGCCCTTTACTGCTTATAATCTACTCCTCTCCACAACCCCATGGACCACAGCACACCAGGATCCCTGCCCTCCATCATCTCCAGTGAAGAGCTACCAAATGTAGCTCTTCACTGGAAAATGTCCAAAGATACTTCACCAGAAGAGTCCTTCACTCCTCCACTCGAAATAGAGACTAGACTTTCAATCCTGGGCCTAGAAAGTTTAGAACTAAGATGCCTTAAACAAGATCTAAGTATTGCCCACAAGATCATATGCTGCAACATCCTGCCTGTCGGCGACTACTTCAGCTTCAACCACAACAACACAAGAGCACACAACAGATTTAAACTTAATATTAACCGCTCCAAACTTGACTGTAAAAAATATGACTTCAGTAACCGAGTTGTCGAAGCGTGGAACTCATTACCGGACTCCATAGTGTCATCCCCAAACCCCCAACACTTTACCCTTAGATTATCTACGGTTGACCTATCCAGATTCCTAAGAGGTCAGTAAGGGGCGAGTACAAGTGCACTAGAGTGCCTTCCGTCCCCTGTCCTATTGCTCTCCTATATCTCCTATTCCTTTCCTCTATTCCTATATCTCTTCTTCTATTCTTTCATTGATATGTTCTATTACTATACCTTCTTTTCTATTATTTCTTAGATATATTTTACTATGAGTATCTCCTCTATAACCTTCATCATGTATTTTACTATGTGTATATAGATATATACCCACTAAAACCCTGATTGTGTATTGGACAAAACAAACAAACAAACAAACAAACAAACAAACAAACAAACAAACAAACAAACAAATAAATAAAATAAACAAATTTTTACTGCCACACTATGGGTGTGGCTTATGCAGGACGCCCTACATTTTCTTTCAACACCATTCAGTGCAAATTGGGTGCTCTGGAGTGGAGCTCCATTTTCGTTACCCCACTGTGTCATCCCCTCGCCCCCCCGTCCGGGCAGTAGCTCATCCCTGATCATCTCCTACAGTCTTCCCAAATCCATCTCTATTGGATTGATGATGTTATATAACCATCTTATCCTCTGTCGTCATCTTCTCCTTTTGCCTTCAATAGGTGATGTGTAGTGTCAAACAAAAGGAAAAGAAAAATTAATTGGGAAAAATTGGTTTGAGTACTGTTCTGAGTCAGTAACCAATCCAGAAAATAACTACAGAAAGCAATGATAAAACCTCAAATAAAACCTGAATCAGTTGTGTAAATGGATGACACATGGATTTGTCCCAAGTTGACAGCTATCAATGCATATAGGAGGACATTATTTCATATTTTTATTTATTCATTTATTTTGTCCAATACAAATTGAAAGTTAAAGAGAATAAAAACATGTTGTAGTAAATATCAGGGAAAGGATAGAAGAAAAGATATGAGAATAGAATACGTCAATGAAGAATAGAGCAAAAGATATATAATGGAAGAAAAGATATATAAAATATAGGAGGGGCAATTGGACAGGGGACTGAAGGCCCACTAGTGCACTTATGCTCGCCCCTTACTGACCTCTTAGAAATGTGGTGAGGTCAATCATGGATAGTCTAAGGGAAAAATGTTGGGGGTTGGGGGTTGACACCATGGAGTCCGGTAATGAATTCCACGCTTCGACAACTCGATTGCTAAAGTCATATTTTTACAATCAAGTTTGGAGCAGTTGATATTAAGTTTGAACCTGTTGTGTACTCTTGTGTTATTGCGGTTGAAGCTGAAGTAATCATTGACAGGCAGGGGTGGAATCTATTATATATATAAAAAAACTCCTATCTCTTACATGCCTTGTGGATTTTATGAAAAAGGGACATTTTCATCAGAATTTCTTCTTGAGGATCAGATTGGAGAATCAATTCTGAGAAAGTGCTGTTTGTACACTTTACAGCTTTAGAAGGTAAACATTTCAGCATAGATTATGATGAAAAATATACAGGCGCAAATACAAGTACAAGTCCCTTACGTTCAATTGCTCACTTCTTGAATAACATATCCAGACACATCTGTAAAAAACGGCTCACACTGAATCCAACAAGGCATTCTTTTTATGTTTTGCTTTTCACCCTGAAATACTGAATCCTGTGTTCCTTAGTCAAAGAACATCTCACATAATAATTGGAGTCCAGGGAGAACTCTTCATGTTCTAACAGAATTTAATTCATGCCAGAGCTTTCAACATCTGCCGTAGCCCCCAATATTTTAAAGTTCATGATCCTGCCCTTTCCCATCTGTGACAGTTTTTATGCTGATTATTTATACTTTCCCCCCTGCCCATTAAAGTATTAGAAGTCCAGACTGATTAAATTATTAATAATAAAGGTGTATTTACCCTGAATTTGAAAGCAATCAGAAACTTCCATGACTTGCCAGAACAAAACTTTGATTGTATTCACAGGACTAATGAAGACCCAGGTGTAAAGCACTACAATTGAATGGGAAGAGTCTGCTACATTTTACTGCCCCCTGGTGGCCATGTTTTTACAGTGCAAGTGTTTGAGGAAAATCTGTTTCAGAGCAAGACTAAAGGAATAGAAAAGGAGGGAGGGGAATTAAGAGTGTCTATGGCTTATTTTTTTAAAAAAGTTTTTCTGTCTGTCTGTCTTTTAAAACATATATTTATAATTTTTGATTACATAAAAGAAAAGAACATCTTATTCGTCTTATACAGATTAGTCTGTCTGTCTGTCTGTCTGTCTGTCTATCTGAATTTCGAGGCCTCCCTTCTCCAGTGGACTCAGGGCGGCTTACATAATAATATCAATACAAAATACAATATTTATGAAACCCAAGCATAAAAACCGAAATCTTAAAACCACAGACAATCAAAACCATTTCAAACAAGTTCATGCCGATCACAACCATACTATCAGCTGGAGCAGGGTGTCAATGCTCAACGGTCCCAGGCCTGCTAGCAAAGGTATGTTTTTGAAACCTTTTGAAAGACGAGGAGGGTGAGAGCAGTACAAATCTCTGGGGGGAGTTGATTCCAAAGGGCAGGGGCCGCCACAGAGAAGGCTCTTCCCCTAGACCCCGCCAGGTGACATTACTTGGCTGATGGGACCCAGAGAAGGACGTCTCTAAGGGATCTGACTGGCCGCTGGGATATGTGAGGCAGGAGATAATAATATTATCAATGTTTTATATTTTGTAATTTTTGTGTGTCTGTTTTTTTTTCTACATACCCCCCCCCAAGCAATAACTGTCAGCAAGACAATAATAGATTTTTTTTAAAAAAAAATACAGATATCTTATTATCTTTTGAGTCTCTTTGCAATGTTTTTGGCTGTGACTTTGTGAGAACATTTGTGTGAGCCTGCCTTTAGGAAAAAATACACAAATTATTTAATGGTCCACCTCAATTTGCATCCAAATTACTTGTCTGACCCAGGAATGAGTTTGCATAGGAATGTCCACATGGTAAGAATAAAAAAGAAGGCAGGATAGTGTGGTGTGATGGATTTACCACACATAAAAAAAGACATGTGGAACTTCAGTTGCACTGTTATAGAGTAGAATAGAACAGAACAGAACAGAATAGAATAGAATTTTATTGGCCAAGTGTGATTGGACACACAAGGAATTTGTCTTGGTGCATATGCTCTCAGTGTACATAAAATAAAATATACATTTGTCAAGAATCATGTGGTACGACACTTAATGATTGTTATAGGGGTCAAATAAGCCACATTGACTTTTCAGAAGCAATAATTTGTGCACACTGCTAACTTGGCAGAAAAAAATCATTTCTCTTCTTTTTGGCAAATCCTTGGTGTGGTCCATATAAAAAAAATGGCACATTTTACATCTGACAAAGCCCTGGTGATGGATGGTGGCTTGAAAACAGTCCTGCTGCCTTGCTAACCTTTTAGCCTTCTAAACTTTTATTTATTCATTCATTCATTCATTCATTCATTCATTCATTCATTCATTCATTCATTCATTGGATTTATATGCCGCCACTCCCCAAGGACTCGGGGAGGCTTACAACATATAAAAAGGCAATTAAAGCATCTTAAATCTAATTTAACTTTAAAATTAACTAATCTAAAACCAAAATTTATTACAGATCAATCGTTCCCATTCACACAGCAAACATACATTTCATTCATCAGCCAAAGGGCAGATAGTTAATAGCCCCAAGCCTGATGGCACAAATGAGTCTTCAGACTCTTGCAGAAAGTGGGGAGGGTATAGGTGGTGCAGTTCTCTGGGGAGAGCTGGTTCCAGACCACCAGAACCAGGGGTGGGCAGCAGGCAGGATGGGGTGGAATACAGTTCCTTCAGCGTAAATGAAGCTGCATGTACAACTCCAGCTGACCAGCGGCAGTAACTTCCTGGATTACCGGCCTTAGCTGAGCTCTCCTTTTTTCCCCCTGTTGCTGCTGCATCTGCGCTCCTCGCTTTTTCCCTCTTTCCTCCTTCCTGGCCTCATACGAGCTTCTCTCTCTCCTGCCCAGCTCTCCTCCAGCCTCACACGGCCACCTCCAAAGGCCAGGAGAGTCACGCCGCGCCGAAGCAGTCTGGGCTGCAGTCTTTTTCCCCTCGCGAAGCCCTTACTCGGCCCATAGCTGAGATAAAAAGGCATCGTGCAGCAATAACAGTTCACTTGAACAATGATGATCATTCAAGCCACTCCCACCTGGTCACATGGCCGACAAGCCACTCCTACCCAGTCACATGACCATCAAGCCATACCCACAAAATAAGCCATACCCACAGTGTGGCAGTAAAAATTTTGGCTGCCCATTGCTGGCCAGAACTCCCACAGAGAAGGCTCTTCCTCTAGGTCCCACCAAGTGAAATTGTCTGGTTGACGGGATGTGGAGAAGGCTCTCTGTGGGATCTGACAAGTTGCTGGGATTCATGTGGCAGGAGGTAGTCCCGTAAGTAATCTGGTCCGATACCATGTGTCATTTATTTATTTATTTATTTATTTATTTATTTATTTATTTATTTATTTATTTATTCATTCATTCATTCATTCATTCATTCATTCATCCATCCATCCATCCATTCATTGGATTTTTATTTTTAGGTTTTAACCTGTTCTTATTTCTATTCTTAACCTATGTTTATATGTGTGTTTGTATGGTTTCATTATGTTGTGAACACCCCAGGTCATTTAGGACAGTAATCCCCAATCCTTCCAGTTTGGTAGGGCAGAGGGGAAGGGGCCCAGGGCAGAGGGGAAGGGGCTTTGCACATTAACAGAGGGTACTTTCTCTGGTACGTGACGCTTTATTTGTGAGAGTGGAAGCTCTTATGTTCACATGCAAACCTCAAGCAAGCTGCTCTACTTGCTTATCCATCTCTCCCATGGCCCAGTTTTGAAACAGCCCACAGCCTGGTAGTAGGCTACAGCCCGGCGGTTGGCAACCTCAGACTTAGGTGAAATGTGCTGCCCTCACTCAGTGACACGATCATGTGATGCTGTGCTTTATGACTGTATTGCTTAGGGATGGAAATTCTAGTCCTAATTACCATTGGTAACTGAAAACTACCTGTAAAGAGAATGACTTTGGTGTATGATAAATAATTTAACTCTAGTTTGTGCTTGATGCCAAGAGAATGATTGATATTTATAAAAATAACTGTACGGGAAATGAAACATCATCAAATGAAATGAAAAATGTCATCAGTAAGTGAATTTCTGTATGTCATTAAGTACGAACCTCATGTAATTACAACCTCTGACTTCCTGCTGGCTTCCCCATTGCTTTCGCATTTTGCTTTTGGAAAGCTGGAAAGAAATGTTGCAAATTACATTATGTGACTGTGGCAATGAATATTTTATGTGACAAATTATATTATGTGATGGGCTGCCAAAATTTTTACTGCCACACTGTGGGCGTAGCTTGTTTTGTTGTTATGGCTTGATGGTCATGTGATCGGGTAGGAGTGGCTTGTCGACCATGTGACCAGGTGGGAGTGGCATGACAATCATGTGACTGGGAGAGACTTAAAGGTCATGTGACTGGGTGGGAGTGGCTTACCAACCAAAATAATTTTTCAAATAGGTGCTTGGATTTTTTTTTCAGTTGATTAAGTCACATTATTTGAATAACCACAAAAAGGACAAATGATAGACAGCATTTTTTGTTGAGGAGCACAGTAACATTTTAAGGTTTTGCATTGAACCACAAGCTTCAATATGATAAAAGATTAGGCAAGTAGCTCAATTTTGTTTAATTGTTATAAAAGTTCAATTCTAGATAATGATTAAAATGATTAAAGCATTTATGGGTAAAAACATACTATTTAATTATTTCCTATTTTAAAAATAATTAAGGATCATACTAAGATACTAGAGAAAGAAGGACAATTTAAAAAAAAACTATTGCATTGGCATCCTTCAGTCTCAAAAGACTATGGTATCATGCTCTGGATTCTATTACGTATTCAATAAATAGTGTATAAGCTACTACCCCCACTGTTTTTCTTCCTGCTATAGGGGGCAGCAGCCCATTACTAGGGGTGGGGCTGTGATGTCTGGAACTTCAAGAGCCAATCATAAGTATCATAAATGCTGTTCAACATAAGTATCATTAGTGCTGTTCAACATTTCAGCTGAAACAGGAAAACCAGGGCAAATTCTTTCCAAAGTAAAAGGATTCCAGTAGGGATTATGCAAGAGAGGAAAATTACTACAATAGAATACATATGAAACAAATAATCTGGTAATGTATTATTTCAAAGATAACATGTTATACAATTTTATTTTTATTTCTTTATCAAATTTATATAGCCACTCATATCATATGACTTGGAATAGCTTACAATAAAACCAATCAGCTCAGACCATGAAAGCAGCAGTTTAAAACATGTTATTGTTTGCATAATAAATTGAGGATGCTATTTTGGTTGGACTTAATTCTTAAATGGCTCGTGTCTAAAATGTTAGTATCATATCTTATCAGTCCACAAATACTACCATAATGATATAATTCATTTTATGGATTCTTGGAGCTTTCAAATCCATTTGTTTCTGTACTGTGCTGCACTGTTAGAAAATATTAGATGGTGAGACCTTATTCAGTTTCCCACACATTTCTTCCTTGATCCACATAGTGGCAGACTAAACTAAGAAATAACATGCCAGCTAACATTGGCTTGTATGCCTGATTATAAGAAAAAGGCCTGACACAGAGAACTTGGTTTATTGCCAATATACATAAGACTATAGGTAGCCCTTGTTTAGTGAGCACAATTGGCACCTGCAACTTGATGATTAAATGAAAAGCCTGTTACTAATATTTTAACTCTAAATGTATGTGCTGATTTATACAGACAAACAAAATTTCTTACTTCCAAATTATGATTTAGGATTTATATTTAAGAAATATATTTAAGAAAAAAAGCAGTATTTTCCTTCATTTGACACTATTCTAATGATTTTATACATGTCTACTGTACTGTGGAGTGTTGCACTGCAATTTAGGAAAGACTATACAGATTAGCAGGACTGAGATATAACATATTTCGTGATTGAATATCCCTAGATGTCATAGTTAATATGTAGGTTTTGTGAAGTCTTTTAGGGTCACATATTAGTTTAGCTAATGGAAATGGAAATAGAATGGTTAAAACAGAAAATGTTTCCCAAAAAAGCCAATTTTAAAAATGAAATCCTATCTATTTTTTAAATCAACCCAATTTAACCCATTCTCCCCAACTAACTTTACTATTGTTTTCGACTCTTAACTTTAGTTTAATAAATTTTACCTTATTTTTAACTTAGTAACTGATAACTGTGGATAATTTCCAGTTTACTTTATGCCCAGCACATTTCCAGATAATTCTTATGTCCAGATCATATCAGATCAAGGACATATAGAATACAGTTAGTTCAGTTAGCAAAAATAAAGCTTTAATGTATTTACCAAAAATCAGCTAAAATCAAAAGTGTCAACTAGGAAAACAGGATGGAAAGCAAGTAAACTTGAATATCCAAGAAAAGACATACAAATTCATATTCCAGGACTATTTTTTCCTGTTTGAATTATTTTTCATTGTTTCTTATCAATCTTTTTCTATCCAACAATTTTATAACATTGGGAAAAAAGTACCATACACAAAAAATATTTTATGTAGATGAAATATCAAACTTAGAAAACTTGAATCCAAAAGTCCTACATCATACATATGTTTCTCCATGACCATCCACTCTTCACATACCTATTCTTGGATTAGCAATGATGGCTAATATTTAGCAATCCTTGTCTCCAACCAGTATAAGTTTGTAGTTTAGTGATTTGACCCAGACCAGCAATTAGCGATGATCTAAAGCAATGGTCTAATCCAGTGATGGCAAACATTTCTTTCCTCGGGTGCCGAAAGAGCATGCATACACACTATCACACATGTGAGAGTGCTCACACCCATAATTCAATGCCTGAGGAGGGGGAAAACAACTCTCCCCGGAGGCCCTCTGGAGGCCAGAATTGGCCTGTTTCCCAACTTTTGGTGGGCCCAGTAGGCTCGTGTTTCACCCTCCCTAAGTTCAAAAGGCTTCCCTGGAGCCATAGGAGGGTAAAACCGCCCTCCGGCATCCCCCTCTGGAAGCTAAAAACGCCCTCTAAGAGCCTCTGTGCGAGCCCAAAATCAGCTGGCCAGCACACACATGCATGTTGGAGCTGAGCTAGGGCAACGACACATGTGCCAGCAGATATGGCTCCGTGTGCCACTTGTGGCACCCCTGCCATAGGTTCGCCATCACTGGTCTAATCTGTAGTGATGTGGTTTAATAATTTTAAAGCCACTATCTGTTGAAAATCGATTTCATGCCAACTATGTCCTTCTGTAGAATCAAAACCTATGAAAATGTTCCAAATTGAGAGACAGGAAATCTCATCAGAACATAAGCAGTGTTCTATTTGATCTAATCTCTAAATCATCTAATCCATCAGTCTGTTCCCACACAGACAACCAACTGTACAGGGAAAGCTATTAGCCTCCAGAGGTTATCAGATTGCCATCAAGACTGATAGCTATCAATCCCCAAGACTTACATAAATGGGTCCAACTATTTTTTAAAGCTAGTCAAACTGGTAGTCAGCATCAGATCTCATGGCAATGAATTTCATTACTAAGTGTTGTGAGGAATTTCCCAATATATAGATGTAGTGATTATTAACCATTAAATTTCATTGTACTGTACTATGGTAAGTGTTCTGTCTGGGTCCCCCCAGATGCCAACACCAACTAAAAAGAGTATCCAGACACACTGGTACAAAGCAAAGGCAGTTTATATATTTGAAAGCAAACACAGGTAACAAAAACTGTTCTTACAGACAGGAACGTTATGAAGCTTCACAGAGGTTTCACGACGGCCAGGCAATAAAACAGGATTCTTGCTGGCAAAAACAACACTGGAGGTAATAAAACCCACGCCTCCCCCAAGTCTTCAGCCTTCGAAGCCACAAGCCAGGATCAGAGACGCCAAGAATCGAAGCAAGGTCACAGGACTCCCGGTTGATAACTCTCCACAATACAGTAAGGGCGGGCCTGCCTTTTCAACCCTGTTGAGGAGAACCACACCCAAACCCAGCTGTTACCAATTCAGGGATGGAAATACCTTGCTAATTGGCCCCTTCTTTGGGCTGCCCGTCTCTGCCACATATCTATGATAGCCTGGGCGTCTTCATCTAATGAATCCAGGCTACTCGCTGGGGAGAGCCCCCCCGGGGGTCTCAGGCTGCTCTCTCTCCTCCTCTTCCTCTTCTGCCTGGTCCTCCCCCTCCTGTTCATCGTCCTCCCCCTCTGAGCATGGATCCGGCAGAGTTCCAGCCGTTCCCTGAGGAGCATCAGGCTGAATCCCAACAGTAAGATACAACAGTCCACAGATATCAACATTTTGGAATATTTTGCCTGTAGAATTTGCGGTACTTCCTAATTTTCTAGCTCTAAACAATAAAGCTACAGTGCAGGTATTAATGTAAATTGAATACAGGTGAGCATACAGTGAACAATCATGTTTACTGAGTGGTGGTAAGGATAGGAAATGTAACTTATTTGGTGGCTTGCACTACATATTTAGTGGTTGTACATAATCTAATTCAAGCCTTTAGAAGAATAAAATGATTATGGAGTCCTGAAAGCAGAAAGTGTGAAAAGGAGGAGTCTTTGTAGAGGAGCGGCATACAAATCTAATAAATAAATAAAATAAATAAATAAATTTCAAGAGTTTTCAACCATGATATTCTGTTTCTATATCTACAAAATGATGTGGTTAGCTCTGGCCCAGCTCCTGCCCCAAGGAATGTGCAGGTGGATGTGGGGGAGACATCCACATGCTGCAGGCCTGTTTTGCTCCCGATGGAATCTGCCGATGAAGCCTCCTCTGACCAAGGAAGCATGAGTGACAGGAAAGAGGGGAGTTTGGCAGACAGCCCAGGAGGAGATCAATCATCTGTATCATCCCTGGATTCTGAACAAGAATTAATGACACATCCACGCATGCGTAGAGTGATGCATAGTAGACAACAACTGAAGGATTATTACAAGAGAAAATGAGGCCACCTCTGGTTGGGTGGGCTCCAGTAATTAGAGCTGCTGCTATAAATAGCAGCGTGTGGGTTTGGCCATTGTTAAAGAGTATCTGATAGCAGTTGTTCAGGAATCGTGTGTTGCTGTTTTCTGCACTTTGTTTGTTGATTTTTCACACCTTTGAAACCAAAGCAGAGCAACGTGTGCGTGTGTGTCTCACTTCATTGGAAGAAGAAGGGGTGTGAAGTTTCTTCACAGCTGCTAGCTAAGTACTTAATGACTGCTTAAGGGAAATTGTACAGACTACCCGGTTGTTTTGGGATGAGTGCTCTTTGCAATACAAAAAGAGTGCTTAGATTATTTTGACTTTTGTGATAAAGAACATTGTTTTGAATTTTCAAACGTGTACGTGTCTGAAATTTGTACCCTTGAATTTTCGGGAGGCTCCTACCAGAGAGCCCGGCAGAACACTCTCAGGCCACATTCTTTAGTCTTTCTGTTCCTACTATTTTAGAAATGTAAGCTGAAATGGACTAAAATATCAGTAAGTTTAAGAATATACAATAATTAATTAAAAGAAGGAGTTAAATGTTCCTTCTTTACAGTGTTCTGAAAACTGAAAATTTCGTGAAAGATTTGATTAAAACTTTGCATTTAACAGTTGAGATATTTAAAATACAGAAATGATCACTCAGTTCTCATGATTTATTATATAACAGTCTCATGGGCTCATATTTTAACAGAGGTTATAAATTACTTTGCATGTCTCAAAAAGTGCAAACAATGAAGTAAAAAAATCCACACTGCTGAAATTTAGTTGAAGTTAGAAGTTTTCATAATATTAAGTCTATAACATATATCTCCTGTCATATTGCCTGAATTATTTTGACAAATGTATCTTTTTCTTTTATGTACACTGAGAGCATATGCACCAAGACAAATTCCTTGTGTCCAATCACACTTGGCCAATAAAGAATTCTATTCTATTATGTATATTGATTTTCATGTCCTCTTTATACAGAACTGAGAAAATTAAATTTGCACTAGTTGAAATGATATTTTTAAAGTGCACAGATATTAGGTACTTTATATAAGTTTTGAAAAACTAAATAAAATTTTAAAATGAATCTCAGTAGAATCTCAACATTCAACTGAAATGACCTTGTATTTCTTTCTCTGTAGATCTTCAAGTTTCTGATTCTTATTGGATTAATATGATGGAACTGCCAAGTAGTGATCCGATAAAGAAGAGAGACAAATAATAATATAAATCTTTGCAGTTTAAAGACATTTTGGCATAGTGAAGGGGTGATTTGGAAAATGCTATCACCTGATTCATGAGAAAACATTTGTTAGATTTGACCAACAAAATACCAGTTGTCTACCTCTGAAGCTTTTCCTTGTTCATAAATCAATTAGTATTGCATGCCACCACCTATATGAGAGGTTGATTGTCTGACATAAATACATCAATGCAGACATTTAAGGATATGTCATTATGCTAATATTAACATTTTCCTTTTCTGCAGATGTCTGTGGTACATGCAAATACAAAGATTTGCATGTACGAAAGTGTAGTTTATTTGTTCTTCCTATTTTGAAAGTTATATTACAACACAACAAAAGATGCAATAACAAACCAGGTAACCTGTCTTCAACTTTTCCCTGAATCTACCAACCTCATGTCCATTGTGTTGATGACACTATTTAATCATCACATCCACATCCACCTCTTCTCCTTTTGTCTTCAATTTAGATCTTACATTCTAGGTTCCTATACAATATTGTTCTTTACAGAATCAGACTTGCTTTTCATCATCAGACACATCCACAGCCGAATGTCCTTTCAGCTTTGTTCCAGCCCACATCTCAGACATCAACACCCTTGAAAATGTCCAAAGATATTTCACCAGAAGAGCCCTTCACTCCTCCACTCGAAACAGAATATCCTACGAAAATAGACTAACAATCCTGAGCCTAGAAAGCCTAGAACTACGGCGCCTAAAACACGATTTGAGTATTGCCCACAAGATCATATGCTGCAACGTCCTACCGGTCAATGACTACTTCAGCTTCAACCGCAACAACACAAGAGCACGCAACAGATTCAAACTTAATATGAACCGCTACAAACTTGACTGTAAAAAATATGATTTCAACAATCGAGTTATCGAACCGTGGAACTCATTACCGGACTCAATTGTGTCAACCCCTAACCCCCAACACTTCTCCCTTAGACTCTCCACGATTGACCTCTCCAGGTTCCTAGGAGGCCAGTAAGGGGCGTACATAAGTGCACTGGTGTGCCTTTCGTCCCCTGTCCAATTGTCTTTCCTTTCTCTCACTTATCATATATATTTTCTTTCTTTCATATATCCTCTCCTCTAAGTTCACTTTTACCCTTATATATATTACTACATGTCTATTTTTCTTCCTATGTATTTGTGTATTGGACAAATGAATAAATGAATAAATAAATTTCATTCTTTTTGCAATTACCCCCACTCTTCCCCAGTAGCTTAGTGGACGCCTGCAAACCTGAGGGCTCATCTTCTGGCATCATATTATTTTAGCCTTTTGGAACTGTCCATGGGGTTTTCTTGGAAAGGATACTGGAGTGGGTTGCCATTTCTTTCTCCAGTGGATCATGTTTTATGAAAATTCTCCACTATGAATTGACATCTTTAGTGGTCTTGTGTGGTTTAGGTCATAGTTTCTTTGAACTGTGCAACCTCCTTCTCCATGACAAGTCAGTGATCCATGAAGGGAAATTAATTAAATATCCTACTTTTACTTGTTTTATTACATAAATTCAGTAAGTACCTTACTTTTACTGCATCCATCCTACTTTTTTGTTTTCCACAATACATCCAATCTCCATTTCCATATCTCAAAAATATTCTTTTTATTTGCTGGGAACAGTAGAGTACCCCAAAACGAGAGCAGTAGATACATATACTCATAGCAGAAATCACTGATTTATGAGAGAGAATCTGTGATTATTAATTAGTTTAATACTGAGCCTTAATGCTGAAAAGCATGTCTTACATTTAAAAATATATAGGCTGCAGAGACAATCTAAGGAGTTTATAAGAATAATAAAGGAGAAGTTATAAAATGATGTTTAAACCCTATTGTTGACATACTACATTAATAATCACTGTGAACTGTTGTTATTGGGTTTCCAAAAAGCTTTGATTTACACATTTAATCAATTCAAAGCAAATTGAAGAATTAATTTGATGCATGGAATTGAATCAAATCAATATGATGATTTGATGACTTTGTATGCAAACACCTTTTATCAAATTAGATCAATGATTCAGAGCAAACCAATCTGACAATTCAAATTAACAGAATAATAAATTGGAAGGGACTTTGGAGGTCTTCTATTCCAACTCCCTGCTTCTTAAAAACTTCCATTGATGGAGCACCCACAACTTGGGAGGTAGGCTGTTCCATAGATGTGTCTGTCAATTATCTATCTATCTATCTATCTATCTATCTATCTATCTATCTATCTATCTATCTATCCATCCATCCATCCATCTATCTCTTTCCCTCTCTTTCTTTCTTTCTGTCTATCTATCTTATCTATCTACCTTATTTTAATATTTTAAATTTTAATCAATGTACTGATTTGAATTCAAACAGATTTCAATGAACTAGGTAAATCAACAGTGTAAACAGCATCTTAGATGAAAGATAATAAATGGAACATTTCACATGATTAATATAAAACCACAGCTTATTCTGTAAAGGCTACTAAATCTGAGTTTTGAAATCTAGATGACCAATAGATGGCAGCCCTAATAGTGTGTTTGAAAAGCTATTAAATTGAGTCTTTTAATATGCTTTGTTCCCATAAAAGGAAATATAATTAGCCTTGTAATTAAAGCTTTTGATATTGAATGTAGAAGGAGCACGAATATGAAAAATAAGAAGGGAGGACAAACCTAATGAAATTATTATATAAGATTGCTTGAAGAGGACTAGCACTCTGGCTTTGTTGCAAGGAGGAGGAGGTGGGTTCCTCCTGGTTCGCACCAGTTCTATAGAACCAGTAGTAAACTGCTAGTGATGTCAGGCAGCCGGTTCTGTCGGTGCCAGTCCATGGACGCTGCAAACTTTTTTTTAAGGGGGAGGGATTTGGATTAAAAAAAAATGTTTTGCTGGGTTTGCTTCTGCACATGTGCAGAAACCAGGTTTTCAGCATTGTGCATGTGCCTCCATCTTGTTTTCAGCTTAAATTCTTTTGCCAGTTTTTGCTTTAGTGCATGCACAGAAGCTGAATTTTTGGCATGGCACATATGTGCCCATCTGGTGTGCAATGCATGTGCAGCATCTCAGGATTCTCAGCAGCATGAATGGTTTCTGAAGAGCACCAAATGAAAAAAACAACTTTAGGAGAAGTGCATATAGAGTAAAATTAATTCACCATCTCTAATATGGAGAGTTGTGATTAGAAGCATGTGGCAAAACATTCTCTATTATTAGAGAATTAATATATCAATCACCATGCTCAGCATTTTCTGAAGTAGCTGACTCAACTCAAGATTTGACATTTGACTAAATATGAGGCACATTCCTATTCTGATGGCAGCATTATAAATGTGCTTTTGTCTGCCTTTGCAATGTTCCTGCGCAGAAGCAGTTTGTGAACTAAATGTCACTCTTGTTGATTTTATATATTGCACAGGATGGTGGGGGGAACCAACTGAATAAGTCCTTCAATTTTTGAGGCAAAACTTTCAGCAGTTTTCTTATATAAAAACTTTAGTGACATATGTCAAGGCAGTCTTCATGTGGATTTACTCACTGCATTTTATTAACACTTTTATGATTATTTTCCTCTCACTCTCTTCCCTATCCAGCGGTAGTCATTGATCTATCTGCTGGCCTAGGATTTCAAACTTCCAGTCAACTTCCCTACTGACTTTCAAATGACTTTGGCATGGGATAGTGGCAGCACTGAAACAACCACACTTTGCCAAATAGAGCAGTGGGTTTTTGGGCGTGGCTTGGTGGGCGTGGAGAGGAAGGATACTGCAAAATACCCATTCCCTCCCCACTCTTGGGGGAAGGATATCACAAAATCTCCATTCCCTCCCCACTCTGGAACCAGCCAGAAGTGGTATTTGCTGGTTCTCCAAACTACTCAAAATTTCTGCTACCGATTCTCCAAACTACTCAAAAATTCCACTACTGATTCTTCAGAACCTGTCAGAACCTGCTGGATTTCACCTACAGAGGTTGTGGGTTCTGGATTTTAAATTCTTTCTTTCTTTCTTTCTTTCTTTCTTTCTTCCTTCCTTCCTCCCTCCTTCTTCCTTCCTTCCTTCCTTCCTTCCTTCCTTCCTTCCTCCTTCCTTCCTTCCTTCTTTCTTTCTTCCTTCCTTCCTTCCTTCTTTCTTTCTTTCTTTCTTTCTTTCCTCCCTCCCTCCTTCCTTCCTTCCTTTCTTCCTTTCTTCCCTCCTTCCTTCCTTCTTCCTTCCTTCCTTCCTTCCTTCTTTCCTTCCTTCCTTCTTCCTTCCTTCCTTCTTTCTTTCTTCCCTCCTTCCCTCCTTCCTTCCTTCTTTCTTTCTTCTTCCTTCCTCCTTCCTTCCTTCCTTCCTTCCTTTCTTTCTTGTATACTTGTTTGTTTGTTTGTTTGTTTGTTTGTTTGTTTGAGTTCAATTTGTGTGCCGCCCAACTCCCTAAGGACTCTTTATATTCTTTAAGTTAGGATATTTGAAATATGTTGATTCAAATATTGTTGCTCTATGATACACCATTTAATCCATCTGAAAGTTACTAACAAACTGGAGAATTTTAGTATATACAATATTTGTTGTTGGGATGAGGGATACGATTCAGAATTTTTTTTTAAAAAAACCCTGCTTGCCTCTTGTCCTGCTTTCACATTTAATGGTCTAATTCAATATCTTCATACATTTCTGTGACACTATCCAGCAACACTGCAAATGTTCTTTGTGGAATATGATACTTCTGCATATCCCAAAATCAGTTTCTGTAGCAACAGAAATTATATTAAGCAGCAGGGGCTGATACTACTTATTTGCAGGAATAAGCATATTATTTGATTTTATTTTCTCCTGCTACTTTCACAGATCTATTGTGGTTGATAAATGTATATGTGTGACATCAAATAAAATTAATCTTTAGGTCCAGTTATTTACTATGTGTGTTCATACACATGCTCCCCAGTCCCCAGTATTTACTGTGTGTGTTCATACACATGCTCCCCAGTCCCCTTATATCATATACTTATTATTATACTGATTTTATAACGACATTCACTTGGTCGAATTCTTGAAAGCTCAGATTTGACTTCTCAAAGTGTCTAGTCTTGCAAAGCAAGGAAAGGCATTTTTTAATTTGCAGAGGGTTTTCCCTGAATCATGAGTATGAGAAAGAAAACAGATTTTTTTAACCCTATACTTAATCTGTACACTGTCTCAGCGTCTTTTCTCCACTTCTGGGGCAATAAGGGAGAAACAGAAAATAGTTAAAATGGCAGTAAAAAAAAGTTGACTTATGACTATTTTTCACACTTGCCATTGCAGCATCTGATTCATATTTCTGAAGGCTGCAGTCTCCTGGGGTGATGTGGTCACCTTTTGTGACCCTTTGACAAGCCAAGTCAATAGAGAAAGCCAGATTCAATTATCAACCATCTTACTAACTTAATAACTACAGTGATTCACTTAACAACTGTGGGAAGTAAAGTCATAAAATAGGGGAAAAACTCGCTTAACAAATATCTCAGTAACATAAATTTTGGCTCAATTTTGGCCCCAAGTCAAGGACTACTGCTGTTCAGATTAATTCTTCTTAATCTTTATTTCTCAAGACAGATTTGCTTTATCTCTCTCAATGTAAGATTACTTATTCAAACATAAATACATTTGAAACCCAAATGCTTTGGTCGTTGTAATAATTATCTTCTGTAATATTTTACTAACTACCTTTCCATGAAATATTGTCATAAAAAGATGAAATATAATTCTCACTGAAGTTGCTGCTTAATTTAAACAAATGCAAACAGATTATTCATTTATCAAAGACAACTTGTATAAAATGCTATATGGTAGAATAGAATAAGCCAATAAGCTGATTTGAAGGGAAGGGAAGGATATGTTATAATACCGCTCCCAATTACAAATATAATTTGGAAAATCTGCAAGGATTAAATTATCCTTCTGAAGACAATTCAGGTATTATTAATACTGAATTATATGGGCAATTTATAATTAGATTCACTATCAAAGTCGGGTAAAAACTTTGTAATTCAAATCCTAACCAACACTCTAAATATTATTAAGGTGACATCTGAAAATTTAAGCAATTCTAAGTAGGGTATATATTTGTAAAATTAGGATATCCAATCTGATAAGTGCAAAATTTCCAAATATTGAGTAAATTATTTAGGTATTTTTCAAGCTCTCCAATCATAACTAATGTCACTTTATGATGCATTGGTAAGGCCACACTTGGAATACTGCATCCAATTTTGGTCATCATGATGCAAAAAAGATATTGAGAGCTTAGAAAGAGTGCACAGAAGAGCAACAAAGATGATTAGGGGACTAAACATATGAAAAACAGTTGCAGGAACTGGGTATGTCTAGTTCAATGAAAAGAAGGTTAGCAGTGTTCCAATATCTCAGGGATTGCCACAAAGAAGAGGGAGTCAAACTATTCTCCAAAGCACCTGAGGATAAAACAAGAAGCAATGGCTGGAAACTAAACAAGGAGAAAAGCAATTTAGAACCAAGGAGAAATTTCCTGACAGAACAATTAATCAGTGGAACAGCTTGCCTCCAGTAGTTGTGAATGCTCCAACACTGGAAGTTTTTGAGAAAATGTTGGTTAACCATTTGTCTGAAGCGGTGTAGGGTTTCTTGCCTAAGCAGGAAATTGAACTAGAAGACCTCCAAGGCCCCTTCCAACTCTTTTATTCTATTATATTATTCTATAAGTGTTATAAATAGCAGATTTTCCCCTATAATTTTAAAACTTTGATCTGGAAGTCCTAGCAATTTGCAATTTGTTTAGAATTGTTTTTCCTCAATTCTAGTATCACCTGGTATAATCCTTATGTTCCAAAATATTATGCTTGAAATATTTGTTTTCTAGCAGCATTGTTACATCATTAAAAAAAGGGGCTACCTTTGAAGAGTGTTCAGAAACTTCAGATCGTGCAGAATGCAGCTGCGAGAGCAATCATGGGCTTCCCTAGGTATGCCCATGTTATGCCAACACTCCACAGTCTGCATTGGTTGCCGATCAGTTTCCGGTCACAATTCAAAGTGTTGGTTATGACTTATAAAGCCCTTCATGGCACTGGACGAAAATATCTGCGAGACCGCCTTCTGCCGCACAAATCCCAGCGGCCGGTCAGGTCCCACAGAGTTGACCTTCTCCGGGTCCCGTCGACTAAACAATGTCAGCTGGCGAGACCCAGGGGAAGAACCTTCTCTGTGGCGGCCCCGACCCTCTGGAACCAGCTCCCCCCAGAGATTAGAATTGCCCCCACCCACCTTGCCTTTCGTAAACTTCTTAAAACCCTCCTCTGCCATCAGGCATGGGGGAACTGAGACATCTCCCCTTGCCTATGTAGTTTTATCTATGGTATGTTTGTGTGTATGCTTTTTAAATAATGGGGGTTTTAGGCTTTTAATGTTAAATTGTTGTTTTAGACTCTTAATATTAGATTTGTTATTGTATATTGTTTTATCACTGCTGTGAGCCGCCCCAAGTCTGCGGAGAGGGGCGGCATACAAATCGAATTAATCACAATCACAATCATAATCATAATCATGGAATGTGTTATAACCATCCTGTTTTGAAAACTGTCTTAGACATTCAATAACACCAAATTTAATACTATGAAAGTGTAACCATCCATCATATTTATTATTGTTGTATTACAATAGCAGATTTTAGAAGCAGCATTCCTGTGATACATGATTTTAATCTTGAACAAACAATCCAGTACAATATTGTAAAGATCAATGAAAGAATTTCTTATTAAGGCTGTAGAACACACACCATAAACTAGGAACAATAATAAATAGCTGGATATAACATTTAACATTTAGCTGTTATGGTTTGTCGTGAGTTGTTTATTTCCATTTTGCAAAATATGATGTTAAGGAATAATGGCTTCATTCTTATAACCCTCTATTTCAGGTAAGATTTGTTTTGCTTGTTTATTTATCACATTAGCCAAATGTAATTCTCAGTTTTTATAATATAAGACAACATTAAATAATCTACAGTGGAAATTAAAATTTATAAAACAAATCAAGAAGAACACATTGAGTGTAATCAATAAAAATAATGATAGGAGTGGATTATTCTCATTAATCAGACACCGCAAAAGGATGGAAGATAATTTACTTAAAGAATTTCTGGTAGTTCTACTTTCTGGGAAATTAACTTATTTGCAATTATTTAATTACATTGTGGTTGCCCAGGCAATGGGTAGCAGTATAAGAAAAATAAGAAGCATTAGCAGTATAATAGCAGAAACTCAATAGATTAAGGCAATAGGTGGAAGGCTGGAAGTGTCAAAGAGCAACAGTTGCAACAGTTGTGTAGAACCTAATCCTGCTTGCTGTTTTGGGGTGATATTACTAATTGTTCCCATACTGCCATCTATCTTCTATAGCCGTGACCACCTGATAGCCATACTATTTGCCCAGAGGTGGGCTGCCAAGGTCGAACGGTGACGTGAGGTCGCCCCGTGGCTCTGAGTGCTAGTGGATTCCAGCGTTATTTATTTATTTACTCATTCATTCATTCATTCATTCATTTATTTATTGTTAGAGTTGGAAGGGACCATGCGGGTCATCAAGTCCAACCCCCTGCCTAAGCGGGAACCCTATAGCATCCCAGCCAAATGGCAGTCCAATTTTCTCTTTTAAATGTCCAGAGTATTGGAGTTCACAACGTCCGCTGGTAGGTTGTTTCACTGGTTGATCGTTCTGACCGTCAGGAAGTTCTTCCTTATTTCCAGGTTGAATCTTTCCTTGGTCAGCTTCCAGCTGTTGTTCCTCATCCGGCCCTCCGGTGCCCTGGAGAATAAAGTGTTCCCCTCCTCTCTTTGGCAACCCCTCGTATACCTGTAGACTGCTATCATGTCCGCTCTGGCTCTCCTTTTCTCTAGGCTATCCAGGCCCAGTTCCCGCAGTCTCTCTTTGTAAGTTTATGCTACTGCAGCTGGGCAGGTAGAGAAATCATGTGTGGACACGCAGGTGTGCCAAGATGTATTTGCCATGACGTAAGAGAGAAATCTGGAAACTATTAGGACTGCCTTCATTTTCTTTTTCTCACACAAACTATCTGAACTAAGTTGTTGCTTACTCTCTTGGAATGCATTTCCTCCTTTTGGGAATCCATTGCCTTATTATTTATCGTTACAGCAACCTAGATTATGACTTGGAGATTAGACTCAATAAATACCGCATTTAGAATATTCTAACAGATCCTGATGGAAACAATTTTCCATGTTTCTCACTTAGGAGAATGATAATGTTTCTTGTTTAAATGATATTTCCATGAAAAGCCCTGGAATTCTGTTAATGCATGCAACATTTTGGTAGGGAAGGAAACCAATGTTTAACATTCCTGACCATTTTATATACATGGGAAACATTCTTTATCTGGCAGAAATTATTAGGCATCATTTTCTTGAAAATCTTAACTTAAAAATCCCGAGACTCTCTACAGAAGTGCCATTTCTAATTATTCCTTTTGAACAATTATCTTAATAAGAGAAAATAACCAGTGGAATATGCAAAGATTTATGTGGAATATTTTTGAATTAGAGATGAATAATAAATTGAACAATTTTGTAAACAGTATTGAGGTATTCAAATACAGTTATTAAACCCAAAATTATTGAGAAGAAAAACTCAAAAAACTCAATGGTACATGCTCTTCAATTTGCAGAACAATGAGTATAAAGTGATATAGACTGGAAAAACACAAAATATTTAACTGTTCATTGATGAACAGTCTGACTGTAATTTAGAAAAATATCTGTGGAATAAAAAAAAAGAAGACACTGACAAACCATGCATCAACTGTGAAAAAGACAAATTCCATACTAGAGATCATTAAGGAATGGAATGAAAATAAAAGTGTTGATTCTGTGGTGACCTTGATATGTCAACATATGGCATATTGTGCAGTTAGAAAATAAACATTTGAAAAATTGATGATAGACTTGATCAGTTGGAAAAAGTGCAGAAGATAGTAACCAAAATGATAAAGAGGATTGAAACTTGTTCCCTTTGAGAAAAACCTTTGGAAAACACTGAAAATGGAGAAAAATAAATGGAAGGATGGGTGGAATGGAGTGTCATATGGATAAAGTAGATATATTTTTCTTAAAACACAAGGATGAAGATTAGTGAATTCATGGATGGAAAGCTTTAAAAGAGAATTGAATAGATTCTTGCAGAATTGTTGGGAAGAGACTGTCTCAATCAAGAGGAAGGGTTATGTAAGAGATTGAAATTGTTCACATGTGATTCTGGTTGGTTGAGCCTGAAAAGTATAGGCTTTCCAAGAACTTGAGCTTTAGCACCAGCTACAAGTTAATTTAGCATGCTCTTAATATTAGTCGTAGGGAACAATGGAAAATTCAGAGGCATCTGATTGGTCATTATGTGAAACAAATGTAGGACTAAAATTAACTTGTAATGGTAGAGGACTGTTTTACTATTATGTTGTAATATATTATTTTATTTGAGAAAGACAGTCATGTCTAGGTAATGTGTATTAAAATCATGAAATGGAATATACTGTATATGCAGTAAAATGTAAGATATTCAATACAGGTATATATTTGGTCTAGATCAGCTTGGTATATTGCCTGTATAATGAAATTAATTTTGTCACAGAGGAATGGCTACAGTTCAGTAACATAGATTGTGTTGGGCATGAAAAAATACTTTTAAAAAAGATAATACAACTTTCCTACTGGATCGATTTTTATTGCTGGAATAAACTGAAAAAATGTGGGAATGTGGGGCTTTTATATATTTGTGTGAGTGTGTCTTTGTGTCTGTAGGCTTTTTATATTTAAATAAATCTAACATGAAATTTTACAAACTGCTCCTTGCATTTCTCACAACCAATTGTCATAAATGCCAAAATGTATTAAATATAACAAGCAGGTGAGTCAGATATTAAAATTGCAGGCTGTGACAATTTCTTGCTCTGCAGCTTTTACTCATTTCTGAAACCTTTTAAACCTTTTAAATTATATTTTTAGGAAAACGCTGTGTTCCTCTAAAAATAAGCCTTTGAACTTCATGTAGAGCGTAGAAGAAACAAACTCAGTATTTTATTCCTGGGGTTTTCTGTTGTTGTTGTTGTTGTTGTTATTATTATTATTATTATTATTATTATTATTATTATTATTATTATTATTATTATCATCATCATCATTATGTCAGTACAACACAGCAAACGAGATCACTATGCTGGATTTCATATTTCATCACCAGTCGGGCGCTTCCCAAGCACCTAGGACTGCGTGATGTAGGGTCCCAGTAAAGTGGCCTTTTGCAATTGACAGATGGAGATTTTGTCAATTCCAATGGTTTTCAAATGTCCGCTGAGATCCTTTGGTACTGCGCCCAGCGTGCCAAGTACCACTGGGACCACTTTCACTGGGTTATGCCAGAGTCGTTGCAGCTCGATTTTTAGATCTTCGTATTTCACTAATTTCTCTAGCTGCTTCTCCTCAATTCTGCTGTCTCCTGGGATTGCGATGTCGATGATCCATACATTCTGTTTCTCCACAACCAGGATGTCTGATGTGTTATGCTTCAGAATTCGGTCAGTCTGAAGTCGGAAGTTCCACAGTAGTTTTGCTTGCTCATTTTTGATCACTTTTTTGGGATTATTATTATTATTATTATTATTATTATTATTATTATTGTGATTGATATTACTCATACATGCTAAAACATCTTATTCGTACATCAGGCATTAATATTTTTTCTCCTGCATAACTTCTTCCCTGCCAGCAGAAGTCTAATAAAATTTTAGAAAACTTGAAGATGCTATTTTCCTAACATTCTCACCATATACTTGGAACTTATTTTTAGTGCTCCAAAACAATATAAGGACAATACAGCTATTAAGTATTAATTAGTAGTTCCAAAATTCTACTTTCTCTTATTACTATGACCTTTAATGATGAAGGAATGCAAAGACATGTTTTGCATACAAAATAATTTCAGTTATATCCACAGTCCCTCCAGTTTTAAGGGGGTTGATCAACAGATGATGTGAACAATTTTTACTTTTGAATCTAGAGCAGAGGTGGGTTCTGGCTGGTTTGGACTGGTTCTATAGAATCGATAACAGAAATCTCCACCAGCCCCCCATCACCAAACCAGCAATGATAGCTGCCTGGACATGCCCCTGAATTGGCTCTGTTCTTTTTTGCTTCTGTGCATGCGCAGAAGCTGGGTTTACAACACTGCTCATGCACCCACCTGGCAAGGCCACTCAGCACACAATGTCCGCATGCCCACGCAATGTGGGAGGAAGCGAACCACCCCGATCTAGAAGTAATTTACAGTCTAAGTAGAGACTATTGATAAGAATAAATGAAAAGTCTTCATGACTGGTTCTCCAATGACTGACAGGCATGAGTGAACCAGGAGCATTTCACACCTGATACGTGAAGTATACAGGACTGACAGTTGTAAATAAAGTTTGTTGGTATAAAATTACAATAAGCTGTTGATAGATTGCCTATGATTAATGAATGACTCATTTTTCAGTCACAAGTTCTATAGTCTACTGGGAACAGCAGTATTTTGTTTCATGAAATTATAGATCACTCTTAGTTATTGGAAACATGGATTAACATCATTAATCAAATTAGGAGCCCATTTATTATATTCTTTGGCATCCCATCATTCTATCCTATCAAGATGAATCAAACCTAACAAAATGAATTTTATTTTAGAATTTTTATTTATTTCAGACATGCTGACTCTGTAAACCGTTTAGAGAGGCTGTAAAGGTGGTATGTGTCTAAGTGCTATTGCTATTCAAACTGATATTTCATGTACTAATGTACATTGCGGGTAGCACCACATGTAATTGTGTTCTCATGTAATTTGTTTATTTATTAGTGTTCTCATGTGATTTATTTAGTATCAGTTTAATTTACAGGGAAGAAAACTTCTGTTCCTAAAGGAATAGACCTACCCGTTTGAATGAGCAATTAGTGATAGCATCTGTTTCTTGGTTATGTTCTCAGCTTGTGATAATTTTTTTTATAATCTTTGAGAATGCTTAAATGTCTGCCAGGGCTGATGTGATTCCAATTCATCTCTGAATTTATTATTGTGTTTACAGAAATATGATATGGGTGAAAAGGCATCTGTTTTCTATCTTGAAAATGTTCCTTGAAGACCTTGGTTTCTGCCTTTGAATGCATTAGGCTTCTTCTCATGTAATGCAGCATTCAGAGAAGACTGAGAGGTTTCAAGTATGTTTTCCAGAGAACAAGATATTGCTTCCTACACTATTCAGCAAATTGCCAGGGCATTTTCTGGCTTAAAATGAAATAAATAAATAATTTTTAAACAATCAAGAATATTATTTCTCAATGTGGCATTTCTATTTATTTATTTATTTATTTATTTATTTATTTATTTATTTATTGTTAGAGTTGAAAGGGACCATGAAGGCCATCGAGTTCAACCCCCTGCCCAAGCAGGAACCCTATAGTACACCAGTCAAGTAAGTGGCAGTTCAATCTTCTCTTAAAAATGTCCAGAGTGTTGGAGTTCACAACGTCCGCTGGTAGGTTGTTCCATTGGTTGATCGCTCTGACTGTCAGGAAGTTCCTCCTTATCTCCATGTTGAATCTCTCCTTGGTCAGCTTCCAGCCATTGTTCCTCGTCCGGCCCTCTGGTGCCCTGAAGAATAAAGTGATCCCCTCCTCTCTGTCACATCCCCTCGTATACTTGTAGACTGCTATCATGTCCGCTCTGGTCCTCCTTTTCTCCAAGCTATCCATGCCCAGTTCTCTCAGTCTCTCTTCGTAAGTCTTGGTTTCCAATACCTTAATCATCTTGGTTGCTCTTTTTTGCACCTTCTCCAGAGTTTCAATGTCTCTTTTGAAGTGTGGTGACCAGAACTGAATACAGTACTCCAGGTGTGGTCGAACCAGGGCATAGTAGAGTGGTATTAAGACTTCCCTGGTCTTGGAGTGTATTCCCCTGTTGATGCAGCTTAGGATTGTGTTGGCTTTTTTAGCTGCTGCTGCACATTGTTGGCTCATGTTTAGTTGATTGTCCACCAAGACTCCAAGGTCTCTTTCGTAGTCGCTACTGCTCAGAGGGGTTTCTCCCAGGTTGTATGTGTGTCCAGGGTTTTTTCTGTCTAGGTGAAGGACTTTGCTCTTGTTGATGTTAAACATCATTTTGTTTGTGTGGGCCCACTGTGTTAGTCTGTCTAGGTCTTTCTGTAATTTGAGCCTGTCTTCTAGGGTATTGGCTACCCCCGCTAGCTTGGTGTCGTCTGCAAATTTGATCAGTTGCCCTTCTATTCCCTCATCCAAGTCGTTGATGAAAATGTTGAAGAGCACAGGGCCCAGGACTGAACTCTGTGGTACCCCACTGCCTACGTTCTTCCATGTGGATTTGGAACCACTGAGGACAACTCGTTGGGTGCGATTGGTCAGCAAGCTATTGATCAATCTGCATGTGTTGTAGTCTACTCCGCTTTAAACATAGAAGTCTGATGGCAGAAAAAGACCTCATGGTCCATCTAGTCTGCCCTTATACTATTTTCTGTATTTTATCTTAGAATGGATATATGTTTATCCCAGGCATGTTTAAATTCAGTTACTGTGGATTTACCAACCACGTCTGCTGGAAGTTTGTTCCAAGGATCTTTCATGGAACTCTTCTTTATCTCTGCTCCTTTTGAGTGGATTCCTGCAAGGGTCATCTGGAAACTGTAGCTGGTTTACAATGCAGTAGCATGGGTGCAGCAGAGTGTTGCTATGTTACATCTTATAAAGTGCATCAGCTACCAGTGTGCTTCTGGGTGGGATTCAAGGGGCTGGTTATCACAAGGCAAGATTGTCACATGGCAAGGGACTGGTTATTTTGGGGAGTGTCTGCTTCTATGCATTCTGCTAAATCTCATGGGAAGGTCGTACACTAGGTCTCCTGAAAAAGATGGATAGTTAGATAGGTAGGTAGGTAGGTAGGCAGGCAGGCAGGCGGATGGATGGATGGATGGATGGATAATAGAATACACACACACAAACACACACACACACACACACAAGCAAATAAATAAATACATAAATAATAAATTTACCATTGCAGTGCCTGTCCTTTGGAATACCTAAGATTAGATTGACTTTGACCCTACCAGCTTTTCTCAAAATACTAAATACTCCATAACCAGGTTGTCAGGGAGGTTAGACGGCCTCATTGAGAAGTTTTTATTGATTGTTTTGTTTGTGTTTATCTTCACTGACCACTGTGAAAAAAATTTCTTTTGTCAATAATGTGCTTTTTCTTCCTGTTTTTAATGTGCTGTTAGCCTCCAGAATTGTCTTTGCATGATTGGTGGCCATATAAATTGATTTAATATATAAATACAAAAAAATTGGCATAACATCTAATGCTTTGATGTGTTTAATATTTCTTTGTGACTATAACGAGATAGGAGTTCATTTGCAAGCTTTTGAATTTTTTCTCCTGTTCCCCCAGAGATGAGATAAAGACAATCCTTTATATGCTAAATATGTTACAAATGTTATTATATAACCTTTTGCTATTTTCTTTTTTTCAAATCTTTCATTTTAGGTAAATTAAAAAAAAACAATTTCTTATATGAACATACATCTTCATTTGGACACAGCTATATTTAAACATTTATGTATTTGTAGAAATGTCTTATTTCATTGTCAGCCACACAATCTGGTATTGGAGTAAGTTAAGCTAATAGAACATAGATTTATCAGAACTAGTATATCCATCACAATATACTCAGATATATGCCAGTCAATAAATCTTAAAAAGGGGAATAATTTGGCTTCAGTGATTTTTGGTTTGAGCTGCTCTTTAGGTTTACTGAATTGTCCTTTGAAACACTTCCTTTAAAAAAAGGGAGGAGGCATTAATTGCAGCCTTATTTATCCATATGGACAGAAAACTCTTGTGCAGCACCACAAATAATTCATCCAAATTCAAACTGATGAAAAAGATATTAGCATAATGTCTCCAGGCGCCTTAGAACACATAGATCATTCCTGATATCTTTGCTGCATGAAATTAAAATTAAAAACAAATTAATCAAAGTCAGGGCTGCATGTAGAGTTTGGCTTTTCATCTTCTCTCCAAAAGCAGCTCTTTTTCTGAGTCAAGTGATAGACAGGAGGAAGAGAGGAGACTGGGAATGTCATCAGCATTCTGATTCAATTGCATCTTACATAAGGGTGCAATGGGAGATTTTTAAAATATTTTTTTCTTCAGTGCTTGGCTAGATATGGCTCATTTTTATTGAACTAAATTTTATTTGGCTGACATCTCCTCTCCACACACCAAATTTGGCCCTATTCTGTCAAATTCTCATCTGTTATCCTGCTGACAGAAAATGTACTATTTCTTAACATACATCCTTTCCAACATACCATTAGAATAAAATGTGGTTCTTGCCAATTGATCTGGTTATTTGATTGTAATTAGTGAAGGGCGAACTGAACCCGCACAATTCGGGTCCGTACTGAATTTTGCGGTGTTCGGTATGCCGAACACGAACCCGAAATTTTTCCAAAGTTTATTTTTATGTGAAAGGACTGCCCTTTGCTTGCAGCGCCGCTGCGGTGCCCTTTTTCATACAAATAACAATGTTTATTTTTACGTGAAGACCTCCCTTTGAAGGAGCTGGTGAATCCCTCCCATGAAGAGATTCCGGGGATGGAGCTTTGACATCACTGGCAGGTTGCTAAGGATGCCAAGGTGATCACTTCCTGGATTCCATGGAATCCAGGAAGTAATCACTGTGGTGTCCTTAGCAACCTTCTGGTGACATCAAAGCTCCGCTCCCGGAATCTCTTCATGGGTGGGATTCACCATTCGGGTCCGAGTTCAGGTTCGGTTTGGGTTCGGACGAATTTTGCGTAAAGTTCGGCCGAACTTGCCGAACCCGAACACCATTGGGTTCGCCTATCACTAATTGTAATTTAAATCAGTGGTGAAATCTATTTTCTTTTACTACTGGGTCTGTGGGCGTGGCTTGCTGGGTGTGGTGTGGCTTGGGTGGCGTGGCTTGGTGGGCATGGCAAGGGAAGGACATTGCAAAATCTCCATTCGCAGTCCATTCTGGGGCCAGCCAGGGGTTGTATTTGCTGGTTCTTTGAACTATTCAAAATTTCCAATACTGCTTCTCCAAACTATTCAAAATTTCTGCTACCAATTCTCCAGTGCCTGCTAGATTTCACCCCAGATTTAAATACTATTTTTATTTAAGACCTCATGTTTAGGTTTATTTTATTTTATTTATTTATTTATTTTGTCCAATATGCAATGAGGGTTTTAGTGGGTATATATCTATATACACATAGTAAAATACATGATGAAGGTTATAGAGGAGATACTCATAGTAAAATATATCTAAGAAATAATAGAAAAGAAGGTATAGTGATAGAACATATCAATGAAAGAATAGAAGAAGAGATATAGGAATAGAAGAAAGGTATAGGAGATATAGGAGAGCAATAGGACAGGGGACGGAAGGCACTCTAGTGCACTTGTACTCGCCCCTTACTGACCTCTTAGGAATCTGGTTAGGTCCACCGTAGATAATCTAAGGGTAAAGTGTTGGGGGTTTGGGGATGACACTATGGAGTCCAGTAATGAGTTCCACGCTTCGACAACTTGGTTACTGAAGTCATATTTTTTTACAGTCAAGTTTGGAGCGGTTAATATTAAATCTGTTGTGTGCTCTTGTGTTGTTGTGGTTGAAGGTGAAGTAGTCACCGACAGGCAGGACGTTGCAGCATATGATCTAGTGGGCATTACTTAGATCTTGTTTAAGCCGTCATAGTTCTAAACTTTCTAGGCCCAGGATTGAAAGTCTAGTCTTGTAGGGTATTCTATTTCGAGTGGAGGAGTGAAGGGCTCTTCTGGTGAAGAATCTTTGGACATTTTCAAGGGTGTTAATATCTGAGATGCAATATGGGTTCCAAACAGATGGACTGTATTCAAGGTTGGGTCTGGCAAAAGTTTTGTAAACTCTGGTAAGTAGTGTGAGATTGCCAGAGCAGAAGCTACTGTAGGATTAGGTTTACAACTCTTGAAGCCTTCTTGGCTATGTTGTTGCTATATTGTTGCAGTGGCATTTACTGTCTACTTTTCCCTCAAACATTTGTTTTCCGCATAAGATCTTTTTTGATGAAGGCTACAATAAAAACCTGAAGGAACTACAAATGTTTATAAGCAAATGAAATTAACTTATTCAACACCATTGCCCATTTACAAGATCCTTTCTTAAGTGTGGATTTGTATTCTAAAATGAAACTGTTCAGTTCTTTCAGCACTTTATAAAAGAAATCTTCATTCCTTGTGGTTTATGTGAAGAAATAAATTCCATTTACAAAAAGAAATGGATAGAAGAATCATCATTAACAACTTCATCTTTTATTAACATGGATCTTACTTTAAATATATTAAATAATAATGTGAACAAATTCACATAGGTAAATGCAAGCTATAGAATGTTGGAATGGATATTAAAGAGAATATGCATAGAAAAGAAGACAGGATGTCAGGTTGTCAAAATATGACACTGTATTTAATTTTTTTAATAATAATGGCAGTATATTTTCCAATTTCCAATGATAGAAACATAGAAAAATAAAGTCTGATGGCAGAAAAATACCTCATGGTTCATCTAGTCTGCCCTTATACTATTTTCTGTATTTTATCTTAGGATGGATATATGTTTATCCCAGGCATGTTTAAATTCAGTTACTGTGGATTTATCTACCACATCTGCTGGAAGTTTGTTCCAAGGATCTACTACTCTTTCAGTAAAATAATATTTTCTCATGTTGCTTTTGATCTTTCCCCAACTAACTTCAGATTGTGTCCCCTTGTTCTTGTGTTCACTTTCCTATTAAAAACACTTCCCTCCTGAACCTTATTTAACCCTTTAACATATTTAAATGTTTCGATCATGTCCCCCCTTTCCCTTCTGTCCTCCAGACTATACAGATTGAGTTCATTAAGTCTTTCCTGATACGTTTTATGCTTAAGACCTTCCACCATTCTTGTAGCCCGTTCAATTTTGTCAATATCTTTTTGTAGGTAAGGTCTCCAGAACTGAACACAGTATTCCAAATGTGGTCTCACCAGCACTCTATATAGCGGATCATAATCTCCCTCTTCCTGCTTGTTATACCTCTAGCTATGCAGCCAAGCATCCTACTTGGTTTCCCTACCGTCTGACTGCACTGTTCACCCATTTTGAGACTGTCAGAAATCACTACCCCTAAATCCTTTTCTTCTGAAGTTTTTGCTAACACAGAACTGCCAATACAATACTCAGATTGAGGATTCCTTTTCCCCAAGTGCATTATTTTATGTTTGGAAACATTAAACTGCAGTTTCCATTGCTTTGACCATTTATCTAGTAAAGCTAAATCATTTACCATATTACAGATGCCTCCAGGAATATCAACCCTATTACACACTTTAGAGTCATCAGCAAATAGGCATACCTTCCCTACCAAACCTTCCCCTATGTCACTCACAAACATATTAAAAAGAATAGGACCCAGAACAGACCCTTGTGGCACACCGCTTGTAACCTGTCTCTGCTCAGAATACTCGCCATTAACAATAACTCTCTGATGTCTACACTTCAGCCAGCTTGAAATCCACTGAACTATCCAGGGATTAAGTCCAATCTTCACTAATTTATCTATCAGCTCTTTATGTGGAACCATATCAAAGGCTTTGCTGAAGTCCAGATAGGCAATATCCACGGCACCACCTTCATCCAACACCTTTGTGACATAGTCAAAGAAATCAATGAGATAAGACTGACATGATTTGCCTTCAGTAAAGCCATGTTGATTTGGGTCCAATAAGTTATGCTGATTTATCCTCTTTTTGAGTAGAGATATTGGACTGTGTTAAAAATCAGGAAAAAATGCAGTAAATAGATATGGACTTTATAATTTAAAAAACCACACCAATTCTCTATCAATACTTTCCCTAAACCTGAGTTTATAAGCATTATTCTTCATTCTATATTCCTCAAATAAGATATCTAAAAAAATAAAAACCACTAAATTCATGGAAAATATACAAAGCTTGTATCTTAATTTTAGTTTAAAGAATTAAATATGAAACAAACTGAGTTGTTATTCTGTCCTTCAGTATAACTGAAGTATAGCATCTTGCATTTCCAAAGTTAACTGTGAATTATTTAGTCTGCCCATAATTGCATTTTACCCAGGAAGAAAATCATTATAGCTTTGGAACTTTTACTTTTTTCTGTTACTATTTTGTGCACAGTATTATACAATAAGTATGGGAAGCCAAGGAGCATAATTGTTTGCATGGATTCAGACTCATTCATTTTTAATATTATTAGCTTTTCCCATATCTGTGCAATTATATCATTTGTTGAACAATTAACAGCATCTGTTTCATTTTGTTGCATTGTGCCAGATGATTAAGGATATTTTAGAATGTGTGATTTGTATATCATTCAGTTAATGTCACTTTCATTGTACTCCTCTATCAAGGTGTTGAATTCTTAATTTTTGACATGTGGCAGTAATACCATTCACTTCAAAGACTAAGAATACTGGCCTCACTTCTGAAACAATGAACACATTTTATTTTAAAATATATTCAAATGCTTGGATATCTTTTTAAAATGATAACTGAAACATACTTTTAAAAACATTTAAAAGAAAATACCTCCTATCTGATTTATTATTTATTTCTTAATAATTGTTCTGCCGGCATGTCTCAACTGCCCGTAATTACAGGGTAATTAGTCCAGGAAGACACACCACATGATAAAAGGAAAACCCAAAAGTTTTTATAAACAGAAAAACAGAAACAGCTCCCTTTTTAAATGTCAAAGGGATTTTCTGGTACACACAAGGCACAGGTTAAATGCAGTCCAATTGCTCACCCAATAACTGGGAAATTGAGTCCAATTCTAAAGTCCAAAGAGTCCACACACACAATCCTGAACAGCAAAAACCATGATCTTGATGAAAAAATGAATCAGATAAACTGCCATGAGGCTAAAACACAAGGCTGCACTTTTATCTGTAGCAATAATTACAGCAGCCCCACCCAATCACAGGTGGCCTCATTTTCTTTTGTAATAATCCTTCAGTTGTTGTCTCCTATGCATCACTCTACGCATGCGTGGATGTGTCATTAATTCTTGTTCAGAATCCAGGGATGATACAGATGACTGATCTCCTCCTGGGCTGTCTGCCAAACTCCCCTCTTCTCTGTCACTCACGCTTCCTTGATCAGAGGAGACTTCGTCGGCAGAGTCTACTGGGAGCAAAACAGGCCTGTGGCATGTGGATGTCTCCCCCACATCCATCTCCACATTCCTTGGGGCTGGAGCTGGGCCAGAGCTAACCACAATAATAATGAAAGTTATTTAATTTATTTTTACATGCCATAGATTGTAAATGGAGATTCACATTGGACACAGTATTAACTTTTCAAATGGTTCATTTTAAGTAGACTTTCCAATTTATCCTACAATAATAGTATAACTAAAAATATTCCTGATACATGAATTTTCACAATTATGATAAGCTTTGAGATGTTTGTAAGCCATCTCTAATAAGTAATCATAGGATATATAAATAAGGACTAATTTCAAAATGTTAATTAATTGCTTAAGCAAAGCTGATATACTAATACAGTGATACCTCGTCTTACAAACGCCTCGTCATACAAACATTTCAAGATACAAACCCGGGGTTTAAGATTTTTTTGCCCCTTCTTACAAACTATTTTCACCTTACAAACCCACCGCCGCCACTGAGATGCCCCACCTCTGGGCTTCCGTTGCCAGTGAAGCACCCATTATTGTGCTGCTGGGATTCCCCTGAAGTTCCCCTCCATGGGAAACACCACCTCTGGACTTCTGTGTTTTTTGTGATGCTGCAGGGGAATCCCAGCATGGGAATCCCAGCAGCGCAAAAACGGGCGCTTCGCTGGCAACGGAAGTCCGGAGATGGGGTTTCCCAGTGAGGGAAGCCTCAGTGAAATCACAGCATCACAAAAACACAGAGGTCTGGAGGTGGGGTTTCGAGGACTTCAATGTTTTTAAAATGCTACGATTTCACTGATGCTCCCTTCGCTGGGAAACCCGGACTTCTGTTGCCAGCGAAGCACTCGTTTTTGCGATCCTGGGATTCCCCTGCTGGGATTCCCCTGCAGCATCGCAAAAACACAGAAGTCTGGAGGTGGGGTTTCCCATGGAGGAGAGCCTCAGGGGAATCCCAGCAGCGCAAAAACGGGCGCTTTGGCTGGCAAAAGGGGTGAATTTTGGGCTTGCACGCATTAATCGCTTTTCCATTGATTCCTATGGGAAACATTGTTTCGTCTTACAAACGTTTCACCTTAAGAACCTCATCCCAGAACCAATTAAGTTTGTAAGACAAGGTATCACTGTATTTGTTTTTTCTCTTGAAACTCAGTACTGAAAGAGTTAGCAGACTTTCAAAGATGGAGACTGCCAATTGAAAAGAAAGGGATCACTGAGAACAATAAAATAGGAATGCATCTCACCGCAATAAGTTACCAAACTAAATATTGCCATAGTTTGCTGCTTCAATTGATTAGAATTCTTTGCTACTTTAATTGAGTTCCATTCAGTGATAACAGAAAGTATGGCTTGATAAGGATAAAATAATAAAGGTTGCACATTCTTTTTCTCTTTTAAAGCCTTTGCTGATCAAGCTGAACCAATTTTAAAATGTCATCTTTATTTTTCAACACCCAGCAGTAGCTTTGCATCTCAATAGATCATTAAGGTTTGCTCGGATCAGCAATTTGATTTCAGCACAATAGTTTGGGTTTTTTTTAAGAGTCTATATTTTGCATCTCTCTGATTACAATCATGTTTTGGGAAGAAAGTAATGGAAAATATGGTACAAAACAAAGAGGAAGAGATGTGAGAGATAGAGAAAAGGGGAATTTTCATATTTTGGCAGATTTATAAAGTAAATATGGCTGAATTTTTATATTTTCAAAATTTACAAAGAAATTAGCTGCTGTAATGAGCCAGGTATCTACATAATAACTGCAAAATATTGTTAGAGGTTTTTTAAAAAGCATCTGAGAAATTGCTGAATCCAGACACAGCCTTCTCAGTAATCATGTAGATTCCGGATTAGTGATTACCTCTCAGTCCACTTTTCTCATAGGATTGTTTTAAAGAGAAAGTGAGGGGGAATCTAATGAAAATGCATGATATATTTTAATAATTGATCAATTAAATTTGACACATAGCTAAATGTATATTTTAGAAAATTTAAACCTGAAAGCTACCTAAAACAATTAGAGGGTGGCAATTTTTTCAAAGGTGATCTGCATTGAGAAGTTTAAGGCGGCTCACACTGTGTGCTCGTGTATTACTGCAGTTGAAGCTGAAGTAGTCATTGACAGGTAGGACATTGTAGCAGATATTTTTGTGTGCTACACTTATGTCAGATTGAGGGCGGTGTAGTTCTACATTTTTTAGGCCCAAAATTTCAAGTCTGATGGCATAAGGTATTCTGTTGCGAACAGAGGAGACAGACTGCTGGATATAAGCACGTGAGTAAACAACAATTGGATAGCTAATAACTAATAACCAAACAGCAACTGAACAATATGCATTTATTTTAATTTAATTTAATTTGTTACATTTATAAGCCACCCAACTCCTATAAAAAACATTATCACATTTAGGTCGGAGCTTGATGCTGTTGCTCAACAATGTTAGCCCTGCTGGCAAAACCAGGTTTTTAAGCCTTTTTGGAAAGCCAAGAGGAAGGGACAATACGGATCTCTGAGGGAAGCTGGTTCCAGAGAATGCTGGAACCACAGAGAGAAGGCCCTCCCACATGGCCCACCGGTTTGTTTGGCCAACGGGACCTGGAGAAGACCAACCTTGTGGTCTCTAATTGGCCACTGGGGAGTGTTAGGAAGAAGACGGTCCCCGTAATTAGTAAGACCCTAAGCCATGTAGGGCTTTATAGGTAATAACCAACACCTTAAATTGCACCTGGAGACCAATTGGAAGCCAGTGCAGCTCGCAGAGTACAGGTGTTATTTATTTTATTTATTTTATTTATTTTATTTATTTTATTTATTTTATTTATTTTATTTATTTTATTTATTTTATTTATTTTATTTATTTTATTTATTTTATTTATTTTATTTATTTTATTTATTTTATTTATTTTATTTATTTTATTTATTTTATTTATTTTATTTATTTATGCATTTTTCTAATACACAATACATATGGAAGAGAATAGACATGAAGTAATATACCGTATATAAAGATAATATGTAAAAATAAAGGAGAAGATATATGAAAGGAAGAAAATCTATATGATATATGAGATAAAGGAAAGACAATTGGACAGGGGACGAAAGGCGTTATATGGGTGTATCTAGATACACCCACTACAACTCATACGGCTTTGTCCTGAACTAATTGTAATCTCCAAAAGCTTTTTCAGGGTAGCTCCATGTAGACTGCATTGCAGTAGTAGAGCTGCAAAGTGGTAAGGATGTGAGTGACTGTGAGAAGAGACTCCTGATCCAAATAGGGCCACAACTGGTATACTAGGCGAACCTGTGCAAAGGTCCCCCTAGCCACAGCTGAGAAATGTTGTTCTAATCTCAGCTGCAGATCTAGGAGGACTCTTAGATTGCGAGACCCGCTCTGAGTGGGTTAAAATCCCCACCCTCGAGTTAAGGATGGACAGACATTTTTCTTATGAGCCCAGGAGAAGAGAAGGGTAAAGATTCTCAGAGGAAACTAAAGCTATATCATAGATTACTTTTTAGTAAATGCACAGAATATTAACTTGCCAGACAATTCTTCATGCATATAGACAAAACTAATTGGCTCTGTATTTTGAGCTGGAGGTATACAAAATATGTTTAGAAATTAAAAATGAGAGTGACAAAGTAAAGACTAAAATAATTAAAAGCCCAATTTCTGTCAGAAAAGATGCTAATTATCCTGTTAATTTGTTTACGTTTTTCATTTATTTCACACATTAATGAGCAACTTGAAAGCTCTGGCACAGGCATCAACTTAAAACCTGACATGGGAAATAGCAAGAATTATTTGATTTAAAATATCATTTACAGGGGGAAAACACCATATGATCTGTATGATATATTCTATTATGTGTCCTAGCAGCTAATCTATTTGGATTTCTTATGTGGTGTAAGGGAGCACGTAGCCTAAATTTGCATGCAGCTCCCCGATTGGCCAAACTGCGAGTGGCAGTTTTAAATGGCTGTCAGAGCTGGCCGCCTCCAAGCGAGCCATTTAAAACTGGCTTTGTCTTGGAGCCAGCTGGCAGTCTAAACGCACTACAACTAGTTTAAATAAATATTAAGATAGTTCCAGTGTCTCTGAGTCCCTTTGTTGTGCAAATTTAACATATTACAATAGTATTATGATTTGAGTATTGCCCACAAGATCATATGTTGCAACGTCCTACCGGTCAATGACTACTTCAGCTTCAATCGCAATAACACAAGAGCACGCAACAGATTCAAACTTAATACAAACCGCTCCAAACTTGACTGTAAAAAATATGATTTCAACAATCGAGTTACCGGACTCAATTGTGTCAACCCCTAACCCCCATCACTTCTCCCTTAGACTCTCCACGATTGACCTCTCCAGGTTCCTAAGAGGCCAGTAAGGGGCGTACATAAGTGCACTGGTGTGCCTTTCGTCCCCTGTCCAATTGTCTTTCCTTTCTTTCACCTATCATATATATTCTCTTCCTTTCATATATCCTCTCCTCTAAGTTCACTTTTGCCCTTATATATATTACCACTTGTCTATTTTTCTTCCTATGTATTTGTGTATTGGACAAATGAATAAATAAATAAATAAAATAAATAAATAAATATTTCAGTCATAGCAGATTTATGGAAAAAGCACTTTTCCCTTCTGTAGAAGAAATTTTCTAGCTATTACTTACCTTAAGAGCTGCTGAATGAAAATACTTATTTTTCTGCAATACCTTAACTTCTCCAAACATACTGTATTTTGGGAGCATAAGATGCACTGGAGTATAAAACACACCTAGATTTTAGAGATGGAAAACAAGGAAAAAAGTATTGTGAACCAAATGGTGTAATAATATATCATTTAATAAAATACCAGTGTAGCAGAATACTTTTTATAACCAAGTACACTTTTGACAAACGTCAAACTTGACAGCTTTAAGACCTGTGGACTTCAACTCCCAGAATTCCTCCTCCACTCATGCAAGCTCAGGAATTGGAGTTGAAGTCCACAAGTCTTAAACTTACCAAATTTGAAGATCCTTGCACCCCTAACCCAGGGGGTCTTCAAACTTGACAGCTTTAAGACAAGTGGACTTCAACGCCCAGAATTCCTCCTCCGGTCATGCCAAATGGGGAAATTAGAAAACAAAAAACAGCCTCGTCTTTTGCCTATTTTTTTTGCAAAAATTGGGAGGGCAAAGTGTCTGGGAAGCCTACAGAGAACTCCTGGGTGCTGGGGGGATGGCAAAAATGTCCCATTTTTTGTGAAAAATAGGGCATTTTCACCTGTTTTTGACATAAATTGAGGCATTTTTGCCTTCCCCTAGTCCCCAGGAGCTCTCTGCAGACTCCCTTTTGGCCACTCCATTTTTTGTGAAAAAGGGCAGAAAATGACCCAGGTCCCTGGAGAGGGGCAGCATATAATTCCAATAAAAGAAAGAAAGGAAGGAAGGAAGGAAGGAAGAAAGAAAGAAAGGAAGGAAGGAAGGAAGGAAGGAAGGAAGGAAGGAGTAATTGTAGCAAAATCAGCTAACTTAGTCATAGGACCAACATTATTTAATTTATATAGGAAATAAACAAGGCGTCTACAATTCAGTGATCTATTCATGCACATTTACTAAATATTTTCCCAGTTACAAGAAATAGTTCACTGGGAACTAATTCTAAGCATTTCCAATATACTGTCAGAAGTACAAATACATTCAGTTTCTCAATAATGAATCTTGGAATACTTTTTTAAAAATTTCAATCGAATCAATGCTGGCTAGCAAATATGCAGTAGTGATTCAATTCCTTTGCCATTGTAATAATCATATATTTGGAATGAATAGGAAAATTGAAATCTATTTATGGCTACTTTTGTAACTATTCAAACTCATAATTTCCCCTAGTAGATGTGGAATGGACAGGATGGACATCCATTATTAAGATAACAGGAGTATGAATAACGCAATTATCTGTGGAAATTGCTAAAATTCACAGAAATAATATTAACCAAGGACAAAATACTTCACATAGCATTTTAAAACTTTGAGGTCTGTACCTGTATATCTCTCTCTATATATATATACACACATATACATCTTCAATTGGCCTATAAATTGATAAACTACTTGAGAATAGGAGTCATACGATGAATCTGGTCACAATGACTTGGAACACAGGGCATATTCTACATTTAAATAGATAGGTTACAATATGAAGAAAAAAACCCCGTGTATAATTCAACTTCTGATAAGTTTCTCAAGAGAAGGTACCAAGAATAATGTGGGAAATGACATTTGAAAAGGGCATTCTTTTTCAGTTTTCATGTTATTTTGTGACAGCTGACAATTCTAAAGCAGTCATACTGTTGACAAAAAATCTCACCAGGGTGCTTACAAAAAATACAAGAATGGTTGATAAAAACGTTGCTGAATATGTGTGAGTGTTCTATTGTGGGGTAGGTTTTTTTTACTACCAGTTCTTATTTGAAGTTTTAGAAATGTTTTTGTAGAAGAAATTTATGAAATTTCCATAGGTTGAATGTTATCCTTTTATATTTATTTAATTATGAGCTGGTTAGCTGACTTTTATTATGCATTTTTTCTACTAGTGTTTTCCTTTGTCCTGGCTTCCTACTTCAATTAAATCTGAAGAAAAGGCATATGAAGGAACTAAGGATTCTTGAAGATGGGTTACTCAACCCACTTTAATTTGGCGTTAGGCCTGAGTTTAGAAGTTAGAAGACTCAGTTAGTCCCCAAAAGTAAATTTCAGGTGATGATGCTGGAAAAAAAAACTTGTTCACACAAAGAAATTAAAGCAAGGTTATATATTGGGGCAGGGGAGGGTTCTAACTGGGGAGGGGCTACCAATGCCAGCCCTACCGGAACATGCTGCATCTGTGCCCAGAGCATGATTAGGCTTCTACGCATGCGCAGGAGCCAAATCTCAGGCGAAGATGCACGCGTGGTTTTCTGGGGGGGGGGGGTTGCTTTTGCGCATGCGCGGAAGCAAAAAGGCCCCAAAATTGGAGAGAAAAGCTGCCGGTTGCGAGCGACTGGCAAAACAAGGTAAGAGATGCCAGCAGGGTCTGCCAGCTCCTATATGCCAACTGCGCCACCAGCCCCTGCCACACCGCCAGCCCTCGCCATGCCACCAGCCCCCGCCACGCCGTGCAGTGGAAAAAAAAATCCAAAATAAAAGCCAAAAAACAAGATTGTAACAACATGCACAGTGCTAAAAACCTGGCTTCTGCACATGTGCAGAAGAAAAATAATGGGAAAAATAAAAAAATTCAAAAAAAAAATCTGAATTTTTTTTTCTAAAGGTCATGGCACCATGGACCAGCACTGACCGAAATGGTTCCGTGATGTCATTGTGATGTCACCAGTGGGTCGCCTGCTTAGAAGGTGAATTCAGAAACAGATGTGCTTCAGGTGAAGAAATAAAGGTCAGTTCTAACCCAGGGGCAGGGTGGCAGGGCTTTTTTCAAAGCACAGAAAAAGGAAAAGCCATTTAAACAAAGCAAAATTGGCCGAACATTCAGGAAAAAAAGATGGCTGCAAACACAGACCAGTACAGAACTGGATCCATGACATAAAAATTACATCACCAGCGGATCACTAATGGTTTGGATGATCTAGTGTGAACTGGGAAGAACCCATGCCTGGTCTGAAGGGTGTGCCCACAAGCTATGAATTCCTCTTCTTCTTTCAAATCCAGATTGTTGTACAGCTTCAACAGAAGTAATTGAATATTTTTCACCCTGTTTTCCAGCCATTTACAGTTGCCAGAGGTTCAGCAGTTTGTTTCTCACAAGCTCAAGTTTGACTCAGCCTTCCATCCTTCCGAGAACCCTACGGAGAGGGGTGGCATACAAATCCAATAAAATAAATAAATAAATAAACCCAGGTTGTTGGGCCAATGTGCTGATTCTGTAAATCACTTAGGAAGGTTATAAAGCACTGTGGAGTGGCATATAAATCTTATTGTTATTTAGTACTAACAGTGGACTTTATTTATGTTGGGGGCAATTAGATGCCATCTAGTCATAGCTGAAGAAGTCACCTGAGTCGAATTAACAGATCTAATTCTGCAAAGAACTGTATTATCCCCATTCACTTATATAACTGTAGACTTATTGAAGAAAAGAACTCAAAAATTATCAGTTTGCTGAAGCATATAATTTGATTTTTGGTTAGGCATTCAGGCTGGAACAATGAACAAGGTATAATTTCAAACTGAAATTGAATAACAGTTTTTCAGGCAAGCAGAACCTTTGTATTAAATCCATAGTTAGTTAATAGCGCATTTAGTATCTACTAACTAAAAGATAATTACTCCTCCCCAGAGAACGTAAGAAATATACACATCATAGATTTATAGAGCTAGAATATTCCCCCTGGAAGCGGAGTAAAGACACTGAGACGTATTGTGGATTAAATAAGGGTCATTTTATTAAATTAGCATAAATTTAAATAAATTCAAATACGTAAATTTAAATATTTAAATTTAAACTTAACTAAGGACCTGCAGAGGCCAAAAATAATGGGGCAGAAATTCCTACCAAAAACTTCCTTGGCAACATTGGGCAAAAACTCCTTGCTGAACCAGGTGAAGGTAGCCACCTTCACCTGGATCCAAGCCATGCCCCTTCGTCATGTGGGAGGAGTTCACCCTCCAATCCCTATGGGAAATTGGATCTGGTGATTCCCTTGGACATCCTCTCTCCAATCCCTGAAGTTGTTCCAACCTCTAGTTCCTGGAGAGAGGCGGTCCATCATCCTTTAACGGATGCCCAAAGGAGCATGCGCAGTTGCTTCTAATTGCCCATTTCCGCCCCTAACCTGCCAAACCCCAATGACCAAAGGGAGGCCTATGCTAACAACTAAGTGCACCGCACCCCCTAACCAATCCAGTCTGTACCGTCAGTGTGGAATAGGCGAAAAAAACGGCCGCCTCTAAAGGGGAGGCCGCAAAAAATTCCTATTCGGCCCCGAGGCGACCTCCTCAGGACACACTGTTAATAGCGGAGGGTGGGCAGGTGTTCGCTTTCAGGAGCCAGGAAAGCAAGGAGGAGGTCCTGTTCGGATCGCCCTTAAATAGGGCAATCTAGGACCTCCTCCTGTGACCACTAGATGGCACGCCAACTTGGCGCGCAGCCAGAAGCCGAATTTCCGGGTTCCAAGGAACCCGGAAATTCAGAGCTCAACTGAGCTGCCTGCAGCATCCCCCTGCTCCATGGGGAATTTCGGCCGCCAGTTTAAGCCGCCGGTCATGCATTTCTGCACTGTGATGGACTCCATGAATATAGGAAACAGAAAAATTAGAGTTACATAATTATGGGTAATTCTAGTTCCACAGCTTTTGGAAAGCCCCAAACTAATATTTTTTAATAATATATTTAAAACTTTAAGAAGCTTAAATCCCTGAAACAACATTAGAGCCAAGTATAATAACTGATCTTCTACTAGATTTTTCTGTTATACAGTTTATGATTAGGAGCATTTAAAGCTAATCCCAATTTATTATACAATTCATGTAGAAACAGTCTTCAATATCTTTCAACTTCAGTTTTATTTATGCATTATTTATCCATGCATATGTACTATGGACAGAATAATATTTTATTTAAGTTTTGTAACTGTACTTACAATATATTCTTTTCTTTCTTTTCTTTTTGGCCTATATTTGTGTGAAGGTGACAGGCTTTTGAAAATTTTGTTAGCAAAAATTGCTGGTATCATCATTTTTATTGTTCATCATCCAAAAGAAAATATATAGAATTGAATGAGAATATCTTACACAGCTTGCCATTAAACAGGTTCCTGCTAAAGAATATTAATAAGTATAAGTAATAAACTGAATTTATGAATAATTTAGTTGTAACTATACAATTGTTTACATATA
The DNA here is from genome assembly GCF_031021105.1 of Erythrolamprus reginae. NCBI lineage: Eukaryota > Metazoa > Chordata > Lepidosauria > Squamata > Dipsadidae > Erythrolamprus > Erythrolamprus reginae. Next base: position 84,186,054 of record NC_091954.1, on the reverse strand, counting down.
AATAAGTGATGAGCCTTCATCAACACAAAATGAAGAATGTGACTTAGACAGTGTACAGGCAATAATATATAATTGTACATCTCCACCCCATGTCCAGTCAACGAAGCAGTGGAAGTGATGTGCCAGTGCCTGGAGGCTGTTAGGGTCTGGATTCATTTCATTTCATTTCATTTATTTAGATTTGTATGCCGCCCCTCTCCGCAGACTCGGGGCGGCTCACAACAAAGTGTAAAACAATTTACAACAAATCTAAATTACTGCTAAAAACATTTTAAAAACCCCATTTTCTAAACACACATACATACAGACATACCATTCATAAATTGTATATGCCCGGGGGAGATGACTCAGTTCTCCCATGCCTGACGACACAGGTGGGTCTTAAGGAGCTTACGAAAGGCAAGGAGAGTAGGGGCAGTTCTAATCTCCGGGGGGAGTTGGTTCCAGAGGGCCGGGGCCGCCACAGAGAAGGCTCTTCCCTTGGGGCCCGCCAACCAACATTGTTTAGTTGATAGGACTCGGAGAAGGTCCACTCTGTGGGACCTAATCGGTCGCTGAGATTCATGCGGCAGCAGGCGGTCTCGGAGATATTCTGGTCCAGTGCCATGAAGGGCTTTAATGGTCATAACCAACACTTTGAATTGTGACCGGAAGTTGATCGGCAACCAATGCAGACTGCGGAGTGTTGGTGAAACATGGGCATACCTAGGTATGCCCATGACTGCTCTCGCAGCTGCATTCTGCACGATCTGAAGTTTCCGAACACTTTTCAAAGGTAGCCCCATGTAGAGAGCATTACAGTAGTCGAACCTCGAGGTGATGAGGGCGTCAACAGACTCAAACTCAACCCTAATAAGATGGATTGGCTGTGGGTTTTGCCTCCCAAGGATAATTCCATCTGTCCGTTCATCACCCTGGGGGGGGAATTACTGACCCCCTCAGAGAGGGTCCGCAACTTGGGCGTCCTCCTCGATCCACAGCTAACATTAGAGAACCATCTTTCAGGCCGTATAATGAAATAGGAAAGAAAGAACTGTGCGACTAACAGTTCAATTGGGAGGGAGGGGGAAATACTGGCAGTTTTGTAAATTATATTTTAGAATGTAATTACAATATTTCAACAAATAATAATTATATTGTAAAATGATATAATATGTACTATCTTATATGCCTGCTTTTTAATCTTTGTATAATAAAAACTTTTTTCAAAAAACAAATAGAGAACCATCTTTCAGCAAGGGGGGCGTTTGCCCAGGTTCGCCTGGTGCACCAGTTGCGGCCCTATTTGGACCAGGAGTCATTGCTCACAGTCGCTCATGCGCTCATCACCTCGAGGTTCGACTACTGTAACGCTCTCTACATGGGAATACCTTTGAAGAGTGTTCAGAAACTTCAGATCGTGCAAAATGCAGCTGCGACAGAAATCATGGGCTTTCCCTGATATGCCCATGTCACACCAACACTCCGCAGTCTGCATTGGTTGCCGATCAGTTTCCGGTCACAATTCAAAGTGTTGGTTATGACCTATAAAGCCCTTTATGGCATCGGGCCAGAATATCTCCGAGACTGCCTTCTGCCACACGAATCCCAGTGACCAGTTAGGTCCCACAGAGTTGGCCTTCTCCGGGTCCCATCGACTAAACAATGTCGTCTGGCGGGACCAGGGGAAGAGCCTTCTCTGTGGGGGCCCCGACCCTCTGGAACCAGCTCCCCCCTGAGATTAGGATTGCCCCCACCCTCCTTGCCTTCCGCAAACTCCTTAAAACCCACCTCTGCCGTCAGACATGGTGGAATTGAGACATTTCCCCCCAAGCCTATATAGTTTTATGTATGGTATGCTTGTGTTGCATGTTCTTTTAAATAATGGGTTTTTAGATTTTAAATATTAGATTTATTCTCTGTATGTTGTTTTATTATTGTTGTGAGCCGCCCCAAGTCTGCGGAGAGGGGCGGCATACAAATCTCATAAACAAACAAACAAACAAACAAGTAAGTAAGTAAACAAACGAACAAACAAACAAACAAACAAGCACCCTGGAGGTCTCTTCCTCTCCCAGACATATATAACATAAGGGACAATGAGCAAGCCTAATATCAGAACTGAAACCTCAAGGTGAAAAACATTTATGCTACAGGATTTGTTGATGTCTAGTACAGTTAAAAAAACTAAGTTCTGTACAACATTTAATATTTATGAACAGGTACTTGGTTGTCTCATGGCCAACTGCACAATGAAGCCAATTTAGAGTTAATAACATATTTTAAATATATTTTATTCTCCACTCTGCCAGGCTGATTTTATATATAGATGCAGCTATAGATTGAAGATAGCTATATAAAGATAGCAATCCAGCTGGGCCTATGCAATTACTTGGCAAAGCCTAAGGAGGCTTTTGGCTTATAATTTTATGGTGCTATATAGGGAATTCTTAATGAGGCCATTACTGTGAAGAACTGATCCCTTCCCACTTTTTCTTTTTCTTTGTTTGCCAGTAGATATCTTACTTTTAGACATCGTTTGGTGAGAAAAGAAATTATTTCACAATTTTTTGTGTTATATCATTACCGCCAATCTACTCTTCTTTGAAGGATTTTTTTTTTTAAAGGTACCATTTAAACAAACTTTTCTTTCACACTGTATAAAACTCTTTGTAGAATCTTGGAAGTAACGAAATACAAAACCACTGCTAAACTTGAATAACTCTTTTCACTTGCCTTCACACAACAGAATGCTTCTGTATGTTTAGTTTATTTATGTATTTATTTATATCCCATTTTTATTATATATTATATTATATTTTTATTATATTATAAATAACTTAAGATATATTTATTTATTTATTTATTACTTAGATTTGTATGCCGCCCCTCTCCGAAGACTCGGGGCGGCTCACAACATGTAAAAACAAATCATAAGCAATCAGACAAATTTAAAATATTTAAATATTTAAAAAACCCCATATGCTAACAGTCACACACACAGACATACCATGCATAAATTAAACGTGCCCAGGGGGAGATGTTTCAGTTCCCCCATGCCTGACGGCAAAGGTGGGTTTTAAGGAGTTTACGGAAGGCAGGAAGAGTAGGGGCAGTTCTAATCTCCGGGGGGAGTTGGTTCCAGAGGGCCGGGGCCGCCACAGAGAAGGCTCTTCCCCTGGGGCCCGCCAACCGACATTGTTTAGTTGACGGGACCCGGAGAAGGCCCACTCTGTGGGACCTAATCGGTCGCTGGGATTCGTGCGGCAGGAGGCGGTCTCGGAGATATTCTGGTCCGATGCCATGAAGGGCTTTAAAGGTCATAACCAACACTTTGAATTGTGACCGGAAATTGATCGGCAACCAATGCAGACTGCGGAGTGATGGTGAAACATGGGCATACCTAGGTAGGCCCATGACTGCTCTCGCAGCTGCATTTTGCACGATCTGAAGTTTCCGAACACTTTTCAAAGGTAGCCCCATGTAGAGAGCATTACAGTAGTCGAACCTCGAGGTGATGAGGGCATGAGTGACTGTGAGCAATGAGTCCCGGTCCAGATAGGGCCGCAACTGGTGCACCAGGCGAACCTGGGCAAACGCCCCCCTCGCCACAGCTGAAAGATGTTGTTCTAATGTGAGCTGTGGATCGAGGAGGACGCCCAAGTTGCGGACCCTCTCTGAGGGGGTCAATAATTCCCCCCCCCAGGGTGATGGACGGACAGATGGGATTGTCCTTGGGAGGCAGAACCCACAGCCACTCCGTCTTATCCGGGTTGAGCTTGAGTCTGTTGACACCCATCCAGGCCCCAACAGCCTCCAGGCACCGGCACATCACTTCCACCGCTTCGTTGACTGGACATGGGGTGGAGATGTAAAGCTGGGTATCATCCGCATATTGATGATACCTCACCCCATGTCCTTGGATGATCTCGCCCAGCGGTTTCATGTAGATGTTGAATAGCAGGGGGGAGAGGACCGACCCCTGAGGCACCCCACAAGGGAGAAACCTAGGAGTCGACCTCTGGCCCCCCACTAACACCGACTGCGACCGGCCAGAGAGGTAGGAGGAGAACCACTGAAGGACAGTGCCTCCCACTCCCAACCCCTCCAGCCGGTGCAGAAGGATACCATGGTCGATGGTATCGAAAGCCGCTGAGAGGTCAAGGAGCACCAGGACAGAGGATAAACCCCTGTCCCGGGCCCGCCAGAGATCATCCATCAACGCGACCAAAGCGGTTTCCGTGCTGTAACCGGCCCTGAAACCCGACTGCTGGGGACCTAGATAATCGGCTTCTTCCAAGGACCGCTGGAGCTGGAGTGCCACCACCTTCTCGACAACCTTCCCCATAAAGGGAAGGTTGGAGACTGGACGATAGTTGTTAAGTACGGCTGGGTCCAGGGAGGGCTTCTTGAGGAGGGGGCGCACAAGCGCTTCTTTATAGAGTGATGGAAAAACTCCCCTCCCCAAGGAAGCGTTGGTAATCTCCTGGGCCCAGCTCCGTGTCACCTCCCTGCTGGCCGAAACCAACCAGGAGGGACACGGATCCAGTAAACAGGTGGCGGAACTCACAGCTCCAATGGCCTTGTCCACTTCATCAGGTGTCACCAGATCAAACTCTTCCCAGACAGGTGGACAAGTACGTGCCCCAGTCACCTCGACTGACTCGTTGTCAGTCGACTCTGTTTTACAATTGGAGTCGAGGTCGGCCCGAATCCGAGCGACTTTATCAGCGAAAAACGTGTTAAAGTCCTGGTATTTTGAGCCACACTGGTATTGGGTCAGTGATGGGCTACCAGAATTTTTACTACCACACTGTGGGCGTGGCTTGTGCATTTTGTTTCAATATATTTCATTGCAAATTGAGTGCTCTGGGGTGGAGCTCCATTTTTCCTACCCCACTGCGGCCCCCCCTGTCCGGGCAGTAGCCCACCCCTGCATGGGTTAGAATGCAGTACTGCAGGTTACTTCTGCTGACTGCTAGCTGCATTTTGGCAGTTCAAATCTCATCAGGCTCAAGGTTGACTCAGCCTTCCATCCTTCCGAGGTGGGTAAAATAGGACCCAAACTGTTGGGAGTAATATGCTGCCTTTGTAAACCACTTAGAGAGGGCTGTAAAGCACTGTAAAGTCTAAGTGCTATTGCTATTCTTTCCTCCTCCTATTTTTTGACACAACAATTCTATGACCTGGTTGGGCTGAGAGAGAGTCTGACAGATCACATGCTACAATGTCCTGCCTGTCGGCGACTACTTCAGCTTCAACCACAACAACACAAGAGCACACAACAGATTTAAACTTAATATTAACCGCTCCAAACTTGACTGTAAAAAATATGACTTCAGTAACCAAGTTGTCGAAGCGTGGAACTCATTACCAGACTCCATAGTGTCATCCCCAAACCCCCAACACTTTACCCTTAGATTATCTACGGTTGACCTATCCAGATTCCTAAGAGGTCAGGAAGGGGGAGTACAAGTGCACTAGAGTGCCTTCCGTCCCCTGTCCTATTGCTCTCCTATATCTCCTATACCTTTCTTCTATTCCTATATCTCTTCTTCTATTCTTTCATTGATACGTTCTATTACTTTATCTTCTTTTCTATTTCTTAGATATATTTTACTATGAGTATCTCCTCTATAACCGTCATCATGTATTTTATTATGTGTATATAGATATATACCCACTAAAACCCTAATTGTGTATTGGACAAAAGAAATAAATAAATAAATAAATAAAATAAAGATCTAAAGTCACTTCAAGTCATTTTCATTGCTAAGGCAGGACTAGATACCTGGCCTCATTATTTCTAGGCCAGCCTTTTAATCACTAGACCAAACCAGTGAAGGGCTACTAAAAATTTTTACTACCACACTCTGGGCCTGGCTTATGCATTTTCTTTCAACATCTTTCAGTGCAATTGAGTGCTCTGGGGTGGAGCTCCTTTTTCCCTACCCCACTGCATTCACACACACACACCGGTCTGGGCAGCAGCTCACCCCTGGACCAAACTCACAGTTAAATCTCTAACTAATATTTAATATAGTGGTATGATTTTTTTTTTACTCAAAACAGGAATATGATAAGATAAAAAAAGATATAATCCATGACCTAGCACAGAAATCTACATTCTCAACAAATATATATGACCTAATGCACATATGCTGCTCAAAAAAATAAAGGGAACACTTAAACAATGCAATATAACTTTAAGTAAATCAAACTTCTGTGAAATCAAACTGTCCACTTAGGAAGCAATACTGGTTGACAATTTCACAAGCTGTAGTGCACATTCAGTTTTGTTCAGAACAAAGTATCCAATGAGACTATTTCATTCATTCAGATCTAGGCTGTGTTATTTGAGTGTTCCCTTTATTATTATTTTTTGAGTAGTATAGAATAGAATAGAATAGAATTTTTATTGGCCAAGTGTGATTGGGCACACAAGGAATTTGTCTTAGTGCATATGCTCTCAACGTACATAAAATAAAATATACATTTGTCAAGAATCATGTGGTACGACACTTAATGATTGTCATAGGGGTCAAATAAGCAATGAAGAAGCAATATTAATAAAAATCTTAGGATATAAGCAACAAGTTACAGTCATACAGTCAACATGGGAGGAAATGGGTGAAAGGAATGATGAGAAAAACTAGTAGAATAGAAGTGCAGATTTAGTAGAAAGTCTGACAGTGTTGAGGGAATTATTTGTTTAGTAGAGTGATGGCATTCGGAAAAAACCTGTTCTTGTGTCTAGTTGTCTTGGTGTGCAGTGCTCTGTAGCGACGTTTTGAGGGTAGGAGTTGAAACAATTTGTGTCCAGGATGTATATGATATACATCTATCTAAACATATAGAAAATCACAGTAGCTATATCCTTCCTCTCAAGCTTTATTCTTCAACCACACTTGCATATATGTGAATTGAGAAGTGGAAGAAGACAGGAAAACACATTTGAGCAAAAAATAAAAAGAGTAGGCAAGAATAGATATCACAAAGAAAAATTGTTTTTCACAATCCATGTTGGGGGATTTCTAGGTCTCAAAGGCTTGAAGCCTAATGATCTGCAACTTTCATTGTTCATCTTGGCTTGGTACCTTGGAGACCTAAATTCAGTGTGTTGTATCATTTCATGGAAGCAGGCTTAGCTCAAGTGACAATGATGGATGGTGCTAGGAGTGAAATAAGAACCCAGGGGAACAACTCAAGGGTAAATTACTCAGAACTGTGCAGATAAACTTTTTTTCCTCACTGAGACCTGAATTGCTTCAAGATTAGTTTGTTGGTATCAGAGACTGAAACATACATGGTGGGAAGGACAAACTTCAAAATAGATTGGGCAACACAATATTATGGGAATGTCTCTAACTTAACATAGAATGAAGTACATTTTAAATGTTAAAAAAATAGGTAGTCAGAATAAACAAGAGAAGCAATTCTATCAATTTATCTGTCTTTTCATGCATATGTTCTACTCCAAAAATTTGACACATCCAAAGATTGAGAACTACAGCTGGTCTTTGACTTACAAGCACTACTTGATCCCAAAATTTCTGTTGCTAAGCAAGAGAGCTGTTAAGTGAGTTTTGCTACACTTGTTAAGTGAACCACTGCAGTTGTTAAGTTAGCAACATGATTGTTAAGTGAATCAGGCTTCCTCATTGACTTTGCTTGTCAGTAGATCACAAAAGGTGATCACATGACCCATAAATGTGAACCAGTCATCTGAATTTTGATCACTTGACTGTGGGGATGCTGTAATGGTTGTAAATGTGAAAACCAATCAAACTTTGAATGGTCACTAAAACAAAGACTCTGAATTGAGAAGCAGAGATTCTGGAGGAAGAGAAGATAGATACACAAATAGAGAACTATTTACTGATATACTGTAAGCAAAGAGAGATTAGAAACTAGAACTCGGTTCAAGCCATTCCATCGAACCCAGTGTTAATTTCCAACATTGTTAGCAAATATATGAGAACTCAGACCTTAACTGCTTTCCTAGGTACTCAAATATTAAATATTCAAATAAATAATTTAAAATAGCATAGTCTATTATCAGAGAGTATAGTATGTAACAGCACTGCAAAAGTGACTGATTTTATAAATTTTATTTATGGTCAAAGACCATCAATATAATATATTTTTTTTCCGAATGCCATCACTCTATTAAACAAACAATTCCCTCAACACTGTCAGACTTTCTACTAAATCTGCACTTCAATTCTACTAGTTTTTCTCATCATTCCTTTCACCCATTTCCTCCCATGTTGACTGTATGACTGTAACTTGTTGCTTATATCCTAAGATTTTTATTAATATTGCTTCTTCATTGCTTATTTGACCCCTATGACAATCATTAAGTGTTGTACCACATGATTCTTGACAAATGTATATTTTATTTTATGTACGCTGAGAGCATATGCACCAAGACAAATTCCTTGTGTGTTCAATCACACTTGGCCAATAAAAAATTCTATTCTATTCTATTCTATTCTATTAATAATAATTAAAAAGAAAAAGAACAGGAAACAGGACTTTTGGCTGAGCAACCAAGATTGACCCATTGTAACTATACAAGAGATGTGCCTATCTCGCTATGAAGCACAGATTTGCAAAAGTGATGGATTAAAAGTCCTACTACCGTGTTTCCCTGAAAATAAGGCCCTGTCTTATATTTTTGAACCCCAAAATAAGCACTTGGCCTTATTTTTGGATAGGTCTTATTTTGGGGCACGTGGAGCAAGACAGAGCTCCTCTTGCCAATTCACCTGATTTCAAACACCATTCAAACAAGCACAAACTGTTGAATAATCATTCTAAAAGTAGGTTTAGCTACTTTTTTACTTAGTTTCCAAAGTGCAATTTGTTTTAATAACTAGCAACAGAAAATGCTTAAACTGAAGTATTATTTTTAGTTGACATTTAAAATCTGAAAGGTCTGAAACTGGATGTTACATTTGTGGGGGATGATATGATCAGTGGTATGCCAGCCTAATTAATAAGGGAAAAAAAGCAATTAACATTCAAAACCCAATGGGAGGTAATAAGTGAGGATGACAAGCAAAGAATGAAGAATATAAAATTCTGGTAGAATATAATATTAAAATATATTCTATTTTTCACTTTTCTGCGCAATTTTATTCTTTCCTAGCTTATTAGTCAAAATGTGACAAAACTAACCTGTATGGTTTTTAATGCTACCAAGGAATATTTCATATGGCCTAAATGATTAGATTTGATTAGAAAAGAAGCAATTTAAAAATTGTATTAGTTAATAGCTTTTAAAATACACATAAGAAATTTGAGTAACTATTCTTGTCCAGATGTCAATTGTATTAGAGGCAGCATTGGATGGATCATGAATACCAGTTAAAAGAAATAATTATTGTAATGTACTTTAAGATTGATGGTATCTTATTTTGCATATGTGATTGGAGTGAAAAATAAAAAAAATCTTGGTTGGGAAAAGAAAAGGAATATTTGTTGTTGGTTTTTATTTATTTATTTATTTGTTCGTTTGTTCATTCATTCGTTCATTCGTTCGTTCATTCGTTCATTCGTTCATTCATTCATTCATTTATTTGATTATTATGCCGCCCTTCTCCTTAGACTCAGGGCGGCTCACAACGTGTTAACAATAGCACTTTTTAACAGAGCCAGCATATTGCCCCCACATTTTACCCACCTCGAAAGGATAGAAGGCTGAGTCAACCTTGAGCCGGTGATGAGATTTGAACCGCCGACCTACAAACCTACAGTAAGCTTCAGTGGCCTGCACTACAGCACTCTACCTGCTGCGCCACCCCGGCTCTCATATGGCAAATAGCAATAGCATTAGCAATAGCACTTAAGACTTATATATCATTTCACAGTGCTTTGCAGCCTCTCTAAATGGTGTTTATAGGGTCAGCATATTGCCCCCAACAATCTGGGTCTTCAGTTTATCAACCTTGGAAACATGGAAGTCTGAGTCAACTTTGATCTAATGAGAATCAAATGACTGAATTGCTAGCAGCCTGCAGTCAGCAGAAATAGCCTGCAGTACTGCATTCTAAACACTGCAACGCCACGGCTTTGGTGCCATTAAATGCTTTATTTCAGAAAATATTTGTATCTATTCTTGTTAATTTCTTCAGTAAAAAATCTGAAGTAGTTGCAGCTAAGAAAAGGCAGTGTTTAAATTGCAGTGGATGCATCTGATGTTGGCTTTGCTTTGGAAGGCAATTCCAAATGCTTGAGACGGGACACATGATTTTCATCAATTCTTTCTTCAACCACAGCTCTTCGTGCTAAGAAACCACCTTCCATACTGGCTATTTAGGAGCTATAGGAAGAAAATGCTGGAAAAGAAAGCAACAAAAGCCATAACCCTTCACTATAGGAAAACTAAATGAAAGCCTTCTGTTTACAGACATACACTTTAAAATTGATTTTCAAACTGAGTTATAAGGAAACAAAAGAACATGGAAATGGCTGTTTTAAATTTTAGTAGTTTAAGTTTACTTTTTACTTTTTAAAAGCTTTTTTCAACATTACTAATCCTAAACTGTTTGCTTTAGCTTGTTTTAAATTTCAGAGAACTGCTTTCTATCATAAGGCTGGAAATACCAGAAGAAAGGCAAATTTATTGATTAATTAATGGGAATCAATTTTTCCAACAGGAGCTGCTGAGAATTGAAAAGAAGAAGGGTGGGTAAAATAACATTGGGGGAGAAAGATTGCTAATTTTTAGAGCTAGGAAAACAGTGGCAAATGAATAATTGACATAACTGAGCAAAACATAACTGAGAAAAATAAAAGACCAGGTGTCATCTCTGGGACTTTATTAGTGCACCTTGGCTTGAAAATTGAGTACAATTTTACTAGATAAATCAAACTGACGGACTCCTTAATCCACTACAAACATTTTCAGTAAGATTATGTGGTAGTATATAGTCCAATTGGTTTTTGATTAGTGGTGGGATTCAATTTTTTTTACTCCTTGTTCTATGGGGATGGCAGGGGAAGGATATTGTAAAATCTCCATTTCCTTCCCACTCCAGGGGAAGGTTATACAAAATCTCTATTCCCTCCCAATCAGCTGGGACTCTGGAGACAGAAAAGAGATGGGGCAGGGCCAGTCAGAGATGGTATTTATCGGTTGTCCAAGCTACTCAAAATTTCCACTTTCTCCAGAACTGGTCAGAACGGACAGAAACCCATCTTTTCAATCAACGTACTGGTAATTCAGTCTGGAAAATATTCCATCAATGTTACAGCTGATAGGGTTGGACTACACCTAGTACCTGTTAAACAATCACAACTATCAGTAGCAACTGCTTTGAAGTCACTAAGCAAAACAAAATTACAGGGATTCAGTCGGCTTAAAACATCACTTCCTATTCAGTTGTTAAGTGAAGCACTGTGGTCACATGAGAAACAGGGTCTTGTAAATAATGACTTGTAATTTTACTTCTGTTTTTCATTTGTCAGGAGTCCATTGTGAAGCATGCAAATGACTATCACATGACAGTGAGACCCTGGAATAGACCTAAAGTGAAGATTGGTCACAAAGTTTTTTGTTGTTTATATTGTCATAACCTTGAACAGTCATTAAATGAAGCAGTGGGTAAATGGGGACTAACTATACAAAATTGAATGACAGTAAAGTGTTAGAAGCTTCTGTCTCATTCTGTCCTTTAGTGTAGCTGTCTGAGTTTTGGGAACTTGGATAAGGAAGCTTTAGTCAGCATTGGTATATATGATTGTACAGTAAATTATCATGATAACTGTGTTTCTCATGACTATTTTGAGAACTCTACCAGCCCATATATTTGCAGGCTACCCAGGATGGAAAAGTTGATATAAACAAATTTTGACTGGTCTTCAATTGGAGGGTTAAGAAGATATGAATCTGCTGGATCAGAAGCCTTGTTGACTTCTGATATGACCTCAAAATAGATTTCAAGGAAGAACATTTGTTTACTTGAAATAAGTAAAACTTACTAGTGTCCTACTGAGAGAACCCTTATGAAGGTTTTGACATGGTAGCTTATTTGCTTCAATTCCTTGATGAATAAAATAAATGCCCATCTCATGAGAAGTGATTTTACCAGCATGCAATTGTTGAGGTAGGTAAGATTGTTTGGTTAAGGGAAGACAACTACAGACCAATTTCGCTATGCTGCATCTCATGTAAAGTCATGTAATCAATGTAAAGTCATGGAATCAATCAATCACCCTTTACTTAGAATCTAATAACCTACTCTCTAACAAACAATTTGGATTCAGAAAGAAATTATCCTGCAACCTTCAACTACTTCACTGCAAAAACATATGGACTACTCACCTAGATCAAGGAAAATCCATTGATGCAATTTATATTGACTTTCGCAAAGCCTTCGATTCAGTGGTCCATGACAAACTACTCCTAAAACTCAAATCCTATGGCATCTCAGGATTCCTCCACAGTTGGATTAGTGCATTCCTGTCAAACAGGCAACAAGTTGTCAAAATTGGAAGTGCTATTTCCACCCCGTCCTGGTTAAAAGTGGCGTTCCCCAAGGCAGTGTATTCTTTTCTTTATTTATATTACTGCATATCTATTCTCTTCAATGTGTATTATGTATTGGACTAACTAACTAACTAACTAACTAACTAACTAACTAACTAACTAACTAACTAACTAACTAAGCAAATAAGCAAATAAATAAATAAATAAATAAGCAAATAAATAAATAAACAAATAAGCAAATAAATAAATAAATAAATAAATAAGCAAATAAATAAATACAGTAGAACCCCGACTTACGAGACTAATTGGTTCCGGAAGGAGGCTCGTAAGTCAGAACGCTCGTATGACGAAACATTGTTTCCCATAGGAAACAATGTAAAGTCAATTAATCCGTGCAACAACAACAAAACCCGCTGCCGCCGAACGCGGAAGTTAGCGTTCAGAGACAGCTGCAAAGCGGTGCGCGTGTTTTAAAACGTCAGAGCCGGCCTGGGGGGCTCGGGGGGAAGCCCCCGAGCCCCCCAGGCCGGCTCTGACGTTTTAAAACACGCACGCTGCTTCGCAGCTCTCTGCTGAAGCCGGAACGCTAACTTCCGCGTTCGGTTTCAGAAGACAGCTGCAAAGCGGTGCGCGTGTTTTAAAACGTCAGAGCCGGCCTGGGGGGCTCGGGGGGAAGCCCCCGAGCCCCCCAGGCTGGCTGCCACGTTTTAAAACACGCGCGCTGCTTCGCAGCTGTCTGCTGAATCCTAACGCGGAAGTTAGCGTTCCGGATTCAGCAGAGAGCTGCGAAGTGGCGCGCGTGTTTTAAAAGGTTGCAGCCGGCCTGGGGGGCTTGCCAGCACCCCCCCAGCCCCCCAGGCCGACTGCAACCTTTTAAAACACGCGGGATACGAGCGCCAAGGAGCTGTCTCCTGAAGCCGAAAGCGGAAGTTAGTGTTCGGCTTCAGGAGACAGCTCCTTGGCGCTCGTATCCCGAATGTGAGCTCGGGAGGCGAACAAAAATGTCGCTCCCCTCCCAGCTCTTATCTCGAGTAGCTCGTAAGTAGAGCTGCTCGTATGTCGAGGTTCCACTGTAAATAAATAAATAAATAAGCAAATAAGCAAATAAATAAAAAAAAATAAGTAAGTAAGTAAGTAAGTAAGTAAGTAAGATTGGCAAGTAGAAGTTTCTAAGACCTAAGTCCAACCACAACTGTAGCTAGCAGCTATTAAGAAGTACCACCATATGAAGATCTGGAGAACATCTCCTAGCCTTGAATATGTGAAGAACAATTGGACAAGGGTTTTTCTCCCCCCTGCCTTTGGATATTTTAAACAAAACAGAAAAAGGGATGAAAACCTGAAATTAGTCTTCAAAAAGTTTAGAATTTTTATACCAGCAGTAGATTTTTCCGGCTTATTTTTGGAGCTGATCTTGATTTTATTGCCTGCCGTGAACCTAATGTTAGTGTCATATATTACCACAGCCTATTTTTATTTATACATATTTAAATATTTTCCTTTAAATATCAGCCATGGATGAAACTGGAATAAAAGAGAGATTTTATTTCCATAATTATGTTCTCACTGTATAATTTTTCATCAGTTTTGATTGGCAATGTGACAGTATAACTCACAGATTGCAAAAAGGAACAAAAGAGCTGTGAAACTGAACCCGTTAAAAGGAAGGCATTTATTAAATCTAACAAAACTGGGTTGTAGAAATCCAACTGATCATAAGACAATAATGAAGACATAGTAAACAATCTAGTTGTTCACTATATCTTTGCATTCTGGATCTGTTTTTTTTTAATTTAACTTAGGGGTGTTTGTTTTAAAAAATGACAAAAACATATTTTTAATCAGAAGTGATGTCATCAGGATCCCCAAATATATAGTATTAACTTATAATAATAGGATAAATGATTTTCTCTGATGTTGCTTTGTCCTCATTTGATGACTACAATTGGTTCTAACAGTTATTAAGTTAAATATTGCTTTGTGAATAGACAGGGCGGAGAGAGGGAAAAGAAGAGAAGGAGAGAGGTGTGATTACTGTTGTTACTATTCATTCAAAGAAGATTCTTTCTTATAGGGCCTATGTCTGTCCTGTTTTTGTTTAGTTTTTCCTCATTGGGTGGACAAATTATCTCAGGACAATTATCTTCCTGAGTTGCTTTTCTCTACAGCCATAGCACTTGCTTAAAATGTACTAAGAACAAATTAACAAGCTCAGTTTTGTGACCTTAATTTAGAGGTGTGATTCAGCAGGTTCTGACCAGTTCTGGAGAACCAGTAGTGAAAATTTTGAGTAGTTTGGACAACCGGTAGAGTACTTTGGGGAACTGGTAAATATCACCTCTGACTCACCCCATCCCCATCTATTCCCAGCTGATCAGGAGGAAATGGAGATTTTACAGTCTCCTTCCCTGGAATGGAGTGGGAATAGAGATTTTACAATATCTTTCCCCTGCCACAGCCACCAAATCAAGCCACGCCCACCAAGCAGTGCCAAAAATACCCCCCCAAAAGCCAAAAACACGATGGCATGCAGTGCAGAAAACTTGGCTTTTGCACATGCTCAGAAAAAGAAAAAATAAAACAACTGCAAAGAAAGCCCAAACTGCACAATCAGCAGGCCACCACCGGAGTGGCTCATTAGACTGCACCAGTAAGAACCCACCCTGGTCCAGTGGTATAAAGTCAATAGCCAAAGATCTAATATAATTGCAGCCTTCTCTGGTAAGGCAGGCTAAGTTCATAAACTCTATACCCATTTCAACCTCTCTAAGTGCAGAAAGGACTACTGTACACTTTAAAACATTCTGACTTTAGAACATCATCTTTCGGTTGTGGCGAGGAGGGCGTTTGCCCAGGTTCTCCTGGTGCACCAGTTGTGGCCCTATTTGGACAGGGAGTCTCTGCTCACAGTCACTCATGCCCTTGTCACCTTGAGGTTCGACTACTGCAATGCTCTCTACCTGGGGCTACCTTTGAAGAGTGTTCAGAAACTTCAGATTGTGCAGAACGCGGCCCCGCAAGCAGTCATGGGTCTTCCCATATATACCATGTTTCGTCAACACTCCACGGTCTGCATTGGTTGCTGATTGGTTTCCAGACACAATTCAAAGCGTTGGTGATAACATATAAAGCCCTACATGGCATCGGACCAGACTACTTACGTGACCGCCTTCTGCCGCATAAATCCCAGCAGCCGATAAGGTCCCACAGAGTTGGTCTTCTCCAGGTCCCATCAACCAGACAATGTCATCTGGTGGGGCCTAGGGGAAGAGCCTTCTCTGTGGCGGCCCCGGCCCTCTGGAACCAGCTCGCTCCAGAGATTCGGACTGCCCCCACCCTCCCCGCCTTTCGCAAGAGCCTTAAGACCTATCTATGTCACCAGGCATGGGGCAACTAGCATATGCCCCCCTACTTCTGACCATTAAAAGTTATGTGTGGGTATGATTGTAATATTGAGTGTTGATTGTATATTACTGCTTGTTTTAATGGATTTTAGCTATAGTTTTAATTATTAGATTTGTATTTATATTGTGTTTTTGTTGTTGTGAGCTTCCCCGAGTCTCCGGAGAGGGGTGGCATACAAGTCTAATAAATTATTATTAAATTATTATTATTAAATAAATAATTGCACAGAATACTGAGCCATTTCCAATATGACATGTGAAGGAAAGGCAGTGTTGCAAATAGAAAGAACTGCAAAAAGTAAAAAGACAGAGTAGTAAGTGCTAAATAGATATTAATTACTAGGCACTTTCACCACCAGAGAAATAGATCTCTTAGTTATTCTACCAGATTAGTTTACTTTACATGAAAGAATATGTCAGATTCATAATAACTATGATGTTGTCCCAAAGAGCATCTCTGCCAATTCAAGTCTAAAATTCCCAACTCTTTGCTAAGCATCCTTGCCTCTGATTATACAAGATCTAATTAAACGTTTGTACTCATCTCATAAAGATGATAGATGTCACAGTCAAAAGGATAGGAAGGAATTACTGAATCATTTGAAAATGTTACTTTTTTCCCATTAAGCCACATGTTAGTTATAAACTGAATTGAAATTAATGTTCTCCTTCAATAAATTAGAGAGAGAAGAGGTGAAATTGTGAAGATTCTGCAGAATGTCACAACTGTGTTTGTATGATACACTACAGTTAACCAAACAATGGTTTATTCGGTTATCCTAATTTTCTGGGTTCACATGATGTACTGAACCTTAAAATCTCAATAATGACAGTATTTATAAGACGCAAAAGGTTAAAATGTGGTTGAGTGTTTCATGGTACAAACACAGTTGATTTTTCATATTAAGAAATTAAACAATCAAAAGTAAAATGGTATCCTTCTGCGCCACAGAGTTGGTCTTCTCCGGGTCCCGTCGACTAAACAATGTCGTCTGGCAGGACCCAGGGGACGAGCCTTCTCTGTGACGGCTCCGACCCTCTGGAATCAGCTCCCTCCAGAGATTAGAACTGCCCCTAACCTCCTTGCCTTTCGTAAACTCCTTAAAACCCACCTCTGTCATCAAGCGTGGGGGAACTGAGACATCTCACCCTGCCTATGTAGTTTTAGTGCATGATATGACTGTATGTATGTTTTGTATATTGGGGTTCCTTGCTTTTAGATTGTTAGATTGTTTAGATTGTACAATTGTTATTTTAGATTTTAAATTATTAGATTTGTCAATATATATTGTTTTTATCACTGTTGTGAGCCGCCCCGAGTCTGCGGAGAGGGGCAGCATACAAATCTAAATAATAATAATATTATTAATAATAATAATAATAATAATAATAATAATAATAATAATAATAATAATAGTTGCAAGTCTCCCATTACTTTCTGGTAGCCTTCAGTTGTGCTTTGTCTGTCAGGGTTATTGAAGAAAATCACACACACACACACACACACACACCTACGTGCACACAAAAAGCATAAGTTTTTGATAAATTCCTTCTTCATCTTTCTCATAAATGCTTTGATTTGGTAGTTCAAAAGCTAGAATATAGAAAGGTTGTGAGGAAATCATTAATTTTTGGGATTTACCCTCCTAATGACTCCTCAAGTTTCAGAAGGAATCAGGTTAAGTTTGGTCAAATGAAAGGAATGCTCTGAGTAATGCCCAAGTCTTACTGAACTTCCCTTAATTGGTTCTAGATTCCTCTGAAGCAAGTATATAGGCTCATCAGTACTGGTCTCTGTTTTAGACAGCACTCTTCAACAACTTCATCAATGACTTGGATGAGAGGATAGATGGTGGTGTGGTTAGCTATGGCCCAGCTCCTGCACCAAGGAATGTGCAGGTGGATGTTTTGCTCCCAATGGAATCTGCCGATGAAGCCTCCTCTGACCAAGGAAGCATGAGTGACAGGGAAGAGGGGAGTTTGGCAGGCAGCCCAGGAGGAGATCAATCATCTGTATCATCCTTGGATTCTGAACAAGAATTAATGACACATCCACGCATGTGTAGAGTGATGCACAGGAGACAACAAATGAAGGATTATTACAAGAGAAAATGAGGCCACCTGTGGTTGGGTGGGGCTCCAGTAATTAGGGCTGCTGCTATAAATAGCAGCGTGTGGGTTTGGCTGTTGTGAAAGAGTATCTGATCGCAGTTCTTCGGGAATCGTGTGTTGCTGTTTTCTGGACTTTGTTGATTTTTCACACCTTTCAAACCAAAGCAGAGCAACGTGTGTGTGTGTGTGTGTCTCACTTTGTTGGAAGAAGAAGGGGTGTGAAGTTTCTTCACAGCTGCTAGGTAAGTACTTAATGACTGCTTAAGGGAAATTGTACAGACTACCCGGTTGTTTTGGGACGAGTGCTCTTTGCAATTCAAAAAGAGTGCTTTGTTTATTTTGACTTTTGTGATAAAGAACATTGTTTTCACTTTTCAGACGTGTGTGTGTGTGTCTGCAATTTGTCCCCTGCAATTTTCGGGAGGCTCCTACCAGAGAACCCGGCAGAACAGATGGTGAATTCATCAAATCCTACCTGACACCAAACTGGCAGGAATAGCCAACACTCCAGAAGTTAAGCACAAAATACAGAAGGATTTGGCAAAGTCAGTATTTAGACTTTCATTTAGATATTAAAGAAAGAAGTGCAACAGAAATAAATAAGAAGGAAAGAAATAGAAATATATATCTTTACAATATATACATAGAATTTATGCATACATATTTATGTATTTACAAAAGCCTCAGCAAGTGACAGCATCTGGCTGGCTTTATAGGATCTCAAAAACTAAGTAGGAGAAAGAAGACTGTTAAAGTTAGGTGGCATTTCTCCAGGGAAGTACTAGGACACACTGGAAAAATCACCATTTTCTTGACTGTTTCATCAGCGTGAATCATTTTCATATTACTGCATAAATTTAGAGAGGTCTCCAAACTTTGCAATTTTAAGACTTTTGGACTTCAACTCTGAGAATTCCAGCTTTGCTGGTTGGAGAATTCTGGAAGTTGAACCCACAAGTCTTAAAAGTTGCAAAGTCTGAAGACCTCTGGCCTAAAAGCTATCGAGATATGTCCACGTAGCCATTAGGGATCCAGTTTGGAATTTAAACTTTTATGTTTAATTGCTAAAAACAGAAAATGGAAAAATGGAAATATATTAGAGGTACATATATATTGGTTACATATTTTTGCTGATAAGTGAAAATACATGCATATATATATGTAGGTCTTGGTGTATTTGGCTCTTTTCTGTGTAAGATTGAAGAATCTTGGTGACGTTTTGAGGAGGCCCCACTCGTCATATCCAGGCTGGTGCTTTCAGCTTTGTGCTCTGGCTAACAAAGCCAAAGGTATGAAGCTGAAAGCACCAGCCTGAAGATGACAAGTGGGACCTCGTCGAAACATGGCTAAGATTCTTTCAATATTGCACAGGAAAAGACCCAAATACACCAAGACCTACCCCCCCCCACACACACACATACACACACACACATTTACTTTATTTATTCAATTTTTATGCTGCCCTTCTCCTTAGACACAGGGCGGCTTACAACATGTTAGCAATAGCACTTCTTAACAGAGCTAGGCTATGGCCCCCACAATCCGGGTCCTAATTTTACCCACCTTGGAAAGATGGAAGACTGAGTCAACCTTGAGCTGGTAATGAGACTTGAACTGCTGACCTACAGATGTACCGTCAGCTTCAGTGGCCTGCAGTACAGCACTCTACCTGCTGCGGCACCCTGACACACACACACACACACACACACACACACACTAATATAGCACTTTTTATTAGAAACTAAATTACTCAGGTTATGTATATTGTCACTGTTGTAATTGTACATAGAGTGCTACCTGCATAGTAGCTGACGTAAAAGAATTATTTCATTTATTTTTATTTGTTTATACTTACCCCTTCCACCTTTAGTAATAAATACAGGCTAATACATAGCAGACTAAAAGATAATGTGTCATCTGGAGCGTTTCAGGCTATCATTCCAAATTGTCATTCCCTTTTAATTAAACCAGTTTATGCAGAGTCAGCCATGCAGAATTAAAGTCTCCGGAGGAGTCGGTCAGCAGATGGTGCTATAATGGAGAATGTGTTGATTTTAAAAATGGGAGCGAGATCAAGAAGAGCTCTACTTTGGGGTGAACAGAAACGAACTGTTAATTGATATTTTCAAGGACCCAACTTGTGATGAATTTTGCACAAACTAGAACAAGGAAATGTTCTCTGGGAATAAATGATTGCTAGTCATTTGTGCACCACGTCTGACTGATGAGACGTTTCAGAGATTTCTGTGAATATTCAGGATTCAAGTTACCTTAGCAGTAAGTCACCAGAGGTATACATATACAGGAGCAGTCAACTGATAAAAAGCATATTTTCCAGGGAAGGAGACAGGGAAAATGAAACAGGACAGAAATAATTATTTCATTGTTTATTTAATTTATTCCCTGGCAGCTAACAAGAGAGGGAGAGATAGACAGAAGGAAGGAGGGAGGGAGGAGCATAACTCAATTCTCATTTTGGGATAATCCCACTCTTATTGAAGCTCATCACTGGAAAATTATAGCTACTAATTCAGGGCATACACACTGATTATTTACAAAGAGTCAGCAATTGCAAAGGTAGATGGGATCACTGGTGAAACCTAAAAGATAATATTCCTAGAATCAAATTATTCTTCTAAAAATTAGTACAACAACAAGATGCATGAGTTGGTAAGTGATTTTGTCAATGCCTAGTGGGTTGTTGTTGTTGTTTTTTACTAAACATGAGCTGTCAAGTGAAGATGGGGTTTAGCCTTTTCCCAATATTTTTTTCCAAGTCCAATGCCCACACTGTGAGCATTTTACATTAACAATTTACAGATAGTCTTTGATTTACAACAGGTCATTTGTTCAAAGTTACAACAGCCCTATAAAAAGTGACATATGACCACTTTTCACAGTTATGACTTTTGCAGCATCCCTATAAACATGTGATCAAAATTCAGATGCTTGTCAACTGGCTCATATTTATTATCATTGTTGTGTCCCAAGGACATGTGAGAACTTCTGACAAGCAAAGTCAAGGGAGAGACAGATTAACTTAATGTGGTCAGTTAGTACTTTAAGGGCTACTAACCGATCAAGGGCAGTGATTCATTTAACTTAACTGCTTAGACATGTTAGAAATAGCTCTGGAAAAGGTTCCAATGTTGGGAAAGGTGGAAGGAATGAAAGAGGAGAAGAAGATGACCAGAAACAATGTGAATACAATTACAGTGGTAATCTTACAATGCAAAAACATATGGACTACACATTTCAATGAGAGTAAATCAGTAGATGCAATTTATATAGACTTCTGCAAAGCCTTTGACTTAGTGGTTCATGATAAACTACTTCTAAAACTGAAATCCTACAGCATCTTAGGATCCTTACATGACTGGATAATGGCATTTATATCAAACAACAAGTTGTCAAAATAGGGAGCGCCCTATCTAATCCTGTTCCTGTTAACAGTGGAGTACCCCGAGGCAGTGTACTAGGACAAACAGTCTTTATATAAATGACCTTTGCGATCACATTACAAGCAACTGCATTCTCTTCGCCGATGATGTGAAACACTTTGATAACACCGCTACCCTCCAAAAAGACCTTGACTTTGTGTCAGAATGGTCAAATATCTGGCGACTCCAAATCGCAACCAACAAATGCTGTGTCCTACACATTGGCAAAAAGAATCAGAATACCAAATACAAGCTGAATAGACAAGATATTGCAGACAACCCTCACTCTGTAAAAGACGTTGGAATACTCATATCAAATGTTGCAACAACATTGCCAAAAAGGCTTCGAGAGTTCTTAATCTAATCTTACCTAGCTTCTTCTCCGGCAATATCACACTACTAACCAGAGCATACAAAACTTTCACCATACCAATCCTTGAAAATAGCTCATCTGCATGGAACCCACACTGCATTTTGGACATAAATACATTAGAAAGCATCCAGAGATACTTTATGAGAACAACCCTCCACTCCTCTACTTGCAACAGAATATCTTACGCAACCAGACTTGAAATCCTAGGCATAGCTTAGAACTATGTTGCCTCAAACACAACCTAAACATAGCCCACAAAATCATCTGCTACAATGTCCTTGCTGTCAACAACTACTTCAGTTTCAACCACAACAATACATGAGCACACAACAGATACAAACTCAAAGTAAACCACTCCAAATCTGACTGTAGAAAATACAACTTTAGCAACCAAGTAGTTAATGCCTGGAACTCACTACCTGATAGATTCATCACAAACCCCCCAAAACTTTACCCTTAGACTATCCACTGTTGACTTCACCTGATTCCTAAGAGGTCAGTAAGGGGCATGCATAAGTGAACCAGCATGCCTACCATTCCTGTACTATTGTTTCCCATTTATTAGTCCCCATCTCATGTATATAAACAGGGTTATATCTATATATACTGTACTACCAAAACGTACTTGACAAACAATCAAAAAAGTAATGAATACAACTGAAACTTAAAAGAACAGGTTTGGAATAGAGTCAGGGGTGGCCTTGCTGCCGTTTTGCTTCCTCCCTTACCCCGTGGCCATGCCTTGTGGGTGCGCATCTGCAAAGCCGAAAAAAATAAAAAATGCCCCCCAAAAATAGCTGGAAAAATGCTTCTGTGTATGCTCAGAAGAAAAAAAATTCAAATAATATTTTTAAATGGTGGCATCCATGATCTGGCACTGAACAAACCAGTTCATTGTGATGTCACCAGCTGGTTTCTACCTGTCTAAATCCACCTCTGAATACAGTGTAATGTAAAAGAAAAATCTATCTATGTGGTTACTAGGAATTAAGAATTATTTGATCTGCCTTTCTCTCTCTCTCTCATCTGTCTGTCTGTCTATCTATTTCTATTTCTATTTCTATCTATCTACATCTATCTATCTATCTATCTATCTATCTATCTGGTGGCGGGATTCAATTTTTTAAAAAACAACGGGTTCTGTGGTCGAGGCTTATTTGGGGGTGTGGTTTGGTGGTCAGGTGACCTGGTGTGCATAGCTACGTGCATAGGAACTACTCAGAGGGCTGGGAAAAGTGAATTATAAACAGTCCATGCACTTATGGCCATCATCAGATTAATGCACATTGCAGCCTTCTTAACAACCATGTCATTCATTTCAAAACTGTGTTGCTTCTTTTCACCATGGTGACAAGATAGGGTGCAAAATGTAAAATGTGAGAACAGTTGCAAGTGTGAGGACAGGTCAAAAATCAGTTTTTAAGTCATCTGAGTAGTCCCTCAGAGGGTACCTGGCATGATCTGATGGTCATGTGACTGGGTGAGCATGGCCAACTCGACGTCACTCACATCAAGGGCCCTTCTCCTTACCTGGCCACTCATGACCATGAGGATGCTGCAATGGATGCTGCAAAGTGTGAAAAACGGTCATAGGTCACTTTTTTCAGTGTCCTTGTGTGAGAAATTAACCGAAAAACTCAACAGGAGACCAATGAACGACAGCAATAAGCATTTATTTTATACTTTTGCAAAAGAGCATTACAATTTACTTGCACATTAGTAAATTGTAATAAAGAAAGACTTTTCCTTTAATGGATAATAATTCCACATCTGAATTTGAGAAAAGCAGTTGAGACCCATTAAATAGCTGGTGGATTTTATTCAAAGAGTGACTGATAGAATCAACAATTCTCAAAGGTGAATTTAAAGCAAATTATCTTGGGACATTACCATTAACAAACTGAAAAATATCTTACAATCCTGACTTGTTTCTCCCATTAAACAGGTTTCTGCTTAACACAGGATTTAAGGAGCTGTTTGAATCTCTTGACAATTTAGTTTCTTAGCAGCAATATCCTTAATTCATCATACAAAGCTTCCTTGGAGAACAGTTGCAGAATTTCATAGTCATGGAAACCATAGCCCCAACATAAATTTTATCTGAGAAACTATCCCAGGATTTCAGACAGTACAATTGGTGCAAAAAGAAAAAAGAGGGTGGGGGGTTGATTAAAACTTAGCTGGCAACTTTCATGGTTAGCAGAGTTTTGGGTTTTCTTTTCCTTCTGACTTCCAGGAAACTCCTGATGAATTAAAGATGGCTCTGCTTTCAACTATGACTGAAGGGAAAATGAACTGTTGATATTGATTAGAAAAACCATGATTAAATGGAACTTCGAAAGTTTTAGAATAGAATAGAATTTTTTATTGGCCAAGTGTGATTGGACACACAAGGAATTTATCTTGGTGCATATGCTCTCAGCGTACATAAAATAAAATATACATTTGTCAAGAATCATGTGGTACAATACTTAATGATTGTCATAGGGGTCAAATAAGCAATGAAGAAGCAATATTAATTAAAATCTTAGGATATAAGCAACAAGTTACAGTCATACAGTCAACATGGGAGGAAATGGGTGAAAGGAATGATGAGAAAAACTAGTAGAATAGAAGTGCAGATTTAGTAGAAAGTCTGACAGCGTTGAGGGAATTATTTGTTTAGTAGAGTGATGGCGTTCGGAAAAAAACTGTTCTTGTGTCTAGTTGTCTTGGTGTGCAGTGCTCTGTAGCGACGTTTTGAGGGTAGGAGTTGAACAGTTAGAGAGAACCAGTAAGAACAAAATATCACAATTAAAGAAGAAAGCAACTAATAAAGAATAAAGAAAAATTATCTTTGAATGAATTCAAGATATTTGGGGACAGTCACAGTTACTTTTAAGATTGTCTTCTACCATAAAACGTGATTTGAAAGAGATTATAGGTGAGGAATGACAAGAAGAAAATGTTTTACTGGATATACATATATACAATGAAAGTGGCCGGTGTCTCCATTGTTAAAAGGAATATTCAAATAATGAACTAGAAGACTGACTTGGATAATTCTCTTATTTTGGATTTACACACTTAAATCCCTCCTAAATTTTTGAAGGATCTTTAAAGAGAGAGGCGAAGACCAGAAAAGACAAGAGAAATCAAGTTTTGGACTCTATTTAAACACATTAAAGATTAAGTTTGTTAAAAGCAAAGGGAAAAATACAAAGTTGATTGATTTGATAAATGTTAACATAGATATGTTGTTTTTGGCAACTGTTAATGGACTTTGCTGATTAGGATCAAATGATGAGGTACTAAGAATATTTATAGATAAGCGATGAGGTATGTAAAGAAGGTTTTTTTTTTGTAGTATCAATGAAATTGTATTTAATTGTTTTGATGAAGAGAGAAGTAATTTCTTTGTACATTTTTGTTTACCTTTTTCATTATTAGATTTTTTATTTTTTATTACACCGTTTATGTTTATTTTCTTTTTTATATTTTTTCTAATTTGCATTACAGATTGCTCCATTCTGTCACAGTATATATCAGATTTACACGATTTGTTTCTTTACTGGGTTTTCATTGCAAAGTACTAAAAAACCCCACCACCCTACATTGCCTGGTCATACATCTAAGTTAGCTACTTCAGATTACTAGTGTGCTTCAAAAACCTCAATAGCTTTTCAACTGATACAACACGATATTTTAGCCATCAGATAAATGAGGCCTGACATGCATAACCATGTGAATTTAGCCCAGGGATAACAGTCCTAGAAATGCTTTGGAACTGAGAGATTCTATTGTTGAGCACTTTTTCTTTTTAATCACATAGCATTTGGAAGAAAGTGGAGGTAGGAGGGGAAGAATCGGCAACTATTGTAGTGTGAAAGAAAATCCACAATTGGGTTGTGGCATCGGACCAGAATATCTCCGGGACCGCCTTCTGCCACACGAAATCCCAAGGAGCGATTAGGTCCCACAGAGTGGGCCTTCTCCGAGTCCCGTCGATGAAACAATGTTGTGTGGTGGGACCCAGGGGAAGAGCCTTCTCTGTGGCGGCCCCGACCCTCTGGAATCAACTCCCTCCAGAGATCAGGAATACCCCCACCCTCCCTGCCTTTCGCAAACTCTTTAAAACTCACCTCTGCCGTCAGGCATGGTGAAATTGATTCCCCCGGGCCGCTCTGTTTTATGCATGGTTTGTTTGGGATGTATGACTGTTTTATATTAAGGATTTTTAATTGTTTTTAACTATTGGATTTGTACTGTGTTCTGTTGTTGTGAACCGCTCCGAGTCTCCGGAGAGGGGCAGCATACAAATCTAATAAATAATAATAACTTTTTTATTATACACATTAACATTGCTTATACAGTATATACTTTTGTCCTATTAGCAAAGAAGAGTCTCTTATAGATTCCCTCCCTAGAGTTTTATGCAACACTTCACTTGAGGTATATATAGGCTTGGAGTCTTTTCGTGTTTCCTTACCTAAAGGTTTTGAAGAGGCACTTCAGTTTAAAAGACCATGTTCTTGAATTCCTGCTGATTGAGCATCATACAGTGCTGAAGATAAAGTTGCTAAAATAACACTGTATTCAACACGTAGGATTCAAATACTATATTTGGTGCTCTGGTTTTTACAGAAAATAAAATAAATGAAAAAAATATCACAGTGGCTATAATAGGTCATTTTATGTAGATATTACCTTTCAGACTCCTCATACTGATGGTCATTTCAGAATATACTTTTATGTTCTAGCCCCCCAGGAATCAAATGCAGACCATCAGGATTAAATAATAAGGGAATTTACTTTGTAATAAGGGAATTGTACTCCTTTGTAAAAGTAGTATAATTACAAGTAAAAGTCTTTCAGAGGAAGCAAAAGTCTTTGGGAGAAAGCAAAAGTCTATAAATGTATTTGCTGCAATGAACAGGGAGAATTTTTCAGCTGGCAAGTCTCCTAGAAAAAGAGATAAGCCTTATTAAAATTATCCAGCTGTAAATAGTCCAAAATTAGAGATGTACAGGAATAAATCTTGAAGCCCAGAGTTTTCCTGAGAGCAAATAGAAGACATGGGATCACAAAACTCTGAGCTAAAATGAAACATGTTGTTCTCTGCAAATAGGCGGAGTTCTGCTCACTCTTAAATATGCTGAGGACGTGACACATTAACCAGCAGTACTACTCATAAGTGACTCTTCTCTTAGCCAACCATTCCTGCCTCCTGGATGCCCTCCAAACTCTTGCTTCCAGAAGAGGCTCCTCATCTTACCCCGAGTCCTGACAGGAAGTGCTGACTCACTCATGCCAGGAAATGCAGAAGGTTATCCTGATCCTGACCCCTCATCAATTTCACTGTAACTCTCAGGTGCCAGGAATACAGGACGCCTGCCTCGCCACTCCATAGTCTCTGTGTCCTCTGAATCCATAACTATTTGTTCTCTTTCCTCTTCTCTCTTTTTCTAGGCAAACTGTATGGTAAGGTGACACAATAGCAGTATTCCAGTATTTAAGGGACTGCAACAAAGAAGAAAGTTGCATTATTCTCCAAAGCACCAGAGAAAAAAAAGAAACACTTGTTGGAAACTAATCAAAGAGAGCAACAATCTGAATTTAAGGAGAAATTTCCTAAAAGGTGAGGACAATTAAGCAGTGGAACAGCTTGCCTTCAAAAATAATGCGTGCTCCATCACTGGAGGTTTTTAAGAAAAGACTGGATAGTCTTTTGAAATGACCTATACCTCTGGACCTATACCATTTCACTTGTCTGAAATGGTATAGGTCGGGGTCTGCAACATTAAACACTCAAAGAGCCACATAGACCTGTTTCTCACAGAAAACAAAACCTTCGGGAGCCACAAAACCTGGGTGGGCATGGCCAACTCAATATTACTCACTCCTACCAGGTCACATGACACCATCCCAGCCATGCCAACCCACATTTTCTCTCTCTCTCTCTCCTCTGTCTCACTCCCTGTCTCTTTCTCCCTCTTTCTCTTTCTTTCTCCCTCCCTCCCTCTCATCTCTTTCTCCCTCTCTCTCATGTTTCTCCCTTCCTCTTCTTTCTCCCTCTCTCATCTCTTTTTCTTTACCCTCCATCTATTTCTCATCTCTGTCTCTCATCTATCTACCTTTATCTCTTTCTCCCTCCCTCCATTTTTCTCTCTCTCTCTCTCATGTGTGTGTGTATGCGTGTTTCTGTGTGTGTGCAGTTTCCCTCTTGAACCATTTCCAAAAACAGGTGAGGATTGGAGTTGTTGTTTTGCTGATGTTGCTCTTTCTTCTTGGGTGCTTTTTACCATATGATTTAATTTTAAATCAAGAATAATTTCAGGTTCCCAGATAAATGAAGCTCTTTTGTTTCCCTGCTGTGGCTCTTTGTCATCTGGCTGCCTCCTCTGCCTCTCGCCCTCCCCTCCTCCTCACTACTCACCTGCCCCAAGAAGAGAAGGAAAAACAGCAGAAGAGCCTCGCTCCGTATTTCAGAGTGGAAGCAAAGTGGTTTTCTGCTTGCTTCTTTTCCTGGCTCTTGTTGGGATATATGTGACTTTTCTCTGCGCTGAGACACTGCTTGGGCCACCTCAGCTGATGCTCTGAGTCATAATGGGCTCCAGGAGGAGGAGAAAGGCACACCATCTCCCCCATTGTGCAGCGTGCCAGGCTTAAGTGCAAGAGCAGCAAGTAGCCATGAAGGTGGCAAGAGGAATATGGGGAAATGAGTAACTTTCTCTGCCCTGAGACATCGACTGGGATGTGTCATTTATGTATGTATATATGTATTTTATTTTATTATTTTATTATTTATTTTATTTTATTTTATTTTATTATTTTATTTTATTTTATTTTATTTTATTTATTTTATTTTATTTTATTTTATTTTATTTTATTTTATTTTATTATTATTTTTATTTATTTTATTTTTTTATTTTTTTATGTTATTATTTTATTTTATTTATTATTTTATTTTATTTCATTATTTATTTTATTTCATATTTTATTTTATTTTATTTTATTTTATTATTTTATTATTTTATTTATTTTATTTTATTTTATTTTATTTTATTCTATTCTATTCTATTCTATTCTATTCTATTTTATTTTATTTTATTTTATTTTTCATTTCATTTCATTTCATTTCATTTTATTTATTGGATTTCTAAGCCGCCCTTCTCCAGAGGGCTAAGAGCGGCTTACATAATATTCCTCTGGTCATAACCATGCCTGCTTGCTGTTTTTTCAGTTAAACCTAGCACACTGCACAATGGGGGAGATAGCATGCCCTTCTCCTCCTGGTACCCATTACGAAGTGGAGCCACGACTACAGCAAGATGGCCCAGCCAGTATCTTGGTGCAGAGAAAAGTCACGCATCTCTCTCAGTGGCCAACATAAGTACAGCACCAACAAGGGCCGGACAAAGAGGAAAGTAGAGGGGCGCTTTACTCCTGCTTTGGAATATGGAGCAAATCTCCATCTGCTGCAGTTGCCCTTCTCTTATCAGGACAGGTGAGGAGTGAGGGGAAGGGAGGGGCCACCCATTGGTGGGATCATCTGACAGGGAGCCACAGGAGAGGGTTCAAAGAGCTGCATGCGGCTCTAGAACTGTATGTTGCCGATCCCTGGTATAGGTTCCCCTGCTTGAGCAGGGGGCTGGACTAGAAGACCTCCAAAATCCCTTCCAGCTCTCTTCTAAGGTTCAATTCACATTTATTGCAATTATTGTGCAAGTGACTTAATTCAGTGTATAAGTTGCTTTGCTATTGAACAAGCACAGAATATGGGGTGCAATAAGACTGAAGTACTAACTTCCCCATAGCTTCAAAATAATCAGCAGTCTCAAAATGTGGCAACATTCACATTCACTCCAGCGTTTGTTGGCAATTTGGTTTCTAATTCCTCTGTCTCTTCGAAATCCTGTCTGTACTTCTGGTAGTTTGCGATCCACATACTGCTGGAGCCTAGCTTGTAGGATTTTGAGCATAACTTTGCTGTTGTGGTTAGCTCTCGCCCAGCTCCTGCCCAAGGAATGTGCAGGTGGATGTGGGGGAGACATCCACATGCCGCAGGCCTGTTTTGCTCCCAATGGAATCTGACGACGAAGCCTCCTCTGACCAAGGAAGCGTGAGTGACAGGGAAGAGGGGAGTTTGGCAGATGGCCCAGGAGGAGATCAATCATCTGTATCATCCCTGGATTCTGAACAAGAATTAATGACACATCCACGCATGTGTAGAGTGATGCATAGGAGACAACAACTGAAGGATTATTACAAGAGAAAATGAGGCCACCTATGGTTGGGTGGGGCTGCTGTAATTAGTGCTACAGATAAAAGTGCAGCCTGGTGTTTTAGCCTCATGGCAGTTTATCTGATTCATTGTTTTATCAAGATCATGGTTTTTGTGCTGTTCAAGATTGTATGTGTACTCTCTGGACTTTAGAATTGCACTAAATTTCCCAGATATTGGGTGAGCAATTGGATTGCATTTCACCTGTGCCTTGTGTGTACCAGAAAATCCCTTTGACATTTAAAAAGGGAGCTGTTTCTGTTTTTCTGTTTATAAAAACATTTGGGTTTTTCTTTTATCGTGTGGTGTGTGTCTTCCTGGTCTAATTACCCTGTAATTATGGGCGGTTGAAACACGCCAGCAGAACACTTTGCTAGCATGTGAAATGAGTGTAATGGTGTGGTACATTCTTTGAACCTTCTTTGGCATTGCCCTTCTTTGGAATTGAAATGTAAACTAACCTTTTCCAATCCTGTGGAAAACTGTTGAGTTTTCCAAATTTGTTGGCAAATTGAATGTAGCATTTTTATCGGATCATCTTTTAAGATTTTGAATAGCTCAACTGGAATGATGTCACCTCCACTAGCTTTATTGTTGCTCAGACTTCCTAGGTCCATTTGACTTCACATTCCAGGATATGTGGCTTGAGACCAGTGTTCCCTCTAATTTTTTTTTGGAGGGGGGAAAGTATAGTGTCTGAGCGGCAGTCCCTTTGGGACTGGGCGGCACAGAAATAAATAAATAAATAAATAAATAAATAAAAATAAATAAACAAACAAACAACCCACCCTGTTTTGCCTCAGAGAATTTCAAAATAAAATACTGTACTGTGTGTCTATAACAGTGAGCTCATAATAGGGCAACTCTATCAATATCAAAATGCCACTTAAATAGTTGAGCTAGTTTCAAACTAGATTTTTATTTTCTTTCTCTCTTCCTTACTCCCATTCTTTTTCTTTCTCTTTTCCTTCCTCTCTTTTTTCTATCTGTTTCTCTCTCTTCCTCTCTTCCTCTCTCTCTCCTTCCCTCTCACTCTTTCCCTCTCGGCTTCTGGGCAGGTTTGGAAAACTCTGAGTTGATGATGATTTTTAAGTGAGCGATTGCTCACTGCTCAGCTTAGAGGGAACTATGCTCGAGGCCAGTGATCATCCTATCATGGTTATCAGGGACGTTAAGTTCATTCTTGTATAGTCCTTCGTGTAATTTTGCCACCTCTTCTTAATCTCTTTTGCTTCTATTAGGATCCTGCCATTTTGGTCCTATATCATGCCCAATCTTCGCATGAAATATTCCCTTTATATTTCCATTTTTGGTATTAGAATATTGTAATTGGAGCAAAGTGGAGCTAGTGAGTAATTGCATAAGAATACATAGGATTCATATCTAAACCATTTTAGGATTGTTGATGATGTCAATAGAATGAGCTTCTTGCAAAGTGCTTTAGTTCCAGTATAAGAAAAATCAATAGCTTGCTTCCATTTAGTTCCCTGAAAAGGGCTTTTTTAAGTTGGCACCCTCCAGATATATTGAACTGAAGTTTTGTTCTTACTGAGGACAGCTCTGCTGTGCTGGTCGAAGATGATGGAAATTGCAGTCTAATATCTAGAGGGCTCTGGTTGGGTGCCAGTAGAATAAACAGTAAAACAAAAGTATTCTGAAGGCTAAGATATCTGATTTTTTAAAATGTTTCTGCTCTGATTTTAGTTATAGTTCATGTTCTCCATTTTTATTATAATTTGTTATCATTTGGCAATAAAATAAAGCAAAGTAACCCTCAGTAAATTATTAATTTGGGAATAAAAAGGATTAATGTGGATTTAAAATGACAGCCTTTCAGCAATCAGCACAGGACTGCTCAGTTTAATTAAAATTGGGTTGTTTAGTGTCAAAATCCAGCTCAAATCTGTGGAAAAATAGAAGCTCTAGTAATATTCTGATATGACAAAAATAATAAGTGAATCTTTTCCTGAATTCACAACCTCCTTTGTCCAACAGAACATACAATCTCTGTTCTCTTACTTGTTCCCTTTTTTGAAAACCTTTTCCACATCTGTGAACGTTTTAGGTTACTCTAATAGAAAGAAAGGTACTGTATTTTTAAAACGCTAATTAGCAGGACTCAACTACTCAGAACATCAAGTAACCAATAATAGGTTTTGCTCTTTATAAAGTAGATGTATAAATCTAGTTAAAGTTTTTTGTTTTTGTTTTCAAAGTAACTTGCTAGTCATTGTATTGTTGAGAATATTTGCTAGTAGCTCATAAATTCATCCACTTAATACATATTTATTAACCCTTTCTCAACTATACTGGGCTTGATAGAAAGATGAGAAAAAAAGTAGAGAGTTACTCATTTACAGTCATGTACCATTTACAGTGGTAGAAGAAGAATAAGATGAAACATATTAGTCATACCATGAATGTCTCCGAGCTTTTGCTCAAGGGTGATATATGTGGCTCGTGAGATACTGAAGTCTCAAAACATCTGCCCCAGGGCCAGGTGTAGAGCTCTTGGGTGTGCTTTACAGCTTTAACATTGCTGTTAAAGTGTAATTTTTAATATGCCACAAAGAGTGAATGTCTAAATTCATGCGGAGTCATAGTTAACTGAATGTGATGTCATTTAGATTGAATTTAAATTTAATTTTTGTCTCGCCTTGCCTATTTTTTTTTGGAAAGCAATACAATCAGTCAGTCTGTGAATACAAAATAGTGCAAATAAACTTCCCTAGTATTTGTCTGAGGCCAACACCCATAACAATACAACCTGTAGCTGTAATTTATGTTCAGCTTCCAAGAGAAAGAAATCCATAGGATGAAAAATGATCAGTCATGTACAATTAATATTTGAAAGTCTTTGAATAAAGTTTGAATTATATATTACAGTATCCCGTAATATCGTTGCAAAAAATATTAGGCAGAACATGGTCTCGCCTTCCGTAGGCAGCAAAATAATTAGTGGAATAAATCTTCACTGTCATTGGTGCCACGGTAACAAACTTCAAATAATCGGCTATTTTCCAAAACCCGGGTTCTCCAGGATGGCAAATGGCATAACTTCAGATTTAAATAATGAAAACATTACTTGAAAAAAAGAGAAGTTTCTTTTAGATATTATTCTCATATGTGAAAAGGAGAATCAGGTGTTTGTGTGTGTGTGTGCGTGTGTGCGTGTATCCTCAATCTGAGTATTGTATTGGCAGTTCTGTGTTAGCAAAAACTTCAGAAGAGAAGGATTTAGGGGTAGTGATTTCTGACACTCTCAAAATGGGTGAACAGTGTGGTCGGGCAGTAGGAAAAGCAAGTAGGATGCTTGGCTGCATAGCTAGAGGTGTAACAAGCAGGAAGAGGGAGATTGTGATACCCTTATATAGAGCGTTAGTGAGACCACATTTGGAGTACTGTGTTCAGTTCTGGAGACCTCACCTACAAAAAGATATTGACAAAATTGAATGGGTCCAAAGACGGGCTACAAGAATGGTGGAAGGTCTTAAGCATAAAACGTATCAGGAAAGACTTAATAAACACAATCTGTATAGTCTGGAGGACAGAAGGAAAAGGGGGAACATGATCGAAACATTTAAATATGTTAAAGGGTTAAATAAGGTCTAGGAGGGAAGTGTTTTTAATAGGAAAGTGAACACAAGAACAAGGGGACACAATTGGAAGTTAGTTGGGGGAAAGATCAAAAGCAACATGAGAAAATATTGTTTTACTGAAAGAGTAGTAGATCCTTGGAACAAACTTCCAGCAGACGTGGTTGATAAATCCACAGTAACTGAATTTAAACATGCCTGGGATAAATATATATCCATCCTAAGATAAAATACAGAAAATAGTATAAGGACAGACTAGATGGATCTATGTTTCTAATGGGCTGACCAGAAGTTGGAAAAGAGGCCACTTCTGGCCTCCAGAGGGCCTCTAGAGGGTGGGGGGAGCTGTTTTCACCCTCCCCAGGCAATGAATTATGGGTGTGAGCACTTGTGCATGCACCATAGTGCGTGCCCATACTCTTTCGGCAGAGAGATTTGGTAAACCTTTTTATTTTATTTTAACTTATTTGTGAAAAGAAAAATAAAGACCACTAACAGAAAAGTTGTCTTTCCATTTAACAACTCAATATATTTCAACATAACTCATATTTTTTCTGTATTAGATTTATGATTGTATGATACATTAGCTCATTAACAGATAGACTGAAACAAGCTTAATCATAGTATCAATTTGTTGTTATAGTTATTGTTGCTGTTGTTACGGTTTACTTTTATTATATTTACATTTCAATCCCATCTGCCTTTCTAGGAGCAAAGGGTAGTGTACTTGATTCTTTTATCTTTGTAAACATCTCTTAATAGATTTAGCTAAGTGCTACAGACTGGCAGATTGTATGCTTCATTGTTGACTGAAGATTTGAGTCTGGATTTCTCAAATCTTTATTAGACACTCAAAAGGAGTGGAAGGGAAAAAGAGGTGGCATCTAAAACTCTTGTGAGCTAACTTATTCTTAGCTTTCACTCATTGTCGCTACCATTGTCCAGGGGTGAAATCCAGCAGGTTCTAACAGGTTCTGGAGAATCAGTTTTGGCAATTTTGAGTAGTTCAGAGAACCGGCAAATACCTCAACTGGCTGACCCCAGAATGGGGTGGGAATGGAGATTTTGCAATATCCTTCTCCTAGGAGTGGGGGGAGAATGGGGATGTTGCAGTATCCCTCCCCTGCCATGCCCACCAAACCACACTTCCAGAACCAGTACTAAAAAAATGGATTTCACCACTGCCTCTTTGATAACTGTGCTTGATAAGTAATAGGTGCATATATGCACATGTTGTTTTCATCTTTTGCCCTCTGTTCAGTCTATCCTTGTTGTGGTTGGTCTGGCCCAGATCCTGCCCCAGGGAATGGGGAGGTGGATGCAGGGGAAAATTCAACATGTCACAGGCCTGTGTTATTGCCGACAGAATCAGTTCAGAGTTTAGTTTCCTCGGATGAAGAAGAAGGCGGGAGTGACTCGGCAGAGGAGGGCTTGGCACACAGCCAAGGCATTCAATCTCCCTTATCTTCCATTGATTCAGATGATGACTTTTTGGACCCACGCAAGCGCAGAATTATGCGTAGAAGAGACCAAGTAAGAACATATTACAAGAAATAAGTGAGGCCACCTGTGTTTGGGTGGGGCTCCAGTAATTAGGGCTGCTGCTATAAATAGCAGCATGTGGGTTTGGCCATTGTGGAAGAATATCTGATCGCAGTTCGTCAGGAATCTTGTGTGATGGACTTTGTTGCTTTTTCACGCCTTTGAAACCAAAGCAGAGTAACGTGTGAGTGTGTCTCACTTCGTTGGAAGAAGCAGGGGTGTGAAGTTTCTTCACAGCTGCTAGCTAAGTACTTAATGACTGCTTAAGGGAAATTGTACAGACCAACCGGTTGTTTTGGGAAGAGTGCTCTTTGCAATACAAAAAGAGTGCTTAGTTTATTTTGACTTTTGTGATAAAGAACATTGTTTTGAATTTTCAAACGTGTGTGTGTCTGAAATTTGTACCTTTGAATTTTCGGGAGGCTCCTGTCAGAGAGCCCGGCAGAACAATCCCCAAGAAGGGACATTGCTGGTGCTGGATATATGACAAAGCGCCAAGGGTTCTCCAACCTTGACAACTTTACAACTTGTGGACTTCAACTTCAGGCTGGCTGAGGAATTTTGGGAGTTGAGGTCCACAAATCGTAAAGTTGCTAAGGTTAGAGAACCCTGATGTAGAGCAATGCTGAAGCTGCTATTCCCCATTTTTTAGACCTGGGCCATCACAATATTTTACAGAAGTTTGAATTTTACTGTAGTAAAATGTGTACCAGCCTAATAGGTAGCACTTGATTTTAGTTTCAAAGCTTCCATTTGAGAGGTCAGATGTTAATTAATAAGCTTTAATAAAGCATTCATTACTTTTAAACTGAGTTCAATTTTTTTAAAAAAAATTCAATAATTAAAATGCCTATCCAGATTACATTTCCAAGTTATAGTGGAACAGATGTGAAGAGACAAAAAAGAATAGCATTTAATTCTAAACTAATGGGTATTAATTAAATGAATTTCAGTTGACAAAATTGTATCAGTGCTCTGGGGAGCTGTTATTCTATAATAACCTGATCAGTGTCCTTGCTCTCAACACATTGTCTGGCCAATTATGAAAAATGGATACAGATTCCAGTTTCTTCAATTCATACAATAACAAATCTACAACTCCTGCATCTTAAAATGAAAATACTAAAATCCAGTACAGTATGAACTGAGTCTCACAATTGCACCTTCTCTTATTTGAGACCCTCCAGAGGTGTCTAAATTTTAATAGCTTAAAATTGCCTTGTCCAAACTTTTATTCTGAGATGAATTGGAATTCAAGTTATGGGAGCTTTTGCCCAATAGAAAATAGTTTAACTGCTATCACCAGTTTCCAATAACCAGAATATTTTCTTGCTGTCTGAATGAAGGTTCAGCTTTTATCTTAATCCATCCTAATGCTGCCTCAAAGCAATTATTTAAGATGTAGGGATTGTTGGGTGATGGAAATATGTCCCTCTTTTTACTGGAGATACTGCAACCCAAATCATTTACATTGGTAAATTCATCCTTATTTTAAATAGGAAAATTAATAAGGTTGCACTTTTTTAAAAAAATTCATTTGTCCAATACACAAATACATAGGAAGAAAAATAGACATGTGGTAATATAAATGAGGGTGAAAGAGAACTTAGAGGAGAGGATATATGAAAGGGAGAGAATATATAAGATAGGTGAAAGAAAGGAAAGACAATTGGACAGGGGATGAAAGGCACACCAGTGCACTTATATACGCCCCTTACTGGCCTCTTAGGAACCTGGAGAGGTCAATCGTGGAGAGTCTAAGGGAGAAGTGTTGGGGGTTAGGGGTTGACATAATTGAGTCCGGTAATGAGTTCCACGCTTCGATAACTCGATTGTTTAAATTATATTTTTTACAGTCAAGTTTGGAGCGGTTCGTATTAAGTTTGAATCTGTTGCGTGCTCTTGTGCTATTGCGGTTGAAGCTGAAGTAGTCATTGACTGGTAGGACATTGCAGCATATGATCTTGTGGGCAATACTCAAATCATGTTTTAGGCGCCGTAGTTCTAGGCTTTCTAGGCCCAGGATTGTTAGTCTATTTTCATAGGATATTCTGTTTTGAGTGGAGGAGTGAAGAACTCTTCTGGTGAAATACCTTTGGACATTTTCAAGGGTGTTGATGTCTGAGATGTGGTATGGGTTCCAGACAGATGAGCAGTAGTCTAGGATGGGTCTGGCAAAAGTTTTGTAGGCTCTTGTGACTAGTGTGAGATTGCCTGAGCAGAAGCTGCGTAGGATCAGGTTAACAACTCTAGAAGCTTTTTTGGTGATATTGTTGCATGATGGAATCCTATAGACACCTATAGGCTATACATCACAGAAGAGAGCAGACTCACCAAGTATTACATTTTGAAACCATAAAGTAAAATTGGAAGTACCATTATATCATTATACCCACAATAATAACTTCCAGGCAGTGAATCTAGTTAATGGAATCAAAGACAGCTTGAACGCCCAGGGCATAGTTTTACAATCCATTCTCCATGCTAAACAAGCTTTCACTAAACAAGCCTAAAGTAACCCCCACTTGGTGTAGTGGTTAAGGTATCAGACTAGAAACTGGGAGGCTATGAGTTCTAGTCCTTCCCTAGGCATAAAGAGAGCTGGGTGATTTCAGGTCAGTCCCTCTCAGTCTAAAAAGAAGTCAATAGTAAACCACTTGTGAAAAATCTTCCCGAGAAAAACCACAAGCATTAGTCTAGACAGTTTCCAGGAATCAACATTGAAGGCACCAAAAACATAACTAAATTCTTTCCTTAAAAACAAACAAACAAACATGGGTAGGTTTTTACCATAATTTAGAACTCCATCCCATAGTTAGTTTTTCCTCCTCTGAAATGGGAGCAGGGAATGAATGAATGAATGAATGAATGAATGAATGAATGAATGAATGAATGAATGAATGAATGAAGTCTTTATTTCTATTTAAATAAAAAAAATCCCGAGGAAATGCATAGAATTGTAATTATGCACTTAACCAGTAAGAGCTAAGTGCTTTAGTCGCATGGGCAGCCTTCTGTTAATAAAGAATTGCTTGACCCACCCAAATGGGGATGGAGATGGGTGGTAAGGGAAGTCAAGTCTCATACAGGTTGGACAGACTGAGCTGCAAAAATCTGGAAAATTACTCAAGGAACAATTTTCTGTATCTCATTACTGACATTACTGCTGTTACTGTTGATTTTACATAATGCAGCAATATTTATTCCCGCCCCACCAAAAATGTTGGGAACACACAAATAGTACAAACAATTAATGCAACTTAATGCAAGTCTTCCAGATTCATAAGGTGGAGCTAATAGAGTTTATATGGAGCTTCAAATTATAAAAACATTCCACTTTCTAAGTGCATATGTTTTCAAGAATTCTAATCCAATTTAAGAAAAGAAGACAAGCCACTAGCTCACCTTGTATCACCAATATATTCATCCCTATGTACTTTGCTTGCCATCCCATTAAAATTCACTTTCAAACTCCCAATGGACAAACCCACAGTTTAAAAACCCTTGTGCAAGGGAACTAATGAATTTCAGAGGCTATGAAGTTTAAACTGATTGTCTTTCCAATTAACAGGGAAAATGTTTTCCTTCATTTGCATTGATTTGAAAAAATATATCCTTCATCTAGCTACAATACTTTTTTTGTTTCTTACCCCTTCTTAATGTTACTTTAATCTTATTTTCAACAGGATTTCTATATATAGGCACAGATGATGGTATTGACAGGAATTTATAGTACATACAAACTCTGCCTCCCTTTCAGTTAAAAATATTTCTTATTTATTTATTTCTAAAGAAATTCAAATTTAAACACATTTTTGTTACACAATTCCCACTGTGTTTTAGTGATGGCTCCTAGCTAACAGATCCTGCATAAACAAAACACAGGACAAAACAAGGTTGCTAACCCTTTTCTTCTCCAACTCAAAGACAAAGGTTCTCTCTATTATTTTGAACAGATTGGGGTGGTGGAACACTTGTAGGATGCTGCAAAGGGAGAGGAACACACTAAAAATGACTCAGTCTCAATAAGAATAAGAATAACAATAACAACAGAGTTGGAAGGGACCTTGGAGGTCTTCTAGTCCAAATCCCTGCCTAGGCAGGAAATCCTACCCTACTTCAGACACGACAGATGGTTATCCAACATCTTCTTAAAAACTTCCAGTATTGGAGCATTCACAACTTCTGAAGACAAGCTGTTCCACTGATTACTTGTTCTAATTGTCAGGAAATTTCTCCTTAGTTCTAAGTTGCTTCTCTCCTTGTTCAGCTTCCACCCATTGCTTCTTGTTCTGCTTTGGAGAATAGGTTGACTCTTTCTTCTTTATTTATTTATTTTATTTATTTATTCTTTGTCCAATATACAATACATATGGAATGAAATAAACATTAAGTAGTATATACAGGGATAGTAAGTAAAAAAGAAGAGGAGTGGATGAGAGGGAGAGAATATATAGGATATATGAGAAAAGGAAAGGTAATTGGACAGGGGACGTTAGGCACATCAGTGCACTTATGTACGCCCCTTACTGGCCTCTTAGGAACCTGGAGAGGTCAATCGTGGATAGTCTAAGGGAGAAATGTTGGGGGTTGGGAGTAGACACTATAGAGTCCGGTAATGAGTTCCACGCGTCGACGACTCGATTGTTAAAGTCATATTTTTTACAGTCAAGTTTGGAGCGGTTAATATTAAGTTTGAATCTGTTGCATACTCTTGGGTTGTTGCGGTTGAAGGTGAAGTAGTCATTGACCGGAAGGACATTGCAGCATATGATCTTGTGGGCAATACTTAAATTGTGTTTTAGGCGCCGCAATTCTAAGCTTTCAAGACCTAGGATAGTTAGTCTGTTTTCGTAAGGTATTCTGTTTCGAGTGGAGGAGTGAAGGGCTCTTCTGGTGAAATATCTTTGGACGTTTTTGATAGTGTTGATGTCTGAAATGTGGTGTGGGTTCCAGACAGATGAGCTGTATTCGAGGATGGGTCTGGCATAAGTTTTGTAGGCTCTAGTCAGTAGTGTGAGATTGCCAGAGCAGAAGCTACGTAGGATCAGGTTAACAACTCTGGAAGCCTTTTTGGCAATATAGTTGCAGTGGGCTTTAGCACTTAGGTCACTTTGTGGCAACCCCTGAAATAATGGAACACTGCTATTATGTCTCCTCTGGTCCTTCTTTTCATTAAACTATCCATGCCCAGTTCTTGCAGCTGTTCTTCATATGTTTTAGCCTCCAGTCCCTAATCATCTTTATCTGTCTTCTCTGCACTTTTTCTAGAGTCTCAACATCCTTTTTGCATAGTGGCGACCAAAACTGAATGCAGTACTCCAAGTGTGGCCTTAGCAAGGCCTTATAAAGTGGTATTATCCCTGTGTTAATGTAGCCTAGAACTGTGTTGGCTTTTTTGGCAGCTGCTGCACACTGCTGGCTCATATTTAAATGGTTGTCCACTAGGATTCCAAGATCCCTCTTACAGTTACTACTGTTGAGCAATGTACCACATATACTGTACTCATGCATTTCGTTTTTCTTGCCTAAATGTAGAACCTTACTTTTTCTTTATCATTGATTTTCATTTTGTTAGGTAGCGCCCATTGTTCAAGTTTGTCAAGATCCTTCTGTATTTTGTGCCTATCTTCTGCAGTGTTGGCTATTCCTGGCAGTTTGGTCTCGTTCTGCTGGCAGATCACTTTCGGTCCTAGAAGATAATTCCTGCCTTCTTTATGTGTTGTTTTGTATAGTTCTATTTTGTCAATGGAAAAAATAAAGGCATTGGAGTGGGAGGGAGGGGAATTAGATCAGCACTTGATAGAAGCCTATATATATGTGGTCACAGTGGCCAATGAAAGAACAATGAAAGCCATATTCCACTTGTGGTTTTCTAGCAACTTGGAAGTACAGTATTATGAAAACAGCAATAACTTGTGGCTATTAATGCTATCATTCTTGGATCAATTCAATGGAATGTTGTTAAGCTGTTGTACTGTTTAGTGGCTATCATCAAATTTTATTTATTTATTTATTAGATTTCTATGCCGCCCCTCTCCGCAGACTTGGGGCAGCTCACAACAATAATAAAACAGCGTATGACAAATCTAATATTTAAGTAACTAAAAACCCCTTATTAAAAAAGCAAAACATACACACAAACATACCATGCATAAATTGTATAGACCTGGAGGGAGGGGATATCTCAATTCCCCCATGCCTGACGACAGAGGTGGGTTTTAAGAAGTTTACAAAAGGCAAGGAGGGTGGGGGCAGTTCTGATCTCTGGGAGGATCTGGTTCCAGAGGGTCGGGGCCGCCACAGAGAAGGCTCTTCCCCTGGCTCTTCTCAAATCCTATTCAGAATACCTCCTTTTGTTTCTCTTGACTCTCCTTTGAATCACCAAATTATCCAAAAGCTACTGTTAGAGGAATAATACTATTTTCTTCTACCAGAAGAAAATCTTCTTACTTTCCATATATCTCACTCATCCTTTTATATGCCTTTCACTAAATAAAATAGTTCCAAATACTGCAATTTCTCTTCAAGTAATAGCTCCAATTTTCTGATCATCTCGATTGCCCTCTACATGCTTTCCAAATTTCCACAACCCTAACAGTACATAAAAGGGCAAGCATAGTGTAGATTGTACAAGGGGAAAACACTTTTATTTTTTCAAAACACTTTTATTTTTCAAAAATAAAAGGGTTTCATAATAAATAGAAAATGAGTATAAAAGGAACTGAACTGTTTTGCAGCTGCAGCTCTTTGAGATACTACTGAAACTTCCCCATGGAGATTCCATCAATTTATATTTGAAATTCTTCTGGTTTCTCCTGTCCATCTTTTTCTACTGCATGTGCTATTTTAATGTCCATTGACTTCATTTGAAATATATTTTTAATGGGTTTTATACTTTTTTTCTTTTTTTTTTCAGGCTGAATAATTTAGTGTTGTCTGTAAATCTGGCCTCTCCAACTAACATAATTTATAAACAGATTTAAAGGCACCAATCCTAACGCAAAAATTCAAACCATAGCTTCTCAAAATAAAAATAAAAATTTTGACTCTAAGGATAGATAACAAATATAAAAATTCTAGCTTATTCTCAATTCAGCAGAGTAAAACTACAAGACAGCTCTACATTGGAAGCATACTTCCAATTTATTATTATAGAATTGTTTAATTCATGTAGTTTTGTACTTTGCATTGGTTTTTTGAATTCTTTCATTTTATGTATCTCCTAAATGTATATTGATTCTTCACAGTAGCCCCAGGAAATACTGCAGAACTACTTTATTTGGTTTGATTAAAATGGGATAAAAATTAGCTTCCAGCTTATCTCATGCTATGAGCAATTATTTTTCTATTATTTCTATACTAGGCTTTCTAGATCAAATAAGTCTACTGTACAGTATGTATCTCATAGAAATTGGGGGATATTACTAGATAAAGAAACTAGGATTGCCAATTTGCAGTGGGGTTTCTAAGAGTCTTAAAGTGCAACCGTATGAAATCAGCTATTTCAGAAAGTCAAGCTGTAAGTGACAAAAAACATGAATTTTGGTTCGACCTTTTATCCTTAATGGATAAAAACACCCTTAACAATTGCCATATTTCCTTATTTATTTTTATAATTTTATTTCAAAAGAGATCATCTAGAATAGAATCTCTGGGTAAATCTGAACCTATTTTTTATTTTTATTTTTAAGCTAATTGAAAGTAAAATGAATTATTATAGCTGAGTGATTGTCATTTTTGCTACAAAAAACAATTCCTGCAGTGAGTGTGTTTCCATACACCATAGCATGACATTTGTCAGCTCATTTGTCAGCAATATTGATGTCAACCTGTGGAAAAAATTATATTTATACATGCTATTTAAAGAGTTTCTTGTTTCCACATACCGTATTTTCCGGCGTATAAGACGACTGGGTGTATAAGACGACCCCCTAACTTTTCTAGTTAAAATATAGAATTTGAGATATACTCGCCGTATAAGACTACCCCTCTTCTGACGCACATGCCTTCGCTCCCCTTCTCTGCTGCGGCGGCGAGGGAAAGGAAGGGGGGGAGGAACAAGCGAGCGAGCGAGAAACGGGGTGTTGGTGGAGACGGCGGGCTGAGGCAAAGGGCTGCGTTTCCCTTCCCTCCCTCCCTCCTGCCCCCGTCCTGAATGGAAGCCCCGCTCGGCCAAGCAGCCCTCTTCTGACGCACATGCCTTCGCTCCCCTTCTGTTCTGCGGCGGCGAGGGAAA
Organism: Erythrolamprus reginae; assembly: GCF_031021105.1. Taxonomy (NCBI): domain Eukaryota; kingdom Metazoa; phylum Chordata; class Lepidosauria; order Squamata; family Dipsadidae; genus Erythrolamprus; species Erythrolamprus reginae. Next base: position 84,142,610 of record NC_091954.1, on the reverse strand, counting down.
GGAAGGGGGGGAGGAACGAACGAACGACTGAGCGAGCAACGGGGTGTTGGTGGAGCCGGCGGGCTGAGGCAAAGGGCTGCGTTTCCCTTCCCTCCCTCCCTCCCTCCTGCCCCCGTCCTGAATGGAAGCCCCGCTCAGCCAAGCAGCCCGGGATCTCCGCCGCTTGCAAACCGGGCGGGCGGAGCGGACCCGCGCTCACTTTCGGCTCCGGGGACTGCGGGTGGCTACGGCGCCGAAAGGAAAAAGAAGTTGCTGAGCGTCCCTTCGTTGTAAACCCGACGGGAGGCGATGCCGCAAGATGCTGTCTCCTCGAGCGCTCCCTTGCCTCCCGAACTCCCGCCTATGAAGAGAAACCAAAGGGGGAAATAAAAAAACAAGGCGTCGGGCGAGCGCCAACCGATTCCGGAGCTCCCTTGCCGGCTTCATCGACGCGCTGCTGTTGCTGCTGTCGCTGCCGCCTGAGGCGGCGGCACTCGAATCTGGCGTGGTGGAAAATCTGGAGGCAGGCAAAGATTTTCCACCACGCCAGATTCGAGTGCCGCCGCCTCAGGCGGCAGCGACAGCAGCAACAGCAGCGCGTCGATGAAGCCGGCGAGGGAGCTCCGGAATCGGTTGGCGCTCGCCCGACGCCTTGTTTTTTTATTTCCCCCTTTGGTTTCTCTTCACAGGCGGGAGTTCGGGAGGCAAGGGAGTGCTCGAGGAGACAGCGTCTTGCGGCATCGCCTCCCGTCGGGTTTACGACGAAGGGACGCTCAGCAACTTCTTTTTCCTTTCGGCGCCATAGCCACCCGCAGTCCCCGGAGCCGAAAGTGAGCACGGGTCCGCTCCCCCCCCCTCAATCCCGCTCCCGGCCTCCTCCCGCCCGCGGCTGTGGCTGCTGCGTATGAATGACTTCGGCACCGAATGGACGCAGTATCCGGCGTATAAGACGACCCCCCACTTTGGAAAAGATTTTCAGGGGTTAAAAAGTCGTCTTATACGCCGGAAAATACGGTAGTCTTTTTCTCAACCAAGCTTTACTAATGGATACTCCACAACCAGCTGGCTCTATTTTCAGGGCTTTTCATCTTCTTTATAAATTACCTAGGAGGTAGAGTCGAAAGGATGTTTATCAAATTTAAAAATGAAACATAGCTTATAACTACTATCTCAAAGCACAGATTCTGAAACTCTGTGGTACTATCATCTTTCAAAATGATAAAACTGGACAACAAAGCCCTACAAACAAAAATGTTTCATTGGTTAGTAATAAATTAATTACTTTTAATAATTAACTTTATTTCTGTCCATTTAATAACACCATTGAAAATAATAGAATAGAATAGAATGTTTTATTGTCCAAGTATGATTGGACACACAAGGAATTTGTCTTGGTGCATATGCTCTCAGTATACATAAAAGAAAAGATATGTTTGTATCATAAGGTACAACATTTAATGATAGTCCGAGTACAAATAAGCAATAATCAAACATTATAACCCAAAATCCAATAAATTTTAACTCATATTTTTAATGTGAATGATGAGCTGGCTTATTCTAATTTCCTAATTCTGAAATCTGGGTTGCATTTTGAAGACAGCTATTTTCATTCACCAAAATCAGGGAAAAGGAGACAGGGTGATTCTTGGTTTTCAATCAGCTTCTCTTAAACTGCTGTTAAAATAATGTTTTTTTCAAGCTGTAAGTCAATTTTCTCTAAGCATAGACACACTGAGATAACAGTATCAACTTAATCTCTTCTCCTTCCATTTTTTTGCAATTTCCTTCTTTCCCTCTGTTTTATTTCCCTCTAGAGAAAGAGTGTCAAACACAAGGCCTGCTGGCCTGAATCTGCCGCACGAATCCCAGCGGCCAGTTAGGTCCCACAGAGTTGGTCTTCTCCAGGTCCCGTCGACTAAACAATGTGATCTGGCGGGACCCAGGGGAAGAGCCTTCTCTGTGGTGGCTCCGACCCTCTGGAATCAACTCCCCCCAGAGATTAGGACTGCCCCCCCCTCCTTGCCTTTCGTAAACTCCTTAAAACCCACCTCTGTCGTCAGGCTTGGGGGAACTGAGACATCCCCCACTTGCCTATGTAACTTTGTGCATGATATGACTATGTGTATGTATTTTATCTATTGGGGTTTTTGGGGGGGGGGTTGTAATGTAAAACTGTTATTTTAGATTTTAATTATTAGATTTTTTACCCTGTATTTTTTTTATCACTATTGTGAGCCGCCCCAAGTCTACGGAGAGGGAGGGCATACAAATCTAAATAATAATAATAATAATAATAATAATAATAATAATAATAATAATAATAATAATAGCCCATGATGTGGCTGGTGATGTGAATCTGGCCTACAGGGCTATCCTGGAAAATGTGAGGGGCCAGCCCGTGTTGCTTTGATTCAGTCTACCCAATGCAAAGAGGAAATATTGGGCCAGTGTGACTTTGGCGCAGTCTACCCAGTGTGGAGAAGAAACATGCCAGAAGTTTGGGGAGTGGCATCAAATTGGTCATGCCCGGTGAGTGGCATCAATCTGGCCAAACCCACCCAATCAGCATGCCTCCCCAGCCACCTGAGGTCAACCGACAGCAAAAGGATCCAGAACCCACCCCGGTCAGATTATATATTTGTAAGAATATATATACTACCTGGCACTAGAACTTCCTAGAACTGATACAGTGTACAGTAGAGTTTCTTATTATGATTTGGTTCACCCAACATATTAAACTGTAGTTTGTTAAACATGATTTACCAATTAATCCATATTTGCTGGGTTTGTATATAATCTCTCAATCGTGGTTTGCAAACAACAAAGTTGAGTTTGACAACTTATTGCATCAAGAGCAAACAAATCACAATGTGACATAATGGTGATTTACAAAACTAACCTTTGTGCCACTTCTTTATATATTCACAACACATCAAAGGGATGTGTAAATCCTAATAAAGCAAATCAATTATACAAGCCTGACCACATTCCATTCTTATTTTAAGCCATTGTCCTGAATATAATTACAGTATCTAGTATTCATACAAGATAATGTGAAACAAAATTATCAAGTAGAGCTAAATATTATAATTAATTAGTCTGTCTTTCTGGCAGAAGAGCAAAGATCAAGTTTTCACATTTCAAATAGTTCCATTCTAGATAAAAATAGCCCAGAGTGTGAGTTGGTCCAACAAAATCTGCTTTAGATATCACTCTTTTCAGGTATGTTTAGATAATAACACTATGAAGAAATGATGAAATAGAATCCTGGACAAAAACCAAGAGATATCGAAAGGATTAGCTTAGAGAACTGACAGATGGTGGATTATAGAGAGGAGGTTTATTGTCAAGTTCAAGGAATGAGGATCATTCATAAGACTGCAGTATAATCTTATCATCTCACGGTTGACTTAGCCTTCCATCCTTCCGAAGTCAGTAAAAGGAGGATCCAGATTGTTGGGGGCAACATGCTTTCTATAGTTTAGAGATGGCTATAAAGCACTATGGAGTGATATGTAAGTCTAAATGCTATTGATAATGATCAGATTTATTGAAGCCCATGCAGAGGAATCTAGTCAATTAATGATCAGCACTTGGGCCAACATTCTGTAAAAGACCTGGAATACTAATATCGAATGACCTAAGTGCTAAAGCCCACTGCAATAATATCGCCAAAAAAGCCTCTAGAGTTGTTAACCTGATCCTACGCAGTTTCTGCTCAGGCAATCTCACTCTACTCACAAGAGCCTACAAAACTTTTGCCAGACCCATCCTAGACTACTGCTCATCTGTCTGGAACCCATACCACATCTCAGACATCAACATCCTTGAAAATGTCCAAAGATATTTCACCAGAAGAGCCCTTCACTCCTCCACTCGAAACAGAATATCCTACGAAAATAGACTTACAATCCTAGGCCTAGAAAGCCTAGAACTACGGAGTCTAAAACATAATTTGTGTATTGCCCACAAGATCATATGCTGCAATGTCCTACCAGTCAATGACTACTTCAGCTTCAACTGCAACAACACAAGAGCACGCAACAAATTCAAACTCAATACGAACCGCGCCAAACTTGACTGTAAAAAATAGGATTTCAACAATTGAATTATTGAAGCGTGGAACTCATTACTGGACTCAATTGTGTCAACCCCTAACCCCCAACACTTCTCCCTCAGACTCTCCATGATTGACCTCTCCAGATTCCTAAGAGGCCAGTAAGGGGCGTACATAAGTGCACTGGTGTGCCTTTCATCCCCTGTCCAATTGTCTTTCCTTTCTTTCACCCATCTTATATATTCTCTTCCTGTCATATTTCCTCTCCTCTAAGCCCACTTTCACCCTTTTTATATTATCACATGTCTATTTTCTTCCTATGTACTTGTGTATTGGACAAATGAATAAATAAAAAATAAAAAAAATAAAAATTCAAGGAGGGCTGGACCTGGATCTCTTGTGGCAATGCACACTGAAGTAATGATGTGATTTATTCTGCCCTTCCCAGTTCTGCCTTCCCTTCTCCTACATTTATTTTTTTAAAATAAGGAAAACAAAGGAATTGCAACCTTTTAAACTGTATGTTTAGGAAACCAAACTGTTTTTTCAACTCAATAGATAAAACTGAAGTATTTGCTGGATGAAAACAAAAGTCTCTCTGTAGTTTTTTGTTTTATTAGGGTTATAATCAGATTCCTCTCATAAACTACAAGTTATTTTTGAAAGAAGCATTTCTTCACAGAGCACCTACATAAATTTCAGAATTCTTAGCCACAAAATATAATGATAGCTTAAATCCACCAGGGCTTAAGAAAGTTTTAAAAATGTGTGAATGCTGCCTTTATGTTCTGCTTGGAGGCTTCTTATAGAATGTGATTTCAACCTTTTAAATCAAGTGCCACATTTGGAATGCTGACAGAATTACACGAGTGCTCTCGTACAACATTAATTTGCAAAACCATTGATTGTTCCTACAGGGTTTACCTGTCTTTTTCTTCTCTAATGGACTGTAAAGAACTCCCATTTTGTAAACCATCTGTGGGATCTATGTGGAAATCTGGCTGATGCTTGTGACTGACATCTTACTTTGTAGCAAGTCAATATTCCACTTTCTAAAAAATTAACATTAATTTTTAATAAAATATCTTAAAAAGCAGTACATTGGAAAATGTTTTGAGAAATACTGGAATCTGCAAATAATTAAGATTCTAATCTATATAATTCTGGAATTGATATTTTTTTTTGTATGATTAAGTTCTGTTAAGATATTCATGAACTGGGAGAGCCATATTAATAAGATCAGCCAATGAACAGGCATAGCAACTAAGTCAGCCAATGGGAATTACACACCTCTGAGTCTGTGAGAATAAGAATTGAAACTTAAGCTTGAAGCTGGGCATGGCTCAGTCCACTCTGTGCTCTTTTCAATTCTGAACGCTAAAATTGAAATGAAACCAACTTTTCTCTCCTGCCTGTAACTGCTATTACATTGAAGGGTATTGTAAATACTCATCTGTTATTCTTGTATACAAAGAAGTTTCTTATTTAAACAAATAAGAGCCCTTCACTCCTCCACTGGAAACAGAATATCCTACGAAAACAGACTAACAATCCTGGGCCTGGGAAACCTAGAACTACGGTGCCTAAAACACGATTTGAGTATTGCCCACAAAATCATATGCTGCAACGTCCTACTGGTCAATGACTACTTCAGCTTCAACCGCAACAACACAAGAGCACGCAACAGATTCAAACTTAATACGAACCGCTCCAAACTTGACTGTAAAAAATATGATTTCAACAATTGAGTTATCGAAGCGTGGAACTCATTGCCGGACTCAATTGTGTCAACCCCTAACCCCCAACACTTCTCCCTTAGACTCTCCACGATTGACTTCTCCAGGTTCCTAAGAGGCCAGTAAGCCCAGTGCACTAGTGTGCCTTTCGTCCCCTGTCCAATTGTCTTTCCTTTCTCTCACTTATCATATATATTTTCTTTCTTTCATATATCATCTCCTCTAAGTTCACTTTACCCTTATATATATTACTACATGTCTATTTTTCTTCCTATGTATTTGTGTATTGGACAAATGAATAAATAAAAAAATAAAAAAAATCCTGCTGCCATCAGTCTGTCTGTGTGTACTTTCAGACTTACACTTGCCCAATCACACTGGAAAACTACTTCTAAAGATAGGGTGATCATAACCAATAGGTAGAAATACAATTTATATTTCAGCTAGTGACTTGCAGAGTCTAAATGTAATCATGAATATTGAGTCGCATTCAACAATGAATGCTGGAATTCAAAAATAGGCCTACAAGAGTTACTAATCACTCTATACCAGTATATAACAACTTGGCAAGGGAAGCTCTTACTTAAGGAATAGAATTTATTGATGTAGAAAAGACGATACTGGAACCCGGAGACCATAACAGGAATTCATTTTTATCTTAGCTAGACACATTTACTGTTGTGCTATGTTTAATGACCCAGAATTCTCAGCCTGTAGGAAAAAAAGTTTGGGGGAGCTACATTAATACTAAGTCCTTCATAGTTGAAAAGATGGCAGATAGTTCTTTATGACTCGCTGATCATCAACTTAATATGCTTTGTGCAGGAAGTAAAATATTTAATATTTGCTTTGCTTCTCTCCCCCATAGTGTAGCTTCTACAGTGCATGGGGAAGAGAGACACCAACTGCTATGCATTGTTTATGTGAGACTTCTTGATTCTGAGATTTTTTTTTTCTTGAGAAATAACTCGGAATAAAAAAGGAAACAGCCGACATATATTGGTTCTTCCTGTGGATTTGTCTACCTAAATATGAGCAATCTATAACACTGTTGGATGGAATCATGTGAAGCAGGCTAAAAATGCAGAAATCTGGTAGTGTATCAGCAGTATTACAGATGGTGATAACAGGTTTCATGACAGCAGGCGGTAAAGAAATACTCTCTGAACTAAAGAAAAGACAGAGAAATGAGATGAGAACATGAGCCATCGAAAAAAATGTAAGCTGCCAAGAAACCTGGGTTATGTGGTGTCTATACAAAATAATTAAATAGAATTAAGGGCACATTTAGTAATCCTATCCTATCCTATGCTTAGAGTACTTTCGATGGTACATACTATCCATCTGTCCGTCCATTACCCTGGGGGGGGAATTATTGACCCCCTCGGAGAGGGTCCGCATCTTGGGCGTCCTCCTCGATCCACAGCTCACATTAGAGAACCATCTTTCAGCTGTGGCGAGGGGGGCGTTTGCCCAGGTTCGCCTGGTGCACCAGTTGCGGCCCTGTCTGGACCGGGACTCATTGCTCACAGTCACTCATGCCCTCATCACCTCGAGGTTCGACTACTGTAACGCTCTCTACATGGGGCTACCTTTGAAAAGTGTTCGGAAACTTCAGATCGTGCAGAATGCAGCTGCGAGAGCAGTCATGGGCTTACCTAGGTATGCCCATGTTTCGCCATTACTCCGCAGTCTGCATTGGTTGCCGATCAATTTCTGGTCACAATTCAAAGTGTTGGTTATGACCTTTAAAGCCCTTCATGGCATTGGACCAGAATACCTCCGAGACCGCCTCCTGCCGCATGAATCCCAGCGACCGATTAGGTCCCACAGAGTGGGCCTTCTCTGGGTCCTGTCAACTAAACAATGTCAGTTGGCGGGCCCCAGGGGAAGAGCCTTCTCTGTGGCGGCCCCGACTCTCTGGAACCAACTCCCCCCGGAGATTAGAACTGCCCCTACTCTCCCTGCCTTCCGTAAAGTTCTTAAAACCCATCTCTGTCGTCAGGCATGGGGGAACTGAAACATCTCCCCCGGGCATGTACAATTTATGTATGGTATGTTTGTGTGTGTGCTTGTTAGTATATTGGGGTTCTTTTTAAACTTTTTTAAATATTTAAATTTATTTGGATTTGTTATGATTTGTTTATGCCTTGTTGTGAGCCGCCCCGAGTCCGCGGAGAGGGGCGGCATACAAATCTAAATAATAAAATAAATAAATAAATAAATAAATAATAAAGAATAAAACCTAGTCCTTGTATGTGAAAAAAACCCCATCAATTGATAGATGTGACATCTCAATACCTACAGTTTTATGTACACCAACCTAGAATAGTACAAGATTGGGAGCAATGGGCATTTTATTTGGTCACCCACAAGGATTACAAATCACTTTGCAACTCTTTTTTCTAATAGTATTTCTCCAATATTCTGTTTTGTCTGCTTGGCATGATTTAATTGGCCTGATGGCCTAAGTGTGAACACCAAAATCTGTTGACCAATTTCTTCCTAAAAGGGAGGCTAAGGAAACGACACATCTTTTCAAAGCCAATAAAAACAGATTGCCACAGAAGGGGGAACAATAAAAACAGAAAGTTATTCAGCACTTCTGGAACCTGAAAATATTAACATTTTTTAAAAATGTAAGTGAGCATGTTACATGCTGTTCCCCATGGATAAAGATTTGTAGGAAGGAATTTAGCTTTTTAAAATCTGTTTCCAAAATATGTGTGTGGTGGGGGGCATTAGTGGGATGCACACACACACACACACAGAGACATACAAAATTTTTGGACAATTACATAACTATTTACAGATTTTATTCTTTAGCAAATTTGCCTGTTCAGCTTCAATCAACATACTTAAAACAAGCACAATAGCTATTGTAGCCACAAACCAACTATCACTGGAAAATATATTTCTTGTACTTTTTCCGCATTTATAAATCTGTGAATAGATGTGCCATGTGCTTAACTTTAAATATAGCAAATTTTGCATTGTGTTTATTAGCTTATGCATTAAGCTTACACTATGTCATTAGTGCCTCATACATAAAATGCTCCAATTCATTTTATGGTCATGATTTCCACGGGTCTGGCTTTTAAGCCATGTACTTTGTTAATGGTTGTATCCATGCATGACGTTTTTTGATGTTGGAGGTAGAACACGCATCGTATTGCCAAGAAGGAAATGTTATTATATGATCTAAGATCATGACCGTTACTGGAAATGTTGTTTTATAAAACATGCAGCAGATCTTCACTGCTGAAAGTAGAAAAACTATAGCATGTTCATCCATGAAAACATTGCAGGGTCTTAGATGTATCATTACAACCTTACATCTGTTCTCTATGTTGTTGGTTTCTGTCACAGTGAACTGATTATGGATTTGAGACTAAAACTGCTCTTCTTAATAGTTCTGTCACGATTTGAATTTTCAAGCTTTCAGAAACATCCACTGCTGTTGAGAAACTAGTAATTAAGTGGCAAGAATGGAAATCCAGCTGCAACATAGCTTCTGGAAGAAAACAAGTTTCAAAATATTAGCAGTTCTCCACAGGGCATTAAAAAAAAACCCTATACTTTCAAATGAAAATAGAATAAATACACCCTGTTTTAGAAGATGCAATCATCTCTTGATCCCAACAGAAATTATAGGAAAAAAGTCCCATTGGCTTTGTGGAGTCAAGAGCAAGCTAGTTTTGTACACATGATGAAATGTGTTATGTGATGTCATGATACACTTACCTGTGACCTCTCAATGCAAGTAGAAAAGGGATGGAATTTGCATCAGGACTATAATTATTGACCTTTGTTCTCCTCACTGACACTATAAAGGATTTCTTGTAGCTACAATGCATCTTTTTTACACTATGGGTATGCAGCATTCGTATTGCAACAGAAATAGCATACACTGTATTTAATAGAGAAATGTATCTTTTTATTTTATGTACACTGAGAGCATCTGCACCAAAGACAAATTCCATGTGTGTCCAATCACACTTGGCCAATAAAGAATTCTATTCTGTTCCAGATTTATAAAGGAACTTTGAAGAATTATACTGTACATTTAAACTATAGTATTATAATACCTGTAAATGAACCTATTTTGTGCTAATATGAACCAGCGTTTGGCCTCTTCCTTGATTTTTATGTTTTTCTTCTTCATGTCAGAATAGGGACATGAGCTTCCTAGGGAATTATCTGTACAAGGTCACCCAGTTGACTTCACGCTTAAGGCGGAACTAGAGCACAGTCTCCTGGTTTCTAGCCGAAGGCTTTAACCACTAGACCAAATAAGTTGTTTCTTTTATACAACACAAATTTTGACTACTGTAAATGAGAACACCTTGTACTAGCTTGGACTTAGGTTTATATGTATTTGGAAATAAAATCCCTTAGATCAGTGATGGTGAACCTATGGCACGGATGCCAGAGATGGGCGGCAGAGCCATGTTGCTGGCACACGAGTGTTGCCCTAGCTCAGCTCCAACATGTATGTGTGTGCTGGCCAGCTGATTTTTGGCTTGCACAGAGGTTCTGGAAGGGTGTTTTTGGCTTCCAGAGAACCTCCAGGGGGATGGGGAGAGTATTTTTACCTTCCCCTGGCTCCAAGAAAGCCTTTGGAACGTGGAGAGAGCGAAACACAAGCCTATTGGGCCCACCAGAAGTTGGAAACAGGCCGTTTCCAACCTCCAGAGGGCCTCCCGGGGGGGTAGGGGAAGCTGTTTTTGCCTCCCCAGGCACTGGGTGTGGGCACTAACACATTATAGGTATGGGCACTCACACGTTCATTTAGATTTCTTTACATATTGTTCCATTTATAATATTGTATGCCAGCCTGAGTCACCTCAAGAAGGGCAGCATATAAATCAATCAATCAATCAATCAATCAATCAATTAATAAACTGAATAGACAAGACCTTGCAGACAACCCTCACGCTGTAAAAGACCTTGTAATACTCATATCAAATGACCTAAGTGCCAAAGCCCACTGCGAGAACATCACCAAAAAGGCTTCAAGAGTTGTTAACCTAATCTTATAGCTTCTTCTCCGGTAATATCACACTACTAACCAGAGCATACAAAACTTTCACAGACCAATCCTTGAATACAGCTCATCTGTCTAGAACCCACATTGCATTTCGGATATAAATACATTAGAAAGTGTCCAGAGATATTTTCCGAGAAGACCCTCCACTCCTTTACTCACAACAGAATATCTTACACAACCAGACTTTGAAATCCTAGGCTTAGAAAGCTTAGAACTACGTTCCCTTGGACATAACCTAAGCATAGCTTATAAAATAATCTGCTACAACATCCTTCTTGTCAATGAGCATGAAAGAGTAGTAGATCCTTGGAACAAACTTCCAGCAGACGTGGTAGATAAATCCACAGTAACTGAATTTAAACATGCCTGGGATAAACATATATCCATCCTAAGATAAAATACAGAAAATAGTATAAGGGCAGACTAGATGGACCATGGGGTCTTTTTCTGCCGTCAGACTTCTATGTTTCTATGTTTCTATGACACGCTCCGTCAGCACCCAAGGAAAAAAAAGGTTTGCCATCACTGCCTTAGATCAGTGAGACCTTCTAACACTACACACTGCAGTAATGTATACATGGACCTTTTCTCCCCAATCTAAGCATACTTTCAATTTCCTAATCCCATACAGGTACACATAGTAGGACAGGAACATCCAATGTCTGGTTATTTATTTTATTTATTTATTTTGTCAAGTACATATTGGTAGTGTACATAGATATAACGCTGTTTGTATACATGACATGGGTACTAATAAGAGGGAAACATTAGGACAGGTATGGTAGGCACGTTGGTGCATTTATGCATGCCCCTTACTGACCTCTTAGGAATCAGGTGAGGTCAGCAGTGGATAGTCTAAGGGTAAGGTTTTGGGGGTTTGGTGATGAAACTACAGAGTCAGGTAGTAAATTTCAGGCATTAATTACTCAGTTGCTGAAGCCATATTTTCTACAATCAAGTTTCGAGCAGTTTACTTTGAGTTTGAGTTTGAATTACTTTGTATTTGTATCTGTTGTGTTCTTGTATATTGGTGTGGTTGAAACTGAAGTAGTCATTGACAAGAAGGATGTTGTAGCATATGATTTTTTTATTTATTTTTATTTATTTTGTCCAATACACAATGAGGGTTTTAGTGGGTATATATCTATATACACATAGTAAAATACATGATGAAGGTTATAGAGGAGATACTCATAGTAAAATATATCTAAGAAATAACAGAAAAGAAGGTATAGTAATAGAACATATCAATGAAAGAATAGAAGAAGAGATATAGGAATAGAAGAAAGGTATAGGAGATATAGGAAAGCAATAGGACAGGGGACGGAAGGCACTCTAGTGCACTTCTACTCGCCCCTTACTGACCTCTTAGGAATCTGGATAAGTCAACCATAGATAATCTAAGGGTAAAATGTTGGGGGTTTGGGGATGACACTATGGAGTCCGGTAATGAGTTCCACACTTCGACAACTCGGTTACTGAAGTCATATTTTTCACAGTCAAGTTTGGAGCGGTTAATATTAAGTTTAAATCTGTTGTGTGCTCTTGTGTTGTTGTGGTTGAAGCTGAAGTAGTCGCCGACAGGCAGGACGTTGCAGCATATGATCTTGTGGGCAATACTTAGATCTTGTTTAAGGCATCTTAGTTCTAAACTTTCTAGGCAAATATCTCTGGACACTTTCTAATGTATTTATATCCGAAATGCAATGTGGGTTCTAGACAGATGAGCTGTATTCAAGGATTGGTCTGTGAAAGTTTTGTATGCTCTGGTTAGTAGTGTGATATTACCGGAGAAGAAGCTATAAGATTAGGTTAACAACTCTTCAAGCCTTTTTGGTGATGTTCTCGCAGTGGGCTTTGGCACTTAGGTCATTTGATATGAGTATTACAGCGTGAGGGTTGTCTGCAAGGTCTTGTCTATTCAGTTTATTGATTGATTGATTGATTGATTGATTGATTGATTGGTTTCTATGCCGCCCTTCTCGAGGCGACTCAGGCCGGCGTACAATCTTATAAATGGAACAATATGTAAAGAAATCTAAATGAATATAAAAAATTATACAAATTAATAAAAAGTATTAAATCCCCCATATACAGTCATATGCATTCATCCAATTCAATCATACATAGTATCAGCTGGAGACAATCACACCATTCACAGCCCCCATGCCCGCTGGCAGAGGTAAGAGCTTTACGAAAGACCAGGAGAGAGGGGGCAGTACGTGTCTGTGGAGGGAGTTTATTCCAGAGGCTGGGGCCGCCACAGTGAAGGCTCTTCCCCTAGGCACCGCCAACCGACATGTCTGGCTGACGGGACCTGGAGAAGTCCAACTCTGTGGGACCTAACCGATCGCTGGGATCCATGAGGCAGAAGACTGTCCTGAAGATAATCTGGTCGTAATATCTATTTTGATGTTCTGATTCTTTTTGCCAATGTATATATATTGAGTCTAAGGAGAAGGGCAGCCTAGAAATCCAAATAATAAATAAATAATATAAATTTTATATACACACACATAGTCAATACATATATTTGACACACAGTCAAATAGTTTCTATTGGAGAAACTAAAACATTGCCAAAAGAGAGAGAGAGAGAGACCATGTTTTGGGAGAATGTTTTGAGATTTTTTTCCCAGAGAAAATTCCAAAATGAAAACTTTCAGATAGTGCACCCTCCTCTGTTTTTATCGATCCCCTCTATGTCCCAGTTTTCTCTTTTCCCCCTTTCATTTCATCCTCACAGCAAACACAGCCACCCACTACAGATCAGGCAGGTGGAAATCGTGAGACTGGTGCTAGGAGAAACCCAACTGGCTTTACCGAACCGTTTAAAACTTTTGCTGTCCCCAAACGGGTCCGTGATTCTTGCCCTCTTGCCCATAGTGGAGTCAGTCAACGGGTCCGTGATTCTTGCCCATAGTAGAGTCAGCGCCAACACACACACACGCACGCACACACAGAGAGAGAGAGAGAGAGAGAGAGAGATGCTTTTAGTTCCTCCTCCAGGTAGGGCGGGAGGGGAGGGAGACTGGGGAGGAGGAGGAAGAGGAGGAGAAGCGGCGAAAGGCAGGGCTGGGAGAACGAGGTGTACTCAAGCCGGGCGAAGGTGCAATGCCAGGAGACTTCGCGGCGCCCCGGTTTGCCTCCCTTCCTCGCGGCTTCTTTTCCCGTCCTTCCCCCTAAGTCCTCATTCGCCGCAGAAAATGACGGCTGCCGCGGATCCGAGCCAGAAGGTCTCCGCGAGGTAAGGTCTTCCAGCTTCTTGGCTTGCCTTTCTCCCCCGGTCTTTCGCTTCGCAGTGGATTCTCCTGGATCCCGACTTGCAGAAGGGCTGAAAGAGCCTCGCCTGGCCCGTCCTTGGAATCAAAGAAGCGGTTGGTTCCCGAGGCGCCTGGAGGCTAGCAAAGAAGGCGGCTTAATCCACACGGGACAGCCGCACGAGCCGTTGAGGGTCTTGTGTTACATCGCTGGAGTAAATGTCTACGGAGAGTCTCAGTCATGGTTGTCCCAGCGGTGTTCCCCACCCTCCCCAAATCTGGACTTTCTCTTTCTTCTTTCAAGACGTTTGGCTGCTCATCCAAGAAGCTTGGATGGCGTTCGATCCTTCCATTCATTCCTAGTCTACAGCTGAAGAAGCTTCTTGGCTATCAAGCGAAACGTCTTCAAAGAACCCCCCCCCCCCCCCGCAGAAACAGCAATAGCATTTAGATTTATATACTGCTTCACAGTGCTTTACAAGCCCTCTCTAAGAGAGTAAGCATATTGACTCCAACAATCTGGGTCCTCATTTTACCGACCTTGGAAGGACCAATTGGGGTGGACTTGGAAAGTCCAATCTGGGTCCTCATTTTTACCGACCTTGGAAAGTCCTCTGGAGGAGGGGAGCCACCGTTGGGACTTCGCTGGAGTAAGCTTAAATTGGATGGGGGAGAGCAGGGAGAACCGACCGTCTGGTTGATTTAAAACTACCAAGCTTTGCTCAAAGCCTAGAACCGGATTCTTGGAACCGGATTCTTTTCCCCTCTAGAGAAAACGTCGCCCAAACGGGCTTTCACATGCTAAAGGAGCTGCCTCCCATCCTAAGCAGTGCCCATGAATAACCGGTCTCGTCGGCTTAAAAAGAAAGGGCAGGTGGGAAGAAATCGAAGGGTGGAAACATACTGTAGCTTTCCACGGGACTGGACTGGAGGGAAGGTGACTTTTTGGCTGCAGGGCACGTGGGAATTGAGAAGTGTGGATCGGCTAATTGAAAGCAAAGCTCCGGGACGGTGTTTTAGGTCGCACAAGGTGCGGCCATGTGGAAGCCCTTAAACCATTAAAATTGCAGTTTGAAAAAAAAAAGATTCTTGCTTTCCTAAAGTGCCATCGGATTATAGTAACGGCTTTGTGGCAAAAACCTTCCAGGAAGGTTATATTTGGGGATGGGGTTGTATTTCCCCCGCGATCATATAATTTCAGACTATTCTAATGAGAGAGAGAGAAATAGAGAGGGGGAGAGGGGGAGGGAGAGAGTAAATGTAAGCAGGCAGGAGGGAGAATGTTTTTTTCTTTAACATAGCTTATCACATTTTTCTTATGGGTTGCAAGTCTAACATTAAATACAAGGCAGTGGGAATTTCAGTACTTGGAATTTCCAGAATGTGCTTGCTTTATCATGACCAACATTTTCATTATACATATTTGTGTAAGAGAGATACGTAGTGTCTGTTTTAATATAAATCATTGCATCTGTTTAAATGCGGTTGTATTAAGCTTGCATTCACAGAAACCACTGCAGAAATACGTTTTCTCCAGTGCCCAAAGATTATTTGGAGTTTCATATGTCCCATAAAAATTGAAGGAAGTAGATTAAATGCTTAAAATCATCATTACAAAATATGTTATTAAAGAAAATAAATCATAATACATTACGTTTCATGTGTTTAATGTTATAATTTCCATATGTGTTTGTTACATGCTACAGTCATGTGTATTTCATGGCTGCCTAACATCCATTGCTCTCTGACCTAAATATCACAGATTGCTCCAAGAAGCAATAAGTTTATGATCTGTTCCTTAAGTTAATGAGTTTTCACTTTATTCCCTTAAGCAGATGTAGTTCATCACGTAAATATTAAAAAATCATTATAGAGGGTTAATGGTGTCTTAGTAGAATAGCTAAAAATAAACATCCAGACATCTTCCAGCTACTTCGGTCATTCTTAATGGACGACATCTGTCTCATTCATACATCTCGTAAGCCAGTAAACAGTGTGCAAGCATAGCCATCTTTAACCATCTATGCTAAAGAACACATCACGTTTGAACAGCAGAGGGTGCAAAATTCAACCCTTTTCTGTTATTAGAAAAAACTAATTAGAAAAAACATTAAACATGTTTATTATATACTTTTCAGTGTAATTTCCTTTTTTGTCTTAATAAAATAAAAAAGCACAACAAAAAAATTAACAGATTGTAGTAATGCATAATCATTCAGATTTCCTTTAATATTTAAATGCAGTTCATTAACAATCTGAAGTTAGTTGGGGGAATGATCAAAGGCAACATGAGAAAATATTATTTTACTGAAAGAGTAGTAGATCCTTGGAACAAACTTCCAGCAGACGTGGTTGGTAAATCCACAGTAACTGAATTTAAACACGCCTGGGATAAACATATATCCATTGTAAGATAAAATACAGGAAATAGTATAAGGGCAGACTAGATGGACCATGAGGTCTTTTTCTGCCGTCAGTCTTCTTTGTTTCTATGTTTCTATTAGCTTTAGTATCAATGTTTGTAAAGACATAAAACTGATAAATCATGAAAAATGCCCAGGAGAATCAGGCAAAGGCTCTGCTACTTGATTTGAGAGATGCTATTAATTTCTTTTATGGTTATAATATAAATCCTTATTCCAGTCTGAAATGTTTTGCAGAGGTAGACATACTGGTTCCCTCCAGATATTTTGAACTTCAGCTACCATCTGAACTACAGTCAGACACTGTAGATATTTGCCTGTTTTGTTCCTCTATATATTTATTGTAATGTATGTATCTATCTTGTTCCTCATAGTGTTAGCATGTGTATTGTGCATAAAAATAAAATGGGATATAACATTTTAACATTTCTCAATAACAATGCTTAAGATTAACTTCTAAACATGTCAACTAAAAGATCTGCCCAAGAATATAACCTTCCTTTATACTTTCAGTAATTGCAAACATCAAAAAAACCTGAAACGTCTTCTGATTTTTCCTTCTACTTCACTTCGTCTCTGCAGCGATAAAGACAACATAACTGTCCTTATTTGAATGTAGCTGCAATAATTCGTTCTATTAGAAAATTTGATTGTCTGTGGTTTCCAATAGAAATATAACCTTATTTGAACAAAGTTTAGTTCCCCTTCAGTCATTTTTTTCCCGTTAAACCAGGAAGGTCAAGGAAAGAACAGGCAAAACTGATCCTGTCTGTTCTTAGAATTACTGAATGACCAATTGTACTTTAGAAAATATGCTCTTAAGATCTTTAGGATTCTCTGCAAGATGTACTTCTTGAAAATAAGAACATTTATGTGGCTATGGCTCAGTTTCTAGGAAAGAACTGGAGATTGCCCATTTCAAGATGCTGATAGCTTGACTCGTGGATTTTAATAAGTAATGACCAAATGAAATTGAGATGGATCAGGCTTATAATATTTTTCAGTTCCTTAGATGTAGCTTCTGATTAAAGTACTTTCATTCTCCTGCTTATTCCAAAGGCAAATGAATCATACTTACTTATTTATTTCTATTATGAAAGAAAGGCTAGCTTTTTCCTCCTTTTCCTCCTCTCTGGCAAATAGGTCCATACAACATAAACCATAGAACAGAAAATAATGCATTTTGCTGAAATGCATTAGCGAAAATTCTAATGAGCTGCCAAGAAATTTTTATTATGGGATGACTAGTAGAGGTAAATAGAATTAAATAATGAAAAAATAATCTGTTATTATCAGTAAGACTTTAACTATGCTTTTGCTTGGACCAGAAGTGGGTTCCTTCTGGTTTGGACTGGTTCACCTGAACCGGTAGCAACCCACTGGTGATGTCACGATGCTGTCACAGAAATGGTTTGGTTGGTGCTGGTTCGTGGGCACTGCCACCTTTAACAAAAATTAATTTAATTTTTTAATTTTTTCCCTTCTGAGCATGTGCAGAAGCTGAGTTTATGGTATTGTGTATTCAGTCGCCACCTTGTTTTGGGCATATTTATTTATTTTTCTGCACTGTGCTTGTGCAAAGTGAGCATGCAGCCACGAGGAGTGGCCGCATGGCGTGGGAGGAAGTGAACTGGTAGAGAGGTGAGTTGGAATCCATCCCTGGCTTGGACCTTATATAATGAAGAGTAAAACATACCTTTCATGTGAAAAAAACCCATCAATTGGTGTTCTGCCGGGCTCTCTGGTAGGAGCCTCCCGAAAATTCAAGGGTACAAATTTCAGACACACATACACGTTTGAAAATTCAAAACAATGTTCTTTATCACAAAATGCAAAATAAATTAAGCACTCTTTTTGTATTGCAAAGAGTACAATTAACCTTAAGCAGTCATTAAGTACTTAGCTAGCAGCTGTGAAGAAACTTCACACCCCTTCTTCTTCCAACAAAATGACACACACACACACACGCACACACGTTGCTCTGCTTTGTTTTCAAAGGTGTGAAAAATCAACAAAGTCCAGAAACCAGCAACGCAGGATTCCTGATGAACTGTGATCAGATACTCTTCCACAACGGCCAAACCCACATGTTGCTATTTATAGCAGCAGCCCTAATTACTGGCGCCCTACCCAAACATAATATGTTCTTACTTGGTCTCTTCTACGCATACTTCTGTGCTTGCGTGGATCCAAAACATCTTCATCCGAATCAATGGAAGATAAGGGAGATTGACTGCCTGGGCTGTGTGCCAAGCCCCCCTCTGCCGAGTCACTCCCACCTTCTTCTTCGTCCAAGGAAACTAAACTCTGAACTGACTCTGTCGGCAATAACACAGGCCTGTGACATGTTGAAGTTTCCCCTGTATCCACCTCCACATTCCCTGGGGCAGGAGCTGGGCCAGAGCCAACCACAACAATTGGTAGGTGTAACTTTCCAGCATGTACAATTTTATGTAGGTAAACCTAGAACACAAAAAGGATTCCTGGGACCAATCTGTACGGCCATTTTAACTCATCATTCACAAGGAATATGATTCACTTTGCAACTTCCGCTATACTATTGCTCCAACATTTTTCCATTGGCATGACAAGTAACATATGCTTAAATCTAGTGATATTGGTGGGAATAATTTTAAAGCCTTATTGCCTGAGTGAGAATCAACTACCCTTAAAGTGAGTCCAAGAATTATATGCACTGTTGCTTTGTATAATTTAAGAGTCTGACCCTTATATCAGTATATCAGTATACTAGTCACTAATAGTTACTGCTTCCCTGAATAATGCTACCTTAGTTCTGGTTTTAAGCTACTACAGAAATGTTTAGTAGCAGTACAAGTTAAAAACCAAATACCTATTTCATATAATCTCTAATAGAGAACTGTAGCTCTTGCTTTCAGGTGTACTTTTAAGGAGGTAAATAGATTCCATATACATCTTCATGTATGTTAAGATGCAGAATATATACTCCTCTGCAATTTGAGCAAATATAATAAGCTGCTAAATTTCAATACCATGATTGATTACCTTCACACCTGGCATAGTGATATACTTTGATCATCTGATACTTTACTCCTTTTTCAAGACTTGCTCTCGGGTCTGGCAAATTGGCAAATGTGGCAGATTTGGTAGGAGGTTCTCAGATGGGTCTTTGTATAAGAATGAAGCCACATTCACGTAAGATTATACAGGAGTCAAATTCTCTGCTTCTGGATTTAAGCTTTCCCCCTCTTTTTGATTCAATGAATATTTGGGTTTCTTTTGATGGCCTTGGAAGGCAACTGGTTTCTGTTGTCACAATGGTTCCCTTTAGCCTGAGAAATACTGATTCCTGTGTTGCCAGCTTATTCCAATTGCTGAAAATTGGCAACATGTATGTACCCTGAAAATCATAAAATAAACCCTAAGAAAATTTACTGCAATTAAACTCCTCTAAAGATTGTCCACTTCAGCACTTTTATTTTTATTTTAAGAAAGTAGAAAGTTGTTAGCATCTTTTATTAAAAGTGTCACAATTGGACTGGTACAGTGAAATTAGTGGCACTTTTCATATTTGGAAACTCAGGATAACAGAGTATAGATGCAACAGTGCAATTTATATGATATCACTAACTTATACGCAAACATTGCTAGAATCACATGTGGGCTAGGATTGGGAAATGTATAAATATAATTGGATTCATTATTAGTGTAAGCAAAACCAAATATCAAATATCATAATCAGCTAAAGAAATGTTAAGTTCTTTGCACAAGAGAAATCCACAGGGCCAATGGATTTTTTATTCACAGTACACACATGTTGTTCTTAAGTGCCTCTTGAATAACACTTAAATTGAGTACATGAAGTTAATCAACAGATTTATAACTGCCCAGCATGATACAAAGAACTGGCATTTCCCAAAAGGTTAACTATCATTGAAAAAAAATTCAATTGTTAAAGTATTATTACTTAAAAGTAAATTAATCATGACCTCATGTTGTTAGTTGAGTAAATGGCTACTTTTGCAGAACACCTAATAAATTAGATATAATTATTTTGACTGTTCCGCCACTTACCTTCCGCCACAAGGTAAACTATAAGAACAAATTTTGTTAAAACTGATGAATCTCAGGAGATTACAAGGGACTAGAAAAGGTAAATCAAAGCACAACATTTTTATAGACAATAGATGTTAAACACGAGCTGCTTCCGTATCTCTTCTTATATCTGAAACCTAAGCGAGAGATTATTGAATGCAAAATTAAGATTATAAGAAGAGCTTTTCTGGATAAATTATTGGTCAATAATAGCTCTATGAAAATTCGTAACCTGGATCTGAGTACAAGATAAAACTTAAGAAATGAGCCTCAAGGCAGCTACTGAAAAAGTTTGTTGAATTGAACTTTAAAAGAGTTGTATTATAGGGGAAAGAACTATAAAATGTAATGGAATTTTGAGTGTCCCTCTTATTTTTCATAATTGATATTACCCCAAAATTAATAATAATAATAATAATAATAATAATAATAATAATAATAATGAAAATCATAATAATCTCATAGGAGGAAATGTATTTTAATTCTTCTAATGAAAGTCAATGACCATAGTGAAAAACCTGATCTAAGATTAAATATACAGAAGACCAAATTCATAACAATATGTACAATAACATAGAAACATAGAAACATAGAAGTCTGACGGCAGAAAAAGACCTCATGGTCCATCTAGTCTGCCCTTATACTATTTTCTGTATTTTATCTTAGGATGGATATATGTTTATCCCAGGCATGTTTAAATTCAGTTACTGTGGATTTATCTACCACATCTGCTGGAAGTTTGTTCCAAGGATCTACTACTCTTTCAGTAAAATAATATTTTCTCATGTTGCTTTTGATCTTTCCCCCAACTAACTTCAGATTGTGTCCCCTTGTTCTTGTGTTCACTTTCCTATTAAACACACTTCCCTCCTGGACCTTATTTAACCCTTTAATATATTTAAATGTTTCGATCATGTCCCCCCTTTTCCTTCTGTCCTCCAGACTATACAGATTGAGTTCATTAAGTCTTTCCTGATACGTTTTATGCTTAAGACCTTCCACCATTCTTGTAGCCCGTCTTTGGACCCGTTCAATTTTGTCAATATCTTTTTGTAGGTGAGGTCCCCAGAACTGAACACAGTATTCAAAATGTGGTCTCACCAGCATTCTATATAGTGGGATCATAATCTCCCTCTTCCTGCTTGTTATACCTCTAGCTATGCAGCCAAGCATCCTACTTGCTTTCCCTACCGCCTGACCACACTGCTCACCCATTTTGAGACTGTCAGAAATCACAATAACAAGCTGAAGAATTGACAATGGAAATATTGTATGGTGGGTAGAGTGAAGCACAGTTCCACTTGAAACATAACCCTTTAAAAGATTTAACATGTATGTTAACTACTTCTTTTCCTTTTTATTCACCTCTTTTGAGTCTATAAGCCTTGCATTAATCTTTAAATCTTGGAATTTTATTAGAAGTCATTTTTCCTTAGGATTTCCTACAAGAGCTCCACTTTTTTTTACCAGAGAACAAACAGATACAAATATATACATGTCTCATTTTTAAAACTCATGCATAAATTTATTATCGCTCTCTCTTGTTTTTTTTAATTTAAATAGAAAAACTTACAGAAATTCAATATTTATATTCTATATCTTTCCTTCTTCACCTTCAAATATTTAAACATGTTATTCTAAAAATGATCATAATGAACTATAAGAATGTTAACATATTTTGCTTTCAGTAGTCTAAGCAGTAATATTTGTTCCATACCTCAACTTTTTAGTGCAACTGCCTAGTACGGTCCACTTCTTATTTCTCTTCCCTATTCTCATTACTCATTCCATCATCATTACAAAGGCACGACAAAGGGTGTTCTTCCTGCATCAACTCAAGAAGTTCAGACTGAAGTTTTGCAGAATAGTTATTGACTCTTATTTTATTTTATTTATTTATTATTTGGATTTGTATGCCGCCCCTCTCCGAAGACTCGGGGCGGCTCACAACAAGTGAAAAGCAATCCAATACATAATCCAATTAATTAAAATATTGAAAAATTTAAAAACCCCATATACTAAGATACATACACACAAGCATACCATGTATAAATTCAACATGCCCAGGGGGAGATGTTTAGTTTCCCCATGCCTGACGGCAAAGGTGGGTTTTGAGGAGTTTGCGGAAGGCAGGAAGAGTAGGGGCGGTTCTGATCTCCGGGGGGAGTTGGTTCCAGAGAGTCGGTGCCGCCACAGAGAAGGCTCTCCCCCTGGGGCCCGTCAACCGACATTGTTTAGTTGACGGGACCCGGAGGAGGCCCACTCTGTGGGACCTAATCGGTCGCTGGGATTCGTGCGGCAGAAGGCGGTCTCGGAGATATTCTGGTCCGATGCCATGAAGGGCTCTGTCATTTGTATTGTTATAACTGTCTGGTTTGGAACAGTAATCAAACAGAACAGCAGGAACAGATGCCAATGGATAGTCAGGGCTGTAAAAAGAATGATTGCAACCAGCCTGCCTTCCATGGAAGATCTGTATATTGCATGGGTCACAAAAAGTGTTGAGAAATGTTTACAGACTCCTTTCATCCTAGGCATAAACTGTTTCAACTTCGCTCTTTGGGATGCTGCTGTAGACACAGCAGATAGACGCACAACTAGACACAGGGATAGTTTTTTTCCTTCATGAAATCAATCTGCTGATACCTAACTCTCACAGTACTGTCTAATGCAGAGGTCTTCAAACTTGGCAACTTTAAGACTTGTGGACTTCAACTGCCAGAATTCTCTAGCCAGCTATGCTGGGAGTTGAAGTCTACAAGTCTTAAAGTTGCCAGGTTTGGGGATCCCTGGTCTAATGTCTCTATATATTTACCCATGTTATATGATGGGAGTATTACTATTATCCTTCTTATCTTTTTTTTACTCCCCTCTCTTATTGTATGATGATGATGATGAGTATTACTCTGTTGTTTTGCTGTACACTGAGAGCTTCTGCACCGGAGACAAATTCTTTGAATCACACTTGGCCAAATAAAGTTGTTCCATCCCATCCCATTCCATCCCATCCCATCCTATTCTATTCTATTCTATTTATTCTATTCTATTCTAACTTTAATTTTTCACATTGTTATAAACAACTAGGGCACTGAAAGGACTCATATAAGTTATATCAATCTAACATCTAAAACAAAGTTGTTCTCTATCCCACTGAATTGATTAAATTATGTATAAGAAATAAATGATATATCATACAATTTTATCTCCATATAGCAATTGTTTTAGTACATTGCTTTTTAAAATAAATATTAAATAAATACAAATGTCTCCTAGCTACCAGAAGATTGGAAGTGCTTTCAACATACCAGTTTTGTTCATTTACTTATTTAAATGTCTTTTAAAACAATATCCTATCAAAGTTGAAATTGTTTATAAATTAAGTGATATCATGATAGGAAAAAGTTCTTGCTGATGTAGAAGGCTGTTTGTGTACTTGCACTGAAGTAAGTTTGCTCTTCTGTGTTGGCTTGTTGAATATTTGTTTAGAAGAAACCTTCTACTCTGCTTTTCCTTTTGCACATTTGCATTTTTATCCACAATTTCTTAGTTTAAAAACAATAAGTGATTAAAAAGTTGCTGCTTCCTTGGTGTTGCTGTTTTTGTTATGTATCAGTTTAGAATGATCATTTATATTTGCTGGGAGACTCAATTCTATTTTATTGCTACTTCCTGAAAAAAACTCTGTAAAAGGGCTGGATGGTTTCTAGTGCTATAAAAGTAATTTATTTCCTCTGTAATTCTAATGTGATGCTAGTTCTAAATCTGTTCCAGCAATTTTTTTTTACTTTTTGTTCTGTTAGTTCAGCAATACATAATAAATTGATTCAGTAACTCAATCATGCAAACATCAGTGATTCGAGAAGGCTGTAAAGTTTAACAATTATTTGTGTGTGTGAGAGAAAAAGAAAGCTGAAAGAGAAACAAATTATTTTCCATAAAAACAAAGTTTTCTGGGCTAGTTTGTTATGGCTCAAATCAAACAGTTTTTAAGGTTTCGGGATTGTCATGGCACCTGTGATGCAATTCAATTCAATTCAATTTATTAGATTTGTATGCCGCCCCTCTCCGTAGACCTACACTTACTATAGTTTGTCCAAACATAACTGCAATTCTAGAGGAAACTATTTGCTGTGGTTAGCTCTGGCCCAGCTCCTGCCCCAAGGACTGTGGATGTGGGGGAGACATACACATGCTGCAGGCCTGTTTTGCCCCCCCCCCCGGGTGGAATCTGATGATGAAGGCTCCTCTGACCAAGAAGACATGAGTGACAGGGAGGAGGAGAGTGTGGCAGACAGCTCAGAAGGAGATCAATTATGTAGCTCCTCCTTGGATTCAGAACAAGAGTTAATGATACAGCCACACATGCGGAGAGCGATGCATAGGCAACAACAACTGGGAGATTATTATCAAAGAAAATGAGGCCACCTGTGGTTGGGTGGGGCTGTGGTAATTAGTGAGGCTGCTATAAAGAGCAACCTGTGGGTTTGGCCATTGTGGAGGATTATCTGATCGTTGTGTTTCATGACTGCTATACTGACTGACTTGTTGTGTGTGCTGATTTTTCCCTGCTTTGAAACTAAACCAGAGCAAAGTGTGTTTCACTTTGTGAAAGAAGGACTTCGAATTGCCTCACAGCTGCAAGCTAAGTATCACAGGACTGATAAGGGACCTGTATAAATTACCAGTTTGTTTGGAGACGAGTGCTCTTTGCTATACCAAAAGAGAGCTTAGTTTAAGTGAATTTTCATTATAAAGAACATTGTTTTGAATTTTCAAACGTGTGTGTGTCTGAAATTTGTACCTGTGGATTTTTGGGAGAGCCCGACAGAACACTATTTAGATCAAAATATTGTTTCTCAACCTTAGCAACTTTAAGAGATTGAAGGACTTGATGACTGGCTGGAGAATTCTGGCAGTTGAAGTCCACATATAGTTGCCAAGGTTGAAAAACTAGAACTCCTTTGTAAAAGAGATGGTGGGTGATAGTAGAAGCCATAAGCTTTGCATGCAAGAAGGTCCATGTTGCCCTCCAGCTTTATCCTGTCACACATCAGGGCATGGAAAGCATCACTGACAGGTTGAAAATCACTGATGCTCAGAGTAGATAATAATGGACAAATTGATTGATATACAGAGCAGCTTTTGCTGGCATAAGGGAGATAATGGATTGAACAAAATTATTGTTTATATTGGTAGAATCTGACAATAATATTCTGCCCATGCAGTTGAGCTATAGCCTTTATCAGTTTTATTCCCTAGCATTTATAATCTGAGTTTATTATAAAGCATAAAGTAGTGAGATATTCCAGGGTCTAGTTTTTATGGATTACTTGTGTAGTGCAACAAACCTATAATAAAACTGTATGCATCAAACAGCTTCTGGGGGAGACTATTAAAATCCAAGCAGCTGTGGTTTTCAACTAAGCCAATAATGAAAATGCAGCAAAATTTATTCTCAGAAATAATCTGTTTCTTTCAACTCTCCTCTCTTTGAAGCCCCATATTTAAAAATCTTAACTAATTAACCCTAACACTTTATAGCCCAGGCATGGAGGATAAAAATTTAAAATACTAAGAGCATTATGTGCTGCTGCTGTCTGCACTCCTAACCCAGTTGTCAATTTCTATGCATAAAATTTAACAATAATTTGGAACAAAACTGCACCTAGTCCAAGGAACAAAGGCTTACAGGCTAGGAACACTTGATTCATCACACAGTGCAAATTAAGGCAAGTGCTTTATTGCTGGTCTGTCTTATTTCAATTACATTTTGAAATGACCTCTGGCCATTTTAACTATAATAAAGAGGTTGCAGAGAAATATATAATTTGCTTTTGTATTATGCTATGAAACTTATGGATATTTTTTCCTAAGTAGAGTTAGAAGGGCTATATCAACAGAAGTAATATAGCACATATATTTTAGTGCTTATAAACATTAATAAAATCACTGGATCAAATTGGCATCCATCCAATTTTACCTTATCTATAGGAGAAGGTAAAATTGTTGATCATAGGTGCAAGATTTCTTCAACTGAACTCTGTTTCTGAGTGGTCTAACACATGGCAGCTCCAAATCTCAACTAGCAAATGCTCTGTCCTACACATTGGGAAGAAGAATCTGAACTTCAAATACGAACTGAATAATCTAATTATCACAGATAATCCCCACTGGGTTAAAGACTTTGGTATACTAATAACAAAAGATTTAAGTGCCAAAGCCCACTGCAACAACATAGCCAAGAAGGCTTCAAGAGTTGTAAACCTAATCCTATGTAACTTCTGCTCTGGCAATCTCACACTGCTTACAAGAGCTTACAAAACTTTTGCCAGACCCATCCTCAATACAGATCATCCGTTTGGAACCCATATCGCATCTCAGACATCAACACCCTTGAAAATGTCCAAAGATACTTCACCAGAAGAGCCCTTCACTCCTCCACTTGAAACAGAATACCCTACGAGACTAGACTTTCAATCCTGGGCCTAGAAAGCCTAGAACTAAGAAGCCTTAAAAATGATCTAGGTATTGCCCACAAGATCATATGCTGCAACGTCCTGCCTGTCGGCGACTACTTCAGCTTCAACCACAACAACACAAGAGCACACAACAGATTTAAACTTAATATTAACCGCTCCAAACTTGACTGTAAAAAATATGACTTCAGAAACCGAGTTGTTGAAGCGTGGAACTCATTACCGGACACCATAGTTTCATCCCCAAACCCTTAACATTTTACCCTTAAATTATCTACGGTTGACCTATCCAGATTCCTAAGAGGTCAGTAAGTGCCTTCCGTCCCCTGTCCTATTGCTCTCCTATATCTCCTATACCTTTCTTCTATTCCTATATCTCTTCTTCTATTCTTTCACTGATATGTTCTATTACTACCGTATATCTTCTTTTCTATTCTTTCATAGATGTATTTTACTATGAGTATCTCCTCTATAACCTTCATCATGTATTTTACTGTGTGTGTGTGTGTGTGTGTATGTATGTATGTATGTGTATATATATATATATATATATATATATATATATATATATATATATATATATATATATATATACACACACACACACACACACAGTGGTCCCTCGATCATCGCGAGGGTTCCGTTCCAGGACCCCAAGCGATGATCGATTTTTCACGAAGTAGCGGTGCGGAAGTAAAAACACCATCTGCGCGTGCGCAGATGGTGTTTTTACTTCCACTGCCGCCCGCCCTTCGCCCGCCCACCCCGTTGCTCGCGCCTGGGGTGCGCGCGCGCTTGGGGACACCCTAGCTCCGCTTCCCAGCTGGGAAGCGGAGGTGGGGTGTCCCCAAGCGTGCGCGCTTTTCCCAGCAACGCGCGCGCACGTGGGGACACCCTAGCTCCGCTTCCCAGCTGGGAAGCGGAGCTAGGGTGTCCCCAAGCGCGCGCGCTTTCCCCAGCAATGTGCGCGCGCGTGGGGACACCCTAGCTCTGCTTCCCAGCTGGGAAGCGGAGTTGGGGTGTCCCCAAGCTCGCGCGCGCCGCCCGCCGACGCTGTTGCCGGCTCCGCTTCCCAGCTGGGAAGCGGAGCTGGGGTTTCCGCGCGCGTGCCGCCCGCCAGCCCACGCCGTTGCTCGCGCCGCCGCTGGGGTCTTACCGGGGCAAGAGGGGGAAGACCCAGGGAAGCCTCTGCCCGGCGGGGAAACTCCACCATCTACGCATGCGTGGAAGGGCACACATGCGCAGATGGTGGAGTTTACTTCCGGGTTGAAAACTAGCGATATAGCCCTTTCGCGATGCTCGAGGACGCGAAACTCGAGGGTTCACTGTATATATATATACCCACTAAAACTCTCATTGTGTATTGGACTAAATAAATAAATAAATGAATGAATAAATAATAACTAAAAATAAATAAATTGAAAATATATAATAAATAAATAAATAAATAAAATAAAAACTTTAGCCATTTTAAGATTGTAGATGTCCCCGATTTATTTATTTATTTATTTGTTTGTTTATTTTATTTGTCAAGTACGTATTGGTAGTATACAAAGATATAACACTGTTTATATACATGATAATGGAAAACATTAGGACTAGGATGGTAGGCATACTGGTGCACTTATGCAAGCCCCTTACTGACCTCTTAGGAATCAGGCGATGACAATTCCTATACTGGCAGGTAAAACCTGGGAGTTAATAAAGTCTGCGTATTTAAAATGCAAAGGCTGCGTAATACTAATGTAAAGTTCAGACTTAATGCTTGGGAAAATAAGTGTTATGATGGCTGTTTTGATAAAACTTTGATAAATGTGAGTCCAGAACATGATAGATCCATTAGTAGGAAATTGATGGCAAGAAGAACTAAAGGAAATAGAAAAACCAATCTTGTTGGAGAAAAATAAGCATGGTATCTGTGAAAGAAACTATGATTCTTGATGTTCTCATATAGCTTCAACATACTGTACATACATCAAAATCAATTTGTTAGTGAATATCTGACCTAATTATGAACACAATATTTTTTTCTATAATGAAATAAACCTTCTTCTACACATTACTCAAGAGAGCTGTATGTGAGTTACCACAATCTGTGACTAACCTGACAATTGTCAATATTATTTGGATATGATGCAAACTGTAGTCCCAATATTTGACTTTGGGAAGTCATCTAAACATATTTGACGTGGGATTTTATTTATGGAATAAGTGGGCATTGATTGAAAGCTTAAAACTATGACGCCTAAAACACGATCTAAGTATTGCCCACAAAATCATATGCTGCAACGTCCTGCCTTTCAATGACTACTTCAGCTTCAACCGCAACAACACAAGAGCATACAACAAATTCAAACTTAATATTAACCGCTCCAAACTTGACTGTAAAAAATATATTGTCGAAGCGTGGAACTCATTACCAGACTCAGTAGTGTCAACCCCTAACCCCCAACATTTCTCCCTTAGACTATCCACAATTGTCTCTCCTTATCTCATATCTCATATATCTTTTCTTCCTTTCATATATCTTCTCCTCTACTTTTATATCCTTTCTTTATATATAATACCTCATGTCTATCCTCTTCAATATGTATTGTGTATTGGACAAAATAAATAAATAAAATAAAATAAATAAATAAAATAAATAAATTAGATTTTAAAAATCATATTTGTTAATTGTTCTGTGCTGCCGTTTGTCACGCTGAGTATTGACAGCCCCAGAGACATTCTAAGTCATTCAGAGTTATGCAGTAATTAAATAGTTAACAGTGTGTGTGTTGTATTAGCTCCACCCATTATGATGTAAAATCCTGCCACATCATCAATGCATCATTTCCTTCTTGTTGAGATCCTCCATATTCCTTTGTCTCTTTCTTTGTTAGCTGCAATGATGTAGCATGCATCTCAGATGCCTCCAACAGGCATTAATATATTTTCTTATTTTCGTAATAAAAGTAACTTTGTTTGAAAGCTGATTCTCTTTTTTAATCCATCGACTCTCAGAGATGATTTACTATGGTCCACGCAGGCTGTAATTTATCTATAATCTGTCACCGTTCAGCTTTTCTATCAGTCTGGGTATCAAGCATAACTAGAAGCATAACTAGTTTTTCCCAGGCCACAACTTCGTAAAATACACTACTACTTACTCCATAACAAGCAAACATACAGACAGGGAATAGTTGTCATGATAATACACATAATCCAGATAATCCAGGGAAGTCTTCTAGCATTTCTGAATATCATACTATTGCTTATAAAGTGAAATATTTTATATTCTAAGGAATGGAATTAGAGATCCGTGTCCTGTTTTTTTAACACTTTGCAGTGCTAGCTAAATTATAAAAACAGTAGAGATCTGATACAATGAAGTTTTATAACGCTAATACGAAGGAGGTACCTTCTCTTTATCGTTCTTGGCAGATCTAGCATTGATTTTGGAGATTCCAATATTCCAAAGGGAAATATTGACTTATACTTTTTTCCTCTCATACCCCCCTCTATCATTGGTGTTGATACATATGAACTTTGAATTCATACTGGATAAAGTCAATGTTTCATAATACTAGATCTATGCAGACTGATTCTCATGGGCAGGTAATTACTTGAGAGGTGTCACTGATAGACTTACAGAGAAATATCCAGATCCAAATGCAAGCTCTACCATGACAGTAATAAACTCAGAATCTACTTCAAGGAATATTTGGAAAATATAGTGTAGGAACCATAAAATGAAATTGTATTTTGGATGAAACAGAAATAAAGGTGAAACTAGACCCCAGAGTTGGGTGAAATATTTGTTCTCCCTAATAGGTGGAAGTAGCCTCCAATGATGGGAAGACACCATCCTTAGCCAATCAGGACTGAGTGTGAAAACAGTATAAATAGAACTACAGTGCGTCAGTTCTCCCTCTTTTAATTCAGTTCTGAGTCAAGGATGTGTGCCTCCTCTCACCTTCACTACCTGGACAGGGAGTCATTGCTCACAGTCGCTCATGCGCTTATCACCTCAAGGTTCGATTACTGCAACGCTCTATACATGGGACTACCTTTGAAAAGTATTCGGAAACTTCAGATCATGCAGAATGCGGCCGCGAGAGCTGTCGTGGGGCTTCCCAGATTCGCCCATGTTTCTACAACACTCCGGGGCCTACACTGGCTGCCAATCAGTTTCCGGTCACAATTCAAAGTGTTGGTTATGACCTTTAAAGCCCTACATGGTATTGGACCAGAATACCTCCGGAGCCGCCTTCTACCGCACGAATCCCAGCAGCCGATAAGGTCCCACAGAGTTGGCCTTCTCTGGGTCCCGTTGACCAAACAATGTTGCTTGGCGGGCCCCAGGGGAAGAGCCTTCTCTGTGGCGGCCCCGGCCCTCTGGAATCAACTCCCCCGGAGATTAGAATGGCCCCCACCCTCCTTGTCTTTCACAAATTACTCAAGACCCACCTTTATCGCCAGGCATGGGGGAACTAAGACATCTCCCCCAGGCTTTTATATTTTATGTTTGGTATGTATGTGCTGTATGGTTTTTTAATTGTTGGGGTTTTATATATCTTTTTATTATTAGATTTGTTCTATTGTTCTATTGCCTTTTTATTACTGTTGTGAGCCGCCCAAGTCTTCAGAGAGGGGCGGCACACAAATCTAAATTATTATTATTATTATTATTATTATTATTATTATTATTATTATTATTATTATTATTATTATTATAAGTTTCTATTCCCTGACCGAGCCCCCTCCCCAAGCTCAGTACTTGGGTTGAAGGCAGTCCAGGGCATCAGCCCAGCTTACCCCTTCAGCTGAAGGCCCTTACCTGTCATCTGAAATTCCTGCTGCAAGGAAGTGGGATTAGTTCCAGCTTTAACATCTAGTGACCAAACGAAGGGTACTTCAAAATCATCTGGGCCCTGGGCCTCGAGAGCTGAAGAGTTCCCCTAACTCAGGGGTAGGCAAAGTTGGCTCTTCTATGACTTGTGGACTTCAACTCCCAGAATTCCTGAGCCAAACATGCTAGCTCAAGAATTCTGGGTGTTGAAGTCCACATGTCATAGAAGAGCCAACATTGCTTACCCCTGCCCTAACTGAACTGCCTGCCTCCTCAGAATGACAGGCCTCTAATCTTCCCTCAGAACTGTCGTGTGAGCTTTGGGCAGCGTGGTCAAGTGATTTGCCCTTAATTGCTGATCATATGCAGAGATAAGCCTCTATTTCACAGCCAAGCTGACAGACTGATTTGGACAAACGGGCACGTAATTTGCCGACTGTCGCTGTCCTTGTTTTTTTTGGAAGACTGAGAGCTTCATCTTTGAATGAATAGAATTAATTTAATAGAATAAGATTTTTCAAAAAGTGTAAACCAAGGAAAGAAAATATCTATGTAAAGTTAAAGAATTATGTTTTTTTTCCATTCAATATTCTCTATTTGATATTTATTCTAAGATGATATCTAATTTAATATTAGGATATTATGATTCCTACAACGATTCAACCGTGGGACAATATAACACAATGTGCATTGAATATAGGAAACGGAGTGCTATATTTTAAAAATACAAAGCTGGTGTTTATTTAACTTGGCTGATTAAGTGACAACATATAATACTAGAAATAGATTCTTCCTTAGTAATTACATCCTTTATAGTCATAATCCTGAGACATAGCTTATCGTATTAAAACCCCTAATGTGTGATCTATGTAAGCTTGTGGAATTAGGCCACAGATAGCATTTACAGTTTGCCTGAGGTTTTCATCCATAACAAATCCCAAAGACATTTGCAAGAGGTATTTTTAGCTGTCACTTTGACTAACCATCTGTGCTTTTACTGAAGAATGCATGGTTAGAAGTGAACAAATAATGCTAAACAAGTCTAACTTTAAAATCACAAATCCAATTACTGGGGTGCATATGTCACCCAAACATATTTTGTTTATGTTTGTTGCCAAATCAATACATATGCATATAAAATTCATATAAAATGAGAAAATCTGAATTAAAATCTCAGTGATTTTGCTATTTTCAATATTTGTAAGGTTTAATGATATTATATAGGGAATGACTCTGCTTCTACAAACCTATTTGGGGTTTCATTGTTTATCATACAACTCGTTAGTAAGTAATCTGGACTTTAGAACCATTTAACTAAATTGAAAACATGGTGTTATAATTTTATTAATGCATTATCTTGGAAAATGAATTTGGTTTTCTAAGCTGGGTTCTCCTGTCCATCTTTCATAAACACTGTATTTCTGAGAACAGAGGCAAGTTCTTATTTTAAAATATGCTTTATATGAGCACAAGTGGATGGTCTGCAAACTTTGTGACATTTTCAGTCCATTTTGACAGCCTGACGAAGCCCCTACAATAGTGCTGAAATTTATTTGCTGTCTATCTCTCCCTGGGGTTATTCTATGTGGCTATCATATCCTTTACTATTAGTGTTTTTTCATCTTGTTCCCACAAATTATGTATCAGGGACAAAAAAAGCTTCCAATGGAAGGTTATTGTAGAAAAACAGATCAATCAAAGAAAAAAATTGCATTCCTGAAAATGGGGAAAAGTAATGTTTCTCCTAGTAAAATGTTCAGATGAATTCTAGGGGCACGTGGGGTTCTGCAGGTAATAAAGAGCTTTATAGCTTAAAACCAATACTTTAAACTGTGCCTGAATCCAGTTGACAACTTGCAATCAGCCTGCAAAACAGATATAATGTATGTCTACTAGCAAATACCCCTGAATATCTAGGCCATTGATTTTGAACCAACTGAAACTTTCAGGTGGTCCAAAAGAACCTCATGTAAAGTGTGCTGCAATAGTCTATATCAGTGAGGGTGAACCTATGGCATAAGTTCCACAGGTGGCACACGGAGCCATATCTGCTGGCATGCAAGCCATTGCTCTAGCTCAGCTCCAACATGCATGTGTGTGCCGGCCAGATGATTTCTGGCTTCCATGGAGGCTCTGGGAAGGTATTTTTGGCTTCCAGAGAGCCTCCAGGGAGGTGGGGGGCATTTTACCCTCCCCTGGCTCCAGGAAAGCCTTTGGAGCCTGGGGAGAGTGAAACATAAGCCTACTGGGCCCACCAGAAGTTGGGAAACAGGTCGTTTGTGGCCTCCAGCGGGCCTCCAGGGCAGAGGAAAGCTGTTTTTGCCCTCCCCAGGCATTGAATTGTGGGTATGGGCACTCATGCAGGCGCGATAGCACATGTGCACCCTCTTTCGGCACCCATCACTGGTCTATATGTATGTCAGAGTATATATAGTTGAGCATAGCATCCAGAATATTACTAAAATGATGATGGCTCTTGTGAGCCATATGATAACCCAGGATTTCCACATTTATGGCTACTTGACAAATTTCTGATCAGAATTGCCCTGATTTTCTGGGAAATAGCTTTAACCAAATACTTCATTGTCGTGACTTTGTAATGAATGTATCAAACAACACCCAAATTCCATATTTTGCACATGAGCATTGAGAGTGATACAGGTTCTGGGTCCTAGAAATGTACTTCAAGCTTCAAAAGTAATGTGGAATTATTACTAGCTTCAAAAAAGACAGTCTCTATGAAATTAGCTTTATACATTATAGGATTATAGCACTGGACTCTGTCCAGTGGGTCCATTTCCTCTCCAGACTGCTATGGTGACTGCTTTAATTTTTTGCTTCACTATCAGATTACTAGCAGAATTATCTTGTTTGTAATAATGCCAAGAAAAGGAATCCAGTCTTTGCACTGGTGATTGGTCCCAATTAACGAGAAATGTCAGTTAAAAAGCTAGTCAGAGATTTGACTATCATAAATGCCAACTAGCCAAATTTATAATAATATTTCCAAAACACATTAGCACAAGGTTTTATTTGATGCAGCACTGCTGTTCAATCAGCTGGAGTTAAGGCACTTTACTGGCCTTGAAAGCTCAGGTATGAGCAACTGATGTGAACTGACAGTGTTACAACAAAGTCCACGTAAATCATCAGGACATATACAGATTTAGATCAAATAGCCATCAGAGGGAGATCATGGCCTGGAGACTTGACAGGAGCAACTTAAAAGGAAGTTCTAGTGAACTTTTTAAGCTCCTCTCAGCTCTTTCTCTAATGACGGAGAATGACAGTTAGCCTTACCACTGTGGTAGTTAGAAAATGTCCTTGACAGATACCACCTTATAAGTGTGGGATTTCCTTAAGAGAGAATTCAAGCAGCCAGCCCATGGTTTAAATTATTTGTTTGTTTGTTTGTTTGTTTACTTACTTTCTTACTTACTTACTTACTTACTTACTTACTTACTTACTTACTTACTTACTTACTTACTTACTTATTGGATTTGTATGCCCCCTCTCTCCGTAGACTCGGGGCGGCTAACAACAGTGGTAAAAACAACATGCGACAATCCAATACTAAAACAGCTAAAAACCCTTATTATAAAACCAATCATACATACAAACATACCATGCATAAATTGTATCAGCCTAGGGGGAAAGAATATCTCAGTTCCCCCATGCCTGACGGCAGAGGTGGGTTTTAAGGAGCTTACGAAAGGCAAGGAGGGTGGGGGCTATTCTAATCTCTGGGGGGAGTTGGTTCCAGAGGGCTGGGGCCGCCACAGAGAAGGCTCTTCCCCTGGGTCCCACCAAACGACATTATTTAGTTGACGGGACCCGGAGAAGGCCCAATTATGAACTACTTAACTATGTTATGGTATCATATTCTGTCCTGGTTCCATGTTTGAGGATTTAGACTACTACAAATGTTACTACAGCAAAATATGCAGGAAAGTTATTTTATATGCACATAGTCCTGTGTCCTAATGGAAGATATTTCCTTCATAAGATGGCAAGAAAGATAAACTCCTGCCTTCTGAGTAGAAGAAAATATTCTTTCTCTTTTGGTGATCAGGATAGCAATTCCTGGTATATTTATATAGCCACAAGAGTCAGTTCTTGTGTCAAAGCTGAAGTTATGTAAACGCCTTTGCCTCCTGACTTCCCATTACACCAATTCAGTAACAGTAGCACGTAAGACTGATAGGAGCTTTGTCTGATGATGAATTGACTGATAAAATCCTCATATAATTTCTTTGAACCTCATTCTTCAAAAACCGATTAACTGTTCCCTGTCTGTGCTGATAGAAATGACCTGCTTTGCTTTCTAAATTTAATCAACTCCATTGTAGTCTTTGCCTTGAAAAGCTATAATTTACCTTTTTTCTTGGGTATGAAACAGACGACTTAGTATAAAATTTAGTGTGCAATTTCTAGCCTGCTGGCATAGTGAATGGATGTAACCACTATATAATTTAGAAACCTTAAACTGCTTCTTTGATACAGAAAAGAATATTTTATTGTATTGTTGAAGGTGAACAGATGCTCTATCCAATGTACTGTAGTTCTGTATTCTAGGTTTTTTTTATTTTCAAAGGCAATCAGGCCACTATTTCAGAACAGGGCTCCAATGCTGAAAAAGTTATAATAAAAACTAATCCCATCACAAATAATATGATGCTTTGTGCCAAGGAAACCTGCAAGAGCTAGAAGGGGAAGAGGTATGAAGGATTATGAAATAATGTTTGATTCCTTTGTACCAATGTCACTGATTCCTACTCCCCCTTTTCTCTTCAGCAACTTTGAATTTCCCTTGATGTACGAAATTTCGCACCACTGTGGCACAGAAAATAGTGTCAGAAGTTCGGTCACGGCATGTAAGAAGGTAATGCCTTTTTGAAGTTGTCAACAATGCAGCTAATTCTGTTTACCCATTATTTCAATAATATTCAAAATGCACACAAGGAAGGCAACTAAATGATGAAAAATATTAACATACAGAAGCAATCAATTGACCAATGATTTGCTGAAAAATAGCTACCTATTCTAAAAACATAATTGTTCAGTTTTATGGACAAGCCTCATTGCACCATCTGATAGTTCTTAGCCTATAAAAACAGTGGCTTATAATAATGAGCCTTAAACATGACAGGGCTTGGAACAATGGATACAAATATCACACTACTGGAATTATGGAATGAAAACAAGCAAGGACAGAAAGAGTTGGATCAATATACTATTAAAAAGTGAGTTTTGAATGTTATCTGATTGAGAAATTATTAAACCAAAGCTTTCCAAAATGAAATCGGGACGCCAATTTATCCTAGAAAGACTTAGATGTGGGCACAGGGTTCATCCACCCATGAATCACTGCCAAATATTAAAAGAAGAAAAATATATTTTTAAAAAATTGGGTAGAATATTCCAGTCCAGATCTAAATGCATCAAGTACTGAAATTGCCAGCAAAGGATTATATGATAATGCGTTCATTTTACATGATGACTGATATGACAGTTTTAAAAATGACTGCAAAATCTTTTCAAGAAGGAATCCAACTTGGGTTTTCAATTTCTAGATATATGTATGCCTAAAAAAGCAATTGTTACATATATAATTTTCCTAAACATTAATATTAAACTAAGAAGTAACAAATATTGAATACCCAACTTCAATTGTTCTTACCACTTTGATTGATCAAGATTCATGTTTGGGTATATTTTGCCCACAATATCTCATTCATTCATTCATTCATTCATTTAATTCAACGTCTATGCTGCCCTATCCCAAAAAACTCAGGGCGGCTTACAGCAACAATATAAATACAAAACAATAAAAATAAGTCAAATTTAAATTTAAATTTAAATGGGTTGACCTGCCTGAACAGAAGGTTGTATTAGAAGACCTCAAAGGTCCCTTCCAAATCTGTTATTTTGTTCTGTTATTCTGACCCACTTTTTATTTTTATTTCACTTCTCCATTAAACTCTCCACGATTGACCTCTTCAGATTCCTCAGAGGCCAGTAAGGGGCGTACATAAGTGCACTGATGTGCCTATCGTCCCCTGTCCAATTCTCTTTCCTTACCCCTTTTATCTTATATATTCTCTCCTCTATATATATTCTCTTCCTATCCACTTCTCTTCTTTTTTACTTCCTATCCTTATATATATTACCTAATGTCTATTCTCTCTCATATGTATTGTATATTGGACAAAGAATAAATAAAATAATAAATAATAAATAAAATATTTTAAAGCTTTATAATCTCAGGCAGCATCAACATGACTGCTTCATCATTCCATTCTTGCAGCGTAACATTAAATGTGTGAGATATCCTGTCCTAATTATTAGCGTAATATGATGAACCATGTTTTTAAAATTACAGTTACATATGTATTATGAAGATATGCATCCCTGAAAATTTCATACAAAGGGAAGAAAAATCAACCTAGGCTTCAATTTTGTACCTGCAGATTTAAAATAAATCCACATAGTTTTAGAACATTGCAAATGCCTTCAAATTCCTATCAAACATATTGATATCTAGATTTGTGATCAGCAGAAATCATAGAACTGATTCCAGTTTTTTTGGATTTATCAGAATGTAATACTGCTGAAAACAAAGACACATAGGGAGAAGCATTTCTGCACATTGTTTTTATTTGAATTTCTCCCATTGCCTGGTAGTTGTGTACATAGCAGTGGCACATGATTTGAGTGTGTGGGAAATATGAAGAAAATATTAAATGAGATAGAATGATGGAGAGACGATGTTCTGTCTGGGTCACTCCAGAAGCCAATACCAACCCAAAAAGAGAATCCAGACACACTGGTAAAAGGCAAAGGCAGTTTTATAAAATTCAAGAAAAACACAGGTAACAGAAAATGTCCTTACAAACAGGAAAATGCTGTATCTGCAGATATATTCACGAAGGCCAAAAGTCCATGCAGCAATACAGAATTCTTGCTGCCAAGCCAAGGCTGTAGATAGCAGACCTATACCTCCCACGGATCTTCCAAAGCTGCTGGGCCACAAGCCAGGAACAGAGACGCCGAGAAACAAGACAGGATAACGCCACGCCAAGCTGATAACACGCCACATGGCTTAAAGGGCTTGCCTGCCTTTTAAACCCTGCTGATGAGTACCACACCCAAACCCAGCTGTTTCTACTTCAATGGTGAAAATATCTCTTTAACTGCTCCTTTCGTTGCTCTGAACGTTGCTGTCTCATGTCAATGACAGCTTGTGCGTCATCACCTAATGACTCCAAGCTACTGGCTGGGGAGAGCCCCCCCCCCCCCGGGGCTGTCATGCTGTTCGCCTTCATCCCATTCCTGCTTTTCCTCTCCCCCGTCCGACTGTTCAGCTCCCGCCTCTGCGCTGTCATCCTCCTCTGGGCATGGAGCCAGCAGAGACACAGCTGGTCCCTGAGCAGCCTCAGGCTGAATCACAACAGATGATAGACGATATATCTCTTTGCAAGATATCTATGGAACCTTAAAAGATAATAGAGAAAGTTGTCTAAACCACACTGTCAGAGTTATGTAGACTTGGCACAATCTCTCATCATACCTGACTGTCAGGGCAAAAGATTACTAACTTTTGGCCTAGGTTTTTCCTGCAGTTTGTAAGACATATTTTATTCACTTCCATTTTGCCAATACTCTCAAATAATTCAAGACACTTATTATAAGATAAACTAATATGAAAAACATCATTGAGCCATATTCATAAGCCATCTTGGTCCATTTTCTGACTCCACACATTATATTAACAAAAATGATTTGTTAAAATGAAATTTTATTGTTTGCAGTGGGCTGACACAAGAAGAATAACAAGCATTTCCTTCAATTTGCTTTAGGTTCAATTATCCGTGACACAAACAAAAACTCATAGCATATGGGGTACAAAATATTATTTCACTGACTCCGTTTTAGAAAATGAATGTGGAATGAGTCCCCAAAGTCTCATCTTGTTTTGCATGTTCTTTGCCATCTCTTTTTGATGAGCTGTAATTAAACACTGCAATTAAGATGATCAGGCAAGAATAAGCTGTTATCTCATGTGTTAAGAAAGCCTCTATAGCAGTGATTTTCAACCTTTTTTGAGCCGCGGCACATTTTTTACATTTACAAAACCATGGGGCACATTGAGGGGGGGGCAGCTAAAAAAATATTGGACAAAAAAATTCTCTCTCTTCCTCCCTTTCGCTCTATTTCTCTCTCCCTCTTTCTCTCCCTTCCTCTTTTTTCTCTCTCTCCATCCCTCTTTCTTTCTCTCTTCCTTCTTTCCTTTTTTGCTCTTTCTCTCTCCCTCCCTACCTCCCTCTATGTCTTTCTCTCTCCCATCTTCCCTCCCTCGCTTTCTCTCTCTCTCTTGCTTTCTCTCTCTCTCTCTCTCTTGTTCTCTCTCTTGCTTGCTTTCTCTCTTGTTTTCTTTCTCTCTTGCTTGCTTTCTCTTTCTCTTTCTTTCTTTCTCTCTCTCTCTCTTGTTTTCTTTCTCTGAGCTTCGCAGCACACCTGACCATGTCTCGCGGCACACTAGTGTGCCACGGCACACTGGTTGAAAAACACTGCTCTATAGGGATGTATCCAATTATGCATTGACTATATTAGTCATATAGCTATCTTATAGAAGGAAGTGGTTGTTCTCAATTTATAGTCTGCGCACTATTAGACAGTGTTTCAGTTTTCTGATTTTCAACTGACAATATAGGCCATAATTGGAACAGATTACCAGTGATGGCGAATCTTTTTTCCTTCGACGGCCGAAAGAGCATGGGCGTGCACTATCGTGCATGCACAAGTGCCCACACCCATAATTCAATACCTGGAGAGGGCAAAAACAGTTTCCCCACCCCCCCAGAGGCCTTCTGGAGGCCAGAAACAGCCTGTTTCTCAACTTCTGGTGGGCCCAGTAGGTTTGTGTTTCCCCCTCCCCAGGCTCCAAAGGCTTCCCTGGAGCTGAGGGAGGGTAAAAATGCCCTCACCCACACCCCCAGAAGCTTTCTGGATACCAAAAATGTTGGCAGGCACACACATGTACATTATAGCTGAGCTAGGGCAACAACTTGCATGCCAGCTGTTCTGTCGGGCTCTCTGGTAGAATACTTCCAAAAATTCACAGGTACAAATTTCAGACACACACACGTTTGAATATTCAAAACAATGTTCTTTATAATGAAAATTCACTTAAACTAAGCCCTCTTTTGGTGTAGCAAAGAGCACTCGTCTCCAACCAAACTGGTAATTTGCACAAGTCCCTTATCAGTCCTGTGATACTTAGCTTGCAGCTGTGAGGCATTTCAAAGTCCTTCTTTCACAAAGTGAAATACACTTTGCTCTGGTTTAGTTTCAAAGCAGGGAAAAATCATCACACAAAAAGTCAAAGTCAGTAACACAGTCATGAAACACAACGATCAGATAATCCTCCACAATGGCCAAACCCACAGGCTGCTCTTTATAGCAGCCTCACTAATTACCACAGCCCCCCCCCAACCACAGGTGTCCTCATTTTCTTTGATAATAATCTCTCAGTTGTTGTTGCCTATGCATCGCTCTCCGCATGTGTGGCTGTATCATTAACTCTTGTTCTGAATCCAAGGAGGAGCTAGATAATTGATCTCCTTCTGAGCTGTCTGCCACACTCTCCTCCTCCCTGTCACTCATGTCTTCTTGGTCAGAGGAGCCTTCATCATCAGATTCCACCAGGGGCAAAACAGTCCTGCAGCATGTGGATGTCTCCTCCACATCCACAGTCCTTGGGGCAGGAGCTGGGCCAGAGCTAACCACAACACCAGCAGAGATGGCTCCGCATGCCACCTGTGGCACCTTTGCCATAGGTTCGCCATCACTGGACTAGACTATATGGACATTTCTATTCAATTAGAATTAAGGCATTCATTTTTTTTTATTTTAATGTTCCTGAACAATCATGAAGTTTCAGTTTGATATATGTAGAATATAAGTTGCATCCATTTGTAAGTTTACTGAGAAGATGAAAAAATTGTATTTTAATCACATAATTTTTTTAGTTCAAGATGTCCTTGGGTGTTTTGGGGATCATATATTAATCCCCAATACATCATATATTAGATTGGGGATCAAAGGCTGCATCAAAAAAAAATAGCCAGGGTTAAACAGTGAAGAGGATGGACCCAGTAAAATAGTAAAAACATTATATAACTTTATTTGACATGTGAAGTAAATTAAAATATAACCAACCAACAAAGAAGAGTTTTAACTCCTCCCATGTTAAAAATGATATTGTGACAGCAAGAAAACTGAAAGCAATTGCTTCTTAGATGATAAGCTATTTTGAGTTTAAAAAGCTCAGATT
The DNA here is from genome assembly GCF_031021105.1 of Erythrolamprus reginae. Lineage (NCBI taxonomy): Eukaryota > Metazoa > Chordata > Lepidosauria > Squamata > Dipsadidae > Erythrolamprus > Erythrolamprus reginae. The sequence continues at coordinate 84,100,389 of NC_091954.1, read as the reverse complement.
TTGATGATTTAATTAAAATGTTGCAATGATTGAAATTGTTAGAATAAGGAAGAATTAAATTGTTTGGTCTGAAAAAAACCTCTTTATCTGGATTATTGTATTCCAAAAAAATTAGTCTACCACAATGGCTTCTTTTAAAAAATACTTCATTATCAAGACCTTTCAGAACATTTTGTTTATTTATTTTGTCATGCATGTATTAGATTACAGATATAAAACATAATTACTGTTCTGCCAGGCTCTCTGGTAGGAGCCTCCCGAAAATTCAAGGGTACAAATTGCAGACACACATACACGTTTGAAAATTCAAAACAATGTTCTTTTTCACAAAATTCAAAATAAACTAAGCATACTTTTTGTATATCAAAGAGCACTGGTCCCAAAACAACCGGGTAGTCTGTACAATTTCCCTTAAGTCATTAAGTACTTAGCTAGCAGCTGTGAAGAAACTTCACACCCCTTCTTCTTCCAACGAAGTGAGACACACACATACACGTTGCTCTGCTTTGGTTTCAAAGGCGTGAAAAATCAGCAAACAAAGTCCAGAAAACAGCAACATAGGATTCCTGAAGAACTGCGATCAGATACTCTTTCACAACCCACACGCTGCTAATTACAGCAGCCCCACCCAACCACAGGTGGCCTCATTTTCTCTTGTAGTAATCCTTCAGTTGTTGTCTCCTATGCATCTCTCTACACATGCGTGGATGTGTCATTAATTCTTGTTCAGAATCCAAGGATGATACAGATGATTGATCTCCTCCTGGGCTGTCTGCCAAACTCCCCTCTTTCCTGTCACTCATGCTTCCTTGGTCAGAGGAGGATTCATCGGCAGATTCCATCGGGAGCAAAACAGGCCTGCAGCATGTGGATGTCTCCCCCACATCCACCTGCACATTCCTTGGGGCAGGAGCTGGGCCAGAGCTAACCACAACAATTACGAATACATGAAATAGATACAAATAAAAGAAAACATTAGGACAGGGATGATAAGCATGCTGGTGTGCTTATGCAAAGCCCTTGAAGACTTCTTAGGAATGGGGTGAGGTTGACAGTAGACAGTCTAAGGTTAAGGTTTTGGAGGTTTGGAGAAAACCCCCCCACAGAGTCAGGTAGTGCATTCCAGGCATTGATGGAACTTTGGAACTGTGTGATCATGTGATCAAGAACAGGTACATATTCAAGATATACAGTAGTACTTTTGTATAACATCTAAACATGCCTGGCATTTCAAATTAACTCATTACTAATTTGCATAGAGAATATACATAGCATCTTGAAAGAACAACAATGTTTCCTACTGTTGTCCTATTCTGCTGTTTTTCTCAAAAGTTCAAGACATGGGATCTAATATATGCACACAGAAGCAAATGTATTCAAAGTTGCCCAATAAATTTCAATAACTAAGACTAGACATGAACCTCAGCCTCTCTGGTTCTAGTCCAACACCCTAACTACTATACTACACTGAGGTACAATAGTGGTTTTGAAACCTTATTTCCTCCCTACACCATACATTTGTGACTGTTTGGCTGTTTGACATGATAGAAAGGGCTCAAGCATTTAAGATTCTTCCAATTCAAAGCTTTTCAAAAGCTGCTCTGTTCAGTTCAAGAACTTAAGTCCTGTCATCCCTATTTGGGAAATAATTTTAGATTGTTCTATTTTATTTAAGAAACCAATATTATAGAAGTTTATAAAAAGTTAAGAAAAAATTGAGTGACTTGCCTGAGCAAGGCATTGCCAAGGTCCTTTTCAACTCTGTTATTCTGTTCTGTTATTCTGACTCACTTTTGATTTTTAAAAATAATTTTCTTAATAATTTTAGGCATCAATATGACTGCGTTATCATTCCATTCTTACAGCATAACATTGAATGTGTGAAATACATTGTCCTAATTATTAGCATAATAATTAAATACTGTATAGATATGCTTTTAATTTTCTCTTTAACAATCAATTTTAGATTTTGCATTGCCACTGACTGCTTGGTTTCATTAGTTAATAAACTGGTATTTTAAAAAGGCCTTTCTAGTCAATCTACCTCATGCTATTCAATTTCTGATTGAAAATATGAAGCACTCTTCTATAAAATGGATTCCCTGAGTCTCCAAGGTGATGTTATTTATGCCCCAGCAGTAGTAAAATCAGAAATATTCTGGAGTCATCAAGAATTTTATAGAGTTTTATACTAGGAGCAGCCCAAAAGCAGTCAATCAATTTTGCTTCTTTGGCATAGAACTCAGACTGATATTTGGGAGGAAAAAAATAAAATAAAATGAGGAATGGAATGGAACGCAATGGGAGTAATACAGCTATCTGGAATCCAATAGGACCATGATGGTGAATCTATTTTTCCTCAGGTGCTGAAAGAGTGTGGACGTGTGCTATCATACATGCGTGAGTGCCCATACCCATAATTCAATGCCTGGTGAGGGCAAAAACAGCTTTCTCCGACCCTTGGAGGCACTCTGGAGGCCAGGAACAGGCTGTTTCCCCAACTACTGGTAGGCCCAGTAGGCTCGTGTTTTGCCCTCCCGGGGCTCCAAAGGCTTCCCTGGTGCCAGGGGAGGGTAAAAATGCCCTCTCCCATCCCCCTGGAGGCTCTCTGGAAGCCAAAAACACCCTCCCAGAGACTTTTCAATATTTCTTTCCTGCCATCTAATACACATCCAGATTTCTGTATGCCAGACCTAGCACCTCTGCCTCATGCCTTAGAGCAGGGATGTCAAACTCACGTCATCATGGCGGCATCATGTGACATATCAGGACTTTTCCTCCCTTCGCTAAACCAGGCATGGATGTGGCCAGCACATGGACTGTTAAGTTGACAGCCCTGCCTTAGAGGGGTGTTTTTTCCCCTATGCTCCCTATTCCTACAAACTTAGTCAATGATAATAGTCAATGAAAATTTGGAACAGTGATCACTTTGTCTTTTCTGAAAAATAATTAAAGCATTTAATGTATTTTTTATTGCTACCTAGTAATAATCTGAAGTTTGCAGTCCAGTTATATATAGCCTCAATAATAGTAATATTAAAATAATAATAATATTGTACTACAAGCTGCTATATTTTATATATTACTTGGAATTGATGTAGAAGCTGTAAATGTGATTTTAAACATTCTGGCCCATTAACTAGCATAGCCCCTAAAGGGAGAAAAAAGTATCATTTTGTAATTTAATCTGCATGCCTTACACAAACATTCATTTTTCACCAGTTCACAGTTATTGTTATAGAATAGTTTTATTTCATTTTTCATCAGAATTTTTCTTTCTTTCTGGTCGCTTTAATGTACTACTGTGATACATAGTTTGGTGATGACAATTTTCATCTTGTTGAAATGGGGGCTGCTGGGCATTTCCCTTCTCATTATTTGGAATCTTAACACATTTTATTACAAGATTTTATTTGCAAACATGCGTGGTGTGAGTATTTATAATTGTGAACTAGCATTAGCTTTTGAAAAATAATGCCTCTCACTGAAAGGAGACAAAAGCATTTTTATGTGAAACGGTAATGATTTTTTCATAAGAAAGTAAGCAATATGCCAGGCTGCATTTTTAAAAGATTATTTAGTAGCATTCCAACAGTTGAAAAAGTTTGCTTTAAGGCATTGTTCATCAACCACCAGCCCTTCAGATGCATGGAGATTACAATACTAAGAATGTCAAAGCAGGAAGAGTTTGGAGTTCATGAATACAATAAATTTTTCATTGGCTGTGATTAAAGATGAGTTGGAGCATCCTCCAAGACTGTGATAAAGAAGTTGGGAAAAAGGTGTTATTTTAATTCCAGCCAGATAATTGACATTTTTTTAATTAAACCATGAATTAATTATTAGACCCTTTCGTTTCATATTTCATACTTCAATTACTTTAAGCTAGGGTTTTCCATTGCATTTACATTGAAATGAGTAATTAAATTTTAACTCCAGTTTACAATATGAAATGGAAATGATTCTTGCTATGTCCCGGGTTTTAAAGGCATGAAAAATCCAGAGCAATCATTGGTTGTCCACGCCTGGCAGCCACATATATAAATAGCTGCCAGGCGTGGTCCGGGTTGTTCGTTGCTACCAGTTGATTCCTGTGTTCTTGTTCCTGTTGCTACTCTTCAATAAATACAGTGGTACCTCTACTTAAGAACTTAATTCATTCCGTGACCAGGTTCTTAAGTAGAAACATTCTTAAGTAAAGCAATTTTTCCCATAGGAATCAATGTAAAAGCAATTCAAAGTGTTGGTCATGACCTTTAAAGCCCTACATGGCATTGGACCAGAGTACCTCTGGAACCGCCTGCTACCGCATGAATCCCAGCGACCGATAAGGTCCCACAGAGTTGGCCTTCTCTGGGTCCCATTGACTAAACAATGTCATTTGGCGGGCCCCAGGCGAAGAGCCTTCTCTGTGGCGGCCCCAGCCCTCTGGAACCAATTCCCCCCGGAGATTAGAACTGCCCCCACCCTCCCTATCTTTCGTAAACTACTCAAGACTCACTTATACCACCAGGCATGGGGGAGTTGAGACACCTTGCCCCAGGCTTTTTTTTTTATACTTTGTTTTATGTTTGATATGAATGTGCTGTTTGGTTTTTTTAAAATAATGATAGGGTTTTATATGTTTTTTAATATTAGATTTGTTCTACTACTATATTGTTTTTATTACTGTTGTGAGCCACCCCGAGTCTTAGGAGAGGGGCGGCATACAAATCTAATAAATAATAAATAATGATAATAATGCATGCAAACCCATTAGGAAAGAAATAAAACCTCAGAATTTGGGTGGGTAGAGGAGGAGGAGGAAGAGGAGGAGGAGAGTCGCTGCCGAAGGAAGAAGGTGAGGTGAGGGGAATCAAAAAAATCCAAAACTTTAAGACTTAAAAAAAAAGAGAGGGACTCTGAGGCTCTGAGGAGGAGCATGCGCCTCCCTCTGTTCACTCTGGACTGCCAAAGTCTCTTTAAGCACCAACGAAAGGCTCCTCTGGCAGCCCAGAAAAGCCCGAGCTGGCCAGGATTAAAGGGGGAATGGCCGGAAACTGGCCAGGCCTTCATGCCACTCTCAAATTTCCTGGGAAATTTTTCCAGGCTCGGGTTCTTAAGTAGAAAATGGTTCTTAAGTAGAGGCAAAAAAATCTTGAACACCCAGTTCTTATCTAGAAAAGTTCTTAAGTAGAGGCGTTCTTAAGTAGAGGTACCACTGTACTTGGTTCCTTTCACTGGCCTGGCGTCTTTCTCCCTTCAAGGGATTTTAACAATTCTAGCATAATGGAATAAACCATAATTAATTTTCCCTGCATAGATGTAAACCATGGCTGTCAAACTCATGTTGCCATTATGTGATGCTTTGTGATGTTTTTCCCATTTACAGAGCTTGGTGCGTGTGGCCTGCATGTGATATGTCCAGCAGTTGTCCACCAGTTTGACACCCCTCATGTAAACTTTAGATAAAGTAACCACACTATGTGCATACTACCTACTGAACTCTCCTGTACGAAATCGTAATTTTCTTAACTGTTTTTTTAAATTACTGCCGTTGATTTATTGTAGTGCCTTTAAATGGCATGGGTGAAAGCACTTTTAAATGGCATGGGTGAAAATAAAACTATTTTGAGAACCTCCTGTAGATAACCAATGCAACCTAGAAATAAGGAAAAAAAATCTATTGACAGCAAGAACTATTAGTGGAACAGCTTGCCTCCAAAATTACTGCATTACTAAAGGTTTTAAAGAAGAGATTGAACAGCCATTTCTCCAGAATGACATAGGGTTTCCCTCTAACCCTATGTCATTCTGTCTAACCCTTTCCCTCTAAAGGGTTAGACAGAAGACATCCAAGGTCTCTTCCAGCTCTATTGTTCTGTGTAATGTTGTATTTAGGCTCATGGTTTCATTTTGCAAAGCACTAGGAATTGTTTCTGTTTCAACAGGTAATTTGCAGTAACAGATTGCTAGAATCAACAGACTATTGGCTCCACAATCAGAAGACACCATGTCGAATTGGCATCATGGAGGACAAGACAGACAAGAATTGCACCTCTGTAAGTCCTTTGTAGTGGAGAATATGTACAGTCAGAGCTGTGCATATAAATCTGTTAAGGAAAAGTAATGCCTAATGACAAAATCCAATTATTACTGAACTGTAAGTTATGGTATCATATAGTTTTGATTTTTGTTGTTGTTGGAATTGTTTCCTACGATCTGGCAGTTCTCTATTGATTTTTCCCTGTTAGAAGAGGGATAAATTGGGATTCAGGGGGAAAATTATGCATGCCAAAGAAGATAAGACAAACAATTATTATCATTTCATTTAATATTTTAATTTTATGTTCATAGGAATGAGGCATGGTTTCTATTGGAATGGGGACAGAAAAAATAATCTGAAATATAGAGCTAACCAAAATTTATTTATTCTATTTTATTTATTTTTTATTTTATTTTATTTTATTTTATTTTATTTTATTTTTTATTTTATTTTATTTTATTTTATTTTATTTTATTTTATTTTATTTTATTTTATTTTATTTTATTTTATTTTATTTTATTTTATTTTATTTTATTTTATTTTATTTTATTTTATTTTATTTTATTTTATTTTATTTTATTTTATTTTATTTTATTTTATTTTATTTTATTTTATTTTATTTTATTTTATTTTATTTTATTTTATTTTATTTTATTTTATTTTATTTTATTTATTTAGTTTAGTTGATACTATGAAGATACGCATAACAGATGTGACTAAGAGGCATATTTAATGATAGATGGAACTGCTTGACAAAATAAACAAAAAGGACCCTTAAAATACGAAGTATAGAAACAACCAAAAAAGATCAGATGGGAAGGGGGATTAGAAAATTGCTAGGCAAATTTATAAATGCTCTTTGAAGTATATTTTAATTAAGGAATAGTCTTAATTTAAATATTAATTGTAATTAATGTATTAATTAATTACAATAACTGAACTGCAGAGTTCCCATCATTTCTAGCCATTCTTGTCAAGATTTAGGCTTTTTAAAAAATGTAGTTTTGCATTTTTTGCCTATATCCTCTCTCTCTCTATCTGAAACCTAAGTTATTATTAGTAAAGGTATATTTTTAGTGTTAATCTGCTGCTTAGTGCTCAATTTTGAAACACCTTAATTACATTTCACCAAGGAAAAAGAAAAGATAGTTTCAGGAGGTTAGTGCTATAGCAATAAGAAAGCCATGGCTATTATTTCAGGATAGTTTCTCAGGGATTCATGTTTTACAAAGAAGGCTAATGCTTTGCTTTAAACTATTAGATTCATATGGTCCTAATGATAGTTAATAATAAGGATTACTTCCAAGATAAATGTTCTCTGCTTCAGCTTTGCAAATGTCCATTGTTGTCATTTGATCACAGTACTGGTCCATCTGCTTTATGCCTATCTGTTAATTATTTGCTGCCTAAAAGGGGAAGTCAGGATAATTAACTTAGGTAAAACTTCCCTATCTGATTTTTCAAACATTATGCTATAGTACATAACACGAAAGTATGTATTTATGGCATGAGTATATAATTTTCTTATTTTATTTATTATTGATATTTTTCTTCTGGGAGTTCAAGATAATACTCTAGGGTTTTCTTCCTTATTTTGCTATCACAATAACCCTGAGTGCAAATTTAGGATGAAAAATGATAATTGGTTTAAATGGATCCTGTTCATGGTCAACTGTCTTTTTATTTTATATATGATATATCATTAAAAATAAATTCCAAGTTTATTTATGCAAGAACTATAGGTTGTCTTTTCATCCAAACCAAATGCTATTTATTTGCTCTCTTTCTCTGTCTTACTAACTTGTGGATCCTGCTTATAGATAAATCATTATTCAGTTTTAATAAAATTATGAAGACAAATTTGCTGCTCATATGTATGGTTCATTTTGCTTGTTAAAGGACATGCTTTTGCATCAGCTAAAATGGCATATTTAGAAGGAGGTAGTCAGAGGTAGTACTACTAATAGCATCTTACATAGACCATTCTGAATAAGTTCATTGAATCTACATAGTGAATGTTTTTCTGTAAAATTCTACCTGATGTATCAATCTATTATCAGAAAATATTTTGGCACCTAGAAAAAATCTCCATAGTAATAAAAAAGTCTCAGACCCATATAAGCATGAACAAAAAAGAAAATAACTTTGTTTTAGTGGTTGTGCAGTTTCGGCTGATACCATAATAACTGGGTACTAAACAAAACTATAAGTAGTGGTATTCAGCAGGCCGTTTGATTGCTGGGTGCTTCAATGGGGATCTATAAGCATCGTTTTTATAATCAACATGATATCTCTATGACCTTTTTGAAACAAAATATCAGGAAATCAATACACTATTGCCTGTGCAATGTTATGATTTAGTGCTACCTGTGGTCAAACATCTCAGTGTGACTAGAATGATTTCAGGTATAAACAAGAAGTGTCCTGCTAATTCTTAACATATGGTACCAAAGAAAAGCAGATGGCAAGCATAATATAAATATTTATTGGCATATTTTTGTTAAGGACTTATCTGAAGTGACAATTGATTACATCATAACCAAAAAGTAGCCAGCTTTCATTACAAAAAAATATTCATAATAATTTCTAAATGCTATAAAATATGCAGAAAAGGTTCTGGATGACAGTGCCAAGTATTTATATGGGGAAGAATTTCTAATATATTTATAAATATACTGGGACATTTTTGAGATACAAAGTACAGTTAAGCTGAAAGCTAAATGTAATCTATTTATATTTAATTTAATTTAAGTCAATTTATTTATTTATTTTATTTATTTATTTATTATTTAGATTTGTATGCCGCCCCTCTCCGAAGACTCGGGGCGGCTCACAACAAGATAGAACAAATCATAAATAATCCAAATAACTTTAAAATATTTAAAGATTTAAAAGAACCCCATATACTAACAGACACACACACAAGCATACCATGTATAAAATTGAACATGCCCGGGGGAGGTGTTTCAATTCCCCCATGCCTGACGGCAGAGGTGGGTTTTAAGGAGTTTACGGAAGGCAGGAAGAGTAGGGGCAGTTCTAATCTCTGGGGGGAGTTGGTTCCAGAGAGCCGGTGCCGCCACAGAGAAGGCTCTTCCCCTGGGGCCCGCCAACCGACATTGTTTAGTTGACGGGACCCGGAGAAGGCAATGAGCAATGAGTCCCGGTCCAGATAGGGCCGCAACTGGTGCACCAGGCGAACCTGGGCAAACGCCCCCCTCGCCACAGCTGAAAGATGGTTCTCTAATGTGAGCTGTGGATCGAGGAGGACGCCCAAGTTGCGGACCCTCTCTGAGGGGGTCAACAATTCCCCCCCCCAGGGTAATGGACGGACAGATGGGATTGTCCTTGGGAGGCAAAACCCACAGCCACTCCGTCTTATCCGGGTTGAGTTTGAGTCTGTTGGCACCCATCCAGGCCCCAACAGCCTCCAGGCACCGGCACATCACTTCCACCGCTTCGTTATATTGCAATTCCCTATTTATTCAATACTTCCCTTTTTCTGAGACATTTTAATTTGCAAGTTTATGCCATATATTCTGGTGATTGTATCCAGTAATTTTAGAAGCCATTATGTACCAACCAATCCATTATAGCATATTCAGCATGCCTTGATTCAAATAATTTTGGGGTAGGGTGAAGCAGAAAACCGAAGCCTTGTGAAGCAGCAGAACTACTTTCACTTCTCTTGAAGGAGCAATACAATTTGTGGCAACATTTTGACTTGAGAAAGGCATCAATCTTGATACTTATAATTAACTCATTGAAGCATGTAATTCCATCATGTCTGGCTGCTTTGCTTCAGGAGAAGTCCTTTAGCACAGCTTGCCTGTGTCGAGCCTTTGGAACACCAACTGAGTAGAAAGTACAATCCATTGAAAGGCACCTCAGCTGAACCTTCAGCTGAAGAGAAGCATCTTTTTTGAGGCTTCAGGTAGCACCTCAAGGCCTGAAGAGAAGGAATGCTTCTCTTCATAGGAGGACATAGGTTTTAGAATAGACAAGTGTTGGGCACCTGCACGATGATTTCAGAATCATTATTGGGAACAGAAGAATGACTTAAAATGACTACTTCTCTGTTTTCTGCTGAACAGTAGGTCATTTCCTAGAATATTTTTGTCAACTAGTCTACGGAGACGGGCAGCATACAAATCCAATGAATTATTATTAATTATTATTATTATTATTATCTTAATGTCAAGTGTTGGAAAGAAAACATTATTTGGCTGCAGGTGGAAATGTTTTTATTTTGCCAGGTTATACTTTTTAATGAGTGTAACCAAAAGGGAGAAATATAACAATCCAGAAATAAAGGTGAGGGAGAATTCCTTCATTTTTGCTGCCCATGTTATTCTCTAAGTAATATTGAAAAATTAGCTTGAATGAATAAGACCTATAAAATTCATTGCTGGGTTTTTTCCCTGTGTTTTATACCTCACTTTAAATTAATGTTTTTCCCCCCATGATGTTCTTTTGCCTTTTGAATCTAAATCTGAATTATAGAAAACAACTGAAGTACAGTTGTTAATTGTCTTCAAGTATAGAGGATTTTCATTTTAAAACATTAATTTACTGGGTTCTCTTCCTTTACTCCAAGGGTAAGTATGGTAATCTTTATAACTCTGAATGCTATTAGTAGTGTTGAATGATTTATATCAGAGACACATGTGTATTTAAGTATACAATTCAATACTTGGTAAACAGTCAAATCCCACAATACATATCCACAGTTCCTTATAAACAGTTAAATTCCACAGCTTTGGTACATAATTTAAGATTATAGTAAAACTGAAATGTTTAAATATTTTCCCATAAATATGCTAATATACTATTTTTCACTCATTGCCAAAAGTGATATTATTTCAGACATTCAGAGAATGGTTGTGGGAAATGTCTATCATTTCTGGAGCCAGTACTTCCTATCTATCAAAGGTTGCAGCAATATGTGTTATTATGGCAATAATTTATTGCATTGTTCATATTACAGTAATGCATTCATTGGTAAACCAATGATTGTTGATAGGTATAAAATATAAGATTTTAGTTCAACTCCTTCTCATATTTATGAATATCTTACATTTATGAATATCTTACATCTTACAAAAGCTTGTACTTTTTCTGTAAAAGTTTGTTTTAAGTTTGAAGATTGGTTTTTTTTGGAAAAATAAAAATATTTAGTAACAATAAATTTAAAATATATTTTCATTTTCTTTTGTAATCTGCACTGCGGAAATTCAGATCACTATGAAATGGCACCAAAGAGACATAGAAAATTCTTTCTTTTTCTGTCACAGCACGATCGTGTGGATTTTTGCAGCACAGATTTGGTAGGGCAAATAAAAATAAATTAAATATAGAGCTGGCATGCTGCCAAGCAAGACACCAGCTTTAGCTTAGTTATTTACAGAAATGCCTTGGGGCTCCTCAGAGGTCCCATTAATACAAGGGAGAGTATCTAGAGTGTCTCATGTCAAATGAGTAGTTTGTGATTGGCCATGTCACTGAGCAGTCATTCTGTTAATAGTAAATTCTCCCATGGCAGCTTTCTTTTAAGTGCCTACAACAGATGTTCTTAAAATTCCTAATTGCTCCTGGCCTAAATACATGAAGATGGCCAGGGTTTCTGAAATTTCATAGAGCAGTAATCATTCTTTTTTTATTTCTTAAATACCAGGTTTCTCTCTCCTTTCTTTTTGTAACTGCTTTTGAGTGAATTAATTTTCAACAAAACTGTATGCTATTTTTAAAACCTTACTAATGAAGGTTCATCCAGGTTAAGATTATGACAGGTGTCTATACCTTTCCTCAAATCACATACTGATGAACAATGCCTCTGGTGATTCAGCTATTCTCTGTTAAGGAACCTCAGTATAGTTTGCCTCAAGGTTTGGGCATTATGTTTCATAGCAGCTCTGCGGAATAAGAGATATAATGATGATATAACTCGTCTCCAACATATAGCTGGGTAGATGGTCTGATGATATTCTTACCATGTTATTTAGGTTGGAAAGTGAATAAGATTAAGGTAGTTCCAAATGGGGTCTCAACTTATTCAGGAGGGCATCTGGCTTACCCCCATCCAGTCGCCCAAATTCAACCCCAAAATAAGGGATTCCTTTTACCTTTTGTGATTATCCAAAATTGTTTAGATGAGATAAATAGAATAGAATAGAATAGAATTTTTATTGGCCAAGTGTGATTGGACACACAAGGAATTTGTCTTGGTGCATATGCTCTCAGCGTACATAAAATAAAATATACATTTGTCAAGAATCATGTGGTACGACACTTAATGATTGTCATAGGGGTCAAATAAGCAATGAAGAAGCAATATTAATAAAAATCTTAGGGTATAAGCAACAAGTTACAGTCATACAGTCAACATGGGAGGAAATGGGTGATAGGAATGATGAGAAAAACTAGTAGAATAGAAGTGCAGATTTAGTAGAAAGTCTGACAGTGTTGAGGGAATTATTTGTTTAGTAGAGTGATGGCTTTCGGGAAAAAACTGTTCTTGTGTCTAGTTGTCTTGGTGTGCAGTGCTCTGTAGCGACGTCTTGAGGGTAGGAGTTGAAACAGTTTGTGTCCAGGATGTAAATATCTTCCCGCCCTCTTTTTGACTCGTGCAATATACAGGTCCTCAATGGAAGGCAGGTTGGCAGCAATGGCCAGATATATTGAAATAATAATAAAATACTATTTGTTAGTGCACTGATCCTTCTATCAACAATACTGAATATCAAACACATCTGACAGATTATCCCACTTCCTTTACCTGGATGATCTGAGGTTGTATGAGGGGTAAAATATCCAAAATAGAATCTCTGCTCTACATTGTCTGTATACCCAGCCAGTATACCACAAGGGAGTTTGGACTGAACAAATATTCCATTTTCATCATTGACAGAGGAAAAATAGGGAAAACTGAAGGAATCAATATGCCCTATGGAAACAACATCAAGAATTTGAATTAAGATGGTCACTACAAATGCCTGGGTATCCCTCAGACTGATAACATCAAACACACTGACGTCAAGAAGAAAGTTAGAAGTGAATACATCATAGGAATCTTAAAGTCTAAATTCAGTAGTGGAAATAAAATCAAGGCAAAGAACACCTGAGCAATTCCAGTAATAAGCAGGGGTGGGCTACTTCCTGGACGGGGGAATGCAGTGGGGTAGTGAAAATGGAGCTCCACCCCAGAGCACCCAATTTGCACTGAAAGATGTTGAGAAAAATGCAGGGCGTCCTGCATAAACCACGGCCACAGCGCAGTAGTAAAAATTTTGGTATCCCTTCACTGGTAATAGGGTAGGAAAATAATGCCAATAAACTATGCCCTTCATTCCTGCAAGTATATTGATAGACTGTACTTACCAGGGAAAATAGGTGGCCGTGGAATATTGCAAATACACCAGACAGTTGAACCAGGAAAAGAACACAGGAAGAATATCTGAGATGATGAGTAAGATGAAATTACTATACCAGGAAAGCTGACTGAGTACCAGAGAGTCCAAACTGTCTTACAAGAAAGATCTTACACGTCCAAGTAAGAAGGTAAAAAACTGCCTTAGAAACACAGAAGAGTATTGAAATTAGTGAGTTAAAGGGATACTGTATTTGTGAAAGGCACTTTTTCCTAACTAGGAAAAAAAAACCTTTAGCTCTCCCCCTCCTTCACAGAGTTATGATCCATATACTGAACCCTCAAAGTAGATATTAATATAAATAAACAATAGCAATAAATGTCAAATGTATACTAAACATACATTAAAGTTGAGACTTAGGCTAATAAAAAGTATGCATTAACATTCAGTTAAACTTTCCCAGAATTATACAGTGGCATTTAGGATTTCAAGAGCGTATATTTAAGTTGTCACATTAATTGAATTGATGACTCCAGTTCAAGTGAATAAGTTGACAGGTGCTGATGATTCACAAGTCACATAAGATGGCCGCAGAAGTCTCAAAGAAAATGATGCTATTTTTACAGATTTTTAATATCATATGTGTTAAAAATAGACAGGAAGTGACAAAATAAGAATTATTGTCACAACACTGTCAACTTTAACTAACAAGGGCAAACAATTCTACAGGCAGATGCTGTAAGGATAGGTATTCCAGTGAGGTTTTTTTAAAAACGTTTTAATCTTCTTTTCTTTAGTTTAATAGCACAATCCATACATATTTGTTCCTCCATGTTCCAGGATACTTAATTGCAGAGGGGATAGTATCAGAGTTGGAACTATAGGAGGAAACAGGGCCTCCACCCTCCTTGTGGTTTCCCCAATCACACACATTATTTGCTTTTACATTGATTACTATGGGAAAAATTGCTTCTTCTTATAAACTTTTCTACTTAAGAACCTGGTCACGGAACGAAATAAGTTTGTAACTAGAGGTACTACTGTACAGTGATCCCCCGGTTATTGCGTCCCCGACCATTGCGAACAGGGTAATTTGCGATTTTTGAACCCGGAAGTCAGAACACCATCTGGGCATGCGTGCCTTTTTTTTCTATGGGCACGCATGCGTAGATGGGCCGGGCAATCAGCTGCTGGGCGGCTTCCCTGAGGAGTTTCCCCACCGCCCACGCAAACTCCTCGCTGCTGCAGCTTCGCTCGGGCCGCTTCCCAGCTGAGTACTCAGCTGGGAAGCGGCCCGAGCGAACGGCTTGTCCGCAGCCTGCCTGCCCGCGCGCCCGCGACTCGCGCGCCCTTCTCCCACCCACGCCGTTCGCTCGGGCCGCTTCCCAACTGAGCTCTCAAGCCAAGCGCAGAAGTTAGCTTTTGGCGCTTGGCTTGAGGGCTCAGTTGGGAAGGCGCGCGGGTGTTTTAAAACGTCCCCACTGACATGGGGGGCTCGCTAGCATCCCCCCAAACCCGGGTTGGGGGTTCGGGGGGGTGCTAGCGAGCCCCCCATGTCAGCGGGGACGTTTTAAAACACCCGCGTGCCTTCCCAACTGAGCTCTCAAGCCAAGCGCAGAAGTTCGCTTTTGGCGCTTGGCTTGAGAGCTCAGTTGGGAAGGCGCGCGGGTGTTTTTAAACGTCCCCACCGACATGGGGGGCTCGCTAGCATCCCCCCAAACCCGGGTTGGGGGTTCGGGGGGGTGCTAGCGAGCCCCCCATGTCAGCGGGGACGTTTTAAAACACCCGCGCCGCCCCCAATCTTCGGCTCCTCGCTAGCGCTGCGGAAGTAAAAACACCATCTGCACATGCGCAGATGGTGTTTTTACTTCTGCAGCGCTACTTCGTGAAAACCCGCTCGTTGCGGGGGGTCCTGGAACGGAACCCTCGCAACGAGCAGGGGATCACTGTATATGTTTGCATCTATAACCTTGCATGGGTATGAAAACATATACTAAGCTGAGTAGTATAAGAACATTGAATGAACAGTGATGAAACTAAATACAGATGAGCTTGTAAAAAATATTCATAATCTTATTTAACCATTTAATCTCTGCTTCAATGGCTTAAACAAGATAAAAGCTTTAGAATTGGAGCTCTAAATACCTACACACACAAACATGCACACTGCATATTACAAAGGGGGGGAAATGTTCATTTTTTTTTCCAAATAACTAAGTAAACCCCCCCTTCCATCCACCCTTCCATGGATATTGGTTGGTATATGTGCGCAGACATGTGTTTATTGTACAATGTTACAGTGACTCATTACTTCAAGCATTTAATTGTCAAGCTGCAAGTACCATAAAATTGTGCATAATTAACACATAATTAAGTCACAGGAAAGAGGTAAATCTTTAGAATTTTAAATAGTTAAACCAGTGAATACAGTCCAACATAAATATTACAAAAGTGCTCTTAAAAAGAAAACATACATGATTTTGGCAATAAGTATACTGTAATTCTATCACTTGTTTAAATTGATATTGACACTTGATAGTTCAAGTGAAATATCTGACAGAATAAAATTCTGTCTAATACTATGATAAGAAATATGCATATTATTTGGAAATTATTATTGAGACTGACAATTTTTAAATGTTACGTCGTATAATTATATTATGAACAGTTTAATATACCGTGATTTGTATTTGTATTTTTCATATTTTAGATTTTCAAGGCTCTGCAATTCAATAGCGACTGTTATATAATATTATTACATTCACTATAGTCTAATTCATAACAGAAAACAGGTCAAATAACCACAGAGGTCATTCTGATAAAATTGTTCCAAAATGGATAAATAAATGAGATCATTCACTGCCTTAAATGTATTTTTTTTTAATGTATTTATTTATTCAATTTTTTAATGCCGACCTTCTCCTTAGACTCAGGGCGGCTTACAACATGTTAGCAATAGTACTTTTTAACGGAGCCAGCCTATTGCCCCCACAATCCGGGTCCTCATTTTACCCACCTCGGAAGGATGGAAGGCTGAGCCGGTGATGAGATTTGAACCACTGACCTGCAGATCTAGCAATCAGCTTCAGTGGCCTGCAGTACTGCACTCTACCCACTGCGCCACCTCGGTTCTTATTTTTTTGCTTATTTATTTAGCAAATATATGTAGCTGTCCATCTCACAAAAAGTGATTCTGGGTAGTTTATAAGAAGGATATAGGGTCTTTCTGGTCACATCTGAAATCTGGTCTTGAAGCAGGAGTTGCAGTCCAAGATTGCATACCAGTCTTGAAAGGAGAAGTTGCATCCAAGTTCAAAGATGCAATGTTCCCAAATCTGGTTGGCCAAACACACACAGCCTTGCTAGGATTGAGTTAGAGACAGTTCCTCCCCATCCAAACAGGACAGCTTTTGGGAACTATGACAGAACGTTGAAAGTTTTTCTTGGATGGTTTGTAGTTGGAAGATATAATTAATTATCATCAGCGTCTTGATGATACCAAACCCCAAAATAGTAGATAACAGTTTCAGGTAGATGTTGAAAAGGAATGAAGAAAGATAGGCATCCCCTCCACACAAGCAACCAAATACTGTACCACTTCAATTCTTCTTTGAATGTTCTTTCCAATAGTAGGGATTGAACTGTAAGATTCTGCTTTTTCCAGAGCTTGGTTGTTCCCTTTGTGATGTCAAAATCCACTGTCATGGGCCCTAATTTTATTACGGTATCTAGCCTGGCAATAAAAATATAAAGCCCTTCATGGCACCGGACCAGACTATCTCAGGGAGCGCCTTCTGCTGCACGAATCCCAGCGACCAGTTAGGTCCCACAGAGTTGGTCTCCTCCGGGTCCCATCAACTAAACAATGTTGCTTGACGGGACCCAGGGGAAGAGCCTCCTCTGTGGCGGCCCCAGCCCTCTGGAACCAACTCCCCCCAGAGATTAGAATTGCCCCCTCCCTCCTCGCCTTTCGTAAGCTCCTTAAAACCCACCTCTGCCATCAGGAATGGGGGAACTGAGATATTCTTTCCCCCTAGGCCTTTACAATTTTATGCATGGTATGTCTGTATGTATGTTTGGTTTTACAATAAGGGTTGTTAACTGTTTTAATATTGGATTGTCATATGCTGTTTTACTACTGTTGTTAGCCGCCCCGAGTCTACAGAGAGGGGCGGCATACAAATCCAATAAAATCAAATCAAATCAAAATCAAAATATCTACCAGAAAACAATGAAATTATGTGTTCTTTATTAAACTAGACTAGAAGGTCATCATCCTTAGGAAGTGGAATAGAGTCTTGAGTTCATCTCCAGTGTAACATAAAAAGACTTTTTTCTGAATTTATTGAGAAGTGGAGAGGGGAGATTTGAAAGTTCAGCTGGAAATCTGTCAGCAAAGTGTTTGTCAGAGCAGAGGGCAATCTGACAAACAGAAGTTTGGTATCAATCATCAGTGACTGACATAGCCGAGCTCTGTCAAAGGGCAGCAAGGCAGCAAACGGGTGTTTTTCCTTTTCCCAGTGATTTCAACTAAACATAAATGCAATTTATTTTATATGGAAGGTGTCTGCTCAGCCTTTTGATGTGCCTCAGAAGAATTGTTTTTTTGTATTAGGATGCCTCTTTCAATATTAAAAACAAGGCATAGAGCTTCATTTCAGAAATGAAAAGCTGAAGCTAAATTTCAGAAAAGTTGGCCTTTTGCCCTTACCTTTATGAATTCTGGAGCTCTATTTTGCTTCTCGCCAAAGAAATATAATATAGAACAATATTTTCATTCCCAGCCTTTAGCTGACTCCAGTGTTTGCAAAAGATGTTCATCCAAATGCTAAAAGCACTCAAGGGAGCCAAGATTTTGAGCTCCTCGTGACCCATTATAATACTGTGGGGAAATTTTATTTGAAATTATTCTTCATGAAAGCATAAAAATCCCTTCCATAATGCATTTTTAATTTATTTCCAATCTGACCGACAAAACTGAAATGTGAATATGATTTGATAAATGTGCATGCGAACTGGGCTGGTGTAGTGGAAAGCAATGTGGCAAATACCAATATAGTCTATATCTAACTAGCAAATAGATTGACTAGAGGTAGTAGTAAAACAGTGTGTTAGATTCAGATTATTCCAGTTGAGTAGAAAAGTTATGGTTGGAACAAAATCCTCCCGATTTTCTATCATGTGTCCCATCCCATCCAAAATCTCACTGCTTTTCAGTCAAAAATGATTATCTAGAAAAAAACATGTTTGTAGTGGGAAAAGCACTATGAGAAAAAAATTACCGGCTTGATAGTGAAATATAGGAAAAGGTAGACCAATGTCTTTTATGAATACACCCTCATTCAAAGAGGCATTTTCCCTTACTGTAACCATTGAACCAATCTGTTGTAGACAGTTGAACAAAATATGCTGCTCAAAAAAATAAAGGGAACACTCAAATAACACATCCTAGATCTGAATGAATGAAATATTCTCATTGACTACTTGGTTCTGTACAAAGTTAGATGTGCACAACAGCACGTGAAATTGATTGTCAATCAGTTTTGCTTCCTAAGTGGACAATTTGATTTCACAGAAGTTTGATTTACTTGGATTTATATTGTGTTGTTTAAGTGTTCCCTTTATTTTTTTTTGAGCAGTGTATATCCATATGAACATAGTAATAGTAATAGTAATAGTAATAAAATATTAGATTTGTATGCCGCCCCTCTCCGCAGACTCAGGGCGGTTCACAACAACAATAGTACAATATAACAAATCTAATATTTAAAAAAACATCTAAAACCCATCATTAAAACCATACAACACAAGCATACCATACATAAATTATATAAGCCTGGGGGGATGTATCTCAACTCCCCCACGCCTGGCGATATAGGTGGGTCTTAAGCAATTTACGAAAGACAAGGAGGGTGGAGGCACTTCTAATCTCTGGGGGGAGTTGATTCCAGAGGTTGCGTACATGTGAGGGCATGTGTGCTTATGCGGGGTGCATGATGCGGACCCATGTTCAGGGAGGTGGGGCTGATGCATGGGGATCATGCACATATTACATTTGGGGGGTTCGGGTATGCACTTGAGCTTTGATCCAGAAAAAAATATTCATCACTGCCCTATAAGATAGTCTGTGCTTTTCACTTCTGTGAGTAGAAATGTATTGAAGATACTAAATGGATTTCTTTTTGAGTTGATGATCTTCTTAGGATACCTTCAATTCAATGTATTTCCATATTATTATTATATGTTATTACTAACTTACTAACTGAATTAGTAAGCCATTCTTTGTGGCAGCATTTTCTTGAGTATTATTATTATTATTATTATTATTATTATTATTATTATTATTACTTACGGTGTATGTATTTTTCAGGAAAAACAGTAACAGAGCAAAGGTTTTTTTAAAACTCATGAAAGAGAATATCCTTATGAACAAGTTGTTACCAAACTTAAAATATTCTGTAAATAGGATTGTTGTGATAACTGTTTTCTGTAATGTAACCAAGCATATATTCACATGATTGAAATGACAATCACCATCCAAGTGATATACAGTATTTTCAGATTCATTTATTTAAATATACTGTATGTCTAGATCAAAACAAAGACAACATTTTAAAGTAAAAAATGTATTGTCTTTTCTTGAGTTTCCCTTTCTGGGTTCAGTTTGCATCTGGTTGCCACAGCTGCTCTATTTTTTACATGGAATCCAAGTATATTACATAGGCGTAAGCAAAAACCAGATAAGAGTAAAACATTAATCTGAATTGTGCTATTGTTTGTTATGACATATTTCTGATATTTGTTCTACAGACATTTTTCCCTAGTGATTCTCATACATGCTTAAAGCAAGCTTTCTTTCTTTCTGCCTTTAATTTCAGTCCCAAATCAACAAAAAACCAAGTTGTGATTTGTCTAAAAGAGATACAGTTGTCTGCTTGTAATGAATATTATTATACTGTTATAGAACATTTGCTGAAATGATTTTCATATTCTTCCCAGTCCTATACTGCTAAATATGGCTTCATTACGTATTTCATGACTAACACAACAATTGTTGTCATGTACTTATATATCTGATTGCAATATTGTTTTTTTCTTTAGTTTCATCTGATAAAATATACTTGGAACATCTAGTACAAATGAATACACTCAGAGTTCAGTCCCCAGTAGTAGCATATACAAAACCAATCTCAAAAGAACTAATGGATATCATAAAGAATTGAGTCTTTTTTGTGATAATTTCAAGAGAGAGCAAGTTGCCCCCAAAGATTAAAAGTTTGTTAGATCTGTCTCTGCTCACATATTTATGGTGCAAGGAAGTGATGGCTAAGAGAGGACAAAATCTTTTTGACCTCTATAAGGTACCATTTAGAGTCTTTACTCTATGTGAAATTCTTTATATATTCATGCCTACGCCCTATCTGCTAAGACAATCAAGCCCTAGTAACATTTATTTTTCTCCTTGTCATTGTAATGTTTTCCTTACCTCATCCTTAGCCAATGAGTTTAACTGATTTAAGCTCCTAGCTCTACCAATAGTAAGGTTTTTCCTTGTAGTGGAATGACGTTAGGTCACTGAAACAGATTAAGAACATAAGTATGTTATCCATATATCAACGATATATAAATTGAAATTGATCTCATTTTCAAATAGTGATTAGGACTCTATAATTGAGATTGCTGATTATTTATTTATCTATCTATCTATCTATCTATCTATCTATCTATTTATTTATTTATTTATTTATTTATTTGACTTGTGTGCCGCCCCTCTCCGCAGACTTGGGGTGGCTATATGGTGCATCCCATTCCAAGCCTCAGAGCTTATGAGGAGACGTATAAGAATCAAATCAAATCAAATCAATTGAAAACCATATAAAGATAACACCAATTGTCTGCAAATAGTTCAAGCCAATGAAATTAGTCCTTAAACCAAACATCAATTATTTTTGACTGTCTGAAACATTACTAGAATGTATATAGATTCACTATTTTTAGAGCATGGGCAGGATATTGGACAAAGTTTGGTTGGTGTTAAGATCCAGTTTTATTACTCATTTTAATTTGGGGAGGGAATGTAAGGCAACAGTTCTCAGCCTGCTTCACTATTGGCTGTGTTGTCTGGGATTGCTGAAAGTTGTTATACTGTAGTGTATCTCTGCTAGCTAGTTCCCACTGACTCCTTATTGTACATCTATTATTTGTCTACATTTGGCATTCATTGAAATTTCAAACAGAGCTTTATTTAAAATTTGTTTTGTGTTGTTTTGTGCATGTGTGTGTGTTTGTGTCTATAATAGTACTGCTGATAGAGAATTATTTTTAGCTCAGGGTTGAACTTTGGAGTACTTGGTGCTCTCAGAATATTGCTCCTTGATTACACTATATATGCAGAGTACCATTTATAAGTGTCTTGTGATTTTTTTCTTTGCATCAAAGAAACAGCTATTGTAGGTATGGAAAAAATTCAGTTCTCAGCTAGTTGATAATCCAGAGAAGAAACCAAGATTTAAATCTCATAGTAGCAATGGGATACTAAAGTAGCACTTTATTATTGATAAAGTGACAGTCCCATTGTTTCCACTATATAACAATTTGTTTCTTTGAAGAAAGTATACACACACCGCTCCATATATAAATAGACAGATATTTGTCTTCCTTGTGCTTGAATGGCTTCTTGGTGGCCAGAGGAAAATGATCATTTAGCTTTTAAAATCAAAATCAAGCGCTCCTATGGGAAACATTGAGTAGTACTGTGTATGGTATAAAAAATTTACCCTGAGTCACTGGAGAATTCCAGCTACTCAAATTAGGAACGACAAACAAGAAACCAAAAGTCATGAATTTTGTAAGTCATTTGTCTCCAGATGTCCAAGAACCTCAACACCTAGCATGTCTTTGTTGATTTGAGTGACGACCAACTTTGAATGGTCAACAAACTGTTGTAAGTCAAGGAGTACATTTATCACCCAAGAATCTGCTACTAGGATAAAAGAGATACTAAAATGTCTAGATTCTAAGAATCTAAAACGGTTCTTGGATGTTCTGTTTTTCTGGGGGGGGTGGGGGTTGGTTTTTTAAATTATTATTATTATATTGATGGTCTTTGACTGTAATAAAGGTCTATCATTCTGCAAAAGGACTTTGTCATTCTGCAAAAGGACTTTGGACAAATAAGTTAATTTTTTGTCCCCAAATAGATTTATAGATTTTTCTCTCTGGGATCTCCTAGAATCTATTCCCCCCTCCTTTTATTTATTTATTTATTTATTTATTTATTTGTTTGTTTGTTTGTTTGTTTGTTTATTTATTTATTTATTTATTTAGTCCAATAGACAATGAGGGTTTTAGTGGGTATATATCTATATACACATAGTAAAATACATTATGAAGATTATAGAGGAGATACTCATAGTAAAATATATTTAAGAGATAATAGAAAAGAAGATATAGTAATAGAACATATCAATGAAATAATAGAAGAGATATAGGAAGAGAAGAAAGGTATAGGAGATATAGGAGAGCAATATGACTTTTTCTTTTCATTTGTCTTTCATGCTCTTATTACAGGTATGCTATGTGAATCTGGAAGCAGGCAAAGTTGATTACAACAGTGAATTCATGAAACAGGCAAGTGTTCTTCTAGTACACGTGCAGTAGGATTCATGTAAGAATAGATCCAACAGAATCCCCATACAGCCTTGCAGCTCATGGTGTGAATTCAGTCAATCACTTTTCTGTATGCAATTTATCTCACAGTATGTTTGTAGTGGAGAGAAGAGTTACGAAACCTCCTCAGGTGTGTGGCTTCGAGCTTCTTAGATGAAAAATTGAACATTAATCCAATTAATTGTGAAATTCAATGCTCAAACACGATGACTACTTGCTTCTCACATCTGGATTGTAAAAAATTCTGGATGGGTGAAATTGTGTGATCGCATAACATCGCCATTTCAAAATTCACCTCCATTTACTATCAATGAGAAATTCATTCTCAGTTCATTTTTGAGGATGCCAGCAATCACACTTATTTTTTATTCGACTTCTATGCCGCCTTGAGTCCTTCGGGATTGGGCGGTACAGAAGTCGAATAAATAAATGAATGAATGAATGAATAAATAAATATTTGATAGCAAGATCTCTTAACAAATACAATAGAGTCTGCCTTAAGATCATGATTCTTATATTTCAGAGATTGGTCAATATCTCCCCAAATCTTCCAAAGTTTATTGCCTCAATGAATATACAGCCGCCAAAAGACAATGAAATTATTTTCCTGAGTGGATTAACTTCACAAAATCTTCAGGCTGATTTGGAAGAGCCCCAGGTATGAACGTATGAATTAATCATTAGAAATATTTCTGAAATAATTGCAGAAACACCCTATCTATCTATCTATCTATCTATCTATCTATCTATCTATCTATCTATCTATCTATCTCTCTGAGAGAGAGAGAGAGAGAATATACACACATGGTACCAAATATGTAGGGTGAAAAGTTAGTATACTGTATATGGTTGATCAATAGCTGATCAGTTTAACGAAACCATTGCCTTGGGATTTAAATTACATGTAATTCCTTTGAATGAAACACAGAAAATCAAATTGTTTCTGCCAGCACTATAATATTGTTATCCTGATAAAAAATACTGGATTACATGAAGCCATTATGTAAAGGTTTAAATTATAGTTAAACACAATGGGATTTGTCCTAAATGAACCTTACTATAAACCTGATTGCTGCTGAAGCAGAAGAGAGTGTGTATTTGTGTGTTTGTGTGTATGATATATTTAAATAATTTTTATCTAGGCAATTTTTAATAAAACAGATTTTTGGTCATATTACATTTTTTTAATTTTATGAATGAAGGGAGCATACATTAATGGAATGAGATTTGTTCTCACATAAAAGATCTTTTCATGACCAGAAGAGATTCCAATGTGAGGGCAAGTTTCTTTTCATGAAATAAAGCATTAGATTCAACTTAATTTTACTATAAGGACAAATATCAAGTACCACTACTCACCTATAGAAAATAGCCAATTTGTAGCCATGTTGTTAATGTCTCTAGACCATGCACTATTTGCATTTCTTTAAGTGTTCAAAGTAATCCACAGTAGGCGTTTTCAGAATTCAGTGTTCCCTCGCTTTTCGCGGGAGATGTGTTCTGAGACCGCCCGCGAAAGTCGAATTTCCACGAAGTAGAGATGCGGAAGTGAACACGCTATTTTTGGCTATGAACAGTATCACAAGCCTTCCCTTAACCCTTTAAACCCCTGAATTGCAATTTTCCATTCCCTTAGCATCCATTCAGATTATTACTCACCATGTTTATTTATTAAAGTTTATTTTAAAAAATATTTATTAAAGGCAGACGAAAGTTTGGCGATGACATATGATGTCATCGGGTGGAAAAAAACCGTGGTATAGGGAAAAACCCCGCAAAGTATTTTTTAATTAATATTTTTGAAAAACCGTGGTATAGACTTTTCGCGAAGTTCGAACCCGCAAAAATCGAGGGAACACTGTATCTATAAATGCAGACACTCATCCATTGGCATCCATGTATGCACTATCAAAAAAGAGATTTAATTGGATGAGAACTAAATGGCTCTGTTATTATTCTGGTACTGTATCAGGCTAATTATACAGAGAATCAAGCTCCTATTTTGGGCAGGTGCATTTGAGCTATCCTCTTTCAAATTACATAATACCTTTTGACCTTGAAACAGAAAATGAATCTGGGAATACAGTAAAGAACAGACTCTGGCATCAAGTTTAACAAAGTCATGCAAGCATATGTAAGCCTAACATAGTAACTATTTATGTGATGCATATGTTCAGTGGAGCATATTCCCAAGTTTAGGATTATAGCTCTTCAAGCAGAATATACACCATCTTATAAATGTTATGAGTGTGATATTTTTACCCAAGGAATACCTTGGGAATACGAAAAAAAATGAATAAAATATTCCTTATTTTTATTTCATATTTGCATAATCTCTGTGAGTTGTTTCCTGCTCCCTCCCCTAGTGTCCTTGGCTGGCAGATGTATATCTTCTGCAGTGTGCAAGAGGAAACGGAAGGAAGAACACAAGCTGCCTCATCTTTGAAATAAACAAGTTTCTGATTGGCCTGGAGCTCACGCAGGAAAAGCAGCTGGATATAGAGGCTACCAGCTTGAAGCTAGAAGATGATACTAACTGCTCGGTATCTTCAATCGAAGAAGATTTTCTCACCGCATCGGAACACTTTGAAGATGAGGACGATGAATATAAACAGGGTAAAATCTGGAGGTCGGAGTGCTGATTCATAACAATCTGTGTTACTTAGGAACTGATGACTGAATGTGCAATCAAACTGATATCCATTTTTAGCACAGGCGGACCTTCTTCAGGATTATCTATCCCTCCTACTCTTTTAGCAATGCAGCTATGAATGCTGCATTTGAATGTCCTCCTTGCTCCTGGCCGCTCTCTTCTTGCTATCACCTTTCTCAAAATTAGAGTAAAGAGAAACAAAATTAAAGTCCTCACATAATACCTCCGGAACCGCCTTCTACCGCATGAATCCCAGCGGCCGATTAGGTCCCACAGAGTTGGCCTTCTCCGGGTCCGGTCGACAAAACAATGTCGTTTGGCGGGCCCCAGGGGAAGAGCCTTCTCTGTGGCGGCCCCGGCCCTCTGGAATCAACTCCCCCTGGAGATTAGAACGGCCCCCACCCTCCTTGTCTTTCGCAAATTACTCAAGACCCACCTATATTGCCAGGCATGGGGAAACTGAGACACCTCCCCCAGGCTTTTATATTTTATGTTTGGTATGCATGTGTTGTATGGTTTTAATTGTTGGGGTTTTATATATACTTTTTTAATATTAGATTTGTATTGCTGTTATATTGTTTTTGTTATTGTTGTGAGCCGCCCCGAATCTTCGGAGAGGGGCAGCATACAAATCTAATAAATTATTATTATTATTATTATTATTATTATTATTATTATTATTATTATTATTATTAATGCCTACAGCAGTGATGGTGAACCTTTTTTCCCTCGGGTGCCAAAAGAGCATGCACGCGCACTATCGCACATGAGCGAGTGCCCACACCCATAATTCAATGTCTGGGGAGGTCAAAAACAGCTTCCCCCATCCCACGGAGGCCCCCTGGAGGCCAGAAATGGCCTTTACCCAACTTCTGGTGGGCCCAGTAGGTTTGTGTTTTACCCTCCCCAGGCTCCAAAGGCTTCCCTGTAGCTGGAGGATGGTTAAAACGCCTTCTCTCATCCCCCTGGAGGCCCTCTGGAAGTCAAAAACACCCTCCCAGAGCCTCTGTGAGAGCCAAAAAGCAGCTGGCCGGGACACACATACTGTTGGAGTGAGCTAGGGCAACAGCTCGCGTGCCAGAAGGTAGGGCTCTCTGTGCCACCTGCGGCGTCAGTGCCATAGGTTCGCCATCACTGGCCTAGGGTATGACAATTGGAATCTGGTAATTTATGTCTTGAGTGAGAATTCTGGATTGATTTGTTCTATGGTTCATGGTTCATTTCTCTAACCATCTCAAGAATCTTCTCTAACACCAAAGTTCAAAAGTGTCATTACCCTTTCTATCTGCTTCTTTAAAGTCCAACTTTTGCTCCAGAGAGCAATTCTGAACTTTCATAGGTATGGACATGTCATGGTATCTGAATATCCTCAGATGGTCATCACCGCTGTCTATTAAATGCTAGGCTGAGCATGTTGCCTGAGTGCTGGTTTATTTTTATGCAACTTGGAAGGAGATTTTTAAAAACCTCCAGGTCATTAAATATCATCCACGAGAGAGAGACAGAGATATTTGATCATTCTACAGTGTGATTTTCTCTCCTTTTCATCAGTTACTTTGAAATGCCACTAATCTGACTGCTTTCGTGGGTTAATGTGTTGTTTCTCTTTTCCAGGTGAGGAAAATCTGCACCTTGCACCTGAATTCAAAAAGTACAGAGAAGGAGATTGTGAAGACCTGCATTGCAAAAAGGCCCAAATCCCCTTTTTCCTGAAAGGCAGCTGCATTAGCCACGATAGCACGGCTTCTACGAGATCTTCAGAGTCTTCTGAAGAAGAATATAATAGCGAAACTGAAGACAATGTTTTAGAAACTGTAGATGAAGCCACTAAGCAGCTTAATTGGAAAGTTGAGAAGTATAATACAACTGGGAAATGTAAGCCAATCTCCAGCACTGATGATCAGAAGGACTTTTGCAAACGTGATAACAACAAATCAGAAAATGTATGTTTGACCATAGCAACTAAGGAAGATGTGATTTTATTGGATGATCTAGCTGCAGGACAAAGAAGTCATTTGGATACATTAAACTGTAGAGTCGAAAGAACATCTCATCCCCTCATTCAAAATGATCAGCCTCCTACAGGTCAGTTTGCTACAAATTTAGCAGAGTCTGTCCTCCAAGATGCATTTGTTCGATTGTCTCAGTCCACTTTTACCAAAGAAACTACTCTCGGCATCGCTGTCAGCGACCCATTAACTTCAACAGCATGTGCAACACAGAATGAAATGGCTTGTCAGCCCTGGAATGCACTTCCAAAAATTGTCATTGTTCAGAGTCCAGATGGTTCTGATAAGTCTGAGTGGCCTGGGTCTAATTTTCCAAGCGTACATCCTTGGCCTGAGGTTGAACATTCTTCTGGTACAGATTCTTTCCAAGACAATAGTCCTAGAAAAAGTACTCAGAGCCCTTTGGAGGTAGCTTTGGCTTGTGCAGCTACTGTCATTGGTACCATTTCAAGTCCACATGCTGCAGAAATGCTCAGAGAACAGGAATCCCCAAGCTCTGCAACGACTGTAAGTAATCATGAAGTAGAGGGAAAAACTTCCCAAAGTACCAACAGTAATTGCAGCTCTGTGAATTGCTCATTTCCACCTGACCTTTCAGACATGGCTCAGATGGCAAATGTAGTTGCTCTCCATGGACCTGTTGAAAAAAAAGATATGTATCCTGTAACTTCAAGTGGACTCTTATCTGCAGCTGAGACATCAGCAGCTGTTACGCTCCATTGTAGCATAGCCATAGGAAGCACTATGAAGAATTTGAACCATAGCATTGCACAAGCCTTGTTCAAAGAGGCATCCCTAGTTTTAACCGAACCTCATACATACAGATCTATGGGAGAATTTATGGAGTCTGTAAATGGAAAAATAGTTCAGGCTGCAACAAAGCCCTGTACCACACTCCTAGATGAAGTCATTGCTGATGAACTCGCTCAGAATCTGTCCAATATTATTCTCAGGCATTCTGTGGAGGAAGTTAGAAAGAAACAATGCTCAGAAAAGAACATAGATGCATGTTTAGAAAGCACACAAGATATTTTTACTGCAACTGCAAATCAGCTTCTGTTTAATGTATTTTACTTCACTTGCAAGAAAATGAATGACATTACACAGCTTAATGAATGCTCAAATACTTTCATTCCAGATAAGGTTAGCAAACAGGTAATGGACTGCCAATCAAAAGAGACAAAAAATGATGTATTGCATCAGTCCTCAAGCTGCTACAAGAATAAACTCACCAGTAATCTCCATGACAAGGATGATCTATTAATGACAAATTTGGCAAACAATGTCAAAGAGGAAATTGTGCCAAATGCCTTGGAATCTCTATCTAAAGTCAATTCTCAGAGTTCACCCTCCAGAAAAACATCTTCCAAGAAAAGGTATTTGAAAAGAGTTACAAAAGAATGCTGCAGACCCATAAATCCAAATAGCAATCACATGAAGATGGACCTCTCTCCGTTTAGTGGCAGAGGCAACCAGACATTAAGCGGTGAAGGCATCCATGGCCTTCAAGAATTTCTAACTTCCAGTGTCTCCATAATAACAGACAATCGTGAAGAGCCCACATGTGATGTTGCGTGGTACAATGAAAGACAGCTTAGTGTACCTCTCTTGGGTAATCAAGGTATTCTGCCTACCCGACCCTTGGTGTATTTGATGCATCCAGCAGATAAATACTGCATAACAGATTTTGCAGAAGAATTGGCAGAAACAGTGGTTTCCATGGCAACAGAAATTGCTGCCATTTGCCTTGATAATTCAAATGGCAAGCAGCCTTGGTTCTGTGCATGGCAAAGAGGAAGTGATTATTTAATGCCCCAGGCTCTGCCATGTCGACCTATGAAAAGGAAAAAGGATACCCAAAGCAGTGGATCAACTGTGAGAAAACATCGTCCACCTAGACTCAGTGAGATCAAAAGGAAAGCGGATGAGCATCCTGAGTTAAAAGAATGGCTTATGAATAAGGTAGTGGATGACTCAATTAACCTTGATGACACCCTGGATTTGAGCAATAACTTTGCAAATGAAGCCGCTGCTAAACTTATGAATTTAGCTGAATTTTCTGCAGCTGATAATGTATGGCAGAATCCAAGCCATCCTCAAAATAGGCTTCATTGTGACCGATGGAATAGAGTCAATGGATCCAGCTGTGAAAGCATTCCAGAGGAGGACTTGGATTCCAAAGGGTCTGTAAATACTTTGGCTCTCATAAATACTTTAGGACAGCCAATAAGCAGGACTAGTTCAGTCTCCAAGCAGTCTAGTTGTGAAAGCATTACAGATGAGTTTTCAAGGTTTATGGTCAACCAGATGGAAACTGAAGGCCGGGAGTTTGATTTATTACTTGACTACTATGCTGGGAAAAATGCCAATAATATTATAACATCTGCACTGCAACAAGTCACCAAGAAGAATGGCCACCTCAATGTAAAGCCAAGTTGTCCATCCAAACAATCAAGCACTGAAAGCATAACTGACGAGTTTTACAGGTACATGTTAAGGGAAATTGAAAAAGAACATAAAGAAAAAGTATATTCTGCTAGGAATGCAAAGGAATGGACCAGCAGATTATTATTTCCCTCTCAACGATCATCTTTTTGTTTCAGACAATCTTCAGTCCCTGACAACAGATCCTCAGCATCTAGGTTAACAGTAAATATGCCCATTAAGGCAAAGTCATTAGATGGCTTTTCCCATAGTGGCCACCAGGATTCCTTAAACGTCTATCCAGTCAACACAGCGTCTTCTTCAGGACTCTGCAAATCGGATTCTTACCTGTACCAAAGATGTAGGACTGATCAGGTCACTGACATGCTCATTCACGAGACCTGGGCAAATTCCATTAAAGCTCTGATGTGCAAGAACAAAATAATTCCAGATAGTGGGGAGGTTGCCCAGCCTGAGCAGCATCCACCACATGTTCAGCAATACGCACACCGACTTGCTGCAAATATTGTCGAAAGTGGGAAAACTTTAATTGCCGTCCACCAAGATTCCACAAAGAAAGATCATGTCACAGAAAGCAGCCATATCCCACCGGGGATGCAAAGCAGCTCTCAACCATTTGCAGACAGAAGATACTTAGATGAGAAAGAACAGCAGGTCCCTTTCCCTGGATTGTTTCCTATAAAACACAGGAGCTCTTCTTCTTGTCTCAGGGAAGTGCCTTTAATCCATATCGAAACAGATCAAAGACAAGACCTTGATAATGTCTCAGAAACTTTAAATGGAATTAATGTTACTCCTGGCAAAGCAAGAGAAGATCTACTCAAAGGGAAACCCATAGATGCTGATTCAGGACAACAGCTAATTTCTTCAAAAAGCCATGGGTGAGTTTCATTTCCCATAAGAAAAAAATGTAAGACTCTATGACAGACAAACTAGTAGTGCATTAGCAGGAAAGCAAGAGGTAAAGAAGCTGCCTTGCCATTTTTCCAACCTTGACTAAGCCTGGAGTTTGCTTGGGCCATGCTCCAAGATAGCAGGGAGTCGTGAGTGAGTGAGTGAGTTAAAAAAATATAAATAATTGAAAATGTAATACAGTGGTACCTCGAGATACGAGTTTAATTCGTTCCGGACCTGGGCTCTTAAGTCGAGCAGCTCTTATCTCGAACGACTTTTCCCCATAGGAATTAATGTAAATAATTTTAATTGGTTCCAGCCCTCAAAAAACTCACAAAGTTAGTCTAAATTATGCAGAAAGACATGTTTTTAATGAAGAAATGTACATGTACATATAAATGAATAATGAAGTTTCTTTCACTTAACTTGTAAACTTTCTTAAACTTTTAAATTTACATATGTTCAACTTCTCTGCCACCCAATCCTGTAGGACAGAGGTCCCCAACCCTTTTTGCACCAGGGACCGGCTTTAAGCAATCAAGAGAGGAATGGGTGAATGAATGGACGGAGGGTGGGAAGGAAGGAAGGAAAGAGGGAAGGGACAGGAACAGAGGAAGGAAGGAAGGAAACTTATGAAAGGGGAGAGTAAGAGAGGAATGAGTGAAGGGAGGGAGGGAGGGAAGAAGGTGGGAAGGAGAAAGAAAAGAAGAAATAGAGGAAGGGAAGGTAAAAGAGAGAAAGAAAAAGAGCAAGAAAGAAAGAAAGAAAGAAAGAAAGAAAGGGGGAAGGGACAGGAACAGAGGAAGGAAGCAAGGAAACTTATGAAAGGGGAGAGTAAGAGAGGAATGAGTGAAGGGAGGGAGGGAGGGAAGAAGGTGGGAAGGAGAAAGAAAAGAAGAAATAGAGGAAGGGAAGGTAAAAGAGAGAAAGAAAAAGAGCAAGAAAGAAAGCTGCAAGCACCCCCCCGAGCCCCCCAGGCCGGCTGCAACCTTTTAAAACACGCGCGCCGCTTCGCAGCTGTCTCCTGAAGCCGAATGCGGAAGTTAGCGTTTGGCTTCAGGAGACAGCTCCTTGGCGCTTGTATCTCGAATTTGGGCTTGTAAGTAGAACAAAAATATCTCTCCCCTCCCAGCTCTTATCTCGAGTTGCTCTTAAGTAGAGCAGCTCTTATGTCGGGGTTCCACTGTATATTTACAATATTCAATATTTTAATAGATTTGAAATAACTACTCATAATTTGCTTTTTCATGCATTCACAACACTGACCTACACAGATACACAGAGACAGACATCATGTTCATACATTCCTTTTTAGCCATAACAAAATAATTTTAAAAAGGGAAAAGCAACTAACAATTATATAATTACCACGAAAGCAACTGAGAATATTGCAGGCAGATGATTTTCCTATGCAGATTCCTATGTTGAGGAATTCTAGGCAGCTTAGTTCATCATCCTAAAAACAGGGAAGTGTTTTTAATAGGAAAGTGAACACAAGAACAAGGGGACACAATCTGAAGTTAGTTGGGGGAAAGATCAAAGGCAACATGAGAAAATATTATTTTACTGAAAGAGTAGTAGATCCTTGGAACAAACTTCCAGCAGACGTGGTTGGTAAATCCACAGTAACTGAATTTAAACATGCCTGGGATAAACATTTATCCATTGTAAGATAAAATACAGGAAATAGTATAAGGGCAGACTAGATGGACCATGAGGTCTTTTTCTGCCGTCAGTCTTCTATGTTTCTATGTTTCTATCCACCAAACCAGCAGTCATGAATGCAGGAAATATGACTTCAGTAACCAAGTAGTTGATGCATGGAACTCACTACTTGACTCTGTAGTTTTATCACCTAACCCCCAAAACTTTACCCTTACTCTATCCATTGTTGACCTCTCCCGATTCCTAAGAAGTCAGAAAGGGGTGTGCATAAGTGCACCAGCCTGCCTTCCGTCCCCTGTCCTATTGTTTCTCTCTTACTAGTATCGTGTATATAGACATTGTTATATCTTTGTAATACTATCAATACGTACTTGACAAAACAAACAAACAAACAAACAAATAAAAAATAATAATAGTTTGAAAAGAGAAAACAGGATAAAAATAATCTACCAAAACTAACCCCAGTATGAAGTATGAAGAGCAAGAACAAATGAGGACTTGCATGATACTTAAAATTAATCCAAATAAACACCCAGGAAACCAGCCATAAAGAGAATTTTCAGAAATTGTGGCATTGCCACTAAATAGTCCCATTATCTTATCACCACTCATCTCATATCAGATAGTGGATAAAGAAATTATTTTATTACAACCGTCAACAGGTATTGAACTAGCAAGAAAGATCACATTGCTTAAAACTTTTAATTATATTCTTTTCCTAATTTGGTGATCTTTCTCCCATTTTCCCTGTCCTTGAAGCAAACTGTACTTTCATTTTTCTCCGCAACATATGGAAAAGGGATTGTCAGGGAGCAGAAGGGAATGGAATTATAGGAGGTATAGTGGTACCAACTGCAGACTGCAATCCTTATGAGAGGGAATACCATTTTAATTTTTCTGGTAAAATATATGGTAACAGTTGCATCTTTTAATAAGACACTATAAATTGCATTAGAGTCTGATGATTCCATGACTACTACAAGGGTGTTGTTGACAGTTAGAATTATTTCAGTTGTAAGAATTACAGAGTAGTCTTGTTTCATCAGGAACATCTTTCCATTTATCAATCAGTTTGACAGTGTGTAGTTGCCCTGAATCTGAAGCCTCTGTGGACAATACAGCAGTGGAAGAGTTTCCAGTTCCTCTTAGCAGCAGTGAAGAAAGTACATGTAGCAGCTGGTGCCAGCTGGCAAACAATCCTGATGATACAAGCAGCTATTTGCAACTCAGTGAGAGATCTATGAGGTAACCTTGCGCTCTTCAAACTATAAACTGCATAAAGGTTTGGCTTGTGGTTTTCCTGAAATGAAGTCTGCAAAAAGAGGTTTAACTTTTGTACTGAGTTCCAGGAGACCTCATTATTGCCTTGGAAATAATGCATAAATAAATAAATAAATAAAATAAATTGCAATCCCACCCAAAACAATTGTTTTCCATTCCCATAAGAAAGACACTAAGAGACAAGCTAATCAGTTAATCAATATTTTTTTCGCTTTCCATATTGCTGATACACATATTATTTGGGTGACTTGCCCATTGTTCTCCTGTACCAAGTTCTCATTCATCATTAGGGTGGAAATCTGAGTAGAAAAGTCTGGAGAACAAATGACTATTTAAGGCACCTTTTTTCTGTCAAGCAATTCAGTCTTTATCTATCTATCTATCTATCTATCTATCTATCTATCTATCTATCTATCTATCTATTTGATTTGATTTGTATGCCGCCCTTCTCTGCAGACTCGGGGCGGCTCACAGCAGTGATAAAACAGTATACAATGACAAATCTAATATTAAGTCTAAAATAGCAATTTTACATTAAAAAATTGGGTGGGGGCAGTCCTGTTCTCCGGGGGCAGCTGGTTCCAGAGGGTTGGGGCCGCCACAGAGAAGGCTCTTCCCCTGGGTCCCGCCAAACGACATTGTTTAGTCGACAGGACCCGGAGAAGGCCAACTCTGTGGGACCTAACTGGTTGCTGGGATTCATGCGGCAGAAGGCGGTCCCGGAGATATTCTGGTCCGCTGCCATGAAGGGCTTTATAGGTCATAACCAACACTTTGAATTGTAATCTGAAACTGATCGTCAACCAATGCAGACTGCAGAGTGTTGGTGTAACATGGCCATACTTAGGGAAGCCCATGATTGCTCTCGCAACTGCATTCTGCACGATCTGAAGTTTCCAAACACTTTTCAGAGGTAGCCCCATGTAGAGAGCGTTCCATATTTCTGACACACGTATTATTTGGCTGACTTGCCCATTGTTCTCCTGTACCAAGTTCTCATTAGGATGGAAATCTGAGTAGAAAAATCTGGAGAACAAATGACTATTTAAGGCACCTTTTTTCTGTCAAGCACTTCAGTCTTATTACATGACTGTGAGTATCAAGAACAAAGTTTCAGGATATGTATAGATCTACATAGCTTTTTTAGGCCTGAATGGCCAGTCTATAAGAGAAAACAATAACTTGAACAATCTATTTCTTTTACAGATATTTCATTCTAGGGCCCATTCACATTTTCTAAATGTTTTACATCTAAACCTGGTTTGACACAATACCAAGCAAAGTAGATAAATTCACAACTGTTTTAAGACTTTTCTCTTCATAAAAATAATTTGCCATTGCACTCTGAGATCATTTGTCCAACAAGACTGATAATTTGTATTAAGGGACTATTATTGTTTTCAGTTTTCACATTATGTGGCTCAGTGCTGCCAAACAATCAAGTATTTGGCGTTGCAGCTTGATATAAGATGTCACACAGCCAAATGGTGATGCTTTTTATTTTATAAGAAGTTTCTGAGTTTCTGGAAAGATATTCAAAGGGGTTATAATGTAATCAGACTTAAAGTCTATATGAAATGTAAACTTGCTAAATAGTTCATCATTGCAATATCAACTGATAATTGGAACATACATAAACCAATCGTCATTGATCCAATATTATCAAGTGTTCATATCAGCTGTCAGCAATACCTTTTAAATGATACATCTCTCACATTTGCTGCTAATATCAGTTGGTTCATATGCAGGCTAAATCGCCTTATAAAAAGGATAATTTGCTATCCTGAACGGAAAACACATTTTCATTTCAAAACACATACTTCAGATTTAGTTCTTTCTTTAGTAGTACTTCATATCATTAGATATACAGTGGTACCTCATCTTACGAACGCCTCTTCTAATGAACTTTTCAAGATACGAACCCGGTGTTTAAGATTTTTTTGCCTCTTCTTCCGAACTATTTTCACCTTACGAACCCAAGCCGCTGCTGATGGGATGAAGGGGTTTCTTTTCCCCCCCCTTTTTTGAAGAAAGAAAAGGGAGGGGTGGCTTGGAGGGGGAAAGACTGCATTAACAATAGTAGGAGAACAGCATGCTTGCAGGCACTGAAAGAGTGTCTTTTGAAGAAAGAAAAGGGAGGGGCGGCTTGGAGGGGGAAAGACTGCATTAACAAAAGTAGGAGAACAGCGTGTTTGCAGGCACTGAAAGAGTGTCTTTTAAAGAAAGAAAAGGGAGGGGTGGCTTGGAGGGGGAAAGACTTTGCAGAGAACAGTGTGCTTGCAGAGGCACTGAAAGAGTGTCTTTTGAAGAAAGAAAAGGGAGGGGTGCCCCCCCTTGCCTTTCTTCCTTCTCACTCACCCTTTAGCCTAGCCTTGCTTCTTCCACCCGCCCCCTTTAGCTGCTCCTCCCCGCCCTCTGTTCGCCTCCCTTCTAAAGTTTGAGATTTTCCTGAAGGATTTGCACGCATTATTTGCTTTTACATTGATTCCTATGGGAAACATTATTTTGTCTTACAAACTTTTCACCTTACGAACCTCCTCTTGGAACCAATTAAGTTCGTATCATGAGGTACCACTGTATACCTATTCTAACAATTTACTTCGCTTTCTTCCCTTATTTTTTGCTCTGTTAGTAATGTTTTGCTGAGCAAAGAAGAACGACATGCCCTCATTCTGACAAAAAAAAAAAAGTAACAGTTCTGCCTGTCACTTTGGGTTAACATTCTGTTCAAGTACATATTGGGGCAGGCTAGCATTAATATTAACATTTTTGCATTGTCAGCAATGGCAACAGCAGTATCTCTAGCAGTCTTAGCATTATGATTCTGGAAATGTATCAGGAAAACATACCATCTACTTATGCATTTAAATAAGTAGCTGTTTGGAGATGGGACTCATCCTACAGAAACACCATTTCATTTTAACCAAAAAATTTACAATGTGTGAAAATGTGGCAATTTTCCCCAAAGTTTTATAGTTTATCTTGATGCTTTCTAGTTGCTGTTTCTTGCAAGTAGTAATATAACCCTATGGTTGTGTATTACAAGTTTGGTAATCATTGTTTAATAAAAATGTTCAGCTTTCACACAAATATTACAATGCAAAGTACAAAATAACTTTCTGCCCTTATATTAAATAAGTTTGCATAGACAAATTCATGTCAATAACCCATGTATATTTTCCCTCCCAAGCCTTATCATAGTATTTAAGGATACATAGCTACTTTTGCTTCTGTTGGCGCTGTCTATAGTAATTCATTTAAATGCCTTTACCTAGCAACACATTTTTGTTTATTTTGAAGAGTGATGTTCTTACAGCCCCCAGTCCTGCACTAGGCAGTAGCAAACAAGCAGGAAGCATTAATACATTTCCACTCATTTGATTAGCTCAAACAAATCAGTTAGCAATCAATACAAAGGGTTGTAAATTAAATAGCAAAAGATATGCAGAGAAAGAATATCACATCTGTAACACTTACTGTAGCTGAAGTTTAATTTCAAAATTAGTATGCCCATTGTAGTATTAGAGGCAGAGGTATTTATGATATACAATCCAGGAGTTATGAATTGTAGACCATTTGCAAGACAAGGGAATCAGAGAAAAGGAACCAGAAGAATGCAGGTCTAATAATGGAAAGTTCTTTCTAACGAAACAAGCAGGGTTTTGGGGGAGGGATTTTTTTTTTCTCCATACAAACTTTTTCAATACATTTCTTTTTAAAAAATTATTTGAATTTACAAAAATAACTTGCAATATATAAATCATACAAATACCGTGTTTCCCCGAAAGTAAGACAGTGTCTTACTTTCTTTTTATCCCCAAAAGCCCCACTATGTCTTACTTTCGGGGTATGTCTTATATTGGAAAACTCCCCACTGGCGACCTCCCTACCTCCCTTTTATTTTAAACATGTTTCTGACCTGCGGGATGGCTCCAGCTGCGGCTTCTGCTGCCACTTCCATGGATTACAATGGAGATTTCCAAGCTGGTTATCAGGAAATCGACGGCATCAATTTGGGTTACTTGCAGATTAACGGCACGAAGATTAGCGGCGCGCAGATTAGCGGCGCACAGCTAGATGAGAGGGAGGCGGCAATAGCCCCGTGTTTCCCCGAAAGTAAGACATATGTCTTACTTTCGGGGTACGGCTTATATTAGCCGACCCCCCTGAAACCCCCGATACGTCTTACAATCGGGGGTGTCTTACTATCGGGGAAACAGGGTAGTAGCAGTAACAAGCAAGCAAGTCAACATAAAAGGACAAAAACAAAACAAAAAACAAAACAAACATAGACAAAAACAACACCATTTAAGAGGAGAGAAAAATCTTATTTCTCTCTTGGCTATCCCAATCTTAAGTGTTTCTTATCAAGTTTTGTGCAGTTATTCATATCACTTAACACATTTACTTTTCAAAGTTAGTCTTATATAGTTCTTTTATCATTCCAAAATCCTTTCATAATACAATACAAACAGTATAAAGTCAGTAAGCCAATTATATTTGCCCCCTCCCAAATTATTAGTTCCCATTTAATTACTTCCGGTATTCATCGACACACACACACCCCCAACCTTGACCTCTAATTTTGTCATGTAGATATCTAATTTTCGTCTAATTGAATTCAACCTTAACTTTCTTTAAACCTTATTAGATTAATATCATTATCATTTTACTAATTCAGGTATGCCATCCTGCCTACTCCTCCTTCTTATGTATTCTCCAAAACCCTTACAAAAAACAAAAAGAAAGTTATCAACTAAAGGAAAAAAGGAAGAAAATTATAGTCTTAAAAAAGAAGGGAAAGAAAAAGCAAAAGCAGAGGAAAACCAAACTCTATTACTATAACAACATAGAAATGAATCAATCAAAACAAGCAGTTTTGAAATATGCTCTGATACAGCCAGAGTTCCAGGTTTTGCTAGTTGTTAATTAACCCTGCAAAAGACTGCTTCTTGAAGAGTCATGCACATTCTACTAATCACATCCCTTTACCTGACTCTGACTGCTTTGGAGGTGGGTTCTACCGGTTCAGACCGACTCTATAGAACCAGTAGTAACTTGGTGGCCTGGGTTGCTAGAACTGGCAACCACCCAAGCGTGCCACACCCCCGAACCAGCTCTCTCATCCTGTTTTTTGCTTCTGTCCATGCACAGAAGCTGGGTTTTTAGCACTGCGCATCACACATGTGCCCATGCAACACCTCAAGGAGCGAACTGGCAATGAAGAAAAGAAGAACCTACCCTGAACTGCTTGCTGTGGTATCTGAACCAACAATCACCTGTGTTAAATGAGTCAGGTTACTGATTACCCATTGTTTTCCAAACTGTAGACTGAAAGTCTACTAAGCCTCCTATTCAGTTTTACACTGCTCAAAATAAATAAATAACACTCAAATAACACATCCTAGAACTGAATGAATGAAATATATTCACTGAATGCTTTGTTCTGTACAAAGTTGAATGTGCATAACAGCATGTGAAATTGATTGTCAGTCAGTGTTGCTTCCTAAGTGGACAGTTTGATTTCACACAAGTTTGATTTCCTTGAGTTATATTGTTATATTGTGTTGTTTTGTGTTGTTTAAGATCTCCCTTTGTTTTTTTGAGCAGTATATTATCACTGAAATTCATAACCACGTCTGTGGGTTATTTTGTGGATGAAAAGTGGAAATAAGATTATATGATTTGTAGATGACACAGAACTGAGTGAATAGCTCAGCTTAAGCTTGGGAGAAATTCAAAGTAACTTTAACAAACTAGAAACAAAAATAGTTGAAAATAGCAAAATGAAATTTAGCCAAGAGAATGGCAAGTTCCTCATTTAAAAAAATCAGATGCATTGGAATTGGGTGCTGGATATCTGATTTGGCAAAGATGCTTGTGAAACTTGTACTGGAGATGTACTTGACTGCATATTGAACATAAAGTAGAGTATGATACGGTTGAAGGGATGCAGTGGCTCAGTAACTAAGACACTGAGATTGTTGATCGAAAGGTTAGCAGTTCAGCAGTTCAAATCCCTAGTGTCACATAATGGGATGAGCCCCCACTACTTGTCCCAGTTTCTGCCAACCTAGCAATTCAAAAGCACATAAAAAATGCAAGTGGAAAAATACAGAACACCTTTGATAGGAAGGTAACAGTGTTCCATGCGCCTTTGCCATTTAGTCATGCCGGACACATAACCACGCAGACATCTTCAGACTTTGAAACAGAGATGAGCAGTGCCCCCTAGAGTCAGAAACGACTAGCACCTTCACCTTATGATATGGTTGGAAATAAAAGCAACTGCCACTTCGTTAATTGTAAAGTATGATCTCCAAATATTGGGAAGCAATAATTCTTTATACTTGTTTTGTCAAGTTTGTCCATTCTGATGGCAGCTACTAGCCCTGCTCTACATTTCAACCTCTATGAATAATAATGTAAAGCATTACATTCATCTCATTGAGGATATCTCTTAGCAACAAATTAGGCTTGTTCAGAACAGATTCAATTAAGATGAAAAGAAGCTGTAAATTTCCAAATGAAAAGATAATTAACATGGTGCACTCATTTTAAACATATTTTCTTGTTTGGGTTTATTTCTATTGCATTTGTCTAAAAGCATTAAAGCTCTGAACAGGTGTGGGAAACATGCTTATATATTCTATACCTGGAAAATGAAACAATTTATCAATAGATGCAGGGATGGGTTGTCGATCCTTTTGCTGTCAGTTTGCTCAGGGTCGTGCCAGAGTCACATGCGCCCGCAGCAATCAAAAAATAGTTTCTGCACATGCATAGATGCAAAAATCCAAGATGGTGCCCATGGACCAACACCCACATAACTGGCTCTGTGACATCTTCACCGGTTTACTAACAGTTCTAAAGAACCAGTTAGAGCCGGTAAGAACCCACCTCTGAATGGATGCCTGCCACAATGATTATTAAATTATTTTGCCTAGTTAACTTTTTTCTGATCTTCCAATAAGTCATTAACTTCACAAAAATAAAATATATTGTTGTTTTACCCAAACCTCATCCAGTACAGTGTTCCCTCGATTTTCGCGGGTTCGAACTTTGCGAATAGCCTATACCACGGTTTTTCAAAAAATATTAATTAAAAAATACTTCGCAGGTTTTTTCCTATACCACGGTTTTTCCCATCCAATGACGTCATACGTCATCGCCAAACTAATAATTTTTGCAAATAAATAACAAAAAAAATAATTATTGTTAATAAATAATTATGTTTATAAATATCAGGATCACTAAGTGCCTTATTCAATGGTGAGTACCAGTAATAATGGTGAATAAATGGTTGTTATGGGAATGGGAAATGGTAATTTAGGGGTTTAAAGTGTTAAGGAAAGGCTTGTGATACTGCCCATAGCCAAAAATGGTGTATTTACTTCCGCATCTCTACTTCGCGGAAATTCGACTTTCGCGGGCAGTCTCAGAACGCATCCCCCGCGGAAATCGAGGGAACACTGTATCTCAATTTTGGAAGCTCTTTACATTCCAATAACCATATCCTATATATATTTAGTGTGCAATTCTAAAGGATATACACATTCAAGTCTAATTTCATTCAATGGAATCAAAACCCAAACATGCAAATGAAGGAAGACAAATATGCAAATGAAGGAAGACCACTATACATCTTTCTTTTTTTTTCTTTTCTTTTTTTGAAAATAAATTTATTAAATATATACAATAAAAACAAAATACAGAAAGACAAAAGGGATATGCATACTGTACATTTTAACATTTACAATCTACTTATGTAGTAATTGGGGAGTGGGAGAAGGTTAGGGGGTTGTGAAGGGAGGGAAGTAGATATAGAAGGAAGGGGGATAGGGAAAAGAAGGAGGGGGGGATAAAGAAGCAAAAACCAGCGTTAGAGCTGGGCCTTTCATGATTTGCGGCCTGTAGTTTGAGCTCGTAGTTGGTGTGTTTTACCCTAAGGTTTTATCGATATGTTTTGAATGTAGTTTTTAGTGCCAATATGTATAATTGATTTAGGGGTTTATTTTCTTTGTAAAATTGAAGTCCGTGTCGATCGATGTTTACAGTTTGTTGTTTCAATTTGATGTTATGATTTGTGATGTAGATTGCTAATTTTTCACGTTGTTTTTGTTGGATATTTTTCTTGATGAATAATTTTTAGATAATTCCTTTTTTTTAACCAAAGGTACCATTTATCCCAAGCTTTGTAGAAATCTGTCTCATCCTTGTTTTGCAGTTCCATTGTTAGTTTGGACATTTCTGCGCATTCCATTATTTTAATCAAGAGTGATAGAGCAGTTGGGTTTTTTTCTTGCTTCCAAAATTGTGCATATAAAATCTGTGCGGCTGTAATAATATGGATTATAATATATCTGTTTTCTTTACTAAAATTTTGTCTTATGATTCCTAGTAAAAATAGTTCGGGTTTCGCATGGATGATCTGAGAAGTAATTTGTTCTAGCATAGTTTTAAATTTTTCCCAATATTTTTGGGTGGTTTCACATATCCACCAGATCTGGTAATATGTACCTGGTTTTTCCCTGTATTTCCAACATAATGGTGATAGATTTGGATACATTTTTGCAAGTCTAGCAGGTGGCAAGTGCCATCTGTAGAACATTTTGTAATGGTTTTCCTTATATGAGGTTGCCATCGTTAGTTTATAGTTAGCAGTCCAAATTTTTTCCCATTCGTTTAAATAAATTACCCAAAGTTTTGTGACCACGCTATCATAGTTCCTTTAACTATTTCTTCAACAGTATCGTGTTGAAGGAGGATATTGTATATATTTGATATTTGCTTTTTTTGTGGACCAAAAATTATTTTATCGAGGGGG
The DNA here is from genome assembly GCF_031021105.1 of Erythrolamprus reginae. Taxonomy (NCBI): domain Eukaryota; kingdom Metazoa; phylum Chordata; class Lepidosauria; order Squamata; family Dipsadidae; genus Erythrolamprus; species Erythrolamprus reginae. The sequence continues at coordinate 84,057,554 of NC_091954.1, read as the reverse complement.
TTGTTTTTTTGGAAGTCTGATTTGTTCTTATCTTCATTATATTTTGATTTTATTTGTAGGTAGTGTAACCAATCTACTTTAATACCTTTTTCCATGAGTTTTTGCTTAGGGATTAGCTCATTTTCATTTAGTAGTTGGTCGTATGTTATAATTTTATCAGGGGTTAATGCATTCGGGTATATAATGGCTTCTGTTGGGGAAATCCATTTTGGGATGCAGAGATAATGGTTTTTTTTAATGAAGTGCCAGGTGTTAATTAAGGTTTTTCGGATGTAGTGTGATCTGAAATATGTTGGTATTTTATCTATGTTTGTCATCAGAAACTTGTGCCACCCGGATTGAAGGTCATAGCCTTCAAGTGTTAATATTCTAGAATTTTTAAGTATTATCCATTCTTTCAGTAGGTTTACAATTGAGGCATGGTAGTATAGTTCCATGTTTGGTAACCCAAATCCACCCCTTGACCTATGGTCTTGTAGGTCTTTAAGTTTTATCCTGGCCTTTTTTTTTGTCCATATAAATTTGTGATTTTTTTTGTGTAAGTTTTTGAAAAAGGTCCTGTTTAGTTTAATGGGTGCAGTTTGGAAAAGGTATAGAAATCTAGGAAGTATATTGCTTTTAATTACAGCAATTTTCCCCATTATAGAGAGTGGGAGTTTCGACCATCTGCAAAAATCTTTGTCCATTTCATTGATTAGTTTATCGTAATTGTCTTTCTTGATAGTGCTGCAATTTGCGGTAATTCATAATCCTAAGTATTTAACTTTTTTGGCGGTTTTTATTTTAGTGGATTCTTCTAATTTCAATATCTGCTGTTTTGTCATATTTTTTGTTATCATTTTTGTTTTTTCTCTATTGATTTTTAGTCCAGCAATCTCTCCAAATTTATTTATTTCATTAATTAGGATAGGTGCAGATTTTAAGGGGTCTTGTACAATGAACACCATATCATCAGCAAAAGCTTGAAGTTTATAGTGTTCATTTTTAATTTTTAATCCTTGGATTTCCTTGTTGTGTCTTATTTTATTTAGTAGAACTTCTAGTGCAAAGATAAAAATCAGGGGGGCTAAGGGACAGCCCTGCCTCACTCCTTTTTTTATACTTATTGTTTCTGTCATATCATTGTTTATCAGTATTTTGGCTGTTTGTATTGAGTATATAGTTTTAATGAGTTCTGTAAATTTATTACCAAGTTGCATTGACGCTATTTGTGTTGTAAAGAATTGCCAGTATAAACTATCGAAAGCTTTCTGTAGATCTACGAATAGGAATGCTACTGGTTTATCTATGTTTTTATTGTAGTACAGTGATCCCCCGATTATCGCGAGGGTTCCGTTCCAAGACCCCTCGCGATAATCGATTTTTCGGAATGTAGTGGTGCGGAAGTAAAAACACCATCTGCGCATGCGCGCCCCTTTTTCCATGGCCGCGCATGCGCAGATGGTGTTTTTACTTCCGCACCTGGGAAGACCCAGCAGCTGAGGAGCCACCTGCCCGCCCGCTTGTCCGCCACTTTTCCGCTTGTCCGCCGCTTGTCCGACCACCGCTTTTCCACCCGCCGCTTGTCCGCCGCTTTTACGCTTGTCCGGCCGCTTGTCCGCTTGTCCGGCCGCCGCTTTTCCGCCCGCCGCTTGTCCGCCGCTTTTCCGCTTGTCCGGCCGCCGCTTTTCTTGTCCTCACGCCGCTTGTCCGCCGCTTGTCCGCCGCTCTGGGAGTTGAAGACCCAGGGAAGGTTCCTTCGGCCGCCCACCAGCTGATCTGCTCGGCAGCGCAGTAGCAGCGAGGAGCCGAAGATGGGGTTTCCCTGTTGCCCACGCAAAGAGGAAACCCCATCTTTGGCTCCTTGCTGCTACTATTATTTGCTTTTTATCGCTGAGTGTTGTTTTTAAAGCATCTGTATGATCATATAATGCCTCTATAATTTTATCTTCTTTTTGGTGAGTGAGTTTTGAGGCTAACCATCGCCCAGGTTTGTTTGCAAATTCAAAGTGCTTTTGTTTGGCGATCCTTAATTTATGTGAGAGTTCTTCTTGAGTTTGCAGGTTTATGTAATGTTTTGTAATATTCAATTCTCCTAAAATTTCGGCGTTGTCTGGTTTCATTTGTAGGGTTTTTTCGATGTTCTGAAGTTTTATTTTTAGTGTAGATAGGCTATTTTGTTTCTGCTTTTTATTTTTCTTTTGGTAAGCAATATAGGTTCCTCGCACATAAGCTTTCATTGTGTCCCATAGGTTTTGTATGGAAGTGTTACCATCATTGTTAATTTGGAGAAACTCACCCAATTGTTGTTTTAGCATTTTTTGAAAGTTTTCTTCTTTAAATATTGTTTGGTTCATAGTCCATCGTCTTGAATAGTTATTAGTTGACTCTCTCCATTTCAACAATATGGGGATATGATCTGCCCAGGAGTTTGGAAGTATTTGTATGTCTGTTACTTCATTAATAAATTCTAAATCCACCCAGGCCATATCAATGCGGTACCATGACTTGTGGGGGGAAGAGGAAAAGGTATATTGCCTATTATTTGGGTTAAAGTGACGCCATATGTCTTTTAGAGCTAGTTCAGTTGTAAGTTGTTCAAAGGTTGTTGGTAGTTGTTTTCTTTTTTTCATTTGCTTAGTGCTTTTATGGCCTTTTTTTCTATCTAATATTGCATTGAAGTCGCCTATTATTATTATATTTGTCAAGTTTAATTCCGTAATTTTTTGATGTAGTTTTGCATAAAAAGTGGATTGATTTATTGTGGGAGCATAGATTGCAATTATATGTATTTTATTTGTTCCTGATGTGATTTGTACTATTAATATCTGTCCGTTGTCATCGGTGTAAATTAGTTGGGGATTGAGTTTAGATTTAATGTATAGTACTACTCCTCTTTTCTTGACTTGGGCAAGGGATGAGAAGATTTCTCCAAGCTTGGGATGGTTTAGGATTAGTTGGTCTTGTTTTCTTACATGCGTTTCCTGGAGACAGATTATATCTACTTTTTGTTGTTCAATTTTGTGGAATGTTTTTTTTCTTTTACTAGGAGAGTTGAGGCCGTTAATATTAATAGAAAGAAGTCTTATTTCATTGTTCTGTAAAGTTTTTTTGAGATGTAGGTTAGTTTGCAGGGTTCTCTTCTTTTCTCCTTTCTCGCCTCCGCTTGAGATCTTGTTGTTGGGCCGTCTCTGCCATGTTCTTCCGTTAAATTAAGTCCAGTTTCCTTATCTGCAAGGATGTCTTCAGAGCTGTTCAGTTGGTATATAGTTTTCAATACATCTGCTCGGTCTGCCTATCCTTGTTTGTTCTCTGCCGCCATCAGCCAATTTAAATAGAATGCAGTTGCCGCTTTTCTCAAGGGTTTTGGCACTCTTCCTTAACAATACAAGGACACAACAGGGGGTCTTTCATCCGTTATTATCCACAAACAACAATCGATCAAAAGAAGTCTCTTCGCTGAATCCACTCCAAAAGCTTTCACCGCCGCCCTCTCACAGCTTCCTTAATGGAGTCGGAGTGTCACAGCTTCAGGCCGATCTGCAGATCGGTTCTTCATGCGCTGGCAAAAAGGGTTTCCCTGCTTCCCAGTGGGTCCGCCGACCTCCCTCAGGTACACAAGGAGTTCCTCTACTAAATCACTGTCTCTCCAGGTCGGTGATCGCCGTTAAGCACCAAAAAAAACGCACGAAAGGCCAGGACAACCCCCGGAGAACGGAGAGCTGCCTGGTGACAGCTTGACGCCAAAAACCGGAAGTCCACTATACATCTTTTTGAATGTAAAATTGGGACATTTATGTTTATTTTTTAACAAACACAATATTGAATATAATAAAGTTTAATGCAATGAACATTTTTGAGTAGAATTGCAGAAATTAATCTTTAAAATCCAGTGTGCCTTAACAATCAATATTCAAATTCATAATACTCATTTCTTATATAAAGGTATGGAATGGATTTAATGACTGGGATTCAAAAACTAGGCAAGCATGCAAGCTTCTGCCTTCACTATCTGCTCCCCCACCCCCAACTGTACTGACTTGTGGATTTAAAGTTACCTTGAGTTTGCTCTAGATTATCCCTATTTAAGATTAATCTGAATCAGAAGGTTTCTGGTAGAAAAAAGTAACTGAAGAGAGTCTAGATGTGCCTCCCTAGGTAAGGAATTGTGAAGGCTGGTGCAAAACACAAAAAGCCTCTCTTAGTCCTATCATTGCTCTACCAATAGGTTTCTGTTAGCATGGTTCATAATAAAACCATTACTTTTCTTGATCTATCTTAAGTAATCACAGGTTCATTAAAGAATAAATAAGGGCGTACATAAGTGCACTGGTGTGCCTTTTGTCCCCTGTCCAATTGTCTTTCCTTTCTCTCACTTATCATATATATTTTCCTTCTTTCATACATCCTATCCTCTAAGTTCACTTTTTATTACCACATGTCTATTTTTCTTCCTATGTATTTGTGTATTGGACAAATGAATGAATGAATGAATGAATAAATAAATAAATAAATAAATAAATAATAAAAATGTAGTAAGAGCCAAAGTTCCTTATAAAGATTGTTTTTTGTTTGTTTCTTAAGTGATTTGACAGAAGGAGGAGTTTTCTGTGAGAAACTACCAGAAAAGATAGAAGGTAAGTCATACATTATAAAACAAGATAGAGGAATTTTCTTCTTAAGTATTTGTCTCATTAAATTTTTTTAAAACCACTTTCACATTTTAGTGTGCACGTCTGGGTTGACTGTTGAAACTACTAATGAGCAGAAAGACCTCTTGGTGATCAATGTGGATCTGGAACCGGAATATCCTGATGCAGAATTGCGTGCTACACTTCAATGGATTGCTGCGTCTGAGCTTGGCATACCCATGATTTATTTTAAGAAATCTCAGGAACACAGAATTGAAAAGGTATTTGTGAATGGTTGTACGGATTCCACTGTTTAATATACCATCACCACTTTCTATGGTAGGCAACAGTGTACGAGTAAGAAAATATATAAAATACCAAACCCACTTCTGGCTAATAATACATCCAAAGGATATCCTATACAGTATACCATTCAGTGGAACAGCTTAATCTTTAATAATCTCCGAAATACAAGGGGGACTAAGAGCAGTCTGAGAAATTCAGTATGTTCAGCATGGAGGCAGTTATAGAGAGGGTATATTGTCTGGTTCCTACTCCAGAGCCTTCATATCAGTGGCCCCTCTCATTAATCCTTTCCAGAAGAATATATGGGACAAACAAGATCTTGACAGGAGTCATAGCTCTATAAATATCCAGGAGCTAAGTCATGATGGGTAATCAGAATGACAACTAGTACTTTGAAGTGAAGCCAAATACTGTAAGACATGATTTACAGTAATTAGAAACAAATGTCACTTTTTCAGACAGAAAATTACAAGGACTTTTTTCTTACAGTTTTGCAAAAAAAAAAAAAAGTTTTTGTCATTGAGATACTATAAATTTGTTGCATCTTCATCTCATCATTTCTCTAAGCTGCTCCAAGTACTATATACACAAAATCTTTTTGTCTTCACACTACTCTAAATAAGGTCAAGAGATTATGACATCTTAATTCTGCACCATGTGTTCCAGGGATAATTGGGGATTTAAAGCCAAGCATCTTGTACTTAAGCCTGTACTTTACCTTTCATTGACTCTATTGTGACGTGTGTCCAATTCATGCCTACACAAGACAGCAGTCCAGAAATTGATAGTACAGTACAGTATTACAATTTACATGCTACTTGGTATTGCTTAAGTTATTTCCACTACCATTACAATAAAAATCTGTCCATTCACAACTGTAAGAGACAATCATGTCTCAGACCTAGATTTACAGTAATGAGTCATGCAGGTAAATGTTTATTTTATTTTATGATGACTTATTTATTTCATTAGACTGAAACATGCTTTCTCTAGGATTTTGTGCTGCTCTATGATTGAACTAGAGATCCAGTATTGGATGTTTTAATTTCCACTGACAAAGACATTTGAGCTGTTTTAGAAACCTACAACCCAGTTTCATCAGAGTCATCTTAAGAAAAAACGATTCTTTTTATTTTTACAACTTGCATTTAAATAGTGTCCTCATTTCTTTAGTAAATGTATATGAATCATTTGATTTGTCATTAATCATTATGATCATGATCAATAGCAAAATGGGAATGAGTACAGTTGATCTGGCTGCCAATCTGCAGTCAATGATTTAGGGCAGTTCATATATGCACAACGTATTTGGTACAGCTGTTTTCACTAGTTACACTGTGAATTAATGTGTATTAGTTTAGATCTCTTAGCTTGAGATGAAAAAGTGACAAACAAAACCTTTTCTAAAAATTCTTTTTTTCCCCTTCCAGTTTTTAGATGTTGTGCAGTTTGTGCACCAGAAATGCTGGAAAGTGGGTGATATCTTTCATGCTGTGGTACGATTTTGCAAGCTCCATGAAGAAACTAAAGGCCCAACTCTGAGCCTCTTTGACTGGCTTCTTGAGCTAGGATAAAAGCCTTCTGAAAGATATTATTTGCATTTTTATTCCATTTTAAGCAGCAGTGATCTGTGAGTGGCCCCGTTTTATTCAAAATCTCAACATAAATAGAGCTGAAAAGTATCCATTCTGCTGCTACACCATGACCTTGTTCCAAAGGGTAAAGAAGGGAAGTGAGGGCAGGGCAGAAAGAGAGAAGTGAAGAGCCAATGTAAAATATTACTATATGAAGGACTTGGTAATCTTGAATGCATTGCTCTTGAAAAGAAGAGGATATGCAGTTAAATGACTGTGGTGGTTTTATTTTTTCTACAAAATCTAAATGAAAAAGACATTTTCCATAATCTGACAACTACAGTATATATTAACTGCTAATTGGAATCCCAGTAACAAAAATCAGTTTCAAACAAAAAACAAAACTTTGTATTTATGGTTTAAATGCCCAATGATTATACAATGACAAATGAGTACATATCAAGTCCTTAAACGAATTCTACATCGTTCTGCTTTCAATCTATTCCCAAGGAACAAATTAAGGTCTATGCTGACACTGCATTGAAAAGTCTGAAAGTCATTCCATAAGTGTGTCTGCTGAAAGAATTAAGCCCAAAGCCTTTTAGATGAGTTCATAAAACTCTTGCTCAGTGAGTATAATGCTGGTCTGTCCTTTAGTAGAATCGAGTCTCTCTGGGAATTCTAGAGAGACTGCCTGAGTGGCCATTGTCAAAATACAACGGTTATCCAGAAAGTAAAGTTACAAGACACATAGTTCTCACGGGGAAGGTTTGCAGGGGAAGTTGGTATTACTATCATGCAGCCGAAAGCTAGTGGATGCGAACAAACAGTGCCAGTGGTCAGTAGATCATTGACTGGTGTTGTGGTGAAGGTTAGAGATGAGCGTCCTCATTCCATTACCCACCGAGTGCGAAATGCATGCTGTAATATGCTCCCTGAATGCTAAATCATTTCAGTTTATGGAGAGGATGTAATGTCAAGGCAACGTGTGACAAAATGTGTACGGAATTTCAATTGAAGGAACACATTTGTGGAAAACACTTTTCCTGTAACAACAAAATGAAAATCGAAGTGACCAATTGGCTGAAAAAGGTGGTGGGAGACTTCTATGACATAGGTATCAAAAACCTCATCCTGTGGATGACAAAATGTATTGAACTGAATGGTAATTATTTGGAAAAATAATATAATACCTATGCTACAATCGGTGTAACTTTTATTACAATATCTTTATTCTTTATATTTTAATTTTTTTTTAAAAAAAACCTTGTAACCTTACTTTCCGGATAACCCTCATATTAGCATTTCCCAGTTTTAACAATAATTCATGTGCTTTATAAAAAATATTTCCAATCTCCGAATAAATAATCGAAACATGTACTCTGAGTACATAAGTTTGCAGTGGGTTCAGTCAGGAATTAAATATTTAACTCCAAAGTAAAAACATTCAAATAGGCCAACCTGGAAAATAATGGCTTTCCATTATGCCTTAATAGGAAGATTGTACTGATGAAATGTTTCATACTATTAACAACAGTTTATTTCTAACATCTTTAAACTAATGTATCCTTTCATTATAAATATTTGAAATATAATATATAAAATTTTTCTAACAGAAAAATGTGCTTGTCAAAAGCTAGTACCTTGCTACTCAGAAAAATAGTTCTCAAACATTCTTTGTAACAGCTAAAGAATCTGATTTTAATATATACAATAATCAAGGAAGCAAATCAGGTTGCAGTAAAAACAACCCTTCAGTTATTACCTGGTAAATAGCTCCAGTACAACTTGCCAATATCCATTGCTAGTAGTTTTCATTGTGGCGCTACTATGATATTGAATATTTATTTCACAAAAAGGGGTGCTTTTCACTACCGGATTATGATTTTAGAATGTATCCCAAAATAACATTATTTTTGCACTATTTTAGAAGCAATTTTTAATTCAGTATAGACATAATTACCACCATTTCCCAATCATGCCTGCCCTTTCTTATATATACAGCAAAGATATTGCCAGCATTTCTATCAATTTAAGTGGCTTTCTGGAAAATAATCATTCTACAGTACATGTAGAAAAGTAAAGAATACCATTGTTTATAGAAGAACTTTGGACTAGCACCTTGGTCTGCTTTAGAAAAGTGCCATTTCCTACAAAGTTTATTAGTAAGTGTTTGCACTCAGAAATCAATAAAATAATACATCATTGGAGATTGATATATTGTTGAAATATATTTATTTTTGGCAAATTGTTTGTGAATTACACAGATTTTGCAGTGGTAGAATAAATGTTTACAAGCACAAATAATATAACAATGTAACAATGTGATGACATTTCTCTCTATATATTACATTTTAGTACTGAAGCCTGACTTGAAATAAATTTGTGTTATCAATCTGCCTTTATCTTTCTTAAATCTTATTCTGAATATCCCTTGTATGTAATACAGATGAAATAAAGCATGGTCGTACAACTATTTAATGGGAGATAAGTTCTGTACAAATCATTACCAGCAAGATCAGACTACCAGTAAACCTAAAAGCCTATTAAGTAATTGATGCTTAGCCCTAATGTAAGATATAAGATTTATTTCATATAATCATATATTCTGAGCCTATATATGTGCAGATAATATTTCCCGCACTTTTGATATGTGGAATATTTGCTTGAAAATAGTTACATTTTAGTAGCATCTTAATAGTTTTATTTAATTTTTGTTTCTATAAATTTTCTGAATGTATGTATTACAGAAACAAATGAGGTTTCACCTTCCACATCTGGAAAGGTGCTATGTTATATAAAGTATAAAATAGTGGTCCTTTGCTATATTAGAGATTTCGCCGGACTTTTTAAGCTTTCTTCATTAAAAGGAAACTATCCATAGTGTTGAAGAAAGTTGATATTTTCAGAGCCATATAACAAAATCTAGATTCACACACATTTACAATTAAGCTTTATGACAGTTTCTGGATATTTTAGAACACAATGATGCTTTGCTGAAAGCAACAGTTTTTTAACAGTATGCAAAACAGAAATGTAGGAAATCGTTTCTAATGACTAAGAACTGATGAATCATAAATAATAATATCAACTAATTCTAGTTTATACAAGAATTATACAAGAGCCAACATAAACAACATTGCATGAACTTTGGGGCAGGCATTTTCCTGGACAGCCTGCTCATATAGAAGCAGCAGGTCAGATTAGAAGGCTCTGTAAAATCAACATCAAGTTGTTGAGAAGAAAGGCAGCTCATATTAAAAGAGAAGACATGTGGGTTATGCTATTTCAACACCACTATGATTCTTACAATTGAATGCCAAAATCAATTTAATCATTTTCATTTCAGCTTAAATCTTTGAGGATGGGACAAACCATAAATGTAAACTATACTTTAAAAAAAAAATCAAGAAATAGAATTATACAATATTAATTCAAAATTAAGTCCCAAATATAAAATACAAATAGAACATTCCAATCAATACTACAATATTTACATTATACATATGGAAATGTTTTATTAAATAAAAATTAAACATTGTAAGGATAAGGTATCTAAATTAAGAGTAACACTAACAGTATGATGAAACTTCCTCTCTCCAACTAGCCTATAGATCTTTAGAGGAAAAAAAGGCATTTCTTATAATTTTCTCAATAACACATTTTTATATAACTAGCCAAGTTATTTATTACACTAAGTCCATTAAATATTTCTGCTTCTTAAAGAATATAAAGGCAAATGCAAAAAAGCAGATTTTTAAAGATTACTGTCTATATAAAAACTCTGAATTAAATTTCCTAGAGGTGTGTCAGCATTTGTCTCAATTAGCGCCATATCCTACATGTATTATCTTTGCTTCCTAAAAAAAATAGAGAAGAATATAACATTAAGTATTAAATCTTTTTTATAACCATAATATCTAAACAACAGTCTAAAGATTTGTTTACTTGCTGGATCACTGAAGTATTGTGTTTATTTTATTTTAAGCACTATTCTTGTTTTGATTGTAATCAGTAATGCTCATAATCTAAAGTAATTCACCACAATTACTACTCTTTTTTGAAAATTAATCTTGCTTGCCTTATACCTAAAAAGCTATTGTGCTATTCTTTAATTATAGAATAAATCAAATATCTTCAGAAAAAGCTCTCTGAAATGATACAAATAAACCTTTATTTAAAATCTTGGCAATTCTGGGTTGTTGTTGTTTTGAGAATATGCTATAGCACCACATAGACTAATGGTCCACTTCAATATAAAGCAGTTTTATATACTATGGCTTTATAACAGTAAGGCAAAAAGCAGACATTCATAAGATACAGCTTTCCACAATTATAATTTCAAGCTTATATTGCTTATTTTTATATGTAATACAACTGTTAAAAATAAACCGTAAAATAAAGCAATTACGATTCCTCATATATGGATTACAGTGTTTAGTAGGCCAGCACTCAACATTATAATCCATACATGGTTATATGATACATCAATTAAGTTATGGCTTAATGTAAAGTCTAATTCGGATCATAGGCAAAAAAGACAAATGTGACTGGAATAATATTGCCTTCTCTAGTCTTCTCTTGCTGCAATGTTTAGCAAAGTGCAGTAGTAACATTTCAGCTGCTTCTACTTAACTTTTTCATGACAGATGTGTAAGCAAATGTTGAAATCTGAAAGTTATTTCACTTCATTCTCATGTAAGAGATGAAAATTGTAAATAGAGCAATCCCCTCCAAACTAATTTAATCCAAGTTTCTGGACTAAGAAAAACAGAGACACTCTTTATTTCACATTGCTTTATTTGTATTCACCACTACCTGATTAAAAAAAATCCAATTGATCTATACCAATTCTATTTCAGACTATGTACTAGTTACCTGTAATAATTATATTTCCTTTGTAATTGAAAGCACAGGAAAATATCTCATCAGTGTGGCCTTCCAATATTTGAATGCATTGTCCCGTCTTGGGCTCCCAAAGGCGAGCTGTCTTATCTGAGCTGGCTGTAAGAATACGACTTCCTTGAGGATTGAAACAGATCTTCAAAAAAATGATAAAATTATATTTTTTACAAAAGTTAAGAAAGTAGAACACTTTATTGTAGTTTGTCAGCACTTCTATTCCTATTTTATGCATGCAGCCAAATAGGTGGCTTTAATCTAGTCTAAATTGATTTAGGGCACTGAAACAAAATGAAGTTTTCCATGGCAAGTCACCAGAAACCGATTCGCTGTCTTTCTTCTCAGAATGGTACTTATAATTATTTTGCAAAATTAAAAAAGTACAAAATGTACAAATAATTATGAACTAATTTAAGATTAAGCTGTAGACTTAATTATGAACTAATGGATTAAAATGTATGTCAGAAAATATCAATTAGTGTTACTACACTGTTATAGTTGCATATCAAAGTAGCAATTCATAGGTTGAAGATACATCATGCAGTGGTGGGATTAAAATAATTTAACAACAGGTTCTGTGGGCATGACTATGTTGTCATGTGACTAGGTGGGCGTGACCAGGTTGTCATGTGACTGGGTGACCATGGCTAATTTAATAGTCCATTTTGCCAATTTAGCAGTCCATTAAAATAGCCCCCTTTTCTATTCTTTTTAATACTGCATGAAAGGTTTTTGGGTTTTTTACTGGGGTGAGAGCAGGGGTGGGTTCTAATTTACCTCACTGCTGGTTCGCTTTGTCCTGTGCCACATGGCCATGCCTTGCGGGTAGCAAAAAATACCAAAAAAGTATTTTAAAAAATCACATTTTTTTAAAAAAAGATGATGAAGATAATGATGATGATTTACCATATATGCTCTTTTACCTCACAGGATGCTCTATCTCAATGAAATGTGCAAAATATTAACTTATGATACTTGATTTCTATTGTATTATGCCCACCTGATCTGATATTCAAATAACTAGACAGTAACAATTTGGTTTACCTTTGAAATTTCTCCTGTATGACCTTCAAGTTTTGCCACACATTTTTTTGTTTCTGCATCATATACTCTTGCTGATCCTTTGGTGAAAAAATAAAGAATCTAAATAGATTAATTACATTTTTGTTAAATGTTAAATTCAAATAAAATTCTGATAAAAATATAAGATATACTGGATAAGTCTAACTCCTAAGTATGTTTATTTGCAAATGATATCATTCAGTTGTGATGGCTAATCCATGGCATGCGTGCCACAGGGGGCACAAGGAGCCATATCTACCAGCATGGGATCCATTGCCATAGATCACTTCCAGTGCGCATGTGCATGCTGGCCAGCTGATTTTTGGCTAGCAGTGGCCCATTTTGAGGTCATTAAAGGGCTTATGTGGAGGCTCTGAGAGAATGGGGGAGGCTGATTCCCCCTCCCCAGGCTCCTCGAAAGCCTCTGGAGCCTGGGAAGGGTGAAAAACATGTCCATTGTGCCATCGGGTGCCAAAAGCAGGGGTTGCATTTGGGAGTCACGAGCACATACATGGGGTGCGGTGCATTGAATTAGGGGCATGGGCACATGCACACATGACCTCCCTGTTCTCCCCCTGCTTTTGGCACGCAATGGCAAAAAGGTTACCCCTGGTTTAGGGGGCCTTATTTCTAAGTAACATGTGTAGTCTAGAGAGTCCCCTGGTGCTCTTTAGTCATTGAAACAGATTGCAATGCAAACAAATAAAAAGTCTATGATTGCTTTAAAAATGTGGTTATAAGAGACTTAGCAGGTTCTGAAGTTTTTTTGCTGAAATTTATGTCACACAGTGTGATAAAATATATATTCAAATGTTACATCCTTACAAGAAATATTCTTTGAGATAATTAGATAATTCGATAATTAAAAATGACACCCTGGACAGTAAATATCTATGGAGATTCTCAGTCATCCAAGTCATGGTTGTCCCAAAGGTGCTTTTTCAAGAAGCAGCTGGAACTTTCTTGGGGTTTTTTGAAGAGATTTCGCTTCTCATCCAAGATGCTTCCTCAACTCTGACTGGATGCTGGGGAATGGAAGGATTTATATTTCTAGCAGACAGATAGTAATTTGCATTCTTTTAGAGAGTCATTGAGGCCACTTGGAGGTTTGTCTGGGTCATCAGGGTCACCTGAATAGGACAAATGGGAGTGGGGTCTTTTTGGAACTGCTGAAAGGACTGTGTTGTGGAGCTGTGTTTTCTGCAGGATGTTTTTGCCCTGTGTTCTTTCACTATTGAACATAGGCACAGGTTGTGGGAATGAGTCTGAGCGTTGCCTGTATCTCAAAGTATTTTCTGCCAGTTTGCAGACTACATGGCTATAGGAATCATTTGCGCTTCAGTTTGAGAGGAATACCTTCTGACAGAATGCAAAACCATTTTAGTTTTTCAGAAATCCTCTTCACCTACCATCAGCTGAGGCACTTGCAATACGCTGGCCAGTATAATCGAAACAAACATCTAATACTTCATCATCATGGCCTGTTAAGGTTGCTACCCGCTTGCCTGTCAAAGCATTCCAAAGCTGCAATGTGGAGGGAAAACATTAAGCAACTTACACAAATAAATTCAGGCAATCAAAACATTATCATTTTATGTTATATCGGACTTTCATTGCAAGTATAGCTAGCCTTTAATCTTTTTCTTTAAAGAACATAGAGCTAGTGTAAATCAGAGTGAAAGATAGCATCTATGACATAATAGTAATGTAAACAAGACATTTACTGAAATAATTTTTAATGCAAGATGCTCTTTTACAGAATTGTTAGAGACAGATTTAGTTTGCCAGAGTTCAATATATATCTATGTTTCTTTTCCAGTCAAGCTGATATTTAGTGTATTATTCTTGTTGCTGTTCCTACTCAGTTGACATGTGCTCAAAAATCACTTGGTGTGGTATTTCTTTAGTCATCTCGATTCTGTCTTTTTCCACCGATAGATAGGCAGTTGGCCTCCTTTTGTCCCCCCCCCCCAAATTCCTAATCCAATTTTTTCCTCCAATGGGCATGTGGGCTGCTTTCTTCCTCCTCACCTTTCTGACCCCGATTGCCCAAATTTATATGAATACTTGGAAGATCATTGCCTGTTATATTATAGTGTTGGAGGAGTAATACCACATTAAAAAAAACCTTGGTCCAGATAGCGCAGCTGATAGCACCTGGTAGCACCTTTCCAAGGTTACAGGAGAAGATGGTCAATGGTTTTGAAAGCAGAAGAGGGCTCTAGGTATCAATGTTAGATAAAGCAGCAAAACCATCTTCTAGGAGAAGGGAAACTCTGACTGCAAACTTCCATTACCTTATGGCCATATCCATAATTGGAAAAGGCTTCAGGAGTAAACCTTGAAGCAAAATCCAGAGCTGGAGTCCCAGAAGCAGTTCATGACTGTGTACAGCCATGTTCTGATAACTCCTACCACGTAGCTGGAACCAATTGTATTGGTTTTACCAATTCATTATATTATTTCAGAGACATGGAGAGCAGGGATCTGCTGCTTGGGTCATACGGCATTTTAGGAACTCTTTCCAGAGAATGATACCATAGTCTTTGGAGACTGAAGGGTGCCAATAAATGCGTCTTTGAACCAAAAGTGTGACAATTATATTACAAAATGGCTGAACAAAAACATGACTGTCTAGTCTGCCAATATTGTATAGTCAATATATCTTTAATATCTATATCCCTTATCTTTTAATTGAGGTTCTGGCTAAAACATACCATTCTGCAAAGTTCTAGGAATTCCTGGCACGTATCTCTGATTGTCTCTATTAGTGTCTAACACTTTATATGCTGTTAGTATAGAATCTGATAAAATTATATACAGGAAGCAATATTCCATTGCTTGGATCTACATCTCAGAATTCCTGATGAGAAATTAAAAAGGGTCAGATAAATTTGAAGAAGACATGAATAACTGAATCTTTTTGCTGGATCAAATATTTTGGAGGAATAAATAAAACCTTTCCATATAAAAAATTATCATAACCTGCAATACACTATTGTACCATGCATGTTTTGTCCATAGATCCAGTGATGATCAGAGTACAATCCCAGTTGAATTGTGCGCTGCTTATTTCTGCACGATGGCCTATTAAAGTATGCATTCTCCTGATGGGAAAGAAAATAAATTTCAAGTTAAATGGTAGTTTACATTGATATACATTAATCACAGACATCCTTGGGAAAAAGTGGGAGAAATGCTTCAGATAGTGCTGTCCTTAATGTGTTTATTTAATAAGTATCAGTAAGTTTATTTAATAAGTATAAGAAGAAAAAAATTCTACCTAAATATTATAAATATGAACAAAAATGCAGCCCTGGTGTTAAAATATGGAGTTTTTCACTCAGAAAGTTTACACAGTAAAGCTTAATGAGTGGTTTGTATTATATTTATTTTCTAAATGCATGTCAGCATTTTATTTTATAAAAATATGGAAAATTAGTTTTAAAATGCACAAGGTCACCTAGTAAATATACTGTATGAATCAAGGAGACTATCATTTGTCCATTAGGGCCATAGCAATTATCTAAAGATTGTTACTGTTAGTTTAGCAAAATGATAACAAGCTTTTTATTACTTCAGCTTTGGTTAGGTGAGGCTATGAAAACACTCTATGCCTTAGAGGGGAAATGGCCTGAGCTGGCTTGTTTTAAGTCTGAATAAATGACACTTTAAGAGGCAAGTTCTTGAATTGCATTGCCCTTTAAAGAGATTCTTTTATTAAAGAATAAGTCTAAAAAAGCCCTTCTGCATGTAGTTATTTTCTACAAAGGCTGAAGAACTCTTCTGAGATTTTGGATAGCACTAAACCACTGATGAACTTTTCAACTCAATATAAAGACATACTTGCACTATAATTATATACTAATTTTCCAAAAGCTACTTCAAATGTAGAATATGAAAGAATATAAATATTTTAAATAATTCAAATAACTAAAGTTGCATCACATGTTCTCCAAAATACCTAACATATGTAACATACTGGCAAAGTAACTGGCTAATTTGTTGCTGTGGAGTCTCAGTGAAATAATACACCTAGTTTTTATCTTTTAAAGTTCAAAAAGTTTTATTTGCTTCAGAGACAGAAAACATGTAAGTAAAACACAACAGTGTTATAATATAGATATAAAAGATTTTGGAGTTTATGGAGACATCAGGACATCAATTTATGCTTGTTAAACTAGCTGGCACAAACCAGAGTCTGCCTTAAAAATTACCAGATAATCCTAGATTATTTGGGCAATCTCTGGTTTGTTTTTGCCCTTTTCAGTTATATTTGTCATCTACCTATGTACACTGGAAAAATGGGAAACAAAATTAAACCATGATCACTGTTTTTATATTATACTACGCCATAATGCAGACAGAAATCCAACTGCAGTAATCTGAAAATATGGAAATCTGCCTTAAAAATAGCTCTTTCATTGACTCTATTGTATAATGCATTAAACAAAAATGTATACAGGGCACATTATGAACTATATAATCCTAGCATGTACAAAATAGGATTTCTATAAAACATGCCATAAAAAATATAGTACCTGCCCGTGCTAACATCCCATACTGCAACTGTATGATCAAAAGAACCTGTGATTATTTTGTCTCCTGTGGTGTTAAACGCTAACGCAATTATCTCTGCAGAATGGCCCTACATTTGTTATAAAAAAGAGAATTTCATTGAATTATTTATATATACAGTAGTACAAACCTTTTTTCAGACATGAAATGAGGTAAAAGTAAATCAATATAAAGGATATCAAATTGGAACCTGAAAAATAAGTCACTGGCTTATTATGACATATTAATATTATAGTTCATAAAGCCGGACTGATGTGTATGCATTGGACAAACAATACAAAAAACATGGGAAACAGTCAAAATATCAAGTGGAAGTAGGTTGGGAAAATTTGGTTTAAAATAGGTTGTGGATCTTATTTGGTGAATTGGATCATCTCTAATCAACATGAATACTTCTACAACTGAGTGGGCAGCTGATACCAAATACAAGCAGAGGTGGGTATGTAGTAGTTCATCAGAACAAAAATGGTAGACTCAATTTATAGGATGACTTGGAACTCCCTGCCTGCTTCCCGATTGTCTTTGCTCAGAAAAGGGAAGGTTGTAAATGCCAATCATGTGACCACAATTCTCTGAGATAGTGTAATCACAAACTGGATACCTGATTAACCAGATTGTGATAATCATATATCTGTAGGCCAAAACTTCATGGACCAGTTTTTCAGTACTGCTACCCTGCTGTTCTCCTCACATTTACTATACGCTTGTGATCCTGGAAGTGGGTTTTTTAACTACTTTTTTTAATAGTATACTAATTTGAACATTTTTGAACACAATGAAATGAAAAATGAAATGAAAAAAATAATGCTTATTTGTTTATTTTGCTCATAAAAGCCCACCCTCCCGGCTGTGTGCAATTTTTTCAATTTATAGATAGATTAGCCTGCAAAATCCAATTTTTTTTAATACCTTTGGCATTGGTATACTAATTTAAACATTTCTGAACATAATAAAATGAAAAATTGATGCTTATTTGTTTATTTTGCTCAGAAAGGGGTCCCCCTCCCAGCTGTGTGCAATTATTTCACTTTATATATAGATTAGCCTGCCAGTTCCAAATTTTTTGACTATCTTTGGCATTGGAAATTGACATTATTTTTTCATTTCATTTTTCATTTGTTTATGATCAGGAATGTTCAAATTAGTATGCCAATGCTAAAGGTATTCAAAAACTTGGAAATTTTAAGCCTAATCTATATATAAAGTGAAATAATTGCACACAGCCCAGGGGGGGGGGGCTTTTCTGTGCAAAGAAAGAAAGAACCCCTCAAATGAGACAAAGTCATGTAATTTCAAGTTTCAGATATGCAGGAAAACATTTTTACAGGGTCTCAAATTTTGTTTCCAGTCTAAAAGGACCCAGAACAGCAGGGTTAACTTTGAATAAATGGATAAAAAAGCAATGGATATAAGGTACCTGTATTCTTTCAATAACTTTTATTTCATTTAAAACATAAGAAAGCATACTATGCCTGCTAGAACTATAAGTAATTGCAACGCACTGTTAATCTGACCACTTCTTCTCCATTCTGTATGTCCCATAATCTAGCTGTAGTATCCATGCTTCCAGTTGCAACTAGTGTGCTTTGAAGATTAAATGATAAGCAAACCTGTAAGATAAAAGAAGGAAAGCAGATATTTTTAGAAATCTTTAGTTTTCCTAACTTCCTTGCTGTCAGGCAGGTGACAGCACGACAAAATGTAATTCCTGCTGATCTATGTCTTATTGGTCAGAATCGCACAGGATTATAAATGGCAAATTAACTTATTAACCAAACATTCAGCAATCATACAGCAATCATATATTTTATTTATTTTATTTTACTGGATTTATAGGCCGTCCAACTCCTGATGGACTCTGATCCGTCCTTACCTAATTTTATCTTTATATTGGACAATATTTTCCTTACTTATATATTATTTTACAATAGTACTGTTTTAATACAAAGATATTTCATTTTTACAGTTCCCTAGCACCTTTCTTACTTCTATTCCTTCTTAAATTTCATCGTTCATAGCCTATAGATCTGTTATTTAATCACTTATACCAGTCATCCCATGTCTTATAGTATTCTGATTCTTCTTTATGGTTTACTTCTTTAGTAAGGGTATATTATTTTTCTTCCAATAAATAAAATTGCTGGAATGGATTGCAGTCATTAAATGACAAGATTGAATGACTGAAAAAGTTTGTAACAATTGAAACTACTCCCTATTAGAAAAGGAAATGTTCAAGTCTAAGATGTGTTACATTCTAATTTACAACTGTTCTGAGCTTGAAGCAAGTTGTGTCACATTTGGAACACATCCAATGATATTGGAACAGCTCATTTTAAAATCAAACTGTTTTACTCATTTCTGTTATATATACAGTATTTAGTTGTTAGGTGCAACAAAAACTCATTACTTACAATTTCTGCAGTATGTCCTCTAAAAGTATAATAGCATTTTCCTGTATCTACACTCCATAATTTGCAGGTCTTATCAAATGATCCAGTAGCAATCTTGTCACTAAATAAATAGAAAAATGTTATTGTTTTAATTATTTAATTATTAGCTCCAAATAAATTGTTGATTTAACTTACATAGTGCCAAATCCCTAAGACTCCTAGCAACTAACAGCATTGCATCAAACAGGAGAGGAAACCAAATTAAAATTGAAATATGTCTTTCAAATTAAGTTTACAACATACCTTAGATCTGAAGACATGTATAACCATGGTGTATTTACAAATGTTGGTTATGACCTATAAAGCCCTACATGGCATGGGACCAGATTACTTAGGGGACCGTTTTCTGCCTCATACATCCCAGCGGCTGGTCAGGTCCCACAGAGTTGGCCTTCTCCAGCTTCCATCAGCCAGACAATGTCATCTGGTGGGATCTAGGGGTAGAGTCTTCTTTGTGGAGGCCCCAGCCCTGTGGAATGAGCTCCCTTCGGAGATCCATACTGTCCCCACTCTCCTTGCCTTCCATAAATTTTTTAAAAGCCACCTCTGCCGATAGGCCTGGGCCCATTGAAATTTTAACACCTTGCCCCACCCAATGAATGAATGTGTGGTGGATGATGTATGAATGTATTGTTAACTTTTAATTATGGGGATTTTAATCTGTATATTTTATTTAGATTTCTACATGTTGTGAACTGCCCTAAGTCTTAGGAGAAGGGCGGCATAGAAATCAATCAATCAATCAATCAATCAAACAAACAAACAAACATAGAATTTTGAAAAGTTACATACCCATAAGGATTATTGAAAGCAATTGCATACACGACATTTCTGTGGCCTTCCAAAGAACGTAACTCTTCTCCTGTTGCTGTATCCCACAGTTTGCATGTTCGGTCATAACTTCCAGTGATAAAGCTACAACAAACAAGTCCATTTTATGTTTTCAGACCCATTTGTTCTCATCCACAAATTAACCCACTTCTGACTGAATTCAACGGCTATTAAAGTAATGTAGTATTGGCAAATCTAAACATTTTAAACTCCAGGTTTGTTGAAAATATTGCATGATGACTTATATTGGTGTTGTAACAATAAGACTGAACCCAGAAAGTCTAGGTATGGTAGTTTCAAAGTTCCCTTCCCAGAAGCCCTCTGAGTTTACATACTCTGGCCCATCTTCCTGCCTTAGTGTACAAAGTTTGCTGTTACTGCTGCCTATGTTCAAGAGAGATGTTGTTACCTGGCATATGGAATACATAGACATCTCAAAGCCTAGAAACCCAATAGACAAATAGAGGTGAGGAGAAAATGATAAAAAAATAAATACAATCTATAGCTCTATCTAGTAGGATGATAGCAAGAAGTGTGTGAATACGGAGATAAATCTCTTTTACTCTGGAGGAGCAAAAGAACAGAGAACACAAATAACAGAAATGCCTGAGCCAACGCATCTGTTTCTCTGTTTTTTCTTGGAGTCCCCCCCCCAAAAAAAAACCCCAACACATTTTTCTTCATAATAGGGAGAGGCTAAGAAGAATTTCCTAACATGACACACTCACTACTAGTTATTAAATATTATTAGTAAGAAATTGAAAAATGTTAAGGGTTTTTATGTATCTTTGTATTTTTGAATTGTTCAATAATGATATGTTATATATATCTAGTAGGACTTGTCCTGAATAAATAAATATTTGCAGTTTCAATAGCTTTATTATTTAAAACCTGGATTTTAATGGCAAGTTGCTATTACATAAGTATTAAAAAAACATTCACCATAGCATAGGTGAACTGAAATAAAGAATAAATTCAGTATTGGGACATGCTTTTCAAATGTTAACATTAATGGTTTTAAATATCATGTCAGTGAATGACATTTTTAAAATAGTAGGATTTGTTACATTATTAACTAGCAGCTTTCAAGAAATGGATAAAAAAAGCAGAATACTGGCTAAGGAAAGGAAAAAAGTTGTATCGTATGTTTATTCAATGTCATTTTGCTATCTATTTTTTTACTAAAACATTTTAATTGAGGTTTTTTTCCTACTGTTGTTGCTACTGCTGTAATTTTGGCCTTTCATACCCTACTGACTTTAATCAACTTTCTTTAGTTAAAACAATACCACGGACTGTTAAATGTATCAATTTTACAATACAATTTTAGTTTAGGCATACCATTCCATTTAGATTACTTACTTTTAATTTAACATATCCAAACTTACCAAGAACCTGATTTGTTAAAGGCAACATTGGTGAGTGGCAATATATGTGCTCGAAGTACCTGAATTTATAAAAAAATAGCAGTGATTTTTCATTATATTTCTGCACATTTTTGCCTTCGTAAATAGAGTTCCATAAACATATATTTGAAATATGTGACTTGTATCAATAAAATTAAATGTTTCGTTGATTTGAGTGCTTATTGATTTCAATGGCAGGCGTTTAAGTATGCACTTCACTTGAATTAAATGAGGATTTGACTAGATTATGCTTAATTAAATTAAATCACCATGCCATAACAGCATGTTTTATGTATGAGACACTCAAATGCCAATCATGTTATGTTACAGCAGCTTGCCACTGAGCTGAGCACACACACAAAAACAAACAAACTGATCCCCCAGGAAACAGCTAAGCAAGACACAGTCATTTCATACCCATCCCGTGTCTCCATTAAGAGGTGTTATTGACAGTTACAAGGTGATATGAAGTGAAAATAGAAAACTAGTCTTATTTACACTTCTCTGTTCTTGACAAATAAGTGTCTAATGAATATATTTGCATATCATTCCTTATTGAACTGTGGGGAGGAAGAGCCCCTATTTTTATCAATATGTAGGATATCTTTTAAGCAGAACTTTTATTTTATTTCAAATTAACTACATTCCATATAAATAACCTAGATATTGGTTTTTTTTAAAAAATAAGTTATATTTGGATAATTGATTCTCTGCTGCCAGATAGACTGATGAAAGACCATGTCACTTATAATAATTTTATCTTCACTGTCTAGTTTTGAATTATTTTATTAAAAGAAAAAAGGCCTTGAAAGAAGAAAGGCAATATTCAAAGGTCTTTAAAAAATGCTTAAAAGTTGTTTTAAAATTCAATTAAGTGAAAAGATTGAAAAGTTAAGATATGACAGTTACTAATATCAAGGACGTGTGACGTGGTCATCTGAAAAATAGAACATGGGGGAATCAAGCATTGTAACATCTTATCACGTCCAACTGCAACTGTTCTGTATAATTGTGGATTCGATTGGTTAATTCCTTTTTGGTTTGTTTTTTTAATATTCTTATTACTAATTATTTGACTTGTTTATTGTATGTACTATTTTCATTGTAAGTCACCCTGAGTCCCACTGGAATTGGCCGGCATAGAAGTCAAATAAATTGAATTAAATTGAATTAAATTTTTACCCTTCATTGAACAAATTAAATCTAAATAAAGTTTTTGATAAACTTTGTATCCAACTTATTTCAGCTGCTGATTTTTTTAACCAATGGCAAAACCATGATTCCGCAAACAGTTACTAATGCTTTCTAGCAACACCAACTTAGCCAAATTCATTGTTTCATGCTAGGGTATCTATCTGTGAGAGAATTGACAAGGAAAAAAAACCCTTCAAAGTCTGGCATTCTGTTACTATTATATTGTAAAAGAAGACTTAAAATTATTATATTTTTGCATCCCATTTAAGAATAGGCATGACCATCCACTAGGATTCTGGACAGAACAAAGTCTTCCTGAATGTAACATAGTAGTCCTGCTTTATACAAAAATATCCATATGAATGTAGAACAGGCCTAAGCCCTACCCTTAATTGACAATTTATAGTTCATGTATTGCATTGGTGATACTAGTGAAGGGTTTTACCCATGAAATTTACAATTTAGATTAATATTCCAATAGTCAAATTTTCTATTCAACTGCCTGAAATATCTTACTCTAGTACAAGCAGTATAGAGTAATTGGTGTTTATGCATCTTTCCTTTGCATATACTCAATCAAACTTAGCACAAATATATTATAGTATAGTACTATAGTAAGTTTTAACTCACTTTTCTTAAAATGCATTTGCTTTACTTAGATTTTTGGCTGACAACAGATGCCAACAATTTGCATTGATTGGTGCCATATATCTCAGAGTCTAGTCATGGCATTTTAGGGAAATCATAGCATTTATTTTAAGAAATCTAGGGACATTTGTATCTCTAGTACATATTCAATTCCAGTTGTTAATGCTTTATGGATCATAATACATCACTCACCCACTTAATCACTTAGCTTAACATAGCAAAGTCAGGAATAGGAAGCACAAGAATTTATTTTCAAATTACATTGTCCAAAACGTCTTTCCTATTAATGACTACTTCACCTTCAAGTGCAACAACACATAACCATGTAACAGATTCAAACTAAATTGAAACCGCTCCAAACTAGAATGCAAAAAATACGACTTCAGCAATAGAGTGATCAATGCCTGGAAATCACTACCTGACTGTTGTTTCTTCCCTTAACCCCAAAATCTTCAACCTTAGATTGTCTACAAGTTGACCTCTTCCCTTTTCTAAGAGGTCTGTAAGGGGCATGCATAAGCGCACCATTGTGCCTATCGTCCCTGTCCTATTGTCTTTTTTATCATTACTTTCTATGTTATCTTCATATAAACTACTATCCTATACTTGATTGAAAAATAAAATAAATTGAAATGAAATGAAATGAAATGAAATAAAATAATTAAATCAATCAATCTTCCTTTGGTTGAGGTATCTTGGAAGCAAATCCCCTTCAGGGACTACTGTAGATCGAATCCACTATTAGTCCATTTAGAATAGCTCAATACTGCCATCTAGCTGTGACAACAAAATATTGCAATTTCAGAAAAAGAAATACTGTAGACCATTTATAAAATAGAAATCCTGTGAAATCTTTGATTTATTACTGTTGTTGTTGTTGTTGTTGTTGTTGTTGTTGTTGTTGTTGTTGTTGTTGTTATTATTATTATTATTATTATTATTATTATTATTATTACATTGTTTTAAAATTTGGTCAATAAAAGATAGAGAACATATTTAATACTCCTGCTTCCTATTTTTGCCTTGTGAGGTGTGTTTGGGATAAGAGACTGCCACCAAACAGACTTTGATTCTTAAAGGAGCTTAGAATTAAGTCTCTTAGTATTTAGGCTGGCTACATCAGACCGACTCTCTAGTTTGCTTAGTTTTCAGTTTTACAAGAAAAGAGAAATAATTCACCATTGTCTTTTTTTTATGAAAGATAATCATTGGATTTTATAATATTGGGATGTTAGGATGATTTCCTATTGAAATGTTAAACAGGCCAGTTTTTTAATGATTGCCTAGATGTTGCCATCTTACCCAATAACTTAGCCTTCTAAATTGTTTCATTAAGTTTAATAAATCTGTTCCTGTTAATTGCGTTAATAGCCAACGATCTAGGGCAGGCTGTCAAACTGGCAGCCCGTAGGCCAGATATGTCACATGCAGGTCACATCCACCTGTTCCTTATATGGGAAAAATGTCCTGAAATGTCACGATGGCAATGTGACATGGCAAGTTTAACACTTGTAGTCTAGATCTTTAACTTCTAAAAAAGCCCAATGTATTGTAATCATCATTCTTCATCTTAATGCAGGAAAACACATTTTCCCCAGTCAAGAGTGTTTGAATGATATAATGGAGACACATTTCAGTGTGTGTCAATAGTTGAGACAATAGCTAATTTTCTTTTCCTTTTATTTACATTTAACGAAAATGATGTTTCTCCATTTTATTTTGTTTCCTTATATTGGCACTCAAACAGAAAAAGAGAGAGGAAACAATGTTTCAAAATATAAAGATTATTTATTGCATGACTAACACACACACCCATGACTCTTACCTTAAAAAGATAGAATTTGTGGTCCACTTGTTGTCGTAGCTTTTCTTGTAATCGTAGAATTAAATGTACAACCTGATCTTTCCGTGACTGTGTAATGAGAGGCTCTGCTTTTCTAATATCTTCTACTAAGGCTTCTACATCAGTTCTAAAGTACATTTTAAAACACAGTTTTCATCTTCTGACAAACAGGTATATAATTGTTCCTATTATCAACACCCATCATGCCAGTACTGTATTGGTTTCTCTGGGAATGATGGAAGCTGAAGTAAATAATTTAAAAATTAAAATAAATTGAAGAATTATAACACCCAGATTATAATCACAAATTTGAAGCTGAGTAAGACATGCTTGTTTAGAATATTTCAGCAGCCGTTTACAAAATATAAATATAAAAATGAATTATGTATTGTTGCACTGTTTTATAGCATTCACTCAACCATTTAGCAATGATCAGTGAAAATTTATTTCTAAATTTAAATAAAGTAAGGTGTGAGCCTCTACATATGACGATGCAGTGGGGGTGGTAGAAGAATTCTATAATGCATTCTTAGAAGCTTATCTTTAGGTTATTTTTTTAATATTGTAGAAGTCTCCCTTCCTACCATCTACATTCTTTTACGTAAAATCAAATCATTCTTGCAGCAATTTTATTAAAGCTATTACAGTTTTTAAATCTTTCTTAGGGCCATAGATAATTATAATATTTTATATGTATGCAGCTTAGGTATATGAATTGCTAAATTATAACAATCAGGTTTTCAATAATTGCTCTAACCTTTTAAACCTAATTGCTTGGAACACAACCTTCTCTAACACAGTAATTGTCCATATACTAACAAAGGAGCAAGACTCATTCCTAAAAGCTTTACTGAATTACATCCAAGATTTCTCAGTAAGGTTGTTGAAAACAAGTAGTGCTTTATATATATTATTCTCCTAAAGATTGATAAGTTTTAAATCTCCAAGGGAAAATGTTTCTTGCAGTGGTTCTTAGTACAGGAACTGATTGGTTCTTAGTACAGGAACTCATTGACAAAGGTGGCGATTTAATTCCTTTTATGACAATCTACCTCTAGAAGAACATAAACTGCTTTGGTCTCATGAAATAGTTTTATTTCAGCAAATATATACTTTCATCTATCTTTAGTTAATTCTTTCATTAATATAGGTTTTATTTCTATTATTTTGTATATTTTCGGTATTAAATATTATAAGTCGCCTTCCAGATTATATGGTAGAAAGGCAACATGCAAATTGAAGAAATGAAATACTGAACTTGCTGGAACTTACTTCTGAGTAAACGTACATAGGATTGGCATATAACAGCTTTTCCCAGAATAAATACAAATTTAAAATCTGACTTCTATGTTGCCCAATCCCGAAGTTTTTCAATAGGTAGCTTTTCTATTTTTGATCAATTCATTTGAAATGACACTAATTACATTTTAAAACTGTCTTCTTAAAGATAGATGAACTTTGAAATTAGTTTTTCAAGTAAGGATGTAATTACTTCAATGACATAATGTTTTAATTTATACTAAAAAGTATTGGATCTTCACCATGTTCATTTGTCTCTTCCCTATCCCCACCTGCATAAAAGAAAGGTAATCTATATATGTCTGTGTCTATATACAGTATGTCTATGCTATATGTCATAGGTGTTAAATTTTTTACATTCCATTGATTTTTTAAAATTCAACTACTGTACTGTACTTTGAAAATAGTCTCAAATATTTTCAAATGTTAAATGTTCAATACCACTAAGAACCAATATATGTGTATACAAAGGATTTCACATATGATGTATAAGTTTCTCACTGAGAAATAAAGTCTGTGTAAACAAAAAGGTTTTGCCAGGTATCATCTGAATCATGGTAAACCATGAAAAAAAATCCTGGTGACAGAAAGTAGGGTATGCTCCACTGCACTGGATGTTTCAAGCAAAGACTGAATAGTCATTTTCTGGGACTGGTTAATTGGAATTCCTGCAAGATGTTGGACTCAATGTCCTAAATAGCGTTTTCCGATTTTATGATATTAGAAATTTGAAGCCACAAAAATATTTATAGAGAAACTAACAGCTATATGCTAAGTATGTAAAGGAGACAGGATTAGGCATTCATATCTCTGTCTTAAATAAACAAGCCCAGATTAACAACACAAACATTATTATTAAAAGGTAGCATTTTTTTGTTCAGCATATATGTGGGCATTACTTAAATTGTTCAATGCAATATATAGTCCTAGTGATATAAGAAAAGATAATACTCACGCAGTATTGAGATCTAGTAAATCTATGGATTTGGTTTTCAGTTCCCCACTTTGAATATATTCCAAAATAATGCCTTTGAAGAAGCATAACAATACAGTTATGAATTCCATGTTGAGATAGATTCCAATCATAAGCACTACAAAAACAGGCCTTTCCTTTGATAAAAACTTACTGTTTTCAAGTAGCATTTCTACTGCTGTTTCTGTCATACTGCAGGGCATAAACCAGGACCCAAAAATCTGCAACTAGTTGAATATATCAAATAATTGCATAAACTTAGTTTCTTCAAGGTACAAT
This sequence comes from Erythrolamprus reginae, assembly GCF_031021105.1. Taxonomy (NCBI): domain Eukaryota; kingdom Metazoa; phylum Chordata; class Lepidosauria; order Squamata; family Dipsadidae; genus Erythrolamprus; species Erythrolamprus reginae. The sequence goes on along the minus strand of NC_091954.1, from coordinate 84,029,599 downwards.
CCCCCTCCCATTGCCACTTGCACTCCATTTTTGAAACATAAGTGAGAAGGATTTTGTAGATGGGTGATTATGGAGAATTGCTAAAAAATTCCTCTGTTTTGTACACATACTTGGCGGGGCCAAGGGGAAGAGCCTTCTCTGTGGCGGCCCCGGCCCTCTGGAACCAACTCCCCCCAGAGATCAGAATTTCCCCCCACCCTCCTCACCTTTCATAAGCTCCTTAAAACCCACCTCTGTCATCAGGCATGAGGGAATTGAGATATACCTTCCCCCTAGGCCTATACAATTTATGCATGGTATGTTTGTGTGTATGTTTGGTTTTTAATAAGGGCTTTTAGTAATTTAAATATTAGATTTGTTTTATGCTGTTTCTTGTTATTGTTGTTAGCCGCCCCGAGTCTACGGAGAGGGGCGGCATACAAATCTAATAAATAAATAAATAAATAGCTGGGCAACACTTTGGATTCAGTCTTGAAACATTTTTTTTGGAGCATGAAGAAGCGCAGATAAAATACCTACCTAAAATACTGTAAAGCAATGATAAGCAATTCCAAGAAAGGCATAACTGTTTTAAAGTCTTGTGGACAAGTACTACATTCATACTTTTTCCTATCTGGAAGCATGTTTTTTAAATAAATAGATCTGGTGCACTATATAGTCCTACTAGCTGTATTCCTTTTAGATAATATTTAAAGTCTTTGCCTTGACTACAATCCACCTAGTATTGCAGGAACTGTACCTTATCAGACCAAACACAACAAAGTTCTAAAGTTTAAATACTAGAAAAATGAAGATGTCATTCAACATATAGCAAGTATTATATTTATGATCATTAGCTTGATTTCTGAAACTATACTACAAAACTTGCATGAAACTACATTTACAGCAAGAGCATGGTTCAGATTTGACCTGTGGACTTCCCAACATAAAATGTATATTCTGAACTAATTAATTAAATTGGCACTGTTTGAATCATTTGTTAGTACATATGAAGTATTTAACTGGCTATAAATTAACTACCATCTAATGCTTCAGAAAACTTTTTTAAAAATTAACAGATAAATTAATTTACATTTTGTTGATCCAGTAGAAACCAGGCTAGCTAATCCGTAACATTCAATTCTTATCAATAAAGCAGAGGACAAATTAACAAAAACAGAAAGGGTAGATTTTATATTTTGGAATTCTGCACCAGAAGAAGTTACCATAGATTAACAGATTCTTAAGAACCCATTTATAGTTTGACAAATATCTTATTTAGAATAAAAGTATAAATTTTAGTTTATTTCAGCTGCTATTTCAACTAATTTTTCATATTTCCCTTTTTGTTTTATAGTAGTGTAAGATGCCCTAACTACTGCAGAAGTCCTAACATAGCAAAATAATAGTTTTCATTAAAATAAATAATTGATCATTTCCCCTGTTCTGAGTCCATGATTCCCACAAACTGATATTTAATGTCCATAAACTGGTAGTATCCAAGCAAACAAATACTTTGAAATGAGTGAGAATGCTCTTCCCACCAATCATTATTTAAGATGTAAAGGAAAGGCCTCTTTTAGTTTTTCAGGATGCTGATGATTGGCTGTGTCTGCAAGTCTCTACGCAGATCTTCCCTTGATTCTTTTTTTGCACCTAAAAACAAACTGCTACTAAGAGTACGTCCCACAAAAGACTGAATAGAAGGAGTCTACTAAGCCCAGCTTAAGTTTACTTCAGGGTGTCCAGGGGGAAGCATTTTGAAATTCACTGATATTTTCCTGACATTTCCCTAGTTTGTGATCTAGTTAAGGCGGGCGTAGATGACGTCATAACAAATGGCTAAGCCATGGAGAAATATCGATGGCTGAGGAAGCAAGTTGTTGCCACAGCTATGCTCATTTTTGCTTGGCTCTGTCAGGCAACATGATCCGTCTTTTTTAACATGATTTTTCCCTGTCTTTTAATCATTTTAATAGTTTGGGTTTTCCCCCCCTGATTTATTCCATTTTTTCATGAATTCCCTGATAATTCCCTGATATTTAGCTGGTTTTCCTGATAATTCTCTGGTTTCCAGGTTTGCTGGACACCTTGTTATTTTCAAGTCCACAACGGGCCTGGTTAACTTTAGCTGCACAAGGGGCATGCATAAGTGCACCAGCTCGCCTTCCGTCCCGTCTTATTTTTTCTTTATATATATATATTTTACTAGCATCATGTAGGTGAATATTATTATTTCTAATGTTTTTCTAATCTTTTATCTCTTTACTGGTGTCATGTATATAAATACTATTATATCTTCACATACCTCCATTATGTATTAGACAAAACAAACAAATAAGGTGCAATGAAACTTTGCCCTCCATTCTCTGGTTGTCTTTTAACAGATTAACCAGAGTTGGAAGGGACCTTGCAGGTCATCTAGTCCAACCCCAAATAGGAGATCCTACATCTTGCCTCTATCTAGGATCAAACTCACAGCCTCCTGATTGTGAGGCAAGGGCTCCACCTCTAGGCCTCTCTGGGTCTTTCCTCCTGCACTTCCAACATACCCGCTCCCTTGAGTAGCCCGTCCTGTCGCTCCACCTTCGCTCCCCCCGTTATCCTCCGTTTGCCCGCACCCCCTTCAAGGCTTTACCCGCTTTCCCTATCATCCCCGCCCTTCCCCGCCGAGCTCTCTTCCCATAGGAGTTCGCCTCCGCAACTGTCTCTCTCCCTCCCAATTCTGCCGTTGAACCTTTTCCGCACCCGGCGGGTAATATCGCAGCAAGAACCGCTTCAGCTTCATCTCGTCGCGAGCCGCCGAAAACTTAGAGCCGGAGCCGTTGCCATAGAAACCAGACAAACCGACGCTCAAAGCACAGTGCGCAGGCGTAGCCGGGTACCAACCCAGGAGGGAGGGACATGGTATTCTGACTCCATCTTCGGCCTTGTTACTATGACAACGGGAGGCGTGGCATGAAAATCGTCAGTTCTCCCGCGATGGAATAGTTTGAGCTGTCGAATTTTCAGAGGGAAGTTCAAAAAGGGAGGAAAAAACGCAAGTGCGACTTTAGGAGTGAAATGTTTGGAAATGCAAACGCGGGATGAAAGTGCCAAATCGAGTCTTCTCCTGTCTCTCCAGTCGCGCCAGATCGCTGCTTCTTTCTCCCATCTCCGGAAAAGGTGATGAAGACTGGGATAACTCCTGAGTGTAATTGAAGGCTTGCTTTCTCAGCGACTATCCGATCAACTTCCACGGGGTGTCCTCACAACTAAACACAACTTCACACATTTCTCCTCACACAAACATGATTTGATTGGGTGGTGTTTAATTATCCCCTTTTTTCCAATTTGCAGACAACTCACAAAGCAAGCAGGCATTTATTACACTGAAAAGCCCGTGTTTTCTACATAGTATAATAACAACAACAACAACAATAATAATAATAATAACAATAATATAACAACAACAACTAGTATCATATATATGAATATTATTATATCTTTACATACCTCCAATATGACAAAACAAACAAATAAATAAACAACAACAACAGAGTTGGAAGGGACCTTGGAGATCTTCTAGCCCAACCCCCTGCTTCGGCAGGAAACCCTACAGACAGATGGTTATCCAACATCTGCTTAAAAACTTCCAGTGTTAGGCATTCACAACTTCTGGAGACAAGCTGTTCCACTGATCAACCGTTCTGACTGTCGGAAAATTTCTCCTTAGTTCTAAGTTACTTCTCTCCTTGTTTAGTTTCCACCCATTGCTTCTTGTTCTAAGTGTTTTTGAGGGGGCTTTGGTCTTTCATGAATGCCACCCTTGCCTGATAATTCCAGGATGTTGATTCGAAAAGCACATTTCATATACAGTATTTTTTTTATACGGATCTTCATAAAATATATGTTGCTGCGGCTATCTAAGTAAAACAGATATTTTATGTCAAGTTGCATCTTTCTGATATGAAGTATCCTCATATATACCAGTAGACAATTTTATATAGTTACAGTGAAAACATGGAATCAGATTATACAAACATGATTAAACTCTGTTTTATTGATGTGCTTGTAAATTGAATTTGACAGTAAAAAGTAAATCTCAGGATGTTTCAATAACTTAATCTATTTTATGACACCATATATTTTTTACATGTACTAGTGGACATATCACTGTAGAAAATATGAATAATTTTGTCTTAGTGTAGATAATGCTAAGACAATTATCCTAAAGTGGGGAAAGGGAAAGGGCCATTTGTCTTACCTACACCTCTATCTCGTCCTTCAAAATCTTCTGGATTACCTTGGGGATGAGAGACAGAGTGGGCAACGCATATAGTAGGCCGATTGGCCATTCGCAGCAGAGGGCATCTGCTATTCTGCGCCCTTGGTCTGGAAGCGGTTGATCATTCTCCTCAAATTTTTGTAGCACTTTTTTTGTTCTACAGGGAATTAATCATTCTGTTAAGTCAGTAATGACACCAAATCCATTGTAGTTCAACTGTCTTTATTTAAGGAGAACTGTAATGCTACCCATTAACTGACTACAAAAACCCACAAGAAGCGGTGGCAATATGCCCCGCCATTTATACTTTTTAAAGTGGCGGGAAAAGCGGAGACAGCCGTTTATTTTTGGCGGCCTTTTCTATAGACCAATCCGCAGTTGCCGTTTGACGGCCAATCAGGTTCAACCACCAGACATAACACATTCTTTTTCAGATTGATATAAATTTGATTCATAATTATGTTTTCTCTAGTGGTTAAGGCACAAGTCTAGAATACAGGAGACTGTGAAAGACTCCTTGCCTTTCTCAATTAGAGACCTCCCATCTCCCTCATAGAGTGACCATAAAACATAACGTTTGCTTCAGGAGCAAGAACTATATTTGTTAGTTAGATATAAGAGGACTAGGATTTGGGTCAGTTGAGTCTTTCATATCATACTTTTAAGTAAGTAAAAGAGGAAATACTTGCCTTAGTCATATTCATATCACATGTTGCATTCCCTGCTATTGGTAAGGTCTATTTTGCAATTCCTCAATGGTGAATTGAGAGTACATGGTAGTACAGCTGTCATTGGAGAAAGTGCACTTAGTAGAGAGAAGGATTGGTAGTTGTAAGACTTTGTCTCACCTCAGTGAGAAGGTTTTCTTGCCTCAGGCAACAGATCAAGTAAGAGAGACTGAATTTACAGAACAACCTTAATCTAGTTGGCTAATTTCTTATTCAAAATATTGTGCAAAACTGTTGGTATGTCTCGGTACAGCTAGGCTATGAGACCTTTGACACTGAGCAGAGAATTTTAACAGAGTGTGGATGTGTGGTAACGCCAAAGGGGGCTTCTTTGCGGCCTCCTAAATGCCGAACCCAGAAGTTCAGGTTTGGCGGTCAGGTTCAGGAGGACACTAAGAAGCCCCCTGGCTGTTTTAAAAGGTGACAGCCAGGTGGCGGGGCTTCTCGGCGACCTCCCGAATGCCGAACCCGGAAGTTCGGGTTTGGCGTTCGGGTTCAGGAGGACGCTGAGAAGCCCCCCGGCTGTTTCAAAAGGTGACAGCCGGGTGGTGGCATTTTTTGCGGGTTTTTTTCGTTGCACGGATTAATTGATTTTACATTGTTTCCTATGGGAAACAATGTTTCATCTTACGAACTTTTCGTCTTACGAACCTCCCCTGGGAACCAATTAGGTTCGTAAGACGAGGTATTATTGTATTTGATTTAAGTTGATCACAAAACTATGGAGGCATTTAGGATATAAATGCATTTCAAAAATTATGGGCATCAAAATAAGACTGTTTTTGAACAATTCTTTGGCAGCCATAGAAATGATTTCAATTTGCAAGCTAAAGTAGAGCCCTATATGCTACCACACACACACACACACACACACACACACACACACACACACACAAAAGGGGTGGTGGTGGTGAGAAATGTTCTTTTTCTGAAAAATGGGGAGGGAGAAAGAGAGGCCTCATTCCAATAAACCATGCATTTTGCCAATTTTTCCCCCTTTCTATCACAGCTGCAGAAGACGGGGTGGGGAGGAAAATAAGTAGTAAATTGTTCAGCTAAGTAAATACAAGGAAGAAAGGCCTGGAAGGAAAAGAAAAGTCTCTGCTTTGACTTCCATCTGCGAGGAAGCATCACATAAAGAACAGTGGAAGAGAAAATGGGGTGAAAAATGTGAACAAACTGCTGTGTGATTCTGGTTGTTGATGTAATCTGGAGCAGCGCCAATTTTCTCAAACCCTCCTGTGTCTTCCTTGAAAGAGCTGCTGTATGTAAAGTGGGAAAGATTAATTCTAGCTCTAAAATAGGTTAGTTGATATAGAATATGCCTCCGCTCGCTCTGAGTTTCTTCACAGTATTAAGAATTTGGCCAGTGCCAATCCTTTCAGTTTAGAATACCAATAGGAGGATTTTATTGAATGTTAATCTGGGAAACTTCGTGAAGTAGAATTAGAATGACTCCAGCTAAATGCTCCCATTGAGATTTTAGCCCTTTTCTCCTCTACCATCCCAGAGTTTGATCATAAAAAGCTTACATCCCCACCGGGCACCTCAGAGATGAGTTGTAACTTCTCAGCATACGAGCAATATTGCTAACACATCTGGAAGACCCCATTTTGAGAAAACCCAATCTAAACCCAAGCATAATGGATGTTTATAGTGTCATAATAACTAAGAAACCTCTTAAATTACTACTGTCTTTTAAACAAGTTTAAATAACTTATGTAATGATGATTTAATACTCTTACTGTTAGCCCCTTTGAGGACTTGCTCTGAGGCTGAGAAAGATGGATTACTAATATTGCAAATACATAATTGAATTTACAATCAGTTTGTTAGAAAAATGATTGCTGTCACTTCATTGTCTGCCTTGAAGCATATCCCTTATATATAAATTCAACTTCTCTAATCTGGCACATTCCAGGAACAATGAATTATAACTCAGCCTTCTGGAAGCTGGCACAAGACAAAAGCGGCAGCTTCCAGAGGGACCTGTGGAGCCTTTCCCACCTTAAATTGCAAAAGAGGCTGCCCAATTTTCTTAACAATATAGGCTTCCCAGCTACCTTTAGCCTTATTGCGCTGTAGGCATCTTCCGCTACCCGGAGAGGTTTCCATGCAGAAGATGCTGAGAAGAGTTTGGGATGGAGGGAAAGAGGGACATTTCACATGCTCATTATTGGGTATCGTTAAATATTCCAGTGAACTCAAGTATTGGATTCCTTTCTTGAAATTTGACAATATGAACCATTTTTCAAAGAGAGACTTTAATAACAGGAAGCAGGCAAAGGACTATTATAAATCTGCATTTTTGATGATGTAAAATGCATTAACCCTCAGTGGAATTATGCTAATTTGAACTTGGGTATGATTTGTTCAACAAGATTTAGATTTCTTTATACTCATTTGAAAAAGAAATGAGTGCAGTTTCCCTGTCTTTATAAAAAAAAAACTTTATAGAATCTTTTCTGGTTCAGTGATTCTAAAACAAAATTAAATTCGATACCCGGGTGTAAGCAAACTTATGCAAGCAATCAGGAAACAATCAATATTAATGTAAATTTATAAGGATACAGTCATAAAGTGGGAGGAGATTGGTGATAGGAATGATGAGAAGACTAATAGTAATAATAATGCAGCCTTAGTGAATAACTTGACAGTGGTGAGAGAATTATTTGTTTAGCAGAGTGATGGTGTTTGGGAAAAAAACTGTTCTTGTGTCTAGTTGTGTTGGTGTGCAGTGCTCAATAGTATTGTTTTGATGGGAGAAGTTGAAACAATTTATGTCCAGGATGCAAGGGGTCAATAAATATTTTCACAGCCCTCTTTTTGACTCATGCATTATATAGGTCCTCAATGGAAGGCAGGTTGGAAGTAATTGTTTTTTTCTGTAATTCTGATTATCTTCTGTCTTGTTGGGTTGCAGAACTGAATTAGATATTATAGATATGCAGATGAGACTCAATAATTCCTCTGTAGAACTGTATCAGCAGCTACTTGGGCAGTTTGAGCTTCCTGAGTTAGTGCAAAAAGAACATTCTTTGTTGTGCTTTTTTCATGACATTTTTTTATGTTAGGTGACCATTTTAGGTCTTGAGATATTATAGAATCTAGAAATTTGAAGGTATCTACTGTTGATACATTGTCTATTATTGTAAGAGGTGGTAGAATGGAAAGGTTTCTCCTAAAGTCTATCACCATTTCTATGGTTTTGAGTGTGTTCAATTCCAGATTGTTCTGGTTGCACCGTGAGGCTAGTTGTTCAACCTCCTGTCTGTATGCAGTTTCATCGTTGTCTCGAATGAGACCAATCACTGTTATATCATCTGTAGTAAAGTAGTTTAACAGATGGAACATTAGAGATGCAGTCATTGGTATATAGAGAGAAGTGTTGAGAGCACACAGCCTTGGGGATGGGCCTGTGCTAATTGTACAGATATCTGATGTGATTTTGCCTAGCTTCACCTGCTGCTTCCTGTCTGTTAGGAAGCTTGTGATACAAGTGTGTTCAGGTGCCGCTAGCTGATTTAGTTTAGTTAAATTAGCAAATTAGCAAACGCACATCCTACATCTTACATTTAAAATAAATTGATGTGACACAAATTAATTTTAAAGAGAAATATTGATGCAAACAGAGCACAGTGTCCCTCTTTCACACAAGAGGCTTCATATTTTTTGCACTTGTATTCCTGTAGAGGTAAGAGAAGAATTTTTCAGTTGCCTCCATTCACGCTGCTTTACTTCCTTTATGCAACTCCGTTGCTTTCAAAAACACCCTAAGCAGTGGAGGCAGGGTTTCTAAGCAATAAAGACATTACCTTGTTTAATTGCATGCTTTATTTTTCTTGGCTTGAAGTCAAGAAAAGCATGCTGTTATTCTGCCTTTTTAACTATTCCTTTTTGCACTCAGAAGATGAAATCCACCTCCTTCAACCCCTGTGGAATTCATTTAGTAAGCACACTGTTACATAAATAAAGCAAGTACTGGCATGTAATGCAAATAAATAATTGGATATTTTTAAATGATGAAGAGGAATCAATGTGATTGTATTGCTTAAATAAATTCTTGTTGTCTGTCCATCCATCATCATTTCCGTCATCTAAACATCAAAACAAAATAGAAAAAAGAAAGAAACATCCCTAGTTAAAATAAGACTTAACTGTAATACACAGAGTAATAGTAAATTACTTTGGTAATTTAGAATAAATGTGCTTAGTAGTTTTCTATTTTATTTTACTTTCAACTGAACTGTTTTGCAAAACAATGTGACAAACTTCATGGAATGCTTGAATATTTATAAACCTTCAAAAATTTAAAGAAAGTTTTTTAAAGTTGTAAGGTTTGAAGCGTTTTACTTATTCATTAAGCTGCTGAAGAATGGATCCAGGTGGGTTGATATAGCACTATGAATTAAACATTGCACATATGATTGGCAAACGTGAAACTTTAGAAATGAATGACAATATATTTTAAAATTCAGGAACTATGCAGTAGATTACATGACAGATATAACATTGGAATCACACACACAAAAACTGTAAATATAACTTTGAGACCATTTTTAAATGCTATTTTATAAATAAATAAGCATAAGGAATATTGTGCAAAAATCACTCTGTAGTAGTACTGCCTTTCCCTGAACAGAAGAAAAATATTGCCACCAGGACCTTACAAATGTCTCTGACAAGAGCTTAGCAGTTGTCCAAAGCTTGATTGGGATACACCTCAAGGACAGATCCATATTGCCAATCCAGTATGGGGCTCTCCCCACTTTCTGAATGTAGAAAAAGCTAATGTCTTCCATCTACATCCCTCCCTCCCTCCCTCCCTCCTGTAGTAAATGCCCCTTACAACCTCTTGGTTTTGGATTGCTAACCCATTCCTTGGCATACAGTATTCATTCGAAGACAATTGCATCATCTCAACTGGTGTGCCATTTTCTTCTTACAATAGCAAAAGACAACAAAAGCCAGCAACCAATCTTCTTTCTATTTCAATTAAGTGTAAACTTTGCTTTTAATATTTCCTTTTGTGTGGTCCTCAAAGCCCTTTCCTAGCTTTGCACATTACTCTTCAATTATTATTATTATTATTATTATTATTATTATTATTATTATTATTATTATTTATTAGATTTGTATGCCGCCCCTCTCCGAAGACTCGGGGTGGCTTACAACATGTTAGCAATAGCACTTTTTTAACAGAGCTAGGCTATTGCCCCCACAATCCGGGTCCTCATTTTACCCACCTCGGAAGGATGGAAGGCTGAGTCAACCTTGAGCCGGTGATGAGATTTGAACCGCTGACCTTCAGATCTACAAGTCAGCTTCAGTGGCCTGCAGTACAACACTCTACCTGCTGCGCCACCCCGGCTCAATGCCATAGCATCTCCTTCTTGCCATCCCTTGATGAGACAGCACCATAACAACCAAAGTTCTCTAGACTTTGACAGTAAATTAACAGATGGTCAGCAAAATTCCAGAAATTCCTGGGAAGTTTAATAACCTATTTTGATTTAGTTAAATAGCGGGGTTACCCAAAATATTCTTCCACGTGATACTCTCCTTCTATATTTCTTTCATGTCAGTAAAGGAGTATGATTTGGACAATTTGTTGGTGGATTGAACAAATCAAAGAAATGATTTCCAGAAAATACAGTAGGTTAGCCATAAAAAGAGCTTCTGTAACATTGCTGCTAACTTTTAGTTAATATTATATTTGGCTGAACTTTGAAGCCTAAAGTATAGCAACTGTGGATATCTCTAAGCATTGTTATAAATATATCCTTGTCCTTTGTAATGAAAACTATTGACTGTTCTTTGATCAGAGATCAAAGCAGTTGGCACTCCCTCCCCCATTTTCCCTAAGTAGATTTTACTAAATACAGGTTAATGTGCCAATTACGAGTCTACCTTGATGCTTACTCATTTAACTTCCTTGTCTTTTGCAAAGAGCATTTTAGAAATCCATCTGAAGTTTCATGGGCTGCATGTATGCTTGGCAACCTAAATGAATCATGGTGTAAAATGAATTGCCTTCCACAACATGAAGGTAGGTGAAAGAGAGATACACTGGGAGAGTAGAGTCAGGAAGCAAGATTTTCTGGACGTACAACTTTTTTTTTCTTTCTCATAATTCTCTGCCTTACTTCATCATATATCAGAAAAACTATGGTTAATTTGTGTTATTATAATTTGTATTTTAATTACATAATCAAAGCATTTAAAGTCTTCAAACTTAAAATAATTTGAAGTTAAAATAAATAAATACTTGGTTTATATATTATATTCTAATTTAAAATATGTATATCTTTGGAAAGAATAGAAAAATAATTACAACAATTTATTTATTTATTTATTTACTTACTTACTTACTTACTTACTTACTTACTTACTTACTTACTTACTTACTTACTTACTTACTTACTTGACTTTTGTTGTCCATTTCACCAAATTATAACTGGCAAAGGCTATTTCCAAGAGAATATAGATTCAATTGTAGCATGAGCAATCAGGGATCTTTGGAAAGAAATGAAATTCATACACACATCATGGTTCCGTTTAGGTTAATAAATGTAATACCTCTGACCATAATTCACCTTTTAAAATTTCTCTAAAATTAATTCTTGTATTTAATTATATTGCAGTTATAATTACTTTGTCCAAATAGAAAATCAACAAGATTATCATGAATGAAGTGTAATTAAATGTACAGCTAATTTTCCATTTCTCTTTCTAAAACCAAACATTCTTTCATTAACCAGAAATAAGAAACTTCAATTGTACCATGTGAATTATTTTGGTGTGATATACAGGTGAGTGAATTTACACTGCCTTACTATTGAGTTGTGGATAATCACTGTATTTTTTTAATGAGTGTTTCTAATTGCTCTGCAAACGTTCTGCATGTTTTGGACAGAATTAGTTTGCAACCTATTATTGTGTTTGCCAAATTAGTTACCCTTTCTAAAGCTCAGATTTGACCTCCTTCGAAGAATTACTTTACCAAATCTGTAACGTTGAATAAAGCAATGTTGCCAGTATGGAATATTTGATTTATTTCACTTTTCACTCTCATAGCTTGTTTTCATTCTTCAGTTATGAAGAAATACATTCAATAATGTTTCCTGTATATTTGCTTGCAATTTTTCTTCCAATGGCATAAATATTCAATGGCTTTGAAGGCAGGAAGTGCAGTAAAGAGAAGATTGCTTATTCGCTTGCATTGATTGATTTTTTTAAAACTAAAATAATTACAATTTAATTTACTTTCAATTTGGCTCCCTTGATTTATTATACACAAAGACACATGTGGCAGGTATAAGTTATTTTCAAGGAGGTGGTAGGTGTAAAACATGAAAAACTGGAATAACCACCATGAGGCAAGGAAGAATCTGAAAGGAAGCACAAGCAAGCTTTAAATTCATTACATCAAAAAAACAAATAACCAACCATTGGAAATGACAGGAAGACATCTACAGAAATTCTTGCCTCAAGAAACTTGAAAACCTAAGAAAGGTATTGATGAGAAGCAAGGGTAATTATTTAAAGAGAAAACCCATTTTTATTTGAGGGAAGCAGAGAACATGGTTATCATTTTGCAACAACCTAAGAAACTGGAACAGATAGCATGGTAAATATATTTTTTTTTAAAAATATTTCTCATATATCCTTCATACTACCCACCTCTGTCGTCAGGTATGGGGAAATTGATTCCCCTGGGCTGTTTCCGTTTTATGTATGGTTTGTATGAGATGTATGATTGTTTTTATATTAAGGGTTTTAAATTGTTTTAATCATTGGATTTGTACTGTTTTGTTGTGAGCTGCTCGGAGCCTTCGGAGAGGGGCGGCATACAAATCTAATAAATAATAATAATAATAATAATAATAATAATAATAATAATAATAATAATTTGAAGCTAAACCAATGTACACACAACCACTTTTTCTATTTTCTCTGCAAGAACAACTGTGAGGATATTTGGGCTGACAGAATGACTGGTTCCTTTGTGAAGTTCTCTTGCTGATACTGGTTCTTAAATTAGGTTTCCCTGGATCCAGTCCCACATTTTAACCCCCATGCTATGCATTCACTATCTTAATGGTTCTGGGTATTTTTTTTCTTTCCTTTGTGCAAAATGTTGAGCTAAGTATAAGGTTTTTGCCTCCATCAAATATTTTTCTTATTGGCTCGCTATTATTTTGTTGTTGGATTACAATTGCCACTACAATTACAATTGTAAAACTGTAAAATAATAACAATTATTTCTGTGGAATTAAATTTCCACACTGCTCAGCCCAGTTTTATTCACAAAGTTGTGGCCATTGCAATGTTCTCTCTGTCAAATGACCATGATTTCTGAGGCAGCAAAATCAATGGGAAGCTAGCAGGAAGTAAGGGTTTTTTTGCCCATCTGTGGTCATCCTGTTTATCTGTCTAGGTAAGTAAATATTGACTTATCTTTAAACTTGTTTTCCACTACAGTACTTTATTTATGATATAAGCTCTTCTTAGATAATCATGGAACTATCAAGCATTATAGTAAGAAAAATGTAGTCAGCTAAAACTTCAGTATACAGTGTTCCCTCGATTTTCGCGGGGGATGCGTTCCGAGACCGCCCGCGAAAGTCGAATTTCCGTGAAGTAGAGATGCGGAAGTAAATACACCATTTTTGGCTATGGACAGTATCACAAGCCATCCCTTAACACTTTAAACCCCTAAATTACCATTTCCCATTCCCTTAACAACCATTTACTCACCATTATTACTGGTACTCGCCATTGAATAAGCCACTTAGTGATCCTGATATTTATAAACATAATTATTCATTAATAATATTTTTTTTATTATTATTTATTTGCAAAAATTATTAGTTTGGCAATGACGTATGACGTCATTGGACGGGAAAAACTGTGGTTTAGAAAAAAAACCATGAAGTGTTTTTTAATTAATATTTTTTTAAAAACCGTGGTATAGGCTATTCGCGAAGTTCGAACCCGTGAAAATCGAAGGAACACTGTAGTTGTGGGGAAGAAAGAGTATTAGATATGTTGGTTGCCTTGAGTTATTTGTAAAAAAAACCAAAGCAGGATACAAATAAATACAATTTAAAAAATAATGATCATTTTTGTTCTATCATCTTTCTGTGAAAAGATGACCCAACGGGTCACAGTTATCTAGTCTAAGCTATTTATTTGTATCCCACCTTTATTTTAATTATAAATAACTCAAGGCAGTGAACATATCTAACACACCTTCCTTCTCCAACAACCCAGTGAAGTGAGTTAGACTGAGACTGCCCAAAGTCATTCAGCTGATTAAGCAACTTCCTATATACCTAAATACAATTTAAGTTTTACTGTACCATATTTTATTTTTAATTTTTTAAAGTTAATATTTGTTTTGTAAACATTTTGTAAACAATGCGTTTTCAAGGATGAATTAACAAATAGAAGGGGACAGCAATTTTGATTGGAGAAATAAGGAGACATTAACTTTTAAAAGTTTAATTTATTTATTCAATTTTTATGCTGCTCTTCTCCTTAGACTCAGGGCGGCTTACAACATGTTATCAATAGCAATTTTTAATAGAGCCAGCATATTGCCCCCACAATCTGGGTCCTCATTTTACCTACCACGGAAGGATGGAAGGCTGAGCCAACCTTGAGCCAGTGATGAGATGTGAACCGCTCACCTACAGTCAGCTTCAGTGCCTTGCAGTACAGCACTCTACCTGCTGCGCCACCCCAGCTCCGGTAATTGTTCAGTAGTTGTGATGTTACCTTTTTTTTTGGTCAAATACAGTGAGACATCCCACTGAAATGATTTTTCTTTTCTTTTTGCGCCTTGATACTAATCTAAGAAGCAGGTCAAATGAATACTGAAAAGGGTTCTATGCCTTGGTTTTTGACTTTTATTATAGTTCCTCTACAATTTCAATTCTTCGTCCTCTAAGACAGGGATGTCAAACTCATGTTGTCATGGTGCCATCACATGACATATTGGAACTTCCCCCTTCACTAAATCGGGCATGGGGGTGACCAGCATGTGACGCATCTGGCCCATGGGCCAAGGCCAGCCCTACTCTAAGAAAAACATCTATATACATTAGTGAAATAGAGAGTTCTTTTAAAAAAATAATACAAAACTTTTTCTATTTTTGTGCACTTTAATATTTTAGCTGAAAGAGCCATGGATTGTTGGCAGAAAGTACATCAGAGTGGGTGGATATTTCCAACTCTGATCCTTTGCATTTATGGTTTCTTTACCATGATGCGGCCATCTGAACCTTTCCTCACACCTTACCTTACTGGACCTGAAAAAAATCTGACTATTGACGAGGTAAAGTGAAATATACTTTATCTGTGAGAGAATGTATTGGGTATGTTCTGTCGGGCTCTCTGGTAAACTTCTCCCAAAAATTCACAGGTACAAATTTCAGACACACACACGTTTGAAAATACAAAACAATGTTCTTTATAATGAAAAGTCACTTAAACTAAGCCCTATTTTGGTATAGCAAAGAGCACTCGTCTCCAAACAAACTGGTAATTTGTACAAGTCCCTTATCAGTTCTGTGATACTTAGCTTGCAGCTGTGAGGCAATTCACAGTCCTTCCTCTTTCACAAAGTGAAACACACTTTGCCCTGGTTTAGTTTCAAAGCCGGGAAAAATCAGCACACAGAAGGTCAAAGTCAGAAAAGCAGTCACGAAATACAACGATCAGATAATCCTCCACAATGGCCAAACCCACAGGCTGCTATTTATAGCAGCCTCACTAATTACCACAGCCCCACGCAACCACAGGTGGCCTCATTTTCTTTGATAATAATCTCTCAGTTGTTGTTGCCTATGCATCGCTCTCCGCATGCGTGGCTGTATCATTAACTCTTGTTCTGAATCCAAGGAGGAGCTAGATAATTGATCTCCTTCTGAGCTGTCTGCCACACTCTCCTCCTCCCTGTCACTCATGTCTTCTTGGTCAGAGGAGCCTTCATCAGCAGATTCCACCGGGGGAGAGGGGAAAACAGGCCTGTGGCATGTGGATGTCTCCCCCACATCCACAGTCCTTGGGGCAGGAGCTGGGCCAGAGCTAACCACAACAGGGTAAAATAAGATGCAGTTGGTGGAAGGCTTTTGTGACCACCCCTCCCCCGATACTGGTTGAATTGCATGCATGTTAAATCCATGATGCAATTTTGGGTCCATGATTCATCAACACAAGTATTTATTTATTAATTGGATTTCTATAGATATTTTACATTTCAACAATTTTACCAAACTACAGTGGTATTTTTCGAAGTGTAATTCATTGTGTTGGCCTCTACCTTCATAGACCTCACATACTTCATGACTGAAGGCCTCGCTAGGACCAGCTTTCTACCGGATCTTCTGATTTCTGAGTGATTTGGCTTATTCTAATTTCCAGGCAATGTTGTTTTATGGCATTACAGTAATGCTTAAATGTTTGCAAACCTTTCTGAATTTTCAATATTTATTTATTTGTTTGTTTGTTTGTTTGAACACGGGTCCTCATTTTACCCACCTCGGAAGGATGGAAGGCTGAGTCAACCTTGAGCCGGTGATGAGATTTGAACCGCTGACCTTCAGATCTACAAGTCAGCTTCAGTGGCCTGCAGTACAGCACTCTACCTGCTGCGCCACCCTGGCCCATCTCCATAAATGTTACCTAAAATATGATCTATAAGTCCTAGATAAACAGAAACCAATTAAACAAAGAACTTATACTAGTTTGTTTAGTTATTGAGGAACATGATCCAAAGCTATGTATTAATACGTAGCAAAATTTCTAGAATTATCAATTCATTTGAAGGGGGAAATTAAACTTGAACTAGAGAAATTAGGTGTTTCACAAATTTTTAAGCACGACTGTAAAAGACTTTCTTTGGTGTTAGCTAAACCTGCCCTGTGGGACAATGTTCCTCTAGAGCAGTGATTTTCAACCTTTTTTGAGCCGCGGCACATTTTTTACATTTACAAAATCCTGGGGCACACCACCAACCAAAATGACACCAAATGACACCCTAAGACCCTCTCCTCTCTTTTTCCATCCCTGTCTCCTCCCCCCCCCTTGTGTGTGTGTATATATACACACTCTTGTACCATTTCCAAAAACAGGTGAGGGCTGGGGTTTTTTTCTCTCTTATTATTTGGGTGCTTTTTATCATATGCTTTAAATCAAGAGTCACTTCTCTCTCTCATTTGTTTCTCTCTTTTTCCTCTCATTCTCTGTCTCAATCATTTTCTCATCTCTTTTTTCCTCCCCTTTTTGCTCATTTCTCTCTCTCTCTCCCTTCTCCTTTTCTCTCTCTCTCCCTTCCTTTCTTTCTCTTTCTCTCTCTTTCTTTCTTTCTTTCTTTCTCTCTCTTGCTTTCTCTCTCTCTTTCTCTCTCTCTTGCTTTCTTTCTCTCTCTCTCTCTTTCTCTCTCAGCAAAAAGTTGTGAGACTGGAACCTGAGCTTCCTTCTTCGCGGCACACCTGACCATGTCTCACGGCACACTAGTGTGCCACGGCACACTGGTTGAAAAACACTGCTCTAGAGGTCTTCATGGCTCTAGTGGGCTTTCATGAAGTTATAACAACATAGCTTTTCTGATATACAGTGTTCCCTCAATTTTCGCGGAGGATGCATTCTGAGACCGCCCACGAAAGTCGAATTTCCGCGAAGTAGAGATGCGGAAGTAAATACACTATTTTTGGCTATGAACAGTATCACAAGCCTTCCCTTAACACTTTAAACCCCTAAATTGCAATTTCCCATTCCCTTAGCAACCATTTAGATTATTACTCACCATGTTTCTTTATTACAGTTTATTAAAAAAATATTTATTAAAAGTGGGTGAACGTTTGGTGATGACATATGACGTCATCGGGCAGGAAAAACCGTGGTATAGGGGGGGGGAACCGCAAAGTGTTTTTTAATTAATATTTTTGAAAAACCATGGTATAGACTTTTCGCGAAGTTCGAACCCGCGAAAATCGAGGGAACACTGTATCTAGATACAATTATATGCCTACTTTATGGTTCTGCTTTATAGAATTTCTCCTTTTTGTCTTCTAGGTAACACAGCATATTCTTCCAGTTTGGACATATTCCTACCTGGCCCTGCTCTTCCCTGTATTTCTGATTACAGACTATGTACATTATAAACCTATAATTATTCTACAGGGGATTAGCTTAATAATTACTTGGCTGTTACTTTTGTTTGCATCTGGCATAGCAGCCATGCAGCTGGTAGAGTTTATGTATGGACTTGCAACAGCCACAGAGGTTGCCTATTATGCTTATATTTATAGCGTTGTCAGTGCTGATCATTATCAGAAAGTGACCGGTTATTGCAGAAGTATCACCCTGGTTTCATCCACCTTGGGATATCTGCTTGGACAGCTTTTAGTTTCCTTAGGCCGGGTATCTTATTTTTATCTCAATGTCATAAGTTTAGTTTCTGTATCTATGGCATTTATATCTTCATTTTTTCTGCCCATGCCACAAAAAAGCATGTTCTTCCACAGAAAGTCTTCCCCAGAACTTTCCATTGGATCGGTAGAGAAAGTTACAGCAGAAATTTCCAACCAACAAACCAATCAACAGGACAAAGGGAGGACAATATCAGTGGCCAGGTCCCAGGATTTACCTGAAAACAAGCCATCCAAAATTAAAATCCGGAGTCACTTTCTATTAGTCCTAAAGCAGTTGTGCATGGATCTGAAAGAATGTTATACCACTAAAAAGCTTCTTTACTGGTCAATATGGTGGGCTTTAGCTACTGCAGGATTTAACCAAATTTTGAATTATGTGCAAGTACTGTGGGATTATAAAGCACCTTCTCATAGTTCTGAAGTTTATAATGGCGCTGTTGAAGCCATAGCTACATTTCTGTGTAAGTAAACTTAAAATTTATTTTATACATTATCCAACAATAAATGTTAAATACAAACAATTTAAACACTAAGTTCATGCAAAATCCCACATTTATTGAAACATGCACACATATTTTGATTATTGTTGTTTATTTCAGTGGCGCTTAAGGATTATAATACAAGTAATCATCAGGTTATGACCATAATTGGAGTCATAACTTGAGCAGAGTGTTAGGTCAGTCACCTCCAATTTTATGACATGATGATGTCATGGAGCCAGTTCTGTTAGCATCGGTCAGCATTCGGTTAGCATTCATTTTAATTTTTATTTAATTTGTTTGGATTTTTTCTGGGTTTTTTCCCCCTGTGTATGCGCAGAAGCTCAGTTTCTGCAATGTGCATGTGGTGCCATTTCATTTTAGGCTTTTTTTGTGTGCGTGTGTCGGGATTTTTCAGCACTGCTCATGCACATGGAAGGAAGCAAACTGGCAGTGAGGTAAGTTAGAACCCACCCCTGGTTTGGAGACTTCGTATCTTATGAGGAATGATTTGCAAATTTTGGGCATATTTAATCTGGGATTGTAATTAATAAACAGGTAATCAGATAACCATAATAATATACCTGAATAATTATCCTATAGTATTACTCCTATTTATGCTGTTTGTTTGGGGAATAATAACAATAAGACTCCCAGCAATTCTGGGAATTTCTATATTAAATTAAATAAACCAGTAGCCTCCGATTTTACAGAGATTTAGATTAAACTTTAGTTTGTGAAGCAAGTCATCAAGTGATACATTTTTTGCTGATTGTATAGCACTAGCAATAGCATTTAGTCTTATATACTGCTTCATAGTGCTTTACAGCTCTAAGTGGTTTACAGAATCAGCATATTGCCCCCAACAATCCGGGTCCTCATTTTACCGATCTTGGAAGGATGGAAGGCATGAGCCATTCGAATTGAATAGGACTGCATTCTAACCATTGCACCACCATGGCTCTTAATAAATAAATATAATCATACACCGATTTAATTACTGATTGTTGTATTGTTGGTCTTTTAAGTTTTGTTAGAAAGTGACAAAGTAATACTTTAATGAGAGGATCATTATATCGAAGTTAAACAGATGAATGATTAGCCACCAGACTTTTGTTAGCCCTTCTGCCTTATTGAACTATTTCTTTGAAATTCTTCAAAAAATAGAAGAGAATGTTCTTGTCTGCCTATTAAAGGAGCAATCATGTTTAAACAAAGAGGGAGTTGTTTTTAAATCCTTTTTAGTAGATGCTACAGTCCTGCAAAACACAACAGGTTTCTCTGCTCCTAGGTTCAATAGCATCATTTGCTGTCGGATATGTGAAACTGAACTGGGATCTAATTGGAGAACTGGCACTGGGAATCTTCTCTGCCCTGGATGCTACTTCACTTATTGTGATGTATTTTATCCAGAACATCTGGGTCTGTTATGCTAGCTATTTAGTGTTCAAAACATGTTATATGGTCCTTATAACCATAGCCACGTAAGTAACTTTCAATTACCCGTGTTAATTTGATACCATTTACAGTACATCTTGCTACAGTTGAGAATGAAATATTACTTATTTTATGTAAACACACAAGCTACAGAAGAAATTGAGATTTTGTTTCCCTAGCATAGTGTTTTTCAACTTTGGCAACTTTTAAGATATGCAGACTTTGATGATTAGAATTCCCCAGCCAGCATGCTGCACTAAGTATGGAAGAGTTTCGTGATATCTTGTTCAGAAAACCCCATAAATGACATCTAAGAGGACTGAATTTATTTATTAGATCTTATTATTGTTTTAAATAAAATTAATTATCAGAGGCAGCCAGATATTATGGACCAAAATAGATGTGTTCTATTATCTTTTATTTTGAAATGCATAGTTCTATTTTATAACAAGGTATGTGAAATCCCAAGTACCATGCATGATTGTCTAAAGCAAAGTCTCGGCAATTTTAAGATATATGGCCTTCAACTCTCATGCTGGCTGGAGAATTCTGGGAGTTGAAGTGCACACATTTGAAAGTTGCTGAGGTTGAGAAATACTGGTCTAAAGGAAACTTGTCCACCCTCCTTTGAGCTGTTTATTCCAAGCCTAAAAGTTGCATCAATGCTAATACAAACATGGAATGTGTAATCTCACTGTTCCTTCAATTAATAATTATTTTGTTGTTAAATCAGTTAAATGCATTTTAAGACTTATTCAGTTATCAATTTTCAAGATAAAAGTGATTCTGAAAAAAAGTCATTGATTCTTATCCTTAGCAACCTTTGTACCTCTGCTTTTGTATCTTAATGAACCAGTGTAAGTTAAGCAATTAGTCATATTGTGCTGTGTGTGTGTGGGGTGTGTGTGTGTGGATATAATTTTATACTGCATTTGTAAAATTCACTTATATTCTCCCAATTTTGCCCCAGCTCAAGTCTTTTACAATATTTCAATGTTACTAATACATTTTGCGTAATTCATGTAGTTATTCTTCTCATATGCCAAATTATACTGAAACTTCATCTTTCAAAATTATATTCAGTATTCTACCCAAAGTTTGTATTTTAGATTCCAGATTGCTATCAACCTCAGTATGGAGCGCTATGCCTTGATGTTTGGTTTCAACAATTTTGTTGCACTGCTAATTCAAACTATACTGACTGTTATTGTAGTTGATTCAAAAGGTCTGGGACTGGATATTGGGACTCAGGTAAGTTGTACATGTAATATGGGCAGTGGTGCTGAATCAGTATTTCTGAAGACTTTCACATCTTTTAAGAAATCACCTTCTGAAATGAATTGACTTGGGAATTTCAAACTAAATAGGAACAGTTAGCCTTATACAGCCAGGTACTGTACTTGTGTTTTGGAAGATATTACTACAAACACTAAGCCTATCAGTCAACACATTCATTTTTTAATTTCTTACTAAAAACAAGTGCATTATTACTTAGTTATAATCCTCACAATGATTTAATAATAAAAAAACTAATTTAGGAAATATTAGAAGACAGAATTAAATTTATTATTCTGATGGAACTATAGGCCACACCTGGGTAAAAAATGAGATCAATTCCTAAAGTTGTTTTAAAGTCAAATTTGTATGCAAGTCAGAACTCATATTTACAGACTGCCTATTAAACCATTGAAAATTGGCTGTTCAGTGGTACCTCTACTTACAAACTTAATTCGTTCCGTGACCAGGTTCTTAAGTAGAAGAGTTTGTAAGAAGCAGCAATTTTTCCCATAGGAATCAATGTAAAAGCAAATAATGCGTGCGATTGGGGAAACTACAGGGAGGTTGGAGGCCCTGTTTTCTTCCAGGAGATTCCTAGAGGGGGCCCACAGAGGCTTCTCCCAGCCTTTTCCGGCCCTGTTCCAGGAGATTCCTAGAGAGGCCCCATGGAGGCTTCTCCCTTTTCTCATTACGGTTTTGGAGGCTCGGGTTTGTAAGTGGAAAGTGGTTCTTAAGAAGAGGCAAAACTATCTTGAACACCCGGTTCTTATCTAGAAAAGTTCATAAGTAGAGGCATTTGTAGGTAGAGGTACCACTGTATATTAAAAATGCACAGCTTCATGAAAACAGTGTGACTTCAGTGGTTCTTCAGCTTGAAAAAAAGAATGCCACCCACCATATTTAATAATAGACAATCCATTTATAAATATGAGTTGTTTGTAAGTGGGATGTTCTTAACTTGGGAACTGCCTGTAATTGGAACCAGGAACTCTTGTTAAATATCTATGGAGATTCTCAGTCATCCAGGTCATGATTGTGCCCAAGGTGCTTTTTCGAGACAAATGGACTTTTTCTTTGAACATTTTTTGAAGAAACGTCTTCAAAGAAAAACTAGAAAGCCCAGTTGCCTCTTGAAAAACCACCTTTGAGACAGGAATCATGTCTTTAACTGATGCAGCCATAAAGCACAACACATGAATGCCATTTGTGACCTCTTGCCACCTTCCTCATTGATTTTGCTTGTCAGAAGCCTTGCAAATGACATCACGTGATTGTGGGTTGCTGTGACATCATAATTATGAGTCAGTTGCCAAGTGCCCATAGTGCAGTTATGAGACCACAGGGATGTTACAATCAACACAATAAGGTACATGTTTTAAATTCCCCTCATTCGGTGTTATAATTAACTACATACAGTTTCTGAATGGGTGGGCTTCAATCAAGGACTGCCTGTAAATGTAAGGAGCTGCTTAAACATTACAAAAAGATGACTTGTTGAGTTCTGAGATGGGAGGAAATATGGAATCCTACATCTTCAGGTGCATTTTGGTCACTGTTTCTTAGGTAATAATTTCTGTTTTCAGAAATACATTGCTTATAATTTGAAAGCACTGTAACAAAAGGCATGTTGTTAATAAATTCAAGTCTCACAGAAATGTAATTATTCTTAACATGTTTTTATAGCCAGAAATAGCCCTGGAACCACAAATAACACTTTCATAGTAAATTAATTGTTTGTCCAAACACAAACTTATATATAAGATATTTTGGTAGCCTTTGGAGTTGATGCTATGCTCTTTTCATACCATTTTTTAAATGATTCTGACCATTTAAGATGTAGATCTGAACTCTCATTTCATGCCAGTGCATATCACTCACTGTTCATTTTATAATTATTTAATGAAACCTTTGGGATTGTACTCAACAGATTATTCCTATGGGTTTAGCCATGTACATCAATGTACATTCAGGAATCTCACATGGTTTGCAAAGATGTTTAATGTTAGTACTATAGCCAAAGTTTCTAGGCTTCATTTTTTGACACTTAAAAGACGCTAGACATAACGCTACTAGGCAAAATAGTTGAAAGACATTAAAATAATCGTTGAAAATTTTCTAGGGAAAATAGCTTGATTCTTCTTCTGCTTTATTGCAGTTCTTAATATATGGAAGCTACTTTGCAGTAATAGCTGGGATTTTTCTAAGCAGAAGCATTTACATCATAATCTCAACGAAATGTAAAAAGGAAAACCCTGCAGAAAATCTTCAAATGGAAGCACAATGGCAGAATACAGAGATTCATAGCACAAGAATGTAGCACCTTAAACAAGTTGCCTTAAATCCAAATTGAACAATCATTCATTTGAACAAATCAGTCCTTCTGTGACTTTAAGTCACAATTGCCCATGAAATTAACTTGTATATTCTCATGTGGTTTTAAATTCTGTGATTATAACAAGCATATTAAAAGATCAGAATTCTCAGTGTGTCCAACTTAACATAATATGGTTACATTTGAAACGAGAAGGAAATGTTGGTTATATGTAACTGGGGGGGGGGGTCATTTGTAATTGCCATTAAAGTAGTTCTTTATAATACCACTTAATTAATGAAAATATAAAGTATTTCCCTACTTTTGGAAAGTTATGCTGTTAATTGTTTCTGGCTTCAGTTTAAGTTCTTGGTATAACTTTTATAATTGACTCCATTGTAGAATTAAAAGTCTTGCCATTGATTATTTTGTCTCAAGCTCTTCAGATGTTATTCAGTGAGAATTGGAGAGCTACAGATCTCCCATCTTTAATCCTGAATGGATGAAACTGTCTATTTGAAATCTTGCCTCGTTACATACCTGACTCAGACAAGGGATTTGGAAGATAATTCAGCTGTAGAGGGACATTATTATAGAGCATGAAGTACTGTATAGCTCAGTTACTCTGTCCCCAACTGTGGGCTACATTCTCTGAGGATTGTAACTGGTCTCACTCTTCTTGTGAGAATACATGTCCAGCTAGTTTTTTGAGGAGTCAGTGTTTTTATTGTTTTATGGTTATTGTTTCAAGTACAGTGATACCTTGTCTTACAAACTTAATTGGTTCTGGGATGAGGTTCTTAAGGTGAAAAGTTTGTAAGACGAAACAATGTTTCCCATAGGAATCAATGGAAAAGCGATTAATGCATGCAAGCCCAAAATTTACCCCTTTTGCCAGCCGAAACGCCTGTTTTTCCGCTGCTGGGATTCCCCTGAGGCTCCCCTCCATGGGAAACCCCACCTCCGGACTTCTGTGTTTTTGCGATGCTGCAAGGGAATCCCAGCATCACAAAAACGAGCGCTCGCTGGCAACGGAAGTCCGGAGGTGGGGTTTCCCAGCGAAGGGAGAATCAGTGAAATCGGAGCATTGCAAAAACACCGAAGTCCTCGAAACCCCACCTCCGGACCTCTGTTTTTGCAATGCTTCAATTTCACTGAGGCTCCCCTCGCTGGGAAACCCCACCTCAGGACTTCCGTTGGCAGTGAAGTGCCTGTTTTGCGCTGCTGTGATTCCCCTGCTGTGATTCCCCTGCAGCATCACAAAAACACGGAAGTCCGGAGGTGGGGTTTCCATGGAGGGGAGCCTCAGGGAAATCCCAGCAGCGCAAAAACGGGTGCTTCGCTGGCAATGGAAGTTCGGAGGTGGAGCATCCCAGCAGCGGCGGTGGGTTTGTAAGGTGAAAATAGTTTGCAAGAGGCAAAAAATCTTAAACCCCGGGTTTGTATCTTGAAAAGTTTGTATGACAAGGTATCACTGTATATTAATTTCTCATTTTAAGTTTTCCCAGTGCATAATCCTCGATGCCAAAGTATTGTGGGCAGAAATCAGGTTCTTTGAATATCTAAAACAGGAAAAAAAATCATTTTGAAGTTTTTGGTCAATAGAAGATGCTATTTTGAAATGGATAAAGACTAAAACCAGGAGTGCTCTAATGATGAAGTGTTAAGAGAAGAGTAAGGGAACATCCAAGGCGGGTGGAAAGGATTGCTTGATCTGCATGTGTGTCAATAGTGCTGGTAATCGAAGGCACAAGCCAAAGTTGAAAAGCCAAATAAGCACAGAGTGAACGAAAAAAGACATGGATAAGGCTCGAACCGCTCAAGCTGACGCCTGATGCTCCAGGTGCTAGTCCTCCAGTTTTAGGATCTCCTCCTCCATCTCCAAGGATCGAATTAGGGGAGCATCCACAGTGGGTGGTACCAAAAGATACCAGCTCAGAGGCCATATTGAATACTTTTTATCAAATGAGGATAGCATGGGACCCAAAGCTGGTGCAGTATATTGACGTTGAACATTGTCCATGAAAAGCTGTGGGGCTGGGATGACATCCAGCTCTGGTACCTGCTCAGTGAAATGATAAAAAGTGGATCCATTGTAGGTCCCATCCCATCCATTGATGGGGCTACTAGATTGGGTAGACCAGCTGCATTCCTGGCTTTATATAATAACGACTTGAAGATTTCTGGAGGGAATAACCCTACGGATACTGGTTGTTCTGGTAACAGTCCTTCATCTTCAGATAAGGCAGTCTCCTCACACTCACCCTCTTCCAAATGAGGAGCAGTGTTATCCTTGCTGGCTGAGTCAAGGAATCACCTGCCTGGGACCCTGGTATGTGGGGACTGACGTTTGAAAGGCCGGCTTGGTATGTGGTTTCTGGAGTGGCCAAGCCATCTGTTGGAACCCTGCCATGCATTGGACTGTGCTGCAATTATCATTTGTACATTGAACAGATCTACGAGATTAGAGGGATCTGGTTGGGCTACCTGACTAAGAATTGTCACAATCGAAATAGCTGGGTCATCTGTGAGCCGCCCCGAGCCCTCGGAGTGGGGTGACATACAAATCCAATTAAATCTAAAGCTAATTGGGCTTGAAGCTGTACAGAGGCTTCTGCTGGAACAGATGGGCCCACGGCTGATGCAACGGAGGGAAGGGCAGGCCTCAATTGGTGACGCATTTCAAAGTCATACTCTCCTCATTGACCAAAGGTATGGTTGGGGCGTCCAAACTGATGAGCTCTTCCCTGACAGATGTCTGTTAATTTACGTAGCATGTGATTGTGCTTCTTGTTCTGCTCAACTGTACATAAGTAGGATCTTGAAGTATGAGCCTCTGCCGAAGCAGGATACGCAATTTCATCCTCCGAATGTATTTCAGCTCAAATTTTTTGTCGCTTCTTATCAGCCTGTTGAATCATTTTGACAGGAGTTAGCTTCAGCCATGTTGATAGCCAATGAAATCTTGCCGCAGATTTAATATGGTGGAACCGCTTCTGCCTATAACTTAAAACGGCCGCCGCAACAGAAAAGGTAGCTTCGGGCGGGAAAAACTTGGGGAGAAGGCACGACCTGTAGTAAGCTCATCGGTCACTCAGAACAGTAGCAATCACTTGTTAGGAGAGCGGCAGGCCTGAGGTAACTGGAACAAGCAAGCTCGTAATCTCCTGAATGTTTCAGACAGTGATGTAATGAGTGCTGCTGTGGGAAGCCAAGTTTCCCAGCGAGGTAACAAACGGCAGGAGGAGAGGCAGTCCTTATCTGAAAGCTATGGCCAATACCACCTGGCTCCCCCGATAGTTCTGAGGTTCGTAATGAGATCTAGTGCAAGCACTGATACAATCTCTGTTAATGGTAACAGCCATAAGGGAGATGAGAGCCGAAGCTCCCCCCAAATACGAATTAACGTTGCTTGGACCGATGTAAGAAAACAGGGCGGTAAATCACTCAAAAAGATGACAAATTGGAGATAATTGAAGCTAGCAATAAACTAAATAACCACGTCTATCCTCATCTAGGACTGAGTCTAAAATGGATATATGCCCAAGATGGTGGACAGAGCTACAAGGGATTTTGATTGACAGACTCAGTCCTCAATATGATTGGACGAGGACAACCCATATCTGAGCACTAGCTCCAACCCCTATAGAGAATCACTTTTGGACTTGTGTTTCATCTTTAGCATCACCCTAAAGGTTTGTCATTGATCAAACTAATATTCTCAAAAACTGTCATTGTCACCAGTCCGTTTGTTGTTCCCATTATTCTTTTCATATTCTTCTGCAGTAAAAAGTAGACTATTTTCCTTTTAACTTGCTCTAACCAATTACACAGCCATTAATTGGCTACATAATTGGCTCCTTATTTTTCTTTTTTAATAAGCACCAAACTCTAGAATATTTTCTATGAATTGCAGGATATGTGTGCATTGAAAAAGCTAAAGATACCCTCACAGAAACCATTTTACTAGATGTTGGTTACTTCTGATCCTACTTAAAGATGATTCTAAGTGTATATAAACCATTACAAAGCTTAGGACAAGGTTTAAAGGATATGTTATTTAGTCTAATTTCCTGTTTAGATTATTATATTATATTATATATCTCAGATTATTGAGCATTGTTTGCTACTTCCTCCAGATAGATTTCACATCCATAGTAAATTCTGCTTCTATAATTTTCTTGTTCTGGAATAAACTGCCATGAGAAACAATTCTCCATTTAAACTGCTGGGGACAGAGAGCTCAAACATTTTTGTTTATACACATCTTTTAATTATTTTGTTTCAAACATTTAAAATAGTTTAGATTAATAATTTTGTGAAGTTTGTTTTAATATTATGTAGTTTAATTGTATTTGCTAATTGCCTTGAGCACACAAATATTCAAAATAAGAATAAAATAAAATGATGACACTATTTTATTATAAATATCTGGTGGAAAAATATTTGAAGTGCTGAGAAAAAGTCATCCGTTATGAAAGATGGCGAGAAAATTGAAGTTTACAGATTATTGTACTTTTTGATATATGGGGACATGATGCAATCTATTAAGAAATAGTAAATATTGTTTAATGAATTTTCTATTAAATAACATCAATATTTATTTTTTTGATAATAAAAACATTTAAAACACAGTATGTTCTCATTCTGTTCTCAATTTGAAGTTTAGGAAAAACATTTTTAAATATCTCCTGTCTTGAAATTATTGCTATACGCATAGTATTATCAAGCTTAATTAGCAAACTTAATGCCTATAATAATGATCATGGAATCCTAATTAGGGACTGCACTTTCGTGTTCCTTTTTTAAAGCTACTTTGCAAGAATTGGTTATTTATTTACTTAATTGATTTATTGCATATAGCTACCAGCTTACATAACGGCTCTGAGTGGCATACAATACAATAGGTTTTAAAATAATATAGAATAAAAACACATAATATTATTGGCAATATAGAAAATAAGGGGCAAAATATATGCTTAATCCTTGCAAAGATTTTGGTCTATGTCTGGAAAATAAAACTCAAAAACTCAAGTATTTCAAAACTGGGGAATCCACCTTAACCTAAAATGTAATCCCCACTGAACTCAACAGAATTTATAATATACTGCATAGTATATCATAAAAGTTATATAAAATCTAAATCTTGAAAGACCATGGTATCATATTCTGGATTTCCCAGAGCATGAAGCCTGGGTAGGTTTTAGATGAACTCTAAATTATATAGGTAATCCTCAACTTACAATAGTTTGTTTAGTGACCGTTCAAAGTTACAACAGCACTGAAAAATGTGACTTTCAGCTACCTTTGCAGCATCCCAATGATCATGTGATCAAAATTTAGATGCTTGATAACTGGCTCATTCTTATGACCCTTGCTGTGTCCCAAAGTCATGTGATCACATTTTGTGACCTTCTGACAAGCAAAGTCAATGGGAAAGCCAGATTCGTTTAACAAATAGGTTAATAATTTATCAACTGCAGTGACTCATTTAACTATAGCAAGAAAAGTTGTAAAATGGGGCAAAATTTACTTAACAAATGTCTCACTTAACAACATAAATTGTGGGATTAATCGTGGTCATAAGCAGAGGACTATTTGTGTAGAAAAAAGATGTTTCCACCATGTTGAAAATGATTTTTTTACCATAGTATAGATCATTTCCTAAGTATGAAAAAAGATACAATCACTAAATTATTTGAACCATGGATAAGGCTTTTTTGTTTTTTAGCTAAATATCTGACTGCAAATTTCTTACCTCTCGCTGAAATGTATTCAATGTAACCATCAAGAAGATAGATCTTCAATAAAACACAATTTTTTAAAAAATGGACACAGTATTGGAAATGCAAGCTTCTCAGTGGTAAAGCCCAATTAAAACATAATACAGTTGCCCAGTCATCAATTTGAATACCAGGGGGCTTTTTTAAAAAAAAAAAACCTCTAATATTGAAAAATATCCAAATATAGCAGCATAAAATTTCCGAAAAATTCATCTGAAGCAACAGCCAAAATTATATTAGCAGATTTTTTTGCAGAAATGTTTTGTGCCCGTTAAGATGTGCATCCATGTTATATTCCTTTAGCAGACTAGACATGTTTTACTGGGGAGCTCAATGAGGATGGGTATTGTACTGTTATCTCAGATTTATTCATCTGCCACCATGTGAATTCCAGGATTCTCTCTCTCAAACAGTACTATGCCAATTGGTGCTTGCAGTTACATGCTGCAAGGCTGCTTTATTCATAATACATAGACTGAATTTCAATTTCTTTAAAAAAACAGTTGTTCAATGTAAATATTACTCAGAATGAAAATAATTTGTAGAAAAAGCATAGAAAAGTCTTTTGTTATCACCTGAAACAAAATTCAACATGAGGATTCTATTAACAGTAAAAATACCATCTTATCCTTAAGTACTGATACATGATTTTTTTAAAAATTTAGAAATGAAAGCAGCAGAAAAGGAAAATTCCTGTTCTTAAAATTCAAGGCATCTAAGTGAATGCGTTATATTCCCATTCTCCCCAAGAGAACCAACGGCAGTCTAAGAGGGGAAAGAAAGTAGAAATTCAGTACGAAGGATGAGTTAAAACATTCTCCTAATAATTATTGTTCCATTAAAAAGCTGAGGTTCTTCAATCGGTTTTAAAAAATGTGGTTCTTTGCTGACTTTTATGCGACATTCTGTATACAGGTATAAAGTTTTAATTGCAATTTCATGGATTCACTCACCCAAATTCCTGCAAATGCATGAAAATGACATATTTTTTCATGACTTAAATTGACTAGAAAGTTCTTAACTTGACTCCAAATTCACATTTTCATCAAGATGTACTCACTGCAAAGGCTATTGGAATACATAAAATTGCCTTTTGGGGACATACCCCAATTCAGCATTACCAGGTTAGCAGATATCGAAACATAATGTTCTGTTTGCCTTTTAAGTTATCTCTCTGAAAAAGGCTACAGAAAATCTACCAACCTGGTAATTCCAGCCAGAAACTGTTAATTTACCAAACATTTTCTCTTCATCCTAATTTCCATTCTGCTATTTAAAATCTTAGAAAAAACTTAGAGGAAAAATCCTTTACTTTACAGTACTTTACATTCTACCCAAAGTATAGAATATGTAGGGACGTGCTATTTCAATGTTCCAAATAGCCTTGCATACTAGAAAGGGTATTAAGTACTATTTTTATATCCCAGATTAATGCTAAAACAATGTGTTTAAATTCCACAAATAGAACACTTTCCCTTTCCCATTAATCAACCATCCTTTGCGAGAACTTCAATTCTTTTCTGTATAAATGCATCCTAAAAGCATTGTATATGAATCATTTTGGTTCAAATCTTCAGGTCACTTAATTTTATAATTTTAAGTGTCAGTATTACACTGTGTGTGAATTTATATTTGCCATCAATAATATAATTGCATACAAAATTGGTATTTCTATTGACAAACATCAAATATTTGAGTTACAAATTACCTAAAATCTACAGAAACCTTGTTCAATCAGCTTTCATCAATAAATACACTGCCATGGCAGTTAACTGCCATGCAAATAACTGCTGAACAACAATTCTACTGGTAAGGAGCACAATACTCATTCAAAATCCATAGTATGCATATCTATACCGAAGCTCAATTTGGTTTTAAGTATTTGCTGGCTGTTTGGTTTCAATAATGCTGCAAAATCAATCTTACAAACTTGTTTTAAGTAATAAGAATGAACAATGACTGCAAGTTGAAATGAAGAAACATTTAAACAATAAATGAAATGAAATATATTCTGTACTACTCATTTTAAGTTAATTTGTTAGACAGTTTTCAAAATAAAGGCAATTTCATATTTTACTGATTGATAAGTAGGTATATTCCTATTGTTAACGGGATTAACTGTTAACAATTTGCAACCTTACTGAAACAGCCAAGAAATAATGCAATTTCAAAATTTTGTCAAAGATTTTGAAAATTAACAAAATTGGTTAGTGCAAATGCTGACAACAACAAACTTTTTTAATATTTATTTTTTTCCACCTGCAATCTGTAGCAAAACATGATCAGCTTTATTATGCAGAAAGGTGTCCCTCCACATATAGAATTTAGCCATGTATAAATAGAAGAGCTCTTCAGGAAAGGAAAAAAAACACTTCAAGAAATGAATAAAACTTCAGTTCTGAATTCATAAATCCCAACAAGCAATGTTAAAATGATATAGGCCATTCATTCCAGGATATATGACAGCACCTTAAACTGGCTGATCTATTTTTCCCAGTAACATTTTTCACTTAACAGTGTGTTAAAAGTTACAAATACTGATATGCACAAATAACTAATTCCTAAGAGAAAAATATGTACAATACTGCAGCATAATGAATGATATCTGCAATAACTTAATATTAGCCAATTTTAATATACATGATACTATTAACATTCTCCTGCCATTGCACAAGAAAGGATGTTACCACAGTTCCATGTTTTGTACATCACCTGGTGTTCCTTGGTTTTAATACACAACACAGACTTTTCCCCCCCGAAAGACTTATTTTCTGTTTGAAGCTAAGGTCAGTGAAACAAGACAACAGTGCAAGAGGCATAGAGATGTTATGTGATCACATAGAGTTCTTTTAAGTAAAGTGTCTATAAGGCTATAAGAAAGGATTGGTTGATGAGTTTCCTGCTGGAAAAGGCCCCGTTGCTGCTCCTGCCTAAAAGAAAAAGAGTGTGAAATCACACAAAAAATAATTACAAATGCATCTTGACAAAACAAATTCAAATATAAATTATATGAATAGTTGCAAGTGTTTAAATAATAAAAAATAAAACATGGTCTCATTATATTATTTAAATTAACATTGTAAAATCCTATTTATAACATTTAAATCTCCTAACATGCAGTTTTTAGAGGATGCAATTTTTTAATTTCAATCAAATGAGGATCTATCATACATTAGATAGAATTAAATAAAATATTAAATATAAATAATCTGAAATATTCTAGAAAAAGTTGTAGGTTTAGGAATTGAACGGGAGGGACATATTGGTATTCCCTTTTTGATATCCTTTTGAGGACAACCTATTTATCAAGATATGTATATTAATTAAGAGACCCACAAATCTGATCCATAGAATTCATTTACCATAAAAGGATTACTGGAGACTCCAACAGCTGTAACTTGTCCAAAGGGGGTTATTATTGATTTTCCTTGTCCAAATGCAGCAAAGCCAGTACCTTTGCAATAAAATACCAAAAATTACCTCTAGATTAGATGTCAAATATCACATTATGCATATACTCCATTCCCCCAAATCAGTCCCTTATTTACTGAATTATTTTCAATCAAATCTAACAATTAAACAATCGATTAAATATTTTATTCCAATCAAAATGGGATACCATCTATGAAAATATATTAAAAGTAAATTAAAAACAGAATTATATGTAATTGACTTATAACCATTCATTTACTTATAATACTGAAAAAAGTGACTTGTTTTTCAATTATGATTATTACAGCATTCTCATGCTCACATGATCAAAATTCGGTCAGTTGGAAACTGAAATATTTATGACAGTTGCACTGTCCTGGGGTCATGTGATCACCATTTGTAACCTTCCACGTCAGCATCAGATTCACTTAATAACTGCATGATTCACTTAAAAACTAATGATATACTTAACAACAGAAGCAAAAAGTTCTTAAACTGAGCAAAATTAGCAACTTCCTTGCTTAGCAACATACATTTTGGCCTCAATTTTGACTGTAAAATAAGGACTACCTGCAGGGCCACTTTCTCTCTTTTTCTAGAGGAGGTCATTTATGGCTTTGGAATGAGGCATCATTGATATGCCGATGACTCAACGGAACATTGCCACTTTAGACTAAACTGGAGATGATTATATGTGTCCTGAAATAGTGCTTGTTAGAGATCGGATTTGGAGAAATAAGCTAAAAATTAAATACAGTGATACCTCATCTTACGAATGCCCCTTCATACAAACCTTTCGTGATACAAACCCGGGGTTTATGATTTGTTTGCCTTGTCTTAAGAACCATTTTCGGGTGCGTGGGCTCTCTTACTGCACATGCGCTCTCTGACTGCCGCAGGGATTCCCCTGCCTTGTGACTGTCACCGCTGGGATTTCCCATTTGATTACAGCCCCCGCCGGGATTCCGCAGGGGGGAGGGGGGAGAGCCGCGCCTGAACCTAGAGCCCGCTTAGGAGCCATCGCCTGGTCAGAGAAACCGCAGCTGCCACCGCTGCGGGAAAAGCCATGCCTGGCTCCGAAGTTTGCAAAAGTTTCTGCGCCTTCTCTGTGGCCAGGAGGCTCGGCAGGGAAGAAGGACATGTTCAGGCGTGGGAGTTTGGGGGCCCTCGCCCGCCTCCAGCCCCCTCACGCCCATGGCCTCCCGCCGCTGCTCCCCACCCGTCCAATCTGCCCCTCTCTCCAGCTTTCTCCTCCTCCACCTACTGCCTTGGGGCGCAGCTCCTCCCGCAGCGGCGGCGGGTGCAGCATCTCCTCCTCCTCCTCCAGCCGCTAGTGAGGATCCTGGCCGGGAGCTTCAAGCGGACCTCTCGCAGTCCCTTTGCTGAGAGCGCTCCCAGCAAAGGGGCTGCAAGAGGGGCGGGGCAGGCGTTCCCGAAGCGCTTGGCGAAAGCACTCCCAGTGAAGCAGCTGCGAGAGCGCTTTCTCCGAGTGCTTCGGGAATGCCTGCCCTGCCTCTCCTTCAGCTCCTTTGTTGACAGCCCTGGATGAAAGCGCTCCCAGCGAAGGGGCTGTGAGAGGG
The DNA here is from genome assembly GCF_031021105.1 of Erythrolamprus reginae. Taxonomy (NCBI): domain Eukaryota; kingdom Metazoa; phylum Chordata; class Lepidosauria; order Squamata; family Dipsadidae; genus Erythrolamprus; species Erythrolamprus reginae. The sequence goes on along the minus strand of NC_091954.1, from coordinate 83,994,883 downwards.
ACAGTCAGGCGTTCCTGAAGCACTCGGAGAAAACCCTCTCACAGCCCCTTCGATGGGAGCACTTTCGCCGAGCCAACCCCCTTCGCTGACAGCCCTGGCACTGAGCCCCCAAACGATGCAGGGGGCCTCCCACAGCCGTCCCTCTGCTCTAGTCCCGCCCTCCCAAAGGGTGGGGCTGCCACGTCCTGGCAGATTCCATCTCTCTGGCCAGGACAAGAGGATAGTGGCGGCGGCAGTTCCCCTTTGAGAAGCAGCAGCAGCACCGGGAATGTCACGTCCACCCTCCCCCACCCACTCCGCCCCCGAACAAGGATCCAAATGCCGGCAGTAATGGGCAAAAGGGGTGAGTTTTAGGCTTGCATGCATTATTCGCTTTTCCATTGATTCTTATGGTAAACATTGTTTCATCTTACGAACTATTCATGTTACGAACCTCGTCCCGGAACCAATTAAGTTCGTAAGATGAGGTATTACTGTACTTTCAAATCTTGTTCACAAACAACTAGGTGATTCAATAACATCAATTTCATGGCAGTTATGATATATGGTCCAAGATTTGACAGTATTCCTGGACTTGCAGCTCCTACTTAAGCTACAGTAGAAATTGTGTTACACTAATTTGTGGTCACTGAATGAATGTTTATAGGTTTGTGGAACAATTCAAAATTACTTATTTTCCATTGTCTTCTTCAGTCTGCCCAACTCATTCCCACCATGTCAATGACACATCTATCCAACCATCTCATACTCTGCTGTCTCCCTCTCCTTTTGCCTTTAATCTTTCCCAACATCAGGACCATTTCTAATGGGTTCTTCTTGTTTTGTGGCTAAAGTATTTGCGTTTCATTCAAATATATTTGTAATTTGAAATCTAATTAAAAAATAACTGCTGTGAATTTATATTTTAAAAATTTCCTACATTTGTTCTTGTACCTTTTCCTGTTCTTTCTTTCTCTCTCTCTCTTTCTTAATTTATATTCATTTATATTACTTACTATTGGTTTTAAATCTTATTTAAAGTTTTAATAAAAAATTATTAAATATAATTCTGGCCCTCTGTTCTTAACTCTCCTAAATTCAGACAAGATGACAAATCTTTGTGGTGATAGCCTCCCTCTTTGAAACACCAACTTGTATTTCCCTACTTGTGTTTTGGCAAGCTTTTAAGACAAAAATAAATTGCTTTGTTATTATAGTTTTTATTTAATCATTCCTTAGTGTTGATGTTTTTAGCTTTGCTGAACAAATCCAAAGCTGTGTGGCTGACAAATGTTTAAATAAATAAAAATAAATAATATGCAGAGAGTTTGATCAGGTGATTTTTCACACTTGTTTCCACATACAGTTAGTCCTCATCTTATGACCACAATTAACTTTAAAATTTCTGTTGCTAAATGAGACATTTGTGAAGTGGGTTTTGCCCCATTTTATGACATTTCCTCCCACAGTTGTTAAGTGAATCACTGCAGTTATTAGTAACACAATTGATCAATGAACCTGGCTTCCCTGTTGATTTGGTTGTCAGAAAATGGCAAAAGGTGATCACTGACCTCAGGACATTACAGCCATCATAAATATGAGCCTGTTGCCAAGCATCTGAATTTTGATCATGGGAAGATGGAGATGCCACAATGGTTATACGTATGAAAAAAAGTCCTGTCAATTTTCAGTGCTGTTGTAACTTCAAACGGTGACTAAATGAACTGTCCGTACATTACCAGTTACATTTATACATGTAATACAATACTTCACTGGCCCACCAATAAAATCATGGGAATAAAAGTTTCAAAGATTAATCAGGAAAATGAATTGTTTTAAAATAACCTTTATACTCTTGAAACATAATGTATTTACCATTAGGTTGCTGAGTGAAAGCAGCCTGAGAAAAAGCTGCCTGAGTTGGGAATGCGGGCTGCTGGAAGTTACCACTAAAGCTAGTAGGAAGACTGTATGAGGCAGTTGTTCCAAATCCTGCGGGCATACTCATGGAGGCTGTGCCAAATGTTGTTGCTGATGAAAGAAATAATAGCAATCAATTATTTGTGTTCAGCTTTTATTATTGTTACACTAAAAAGCATTTTGACAGAATTCTTTGTGAAGCAACCAGTCATATGGCTAGCCTTAAAATCATTAAACTTCTAGATTTTATTGACATATAGGCAAAAGTTGCCTGTTCTGCTTCTTTAATTTAATATATTTGCCAGTACCTCGTTGAAGGTATTTTCATTTTTTGGAAAACAGGAAGGCTACACAATACAAGCATTAATTTTTGATGCTTTTAATAGAGAATAATTAAAGAGCAGAAAGAATTTCCAAAGCATTATGAAATCATGTAGCTCATTAAAGAAAAAGTAATTTGAAAAATAATTTCCTTATAAAAAGTTAGAGCTTTCTAGAAATTTTAACAAACTGCTTCAGCTGCAAACCAAATTCTTTTTGGTTCACAGCATGGACTAAGAACCAAATTCCACTAAATCAAACTACATCAATACCTAGCAATTTCTGTTGCTAAGTGAGATAGTTGTAAAGTGAGTTTTCATTCTTAAAACTGCAACTAACACTATTTTTCTTTTTGTTGAAATGGTGAAATTAAAGAAAATTATTCATTATAACTTTCTTGAATTTTGTATGTAAAGGATACTGTCCAATTATTACACCTACCTCAACCTAGCAATGAATAATTTAAAATTTTGCACAGTTCTGAAATACATATTAAAAGCTTCAGGTCAAAAATTATTGAGAATTACTCTATGGAAGCATTTTTCATATAAAAATTATGTTGTAGAGATTTTGCATAACCTATCAATACATCCATCCATCAATCAATAGTTATGGCTAATCAAGAAAGACATGATGAAAGCGCTTACTGTAGAATAAATAGGCACACAAATATAAAATAGACAAGATACAGATAGGAGACCAACAAAGCTTACACAAGCCATTATTAGCAGGGAAGATAACTAATTGTACTTGCTAATACAGAAAAATCAAACACATTGTGACAAAATACAATGGTTTGACATCTTTAGTATCACTAAAGGTTTTAGGAGTACAGTACACGCTTCAAAACTCATTTTAAACGTTCTACATACGTGACCATGGAGGTAAAATGTAGCAACTTTAGCTCTCAACTCTAAGCACACTTAATTGACAGCAAGCCCCAATGAAATTAATGGCCATATTTTTCTAATAATGTGCTTAGGACTGAAGTGTTAAATTTACAACAAGTAATGTGATAACGTATATTTAAGGTCAATCACCATCCATGCCCACTCCATTTCATAATATGAAAGGAAGGTGGAAAAAGTTGTACATGCAAAGGAATTTGTAACTGCAGTAAGCTTTCACAAGCAAATAAAAAATTAGCCACCTGAAATTTATATAAAATGTGGCCACCTACCAAAGTGAGCCTGAGGAAATATATGAGAGTGAATTGCTCCTGAAAGGCCTTATGAGAAGTCACAAAGAGACCAGATATTGTCAATTTATTTATAAACAATTTCTTCAGTTGATAACACATGCAATCACTTTGTCAAAACTTCAAAATATTTCATTAATTTTAAAAAGTTTTCCCCCAAAACATTCAAATAATTTTTAACAAGCACAAGTTAATTCCTTTAGTGTAGATGATATTAACTTTACAACACTTAAGTGACCTCCAAAAATCAAAGAATAAATTATATCAAAGTTAAATATGTAAAAACAAATTCAAATATTAAGAGTAGCAGAAGTGCCTAAATTATAAACATTTTATTAAATAGACTTCTAAGTTTCAAAAACCTTAAATCTATTAAAAGGTTTAATTAATCCATGCATATTGCTTATTCATAACTGGTTAACCCAAAAAGATAAGCCTGACACCCATGAGATTTCATAACTAATTTCACACGTACTAGAACATCTTTAGTACATCAACTATACAACAAAGTTATGTGTACCTGTCAAAAACAGAACAAAAGTTGCTATGAAACATAACTGTAGATATATTTTTCCTAACCTGCTGCTCCTCGGCTGGTGGCTTGGAATGGATTTGTTGATGCTGTTACTGCAGCTACAGGTGCAGCCATAAATGGATTTGTGGATGGTGTTGCTGAAAAATGAAGCATTGACACAGAAAAAGATATGGGTTTTACAAATTTGCTTATATAAACATGTAAATGTAGTTCCAGAAATAGAGCCATCAAAATGAAATGTTAAGTCTGTCCCAAAAATTAAGTCTCTCCATAACTGCAGAGACGAATAAACTATAAATAAATTGATAAAAGTGATCTAGAATTTAGACTGGTTCTAGTGTCCATAAATTCAGCTTCACTACAGTGTGAACTTGATGGAGATCCTACCTCCTATATCTCACAAGTCAATCAAAGAAATCTATTTTCACAATTTATTCCAAAGGAGTGACAGTGCAGAAGACAAATGGGCCAGCTTCTGGTTTCTTCCTTCAATTTGGAAGAAAAAAGAAGGCTGTCCTGCTCTGCAGTGAACAAAGCCATTTATGACCTTGTCTCCAAGAGTGTTGGAAACAATAAATTGTCATTTTTCCACCAGAAGTCTCTCCATTTTCTTTTTGATATAAAGCACCCTGACTAAGATCATGAACAGATACAAACTGTCTCAGAAGTAGTCTTAGTTTAAATGCATGTATTATACCTATTGGTGGATGTAAGTTAAAATATAATCGTGCAAAGTGAATCTATCAGATACGGTTTAGAAAGATTATTTAGTAATATAATACCTCCAAACTGAGCAGGAACACTGGATGATGCAGACTGCGTCTGTGTATTAGCACCAACTGGAACTGTTCCAAAAGTATTACTAGAAATAATTCATAATCATCAGTTCTACAACATTTGTACATTTATAGCTAATCACTGTACATGGAAACATAAAATTCAGCTTAACTGAATTTTAGAAACAATCTAGTTTGATTTGCAATAATTTTCAAAATGTTAAATAATATTAAAAACTGTGACCCCCAGGTAATCAGTAGCATTCATAGAAAGTAAAAGAAACTGGTAAGAAATTAAATCCAGAACAAAATTGTATTTTATTTGACAGAAATGTCACCAAAAATGGCATGTATTTTCCTAAGATTAAAGATTAAAAGAGGATTATAAATATTACCATTCATAAAAATTAAGATATTATAAATGCTAATGATTAATCTTGAAAATATAGTTTCCAAGTTTGTTCCAGCAAAATAATCTACTACAGGTACTACAGGTAATTCTCGACTTATGGCTGTTTGATCAGCAATCATTCGAAATTACAATGGAGACTTTAGACTTTTATCCAAAATTATGGCTTCTGCAATACCTCTGTGAAAACATGAACAAAATCAGGGTGCTTGGCAATCTGCCTACCCTTACCATCAACTGCAGATCACCCACCTATCTTTCTTCCCATCCCAAGAGGCATCCCATCTTTGGGTCTATTTCCCAGCCAGTTGTGTCCCAATACACCATGGGTCTCATCTTCTTATTTGTTGTCACTTACCTTTTCTGAAGATCATATTAGAGAAAAACGGTCCGATCTGCCATACCCTTCCTACAGTATACAAACGCACATGATGCCATACCAGAAGTAGGCTCTATTTTGAGAGCAGCCACAATTCTTAGATCATAGGAGAGAAAACTAAGCACCAGTGCCTCAGGATGACCTGGGAGGTCAAGGACAGGCCATATGGGGGTTGAGGAGGTGCTACAGTGCCGCCTCCAAGGCCTCACCCAACCTGTGCTGCACAATGACTGCAATGGGGAGGGCATGGATTGTGATTGGTAAGGAAAGTGATTGCATGGGTACCTTGCTTAATGATCACCATGACTTTCAACCATAATTCTAGGCTCAATTTTAGTTGTAAATTGAGGATTACCTGTATTTTTGCAGGCAACGGTATATTTCTCATTTCAGGGTAAGATATGGGAGCAATATAATTCTTGAGGTGGAGGTGAGCTATGGTTATGGTCTGTTCTTGTTGGATTTCATGGAAATCAGAATTCAAAAATATCTGGATTTTCAAGTAACAGTATTTCAAAAAACCTTGCACATTAAAATGATGCCATTTCATGTTTGCTTCGTTTAAACACAAATGATTTACATTAAACTTTTATCAAGAAGGAGTACCTGCTAACATTACTAGTGGAAGTATATGCATTACTAGTGGTTGCCGTGGAGCTGAATACACTGTCCAATTCTGCTAGAGCTGCATACTTGTCTGAAGATGTACTTGTTTGACTTGGAGCTGACACGGCAGATACTGTACTGGCAGCAAAGCCGTTTCCTTGCTCATTACCACCTGAGGAAAAAAGTACAACATTAAACATTCACACAATATTTTACAATACAAATTAGCCAGTTCTCTTGAAGTATTAGAAAATAAGTATTTTAAAAAACCCCATGAAGTCATATTTCCAATAAAAAATGTTTTGGGAAGGAAAGATTTATTTTTCCAACTACAGTGGTACCTCATGATACGAACCCCTCGTGATACGAAAACTTCAAGATACGAAACTGGGGTTCAGAAAATTTTTGCCTCTTCTTACAAACTTTTTTCACCTTATGAACCCACCGCAGATCGCAAAATGGCGCTCCGCTGGGCGCCGCCGCCCGGCTGTCACCTTTTAAAACAGCCAGGGGGCTTCTCGGCATTCTCCCGAACCCGAACTTTTCGGGAGGCCGCCGAGAAGCGCCCGGCTGCTTCAGAAGGTTACAGCCGGACGGCACCGCTTGGCGGAGCGCCGTTTTTGCGATCGGCGGCGGCGTTTTTGGCCGATCTGGAGGCTGGAGAGGAGGTGGGGAATCCCAATAGGGAATTCCATGGGCAGAGCTTTGACGTCACGAAGACATCCTTCCTGGAGGCCACGTTTCGCCCAGCGGAACGCCATTTGGGATTCCCCCCCCCCCTTGCACGCATTAATCACTTTTACATTGTTTCTAATGGGAAACATTGTTTCGTGTTACGATCTTTTCGCCTTACAAACCTCCTTCCGGAACCAATTAGGTTCGTAAGACGAGGTATTACTGTATTTTCTTCACTCAGCCTCTTTTTGAGAAGGAAAAAAAAAGCTGTACAAGAGTTCCTACTCAGGAAAATTCTAAATTAATGTCACACAACTACAGACAGTATATGATTAAGTACATTAGACAATCCTGTAGGCTCTGCATACATTTTATGGCTTTCACGTAGCTTTAATTCTCACTGGTACAATTAAACTGAACATATAAAACATAATTATAATTTATATAATCCAGCAACAGATTAAAAAAAATCCATGTAACTGTGTGAAGAAATGCCTGCGCCAAACAAATACATTTGAATGGTTTGTTAGAAGGCGAAAACCATGTGGATAAACATCTATGTGTTGATTTTGTCTTCATGGTACAAAAAAATAAGAAGAATATCATTGCACACTGGAAACAGGAAACTTCAAACAAAAAACATTTCATTCCCACTGGTATGATTCTAGAAGAAATAAAATTGTTTTCTTTCAATGCAGACTTCGGCAATATATTTAAGGTTGTCACATTAAATATATTTTATAGATTATATATATAATGTTCTCTATGAAACCATGATTATAATTGTTTCAGTAACATACTATCAACAAAATTCCATTTCGGAAAAGGGAGTAGGTACAGCATATAAACCACATAATTGTGTTGTGTATTAAAACTGCAAGTTTTTGATTATTAAACTTTATTATCGTATAAATTATGACTGGTCGGTGCTTTATAATTACCGGTATGCTTTAAGATTCTTTAGGTCCCTAAGATGAATTTTATGTGTCATATATTTATAGGGCTTTCTTTCAGCAAGTACAAAACTAAGCAAGTTTGATTGTTTTTCTTGATTATCCACAATACTTTAAAAATGCTTGATTTGACAAGTACACTTGCTTGAATTAAATTAAGATAAAATTCCGGAAGAAGGAACTGCTATAAGTTTCAGATAAGGACTATTTATTTATAAAAATCATAGCTGATATGGTTAGGTAATAGGTAATCTTGCTTATAGATTTACAGCTACACAGGGCAACTTAACAAAGCTAATTAAACAACCAATCTTGCAAAACTGCAGTTGGAGACTGCAAATAAGAAGAGCTGTAAGCTGCCCTGAGAAACGTATATCGATCTGTCTATATATATATACCTATATACACTCACCTCCATATACAGGTAGTCATTGATATATGACCACAAGAGAGCCCAACATTTCCATTGTTAAAGCAAGGCAGTTGTTAAGTGACTCATGCCCTATTTTACGACCTTTTAGTCATGGTTGTTAAGTGACTCACTGAAAGTGAATCAGGCAGTCTTGCAAATCTGGCTTCCCCATTGACTTTGCTTGTCAGAAGCTTCCTAAGGAGGTTGCAAAAGAAAATCTGAAGACCCGGGACAGTGAAACCATTTTAAATTTATGCCGGTTGCCAAACACCTAAATTGGCCACATGACTGTGGGGATGCTGCAATAGTCATAAGTATGAAAACTGATCATAACTCACTTTTTACCTTTCACAATTTCACTGCTGGCTTCTCCATTGATTGTCTGGTCAAATGTTGGCTAAGAACTATTTACATGTTAAATCATGCAACCCAGGATGCTGAAATGGACATAAATGCCCTCTGGTTGTCAACTGCTTAAATCTCAAACACACGACTGCTGGGGAACTGCAATAGGTTACTTTTTCAGTACTTTGTAAAGTTGATCACTAAACACAATAGTGAGGATTACTTGTATAAGAGGGTGTGTTGTTGTTGTTTTTAGCAATTTCATCATGAATAATGTTAAAATATGTTATAAACAAACAGAATAAGCTGTTTGAATTCGGGCACAAACCCCTATGATTACTAAAATTATCAGGTGATGAAATTATTCACAGCAACTATATTTTAAAAGACCCAGGGCTTCAGATACATAACTTATTCAATAACTGGTAGAACCTAAATAGCCTCTGATGCATTATATCAAAGAAAAAATAGTATATATTAATATTTTTATTATTAATAATTATGTTTGCATAAATTCCAGTGTCTCAAACTTGCAAGTAACATAGTGCAAGTTTTATATTAACACTGGTATTGATTGTTTGTAATAGGAGTTACTAAAAATCTCATGGATTTTAATAGTACATCACAGAACAAACTATAGCCATGATAAATAGTGAAGAGAACAGGTCAAAGAATAAGAATTAGTACCTTGCCCTGTGCTGAAGATATTATCTAAATTAGCAAGAGCTGCATATTTATCTCCTGACTGGAGACATGGTTTATTCTCTACAGCTTTACTGGCTGCAGTTGTGTTGCTCTGAGAACCACCGAAGGCTCCAAAATCAGCACTGGAGGATTTGGGGAAGTTATCAAAGTGTGCAAAGTTAGCATTCACTGATCGAGCGTTCCCACCTGAAACAAAATAAGTTAAAAAGTTTTCAAGCTCATTGAAAGTCTTTTCAAATGTTATCTGGTGACCATGTGTGCTAATGAACCTATAGGGCCATACCTTTAATATAGTTTCTCTATTCCAAAATCCTGATTGGTTAAAACAGGCATATTAAATGTCAAATCTTGATGCCCTAGCCATCAATCTCAGAGCAGAGTGAAGGAAATATATGTCACAACAAAACTAGCCTCAATGTTTCATACAAACATGGTTTTGTTTTAGGCTCTTGTCTTTTTCTGCAACTTAGATCGAAATTCCTTTAATAAAACAATATTTGATAAATTCCAATAAACAGCAAAATGTATTTAATTTTTTTTTAAACTATCAAATTAAGAAGTAAATGTATCACTTCATATCAATTTAGCATGGTTTAACTTTTTTGTAAATTTTTAAATTCTGTATTACTATGAAGAATTAAAAGCAGAAGAGAGAGCTAAAGAGGAGTGAATTATATTATTAGAGAACAAAATCCTCATTGCCACTTCTGGTAATCAAATATTCAGTGTTTTAAGCTTCAAACTGCCAAAAGTGAATGCTAGTGGTTGGTACTTGATTACACTGCTCTCTTTCCCTTTGAAGAGATTAGCATGTGCAGTCTTCTTCCATAAAAATAAGACGTGAAAAACTGACATTCAGATACTATTAAACTATAACTCCTAGCATCTTCACTATTAGTCTCAATGGCATGAGCCACTGGAAATTGTAATTTAGTGATTATATTGCTGGCTATAGATTGGGTAAGGAAATTATAAAAATATTTGAAAGGCCAGACTGGGTTCTACATCAAAACACATAATGTATTAATATGCTAGAATAAATAGCAACAATAACATCACCCAAACCAATTTATTGCTGGACGGAGGTCTTTTTATTAACAGTCAGGTTCAAATTCTATTACGTTGGTTCAGTGCAGGTTGCTAGATATATGTTTTCATTTTCCCACTAAAAGGCTAAAAGACAGTAACTTGTCCCAAAGGTTACCAGTCAATTTCTATGCTTAAGAAAGGACTAGAACCTGGTGTTTCCATCCTGTTCACTATACACCTTAACACTATATCACATTGGCTCTTTAATCACAGAATATCATTTTTTATTTATTTACACAATATATAAGACCGCCTAATTAGAAAATTGTGATTCTAGGTAACTAACCTGGGATTGAAATACAAAAGAAGGTAAACAAAAATAACAATAGCAAAATGGAACATAAAACAACACTTAGAGGTCAAAACATTTCAACTTCCAAAAACATTTACTAGACCCAGGGTGTCAAACTTGATTCCATTCAGGGCTGCATCAGGGTTGTGTTTGACCTTAGGGGGCTGGGCATGGCCAGCTCAACGTCACTCATGTTGGGGACACCTGTGGCGGCCCTAGCACTCTGCCAGAGAAAATGGGTTCCCAAACTCTATTTTCAGCTGCAACAGTTTTTTGCAATTCTCAGCCAGTGAAAATGGACCTCTGAAAGGCCAAGTGCAGCCCTCCCAAGTTCTGTTTTTGCTGGCAGAGGCAGTGTGGGCAAGTCCTTAGCTTTTTCCAAGATGGCTCCGCGGGCCAGAAATAAGCACCTTGCAGGCTAGATTTGGGCCCCGGGTCTTAAGCTTGACACCCCTGTACTAGGGTCATCCAACATCCTGGCCTAATGCCTGGGAGGGGGGGGGGTTGCAGTGTTTTAAAATTTTATAGAAAACTAACAAGAGTCAGGCTCATCTGTACCCAAGGGTCATATTATTCCAAAGGGTAGGTCCTGTGACAGAGAAGGGTCACAGTATGATTGGTTTCTAAATTGGGGTTTTAAATTAACTTAAATATTAGATTTGTTTACATTGTATTATTATTGCCGGTAGCCGCCCCGAGTCTGCGGAGAGGGGCGGCATACAAATCTGATTAATAAATAAATAAATAACATTAGATGACATAGTTCACAGAGGAAATCTAAAGTATGTCCACTCTCTTGGATCTCATAGGATTGGCAGACCGAGAAAGAGATATGCAATCTCAACTTGGACCTGTGTTATGAAAAGCTTTATAAGCAATAACCAGTATCACAAATTATACCCCAAAGCCAGTGCAGTTCATGAATAGCGGTATTACATGTACATACAATGGTGCACCCATCACCACCTATGCTGCTGTATTATGAACAAATTGTAGTGAATAGGATGTAGCTGTGCAAATATCCCTTTGGCCACTGTAATCACCTGTTCTTCAAACAAGAACTATGAGTACAAGAAGACCTTCAAAGTACATGCTAGTTCTTAGTAGAAAAGTAGAACTCCATTTAGAACTCAAGACAGAAAGCATCCAGCTTCAGGGATACTAAAAATCACAGCCATTTAGTCTTACCGCAGCTGACTTGAAGCACACACATCTGTCTTAGCCTCCAAACACTGGGAAAAACTGAGAGCACTACTTGTCCAGTCCCTGTCAGAGATGGATAGCTGTGTGTCATCATCTAATTGATATTAACCCTGTACCTATGGCTGATTCTACCAAGCAGCTTCATATAAATAAGATATGAGAGTTTAAAACCCCAAAGATATTGCAAAGCAAAGCGCTAGGGCTAGGCCTCTTCCTCCACTGGCCATCAGCTTGAAATGGTCCCAGAGAAACGACAACTAACTTCCCCCAAACCTTAAGTTTCTGAAGTCAATCCAGAGGGACATTATCTGCTAAAGTATTTGAAAACCATTGAAAGATCAGGGAGGGTCAGCATGGATGCGCCGTCTCCTTACTGATCCCACTAAAAATCATATACACATGGATCAATACGTTTTCAGCACTATATCCTGATCTGAAACACAACTACCTTCCCAGGAACCTTCTAGTGATAATCATCTCCTCCCTAAAGGATGCATTCACCATCCCCTAGGAACTCTTGACCAACCATGAGGGTCATGGTGTCAACCCTAATAGTCAAATAGTCCACCCTGAGTCCTTTGGGATTGGGCGGCATAGAAGTTGAATCATAAATAATAAATAAATAATACATAAATCTAATATTCAGGTAGCTCTACCCCAATGCCCCTATTCATTTTATCAGAAATATCACAAACACATGCCAAACTATGTCATACACAATCACAAAGGACCTGAACAGCTGAGCCAATTCAGAGTGGATTATTATTATATTATTTATTAGATTTGTATGCCACCACTCTCCAAGAGACTATCCAAAATATGTGCCAAATAGACTTCACAGATCTCTGCCAATGTTCCTCAGATCTATCTTTGCCCAGGAGGGATCAGATCACCTTGTTTGTAGACATGATAAAGAGCAGAAAAATAATTATGCTTAGCTGCTCTTATCACCATGAGGTAATCCTGAATAAATGCTTTCTGTTTTTCCCCAGGGTTCTCTTTTTCCATTTCAACCGCCAGTTACTTTAAAAACAAGCAACTTTTCAAAATCCGCAGCAGAATCTCATAGGCACATATGTACAAGGGTGTTGCCACCACCTTGTTCCAAGCAATGAAGAAAGCCTCAGTTGATCTGAGCAGAGCTTCAGAGAAGACTCTAAATTTCTCTGAAACCCAAAAGGATCCATCAAGCACCTGGCACAGACCAATCAGATGGATTCTTCTATTCTGTGGTACAGAGCAGACAGTAACATCCCTCAACTGCATCTGTCTGACAGAACAGTTCTATAAAACCATGACTGCTACCTTTGGTAATCTGGGGAAAATGCTCAGTGGCTATGGACTCCCAAGCCAATCTCATCTTGTACCAGGAAAGGCAAATTAAAGCCTCTAATCACCCAAGTGCTAAATTTTGGGAATTCTACTAGCAACTTGGCCATAGCATAAAACAGCTCATATTAGGCAGGGATGATGAACATAGCAGAAATCCCATTTGATCTCTACAGACAACTATCATTATCAACAGGTTTCATACACAGTTATCTGTAGAGCAGTGCTGCTAAAAGCCACCAAGTCTCTTGGTTAATTATGATAACTCCACTGTACTTGCCCTGAGTCATGCATGCCTTGTGGGAACAAACCCTCCCTCAGTGTGCAACGTTTTGGTGATACACTCTATACTGATCCTCTCATTCATTATCAGATTGTGGAGGAAGAGGAACTGGCATTTGGTAACAACTGCCAAGAGGCTGAGCCTCTGCAGATCCAAATACAGGCACAGAAACCAGCACAGGAAGCTGGAATGTAGAATCAACGTTACATCAAAATTGAGCTACATTATACAGTATCCTGAAATGTTTTAGACTTTTATGAATATTAAAAATTGTATTATATTTTCCACTTATTTGCATAAAGAAAACAATTGTAACTATGACTTTTACTCTCTATATTTGGTGGGATAATTCTCAAGTGCAAGTAAACCAATATACCAGTAGCAAGCATGTACTATTAGATAGTATCTTTTGAAGAAGAACAAGTAAGAACACCTGAATATGACACATTGGAAAAATTGTACTATAAGTTAAATGAGCTGAGTTTCCCACCTTGGTGGAACTTACTGCGCATAGCCTGGCCAGGAAAAGCAGAAGTAGTAAAGTCACCAAAACTGCAGCTAGATGAAAGCGTTCTGAACGCTGGACAGCCAGAAATTGTGTGAGGGGTTAAAATTAACAGAAAGGAAAAACAAAAAATGTAAAAGAAATCTTAAGCATTTTTAAACAAGGAAAATGAAACAGAAAAGTGATCAACCATAGATCAAGACATACCAATTTACATTCCAGGAAAAATTATTAAAGCATAAAACAAATAAAGAAGAAGAAGAAGAAAGCAAAAGTCCTTACACATGAGGTAGTTTTAGCCAAACCAATTTATCTTGCATGAGAAAAAAAAGACTCATCTTAAGATAAGATGTATTATTTTTTCCAAAAAATAGTATTTACATCATGTGTAGGAGTAATTCAGAAGCTATAATATAAAAACTTCATGCATGAACATAACCCACATCAAGTAAAGCAAAAGAAAAGGAACATTCATTTTTCAGGTTTCCCCAGAGCTTCAGATTATGTGTGTTAAGAGAAGTAGATACAAGATCGAAGAAATATTCCAACTATAGTGTCCAGATTAGTTTATATTAAAGGAATTAACAACATCAGAGCATTTCTACCTGTATTTTGGTGCTGAAAAGCAGACTGACTTGCTGTGGGGAAACCACCAAAATTACTCGAAGCACTTGACTGTCCAAATGCATCAAAGTTTGCAAAACCTGCGTTTGCAGAGTTCTGCGCTGTAAAGTGCAAATGAACAAAAATATGTTAATGATATGAAAACAAAGATAAACTGAACAGAATAGGATAATTATATAATTATACTTTAGGATAATTATACCACTTGAAAGTACAATGTACAGGACAAACATTTTTATATATATTTTGCAAACCTACCCTACATGGAAATTGCTATTCTTTTAATTCTATTTATATATAAATCTAATCTAATATCAGATCTAATATCTGTCAACAAAAATGAAAATACCATTTTGTTATCCCATTATTATACTATACCCTGGTTATTACCTATTTTCTTTCTGAAACCCTACAAACTAATTTAAAAAAAACAAGTTATACATGTTGCTAAGGCACAAGAGTGTTGTTTTTTAGTTTACCAAAATGGCTCTAGGTGTGCTTTCCAAATCATAAATCTATTATTTAAGATGAATTCACATACCGTTCTAATTCAAAACAAAATAACAAAGGCTTCAGCCTGACAATAACATTTGTGGGGTCCATACTGCCCCCATCCTCCTGGCCTTACGGAAAGCCTTAAAAATCTGGCTCTGCCAGCAGGCCTGGCCCGTTGAGCAATAGCACCTAGCTCCGGCCTAGAAGTGATTAATGTTTTTAGTATTGGGGTTTTAAATGGTTGCATATTGTTTTATTGTTGTACACTGCCCAGAGTCCGTCAGAAGTTGGGCGGCCTATAAATTTAATAAATTAAATTAAATTAAAATTTATTATTGATCAAGTTTCGGGGTAGAGTTAGAGTGACTCTACACTTACCTCTATCCTGGACAGATGCCCTTCCTGACGCCTACCCAGAGTAAGGTACAGTAATAGCAATAACAATAGCACTTCAACTATATACTGACCCATAGTGTTTTATAGTCCTAAGTGATTTACAGAATCAACATATTGCCACCAATAATCTTGATTCCTCATTTTACCAACCTCAGAAGGATGGAAGGCTTAGTCAACCTCAAGCCTATCAGGATTGAACTCAGAGCTGTAGGCAGAGTTCACATGCAATACTGTATTCTAACCACTGCTCCACCAGGGGATGGATGCATGGATGGATAGTTAGTATAGGGACTACAGTGTCATAAAAAAGAGTTTACAGTTCAGTATTATATGTGAAATCTAGGCTACATGACATATTTTAACTGAGACAATTTGATTTGAAGTATATTATGATTTATATTATGATATGTATGTTACAATTTGAAGAGAATAGAATAGAATAGAATTCTTTATTGGCCATGTATGACTGGACACACAAGGAATTTGTCTCTGGTACATATCCTAGGACTATTACTAAGTGTTGTATCTTATGATTCTTGACAAATATATTTTATTTTTTCTTATGTAGACTGAGAGCATATACACCAATGACAAATGTCTTGTGTGTCCAGTCACACTTGGCTAATTCCAATAAAGAATTTTAAGTATATTATGATAAAGATGTGAGAATTAATGGTTTTACAAATATTGCCGAACTGCCACTTCGAGAAAATGAGAAATTCTATACTTCTCTCCACGATGCATGAATGGAATTGTTAAACCACTAGTATTCATATATTATTGAGCTTCTCAAGTGTAACTCTATTGATTTTGGCTTCTAAGTATTCATTGTTTTAATAACAAACATAAAACATTGAAGGCATATGACAATAAAGCAAACTATGTATGTAATTGCATAAAGAAAGTAATTTTTTAAAGGAAAATCATTTTCAAATTTGGAAACACTGCACAAATAGAAAATTACTCGTGACTACAATAACTACTTTTAATATATCACACAATGAAATAAAGAAATCCAAAATGCTTTTAAACAACAATACATTATAATCATTTGCATAAGTAAATGCTCCTATAAACTTGAGAGTTTACTGGATTGTTCAATCTAGATGGGAAAAGCCTCTCATTTTACTAAAGAGTTACTGTCAGCTAATTACTTCACAGTATCTAAGAGTGTAAGTATGTAATATATTGTATTAACATTGATAATGTAACATTTAGTTAAAATATAAACAGATTAATAACTTTCAAAATTAAAACATAAAGAATATTAATAAATATACACCATCAAAAACAATGCTTAAAAACCATTATATTCACCTATAAAACACATCTGAATAAAAATGCTGTTAGCTGCCAATGGAAAGATTAATGCAAAGAAACCAAGTTTTGTTACTCTTCGCAGGGTATCAGAATAGGAATAAGGCAGTTCTCACCTAACAATATGAATTGGAATCTGCAACTCAGCCACTAAGCAAAGCAACGACTAAATGGGAAATAACATACCAGCTGGAAAGAGACAAAACTACTCAGTTTTACACCTTAAGTTTTTGTTCACCTCCTAAAAACTACTCTGCCCTTTGGAATGTTCCAGTGCCTGTTTACTTACTTACATCAGGAATATTTGATCACACTGGTGTCCTATCCTTTTCCTGATTCTTTCTGCTGCCAGTATAATCACAATATTTTCAATACAATATTTTCAATGTAGAAGAGCAGTACTCTCTAATCTCTGCAATAAGGGGAAGGGTCAGGTAAAAGAGAGATTCCCACAGAAATCACTTTATTTTTCTCTTCCTCACCCACTACAAAGAGAGATTGAAGGATTACGAGATTACAAGAGAGTATTGCAAGCTGTTTACACTGTGCCTGGAATTCCCAACCTAATTTCTGGGAATAGAACCACTTCCTCTCCAATCTCTGAAAGGGGGGAGGGAGGAAGAGATGCAATTAATATTAATAATAATAATAATAATAATCTGAAATTGATTCATCATCCAACCAATTACAACAATTCTATGAAATATCTTGCAAATATCACCAACATCAAAATTAATGCTCTTCCTTAAAAAAGGGCATTCACTACTCTATAGCTATATGAATTGTAACCTGCAACTACTGTAGCTAAAGATTTAATCCCACTCAATTACAGAGTCCTCTTTTAGCAACTGCCTAATTTGGTGACCCTTTGCAATTATAGCAGTAAAAGTAATTATGTTTAATCCTTGCATTTATAAGAAAGCTGAGTTAAGACCACAGAAAAAAATCAGTTTGACTTAGTGACTACTTCATTTAATGACCAAGTTGCTGGTGTCAACTGTGTTCACTAAATAACTAAATAATCAAATAACTAAATAGTAAATAACTGTACTATCAACTCATCACCAAAGTAAAGACCTGCCTTCTAGAACTCTTGTAAGAGTAAAGAATATTATGATTACATTCTTATCCTTTTAAAATATGTAACTAAAGGCTGAAACTTCATATGCATTGTATTATAATTAACAGTCTTTCTAGATTACAAAAATTTGGAAAAACCATTTTACATAATAGTTCAGAAAAGTAAAATGTTTAATCAAAATAAAACTACTAAACAGAATGCACAGAATATGCATTTATTTGTTAATTTAGTTATTTAATTTATATAGACATCTACTTCATAGAACAAATGATTCTGGGCAGCTTACAAAAAGTTAAAACAATAGCTAAACACCTAATATAATTATTAATATTAGTTAACTACTGACTTCAACATAAATGATTCAGATCATTGAAAACTTTAATGACTTATGTGAGGCATCTTCTTTCTCAGATTTCTTTTTAAAAATATAATAGCACCAACAATTCATTATTTAATCAGGTAACAGATTCCATGTGAATGGGGGACATGGAAGAGAGGCCTTACAAGGATCTAGTAACACCAACAGAAAAATCCATATCATCCAGGTTAACTCACACATTAAAGTGTTTCTAGGAAAGAATGGGAGGATGCTTAAGAGCCCACTTTATTTTTTTAAATTTATCTCCATAGCTGAGTAGCCCCAAGTTAAAAAAGGGAAAAAAACCCCTTTTCCTCTGTCATTCAAGCATCTCTGAGACTCAGACACCAGAACTCTGAGCAGAAAATGCTTTTAAAAAAGATGATCTCTGGCGGGCACGGGACAGGGGTTTATCCTCTGTCCTGGTGCTTCTTGACCTCTCAGTGACTTTCAATGCCATCAACTATGGTATCCTTCTGCGGCAGCTGGAGGGGTTGGGAGTGGGGGGCACTCTTTTACAGTGGTTCTCCTCCTACCTCTCTGGCCGATCGCAGTCGGTGTTAGTGGGAGGTCAGAGGTTGACCTTGAGGTCTCTCTCTTGTGGGGTGCCTCAGGGGTCAGTCCTCTCCCCCCTACTATTTAATATCTACATGAAACCGCTGGGTGACGGCCTCGGAGAGGGTCCGCAAATTGGGCGTCCTCCTCGATCCACAGTTAACATTAGAACATCATCTTTCGGCTGTGGTGAGGAGGGCGTTTGCCCAGGTTCGTCTGGTGCACCAGTTGCGGCCACTGTTCCCTATAAGGTGTGCTGGAGCGCGGAGGTGCAGGCAATAAGAAATCTCTGTGCAGCACTTTTCAAGTGCCGCGCAGAGTGGTGCAGCCATGGGGAACATGCCTCCCTGCCTGCCTTTTCCCCCATGGAGATTCCCGTCCCTCTCAGCCTCCTCCCCATTTCCAAGAGTCGCCAGGTTTGCCCTTCCGCCGCTGCTGCTGCTCTTCGCCTCTCCTGCTCCCGCTGCGGGAGCCATTTCTCCCCCTACCCAACTTCTTGGACAGAGAGAAATCCTCCTCCACTCCTCCAAAGACTGGCTTTCCCTTGCCTGCCTGCCTGCCTGCAGATTCTCCTTCTCTCATCTCCTCCCAACTTCCCAAGACCGGCTTTCTCCCTCCGTACTCCTCCCCCATGGGTCCTCCGGCTGCTCTCCGCAGCCTCTGGGCCCCCAACGTGTCTCAGGAGGCAACAGGGAACAGGCGCAGGAGCCCCAGCCAGGAACCACAGAGTTGGCCTTCTCCGGGTCCCGTCGACTAAACAATGTCGTCTGGCAGGACCTAGGGGAAGAGCCTTCTCTGTGGCGGCCCCGACCCTCTGGAATCAACTCCCCACCAGAGATTCGAACTGCCCCCACCCTCCTCACCTTCTGCAAGATGTTAAAGACCCATTTATGTCACCAGGCATTGGGGGGATTGATGTCTCCCCCCCTCTGACTAGCAAGACTTGAGTATGGTATGATTGTGTTGTGTTTATTGTTTTTAATGTTAGGAGTTTCTTAACTCAGTTTTTCTTTATCATTATATTTGTCTTATATTGTATTGCTATTCTGCTGTGAGCCGCCCTGAGTCCTTGGAGAGGGGCGGCATACAAATCTAATAAATTATTATTATTAATTATTAATTACAATCCTCCCACCCATTCCAAAACACACACAAACACACAGGGAAGGTTTTATTCCAATCCTACAACTGATTTTAAAATTTTCAGTCAGAATCAAGAGGAATTAATAGGAAAATAAGCATTTGACATGTTAAACATATTTTTTGACAGTTCTAGCATTAGATTTTTTATAAAACATGAAGGATTCTGCGCTTGATCAGTTATTTTAATATGTATGTATGTATGTATGTATGTATGTATGTATGCATGCATGGATGCCTATAAAGGAGTCATATAAAGCAACAGAGTGACAAGAATGCTCCCATTATTATTTATTGTTTATTGATTTCTCGGTTAATATTGCTAATATGCTCAAATATATCAAATGTGTGACCACTATTACCACTCTTAAGGTTCTATCCTTCCCACCTGCTTTCCTTTAGATTATTAGCCACCCAGAGTCCCTCAGGAGCTGGGGGACATACAAGTTGAATTAATTAATTAATTATGAGTAATCTAGAACACTTGAGTAATCTAGAACACCTTGAAAACAATAAAGGACAATCACCAAACTGATGTAATCAAGAGTCCAAATCTTCTTTTTGCCAATTATTAAAGGACAAAATCACCCTTGGGATTTGTCTTGGATAGCTAGTAGTTCTCAAGGACAGAAAGGTCCAAGAGCATGACAGATACGGGAAAGCTTGTTTCTTAGAGCCTGTATGACTGTGTGAGTTAATCTTAACACTATCAAATAAGCACTATGTTGCTCATTTTATAGAGATGGAAAATTTGGTCCTCAATATTTACATACCTTCTTGGCCAAATTAATTCTGTACTGTATTTGTAATTATTTCTGATTTAAACTTGCCCAATATAAAATTAACATGAAACTCATTGCTGGTAAGAATTCATTAAAATTAATAAGCTACTTATTAAACTGTATGGTTATATTTCTAACTACCATGTTTCACCTTCTCATTCATCTTAAGAGTATTAATTTTTAGCCTATTAGCGTATAATGCTTCATTATTTTCATGTTTCTTCTTTACTGAATATTTAGTACTGAATATTTTGTTACTTTCACAATAGCATATAACTATTGTTTTATTTATAAATTTTAATTCATTACCATATGTAGTTTTAATCATTTTAATTATAAATTATTCATACTTTGTCAATTAGTTCCTATTTATTTATTTATTCATTTATTCATTCATTCATTAGATTTGTATGCCGCCCCTCTCCGTAGACTCGGGGTGGCTCACAGCAATAATAAAGACAATGTAAAAACAAATCTAATAATTTAAAAAACACTAAAAACCCCATTATTAAAAGCAAACATACACACAAACATACCATGTATAAAATGTATAGGCCCGGGGGAGATGTCTCAGTTCCCCCATGCCTGATGGCAGAGGTGGGTCTTAAGAAGTTTACGAAAGGCAAGGAGGGTAGGGGCAGTTCTAATCTCCGGGGGGAGCTGGTTCCAGAGGGTCAGGGCCGCCACAGAGAAGGCTCTTCCCCTGGGTCCCGCCAAACGACATTGTTTAGTCGACGGGACCCGGAGAAGGCCAACTCTGTGGGACCTATGATAATGCACTGTACATTTTATCTTTTAGCTAAATAGCTTAAAAATTGTATACTTAGATTATTATATTTAGGAAGCCCATAATCTCATAATTTTAAATGTTACAATGTTTGGTCTCTACTGAAACAAATTTGACTATCTCTTCTTTTTTCTCAAATCCTTGACAATATTACAGAAGCCAGTAAATTTGGTTTTCGTGACGTATTTCCTATTTTATTTTTAGGTTTCTATAAACTTTAATTATTAATAACCTTCAGTGATAACCTACATTTGGGATAATTTAATCATTAAACAAATGGCCATACAAATTAGCTCAATCTCAGTATTTATCATTGTCAAACCTAAGATAGTAAATAAAATTACCTGTATGACTGTTGAAATGTGCAAAATTTGCAAAATTTGCAGTAGCTGTGGTATGTGGAGCAGGAGCAGCAAATATGTCTGAACCAAGATCACTGAGAAGATCAAATTGCTTCTTTTCTTGTGACTGCCCATGAGACCGAATTGTAACAGGAGACTGTAAACAAATTGCAGTGGGTTAAACAAGCATGAATTAGAGTAACTAGAATAAACCAGAGTATCGTTTCTAATATAAAAAAACAACACTTTTATCAGTCAACTTATTTTTCATCCAGACAAGGCAATTTAATTAAAGCACTCAGATTTGCTACAGATCTGGCAGTCATCAGTAGAGTACAGTAATGCAAAATTGCACGAAACATTCAAACACTCTCGTGAGAAATATAATTCACTTCCAGACTCTAGTGAAGATAATTGAGGAAACAGAAGTATGTGAAAAATTAAGGAGACCAAAGACTAGGAAGCTGAGAAAATATTTCAGTACTATAGAAGCTTAGAAAAAGAATAGGGAATGACTTTTAAGTAAAAACTCAACAAAATATAGGTGGAAAAAATAAAACCCCTAAAGGAACAGATTACTGAAGGACGAAGAACTAAAGGAAATGAGTGATATTGTAACTACAGAAAAAAACATAGTTTTGTTCTGTTAACATTGTTAACAGAAATATAAAGTAGAACTGAATAGAATTGTTGAGTAGATAGACACTTTTAAAAGATACGTTACTTACTTGTGTAGGTGTGTCTTTATTCAAGTGCAATGCTGGTGCAGACTCTCCCAAAAGAGATTTAAGTGGTTTAACTTCTGGAGTACTGCTTGTACTACTAGCAGATGATCCAGATATGGATGCATGGACAGAAGCCACAACTTTTGCTTGTTCTGGAGGAACATACCTAAAATGCCAAATTAAAACATTTGTATTTATTATTACATCCCCAAATCAATCATTAATAAAGGATGATGTCACAATGCTATTCTAGGCTTTAGAGAACTTAAATTAATCATATGGCTTAAGCAATTATAACCTTACTTTGTTATAATAACTATAATGTAAGAAAAACAGTACGAACAAATATTTTAAATATTAACTGGCATATACAGTAATTGAAATGTACTGAATAGTAGATGTAACTGGTCTAAAACAAATCATAAATGTACCAGGTACATCAAGGTAAATAGTGAATGTAAATAAAGGTAATATAATCTAGCTGGATGAAATTCAACTTCTACAATTGGAACCCTGTGTGTTTATGTGTAGTACCTAAATAAGATCTCCTATTACAAGCTGAGCAAAATTCTCCTATTACAAGCTGAGCAAAATAGGTATTAGCAACAAATATCGACTTAAGAAATACATTTAACTTAAACTGGAAAAGAAAAATTTCAGCTGTTAAGAATTGCTTCAGCCAAGAATTTTATTACAATTTAAAGGAAAAAAGTACATTGTGAATAAATACAACCCTTTCAATGTTAAGTCAAAAATATGTTATACATTAATATCCCTAAAATGGAGGCAATCAAATAAGACATGATTGGGGGCAGGAAGGCCGTTAAGTTATAAAAAGAAAGCAAAATATTTCTCATCTAAGCTTGTGAAAAGTGCAGCAAAACGAGTGGGGGTTGTTAAGAGATATTCCAGGGAAACAGCATCAGGAAATCCATTCAATTGGACACTGTCATGTTCTGAACAACGAACAATAATTTGCTCAAGAAATTAAGTAAAAGTCAAACATTGGACTTGGCCAATTAGTTAAAAGTTTAGTACTTTTGCTCACAATGCCTTTTAACCCTGGGGGAAACAGGGTGAGCTAATTGGTGGTTACTAGAGGAAAGTAATAATGGCAGTGCTTATAGTAGTAAAAATCAGTAGAGGTGCTGTAATATGCATGACAAAGGCAATTTTGAATTTGACTTTGGTAAGAAATTTTCCAGTAATACCTCCACAATGTAATATTGATACAAATAAAACAAATATATGTTTAGGCATTCCACTGGAAATAGAATAGGAAATGTTCTATACTATTATAAGACAAATTCTTATTATAAAAAGTTTGATAACATAATTATAGGGAAATGTGTACCAACCATCTTTTCTTTTCATATTTCTCTTGTAGAAACTCTTTGACTTTTTGAGGGTCCCGGAAGTCTGGAATTGCTGATGATCTATCATCAAATAATCCTAGCCATATCTGTTTACACACCTTTTCAAAGAGAAACAGTATTAAATTAAATGTACTTCCATCTGATCACTTAATGAATTACAATATAGGTTGATCTTGTCTTACAATAATTCCTTTAGGGACAGTTTTGAAATTACAACAGCACTGAAAAAAATGATTTATGACTAATTTCCATTTACGACCATTGCAACATCCCCATGGTCAGGTGATCAAACTTTGGATGTTTGGTAACTAGCATGCCTGTAGGATAGTTGAAGTATCCCGGGATCATGTGATCAAAGACTAAGTCATTTAACAACTGTGTTATTAATTTAACAACTCCAGCGATTAACAATTGTGTCAAGAAAGGTCATAAAATGGCGCAAAACTCACTTAACTGTTTCATTTGCAATAGAAAATTTGAGCTCAATTGTGGTCATACTTCAAGGACTACCTATACTATAATAAAGAGATTGAGACATCTTCAAAGTATTGTGTACATATTCAAACCCATTCATTTTCCCAACATGAATCCACTAAAACTTTATAAAATCTAAAATCTTTATTACGGTTAATGACTATAATACATAGTTATGGGAACCTAATTACATACTTCAAATGATGTTTTTTATAGATTTTATAAAATATTTTAAATACCGTATTTTTCAGAAGACACACCTTAGTTTTTGGGAGGAAAAAAGGGAAAAATATCTTCCTACCAGATATTCATCTGGCGTCCTTAGTTTGGTCAGCTTCAGCACATTATTTTATCCCCTGGTTAAGGCTTAAAAATAAACCTTATTGGAGAGAGTAACAATGAAAGAGCTTGCAAGCAGGTAAGAACTGGGAACATTATTAGTATCTAGTTAGGGCTGGAAAGAAACATTCTGAACAAATAGAGCAATGAAAAAAAGCCTGTACAGACTTAGGGCTCAGAAAACTTTCTTTGCAGAGAGTTAACAATGAAAGAACTTGCAAGCAGCTAAGAGCTGGAAACACCTGGTTAGGACTGGAAAAAAACATTCAGAGCAAGTAGAGCAATGAAAAAAACCCTGCAAAGACTTAGGGGCTTGGAAAACATTCTTTGCAGAGAGAGAAACAATGAAAGAGCCTGCAAGGTAAGAGCTGGGAAGATCGTTAGCAGCATGTTAGGGCTGAAACAGTTTCCCCCCAAAAAGCTACATTCAGAATATAAGACACACTGAAAATTTTTGCCTCTTTTAGGGAGAAAAAAGGTGCGCCTTATACTCTGAAAAATACGGGTTGGTTAATAAAAATAAAATGAACTAAAGCATACCATAAATATAAATATAAATACTGTACTGTAATAGAAGGCTAAAAGTTTAAACATTTATAATTAAATCACTAAATTATGCAACTACTATAGCAGTAACATTTCTCTTTTGGTCATCAACTCGCATAAAATAATATTTACATACACATACATCTCCCTGCAAGTCCTACCAGACTGACTCAGAAGAGAATGAGGGGCAGATGTTCCTAAGACGGACAAATGAAGAATGGCAGGAGTGTACAGATAGTCCTAACTTACCAGCTATCTGTTGAGTAATTGTTCAAGTTGTAATAGTGCTGAACGGGTTGTCTTTACTCAGATTTATATGGCCACCCACTCACTCTCAGTAATTCTGGGTAGCTTACAAACAATAACAACCCAGTATAAAAGAGTAAAAAACAATACTCCCTACCCAGGGGCCGAATGCTCTTACTTGCTGCTACCGGTGCGCTACATGTGCAGCTTAAGTCATCTCAGGTTTGTGCAGGTGTCCTCAGCATTATTTTGCTTCTGGGCATGTGCAGGAAGCAAAAATGTGCCTAAGTTTTGCGAGGGGACAGACACATGTGAGATTTTGTGCAAGAGCATGCGTCCCCTCGCAAGATTTTGCTTCTGGGCATGAAAAATTGAAGAAAAAAAATCTCACCACCCAAAGGACTGGCACTGTAACAGCCACACACGAATTGCACAATCTGGCAACCACTACCAGTGCGCAATCGCCTACCGCACCGGTAGTACCCATCCCTGTCCTTGCCCCTCTGGCTGGTTTTAACTTTATGACCGGTTCTCCAAATTCATAGTAGTTCCAAATGATTATTTGAGTGATAGGATTAAAAGTCTTTCATTCCAAATGTGTATTTTGTGCACCAGATTCCAATTGTGAGTTAGTGAGATGATTTTTCTACTATCGTTGTACATTCCCTGCATACCAACCATATTGTTTTCAGTATTTCGTTTAGTTTTGGATAATCATATTCGTAAAACTCAAGTAAAACAACATTCTTATACTGAACAGTACTGAAATACTTCTTACTACAGTTATTCAGATAATTCCTCTGCACCTTCTAAAGAATTACATTTTTCTTTTACCAAAGAAAACAATAATCTACCAAAAAACCTCTACCCTAATTATAATTAATTTGGCCACAGCAAAATGTCATATTTCAGGGGTTGGGAACAAATATTATTTGTTAAAAATAACTGATTAAATAAAAGATTGTTGATTTAAAATTCCAGATCTGTTAGTCATTTCTTACCATTATTTTAGCTAATATAATTCTGCAGCTTAAACTATGTGTTATGACTAAGCTTCTTGGAATTCATGCACACTAATGTCTAGAAAAAGACTTTAAATTCATGTCATATAGTCTTACGCATTTTGATAATTTTAAGGACATTAAGAAATCTCTTGTGTTCTATATCCCATAAAACATGCTGTAGCAGCACTATTATGATGCAATATTAACAGGAACAAACATTTTAGGAAATACCACCCATATTTCTAGGAAGTTCCACCCATGTTGAAAAGTTCACTCTGAAAGCATGAATAATAAAGAGGGAGGAGGAAAAAGCTGAAATGCATCAATGAAACTTAGACAATTTGATTCACACTACATGGTTCAGATTAGAATTCAACTTCAGCTCACAAGTACCATAGTACAAACTGTACGTACAACCCTCCAAAAAGTTATGTTATGTTGAGAACTTGTATTATCTTTTTGACTAGTATAAGGCACTCATTAAAATTGTATTATCCATCAATTTATTTATGCATTCTAAATACTTACTTCGTTCCCATGCTTCTGAAGAAATTCTATTTCTTGCTGTGTGAATGTGGTCATTGAAATAGACTTCACTCTGTGAGGTGGATTTAAACCTCTCCTATAAAATATTTTTTTAAAAAAAGTGATTGTAGAAATCTTTCAAGTAAAATAATTTTAACTACAGTTTAAAGCTATTAATGATAAAAAATAGTATTCAGTAAAGAGATATGACAAATATGAAAATTTCTTAATTTTCAAATAAGTTTTTATTCAAGTACTGTAGAAAAATTGGGCCTAATAATGTATTTGTAAATAACCTTATAATTCTCAAAGCTTGGCTATAACTATCAATGTTGGTTCATTAGTTAGTTCTTTTAAGACATTTGCTTTTAAAAAAAATATAAGCACTATATAGCTTTTGGGAATTCCTATGGATACAGATCTTTTAGTCTGCTTTCTTAAAAAGCTCTTATTTGAATCTTTCTTCTAGTAAAGTGTTCATGTTTAAATTTTGACTAACGATATGGGATGTAAAAATGATACAGAACTCAAAATTCGATTATTTTGATTATGGAGAAACCAAATATTAAATTTTGATATAAAACTATGGATTTTATCTTGCAATTATATTTATCTATTACAAATTCCAGTCATATCAAAAACTAATAATTTCATTTTCCCACTATTCTGACAGTTGTACCTTTTGTCTCAATGTTGAATGTTTCTTAAAATATTTTTATTTTAATCCTATAAAGATATTGGTTGTCATAATAAAATATAGCACAGCCATTGTTATATTGAGTTCTGTAAAACAAAACGTCATGGTAATTCAAAGAGAACAGATTTAATCTTTTCACTTTTTGAACCACTCAATGGTTGTCTTGAATACCAGTGAGAGAACTGTGCTGACTTCGATTGGGAGAGACATAACCTTCACTAAGAATTTGTTTGCAAATGATTTTGATATATACAGCACACACACAACCATTAAAAAGTATGCTAAAAAATAAAAGTTCTAGAAACATAAAAACTTGGGAATTTTAGTCATTATTTTTAATAGAATCAGACAAGAGAAGAATTTCAATTATGAAGCTCATAAACAAATATCACAGTAGGACAGCATATGCAATCTGAGGATCTACAACTAAGTATGCTTGCTTTTTTAAAGGTTAAATACAAAATGTCTGTATTTATTAGGACATTATAAAACCACCATTATATAAAATTGCTATATTGTTCTGTGAGGTATTAATGACTTCATGGCAGCAGTTTAACTACTTGTGTTTGAATTGGTAAGGGATTGCTTGTAAAATTCAATTCAGTGGGATTCTTAACAATTTAACTATTGATAATGAAAAAGGTTACACTCAACTGTCACACTAAATATTTCTAAAGTTCAGCTTTGTTTTTACATCCCCCATTATTTCATCATTATTTCATAATACCAACTTCACAACATTGATTTTTTTTCAATATAAAATACCGGTAAAACATATTGCTCATTTTGAAAAATTCAAAAATTTGAAATCGCAAATCTCCCATTTCTCTCCACATATAAACCATTTTCTTATATAAGCAAGATTCTGATCAATTTACACCATAGAGATAATTAATCTTCATCTAGACCTAGAACATAATTATGTACGGTGGTATAATTTTAGTAAATAATGTCACATATGATCAACCTAAGTCTGCCTATTGTAACATGACATTCTTGAAAAAAATTATAAAAGTACTGAAGATTACATATTCAGGACAGCTGTCTAACTTCACAGAGAATGAAAACTAATTTATATTCTTTCAAAATTATGCGCATGGTTTATTTACTATGTAGATAAGGTGGTAAAAATATAGTAAACTCTCTAATTTAGAGATTAACAAAATGTTTACATTGTTTCCTGCCATAAGCCCTTAAAGTAATATGCTTACTTAGTATTGTTATTGCTTCCTCAAAATGTTCTCAGTTGTTAGTTGCGAAGTAAAGCCACAATGTATGGATATCATTGCTCCATGCCTTCCTGTCCTCTACCATCCCCATTGAAGCTTCCTCTTCTATTTTTATATATTTTTAGAGTGTCACTGATTCTCTTCCCTCAGAAAACTAGCACATCAAGCTTTCTTCCACCAATACCATTTTGCATTGCTAAAATCCATATTTTATGACATACATCTGGAAACAAACTCTCATTTTTAAGCACTGTTGCGGAATATGTCCATACTAGGTTATTTCCCAAACTCTAGTCTTGTACTTTTTCTCTGGTGATTTCACTTTATCAGCTTTTGGCTTTCTGGTGGTCTCTCTCCAGGTGGCCCAGTCTTTTCAATTGCCTGCAATAAAACGCTTTTCTATTGGGTGACCAATGTAACTGTGCCATCCCATTTCTCCCTGCAGGTATTGTATTGCCTTACACACACACAGCCCATATTAGTATTTCGGGGAGAAGGGAAGAATCCCCACTTCCACTTTTATTGGGCTGGTCATGCGGGCCCAAGTTCTCTATCCCAGTGTTTCCCAACCTTGGCAACTTGAAGATATTTGGACTTCAACTCCCAGAATTCCCCAGCCAGCGAATGGTGGCTGGGGAATTCTGGGAGTTGAAGTCCAAATATCTTCAAGTTGCCAAGGTTGGGAAACACTGCTCTATCCTCCCAACGGAGGAGCTCCTCACAAACCCCCCTTCCCCTCCTTCAGCCTGAGTGGGCTTTCTCCCTCCTCTTGCGCTGCCTACTTAGAACAGCTCGACCGTTTCCTCCCGCCAAGCGGCGGGGCTCCTCAACTCACAGGATGCCGGAGCAGGAAGTACAAACGAAGCTGCCCACCGTCATGTCGGTATAGGTGGGGCCGCGCTGGTCGCAGTCGAAGCACTTGCGGTTGGGCGGCAGGCTGCTCATCTCCCTCAGCAGCTTCAGGTGCTTCTCCTCCTGCTTCCGCTTGGCGCTCGCCGCCATGGCCTCCGCCGGGCGGGCGGGATGTGTGCGTGAGGGAGCAAATCCCCGGTCCGCTCGAGAACGAAGAGGAAGGCGGCGGCGCAGGAGAGGCGGGGAGGACCGTCCCGCTTGAGCGGGCAGCGAGTCAAGCCAACTGAAGAGCGAACGAAGCTCGCGCCCGCCCGCACGAGCCCAACGGGAGGACGGAAGAAGAAAAGGGTGAACAGCAGAAGAGGCGAACTCGAGCCGGGCCCGGGGCGGCTGAATGACGAGCCGAGGCGGAACCTTGCACTATACTTCTTCCCAGGCACGACGAGTTAGAGGAGCGCCGCGGACGCTCTGGCCACGGCGAAAAGCGCCCCCTTCCGCCCGGGAGGACTCCCCCGTGTCTCTTTCCCCCCCTCTCGGGAGCCGCTTACCTGGCATGACCCTGCAAGTCACGGGGCAGGGGGCGAGACGCAATCTGAAGTTGGGGACTTGTGACGTAACGGAAAGGGGTTGCAAAGAAAAGGTGTCGGCCGAAAGGAAAAGAATCGGTGAGCCAAGCCGGGGCGGTGAACTGACGGTGAAAGGTCCGTGGCGAATACCATGTGTTTCCAAGAATACACAAAGAACTTCTTGAATTTGAATTAACCTGCAACCCCATGATCTCCATGGATGGGATCAGAGGATCATCCTGATCAGGATAGTATAGAGCAGTGTTTCCCAACCTTGGCAACTTGAAGTCCAGATATCTTCAAGTTGCCAAGGTTGGGAAACACTTGCGTAAAGGACTCGTAAACACTACTTGGGGAGTCCCTGTGGCTCCTCCCAGCAAATAATATTCAGGAGCCTAAGGCTGTTGTACATGGAGGCAGCTACATCGCTTTGATTTGTCATAGTCGATGAGCCCAGTCCCTATTGCTGGATGAGCCTCTTGAATCCCTTCTTTCTGCTCCACCCTACTTTTGCTTGTCTCCTACCAAAATGTTACCCCTACTTTTATGCTATATGAGTCCAGGCAATGTGTCATTTATCCAAGAAACAATAGTTCAGCAATTTATTAATCATGCTTCCCATCGCACTGATTTTGAGTGATTTGATTTTTTTTTAAAATGGAAATGCCATTAAGTGACTTTGAATGGGGTGAACCCAACCTGTCACGCACCTAGCACTATTTCTTGGTTTTATATTAATGTATCAGGTGCCAGCAATTTGCAGAAGCTATGAGATCAGAGGCAAACTTAGTTTTATATTTGACTTCTTTTTATTGTCTTGTATTTTATGCTTTTGTAAGCCGCCTTAAGTCCTTCAGGTCTGGGCGGCATAGAAGTCAAATGAATAAACAAACAAACACATATTTATATGATCATTATTGCTTGGTTGGATTGTGGCTCAGACACAAGCAACTAATTTATTTTATTGTTATTTTGTTTATCTGTGCTGCCGCTTCCTTTTCCCATTTCTCCTTGATCTAACATGGACAAGCCTTGGTTTCAACTTTTGGTTTCTGCAAAAGCAAAGGTTATTTATTATAATATTATATTTTCTCAAGTGAACATCTGGCTCTGAAGGCTGAGTTGTATATATATTGCTGGTTAAATAAGAGTCGAAACATCCTTTGAATTCCTTCCTATTTCTTAAGACCATTTTATTAGATATTATTTTTTTTTGCTATGTACATACAGGTAAATATACAAGTAATAGTCTTTCACATGCAAAGCTGTGTTTTATCACTGTGTTGACTCTTTCCAAACACATAACTGTTGTAAAATATTCATCAGCCTCATTCTCATTAAGCTGGAGCTTTAGGTTTCAGAATTATCGGCAGTATGTACACAAGGGATATTGTATGTTTTATCATACAAAGTATATTTCCAGAACATCAAATAATTTCTATAAAGCTTGAAATAGTATTATCTATGAAAATATATTTATAACGTGAATATATATATACAATATGATTTATTTCATTCTAGTAGAATTCCCATGTCAACAGAGCCAAGGTGGCGCAGTGGTTAGAGTGCAGTACTGCAGGCTACTTCAGCTGACTGCTAGCTGCATTTTAGCAGTTCAAATCTCACTGGCTCAAGCCTGACTCAGTGTTCCATCCTTCCGAGGTGGGTAAAAGGAGGACCCAGATTTTCTGGGGGGGGGGTGGGGGCAATAGGCTGACTCTGTAAACAGCTTAGAGAAGGTTGCAAAAGCACTATGAAGCAGTATATACCGGTAAGTCTAAGTGCTATTGCTATTTTCACAAAGAGCAGGTGTAGTAGAATTATTAGGTTGGTAACAGTACAGAAGCTGTCCTTTTCTCCTTCAATCCTATGTAAAATTGGTATATTATTCTATAGCTAATAGATGATGTCACTTTAAGGATGATATTCAAGAGGTTTGAAGACTACATATGCATCCCATCGAAATGAAAGCTGAAATAGAAATATGTTCAAACATAGGTGAATGTTTTTAAAGCTGTTTAAATGTTTAAAGCTGTTTAATGTTTTTAAAGCTGTGGTTTTCTAAATATGTGTGGGGTATCCTTTGAATGCATAATTGGAATATGTGATATTGTACAATCACTATTTGTTCTACTGAGATTTCACATGAGAAATGCCTAGTAGATGCTCACAGTCCTTGCAAATGTATTTAAGAGATTAGAAGCTTTGATGGAAATTGGGTAAAGACTGCAAATTACTGAGACACAAATGCATGAATTTGAACCTGGGTAAAGAAACATCCAGCCACAAATTCACTTGGTTGATCATAAAGATGGCACAAATTTCATTTTAGTTCACCATAAAGAAATGAAATATATAATCCTTTTCTTTGGACAATGCAAATATTCACAGTACCATATATACTTGAGTATAAGCTGAGTTTTTCAGCACAAAAAATATGCTGAATAATCTGACCTTGGCTTATACTCGTCACTGACAGTGCTCGGGTGCTGCGATGGCTCGAACGCCAGCAGGGACATTTCAGTTATACGACTCTTCAGGGAGCGCATACAGGTGAAGAGATACCCCTGCAGAGCATCCGGCATAGGCGGCCTGATGACATCAGGCGCTCTGTGCTGGCAAGACGACAGAGTGGCAGGGAGGCGGAGCAGCGGGGGATTAAGTATTTGCATTTTTTTTTTTACCTGTACCTGCCTTGGGGGGACATATACCTGACTATGACGGCAGTGATGGTGATGACTACGAACTCAGTGATATACTTTTTAAGTTATTGTTAATACCAGATTGTTCTTGATTACCCTCTTTTAAACTTACAGAGCTAGTTTACTGGTTTTCTTTGAAATAAATATTCTAAAACATTTAATCTACTGATGCCTCAATTAATGTAATTTTATTGGTTTCCATTTTTATAAGTTACCAGTAGCCACTGCATTTTCCACCCTAGGCTTATACTCAAGTCAATAAGTTTTCCCAGTTTATGTGGCAAAAGTAGGTGCCTCGGCTTATAATCGGGTCGAGTTATACTCGGGAATATACTAGGAAATGAAGAATTGCTTTTCAAAACAATAAAATGAATGCAGTTATCTTATGAATCCTTTAATACATCATTTTTATTCAAAGCATTTTAATTTAGATAAGTGAACAGAAAAGAAAAATGTTCTTCCTGAAATGCATATTGCTTCAAACAGACCTGATTTTTTTTGCCTAACTACTGCTAATAGCTTTTTCAGTTTCCTTCTCACATTTTAAAGAAGGGTAATGCCATGGTTGTCTGTTCTCAGTGAAGCCATAAAGTTTCCGCAAGGCCACACGAGCAGCTTCTTCTTCAGCAGCCAATATTGTTTCACCCGTACCTTCAGCTAGAAGCTTCTTATCACTGAAAAGAGAAGAAATATCTTTATGAAGTTAATGATTATGCAACTGATCAGTCAGATAAGGCAACCTACAGTCTGTTTATCTAATAACTAAGAGAAAGCCTTAGTGTAAAGAGTACATAGCCTCTTTGTAAATCGAAGACTGAGAAACTGGTAGCTCAAATACCTCCTTAGATATAAAATTAACTCAGCAGGCATGGCCTAATACCATGAAAAGCAGTTTTAATCTATTGTTTGATCTTTGTATAAACCAATTTTAAAACTATTCTTCTGCATTTCTGTTTTAAGAAATCTGTCTAATATCTTTATTATTACACTGTTCTGTAGTGATTGTATGAAATGTATTGAAATGAAAATTAATAAATGATGAAATATTAGATGTGGACTTTGTCCTAGAAAACAATAAAAATACAGTATTAAGAAAGATGGTCTGGAGTTTACACGAAAAGGACAAAAATCAGAAAATTAATATCTCTGATATTCAGGACATTCAGGACTCCACTATTCAGGACAAAAAAGATCAAATATAATCCATGAAAAGCAATGTAGAAGAAACAAGACTAAGATAAAAACAAGGTAAAAACTAAATTTAAGTCTCCAGTCTTTTCAAGGCTTGAAACCCATAGCAGTAGCTCAAAAGCAATTTTAGTGAGCTTCACAAGAGTAAGTTATGATACTGTTATTTCTGAACCACATTGCAAAGTCATCACTCCTGAAATAAACTGAAGGGTGACAGAAACAAGTCTTTTCATGTCAAAAACCACTCTTATCATATAGAGATATAAGCGGGAAATAGGACAATGAATAGCACTTATTCTTTAGAGAACAGAAGCCAACAAAAATATATAACTCTTTACAAGCTTTGATACACACTACAAATAACTGGGAATATGGGAGTCCCATGGGATTGGGCAGCATATAAATCAAATAAATTAAATTAAAATTAAATATGAAAAGCTAGTTTGGATTTTATTATCACTTATTTGAATTTTAATTGGAATTCTAAACCCTATAGGATCAAAGTGCCAAGGCAACCTGAATTCAGCATGTTTATCAGTGGCGGCATACAAATCTAATAAATTATTATTATTATTATTATTATTATTATTATTATTATTATTATTATTATTACTATGTGGAGGCGTTCTGCTCCCTATCAATGGACATATACTAAACTGCCTAAGTTTATGCATATTTTCTATTTTCTACATGAAATTCCATTCAAGCATATGTATGAAATATGCATGCATATGAGAAGACAGGCACACCTTCAATACATAATAGCAACTCAGAGTTATCCTGAAATATTACTAACCAATATAACCCAACAAAGAATAAGGGTAAAGCAGTGGTAGCTCCTGACTGCCTGGTTAGTCTTGGTTCTGGAACAGTTATATTCCTCTTGGCCAGTTCTTCCAGCAGCAAGCCCATGGGGTTTATAACGTTCCACATCTCAAACAGTTCCTTTCCTATCAACTGAGGGATGAAGAAGTCCTGTAAACAAACATTAAAAAGACAATATTGTTTGAGTTATTTTAAAATAATAGTAATAATCATTATTGAGATAGCTAATACAGACAGACTTGAACCTGCAAACATTTAGCAACTGTTCATTCAAAGTTATAACAGCACTGAAAGAATGATTTACAACTGGTCCTTGCATTTATAACCATCTCAGCAAGTGATCAAAATTTGGGCATTTGGAAAGTGGCATGGATTTATGATGGTCACATGGATCATGTGATGGTCATCTGCACTCTTCCCAGCCAGCTTCTGACAAGCAGAGTCAATGGGGGAAGCCAGATTTGTTTAATGACTATACTGTATACGGTAAGTCTCTTAACAACTGCAGGGACTCATTTTAAAAACCATGGCAAAAAGATCACAAAAATAGGTCTGGCGTTTAACAACCTACCTTGCTTAGCAACAGAAATTCTGATCCCAATTATTGTCATAATTTGAGAATGCCTAGGGTATGTTTTGTAATGCTTAGTTATTACTGTATTATAACATTACAAATCTATTTTACCTCTCAAGCCTTGAGATATTTTTTATTAACTAACATAACATAGCACAACACAACACAACAAATGGAGAGAAATGAGTCTCTAGATTAAAATGGCAGAAGTAGGCACTTTGCAAAATAGCTTGGGAGACAAGCAAATATGACATCATGTTTAATTTTCATAAAATAATAAAAAATAAATGAAATTAAGCAGTAAGGAAGTCTATAAACTATGTCAAATATAAACCTTCAGAAATTATCTTCCATAAAGTCAACTCCTTTGAAGGATAGTTACAGAAAATAACATTTCTCAACTACCAAACTAACTACCTAATTAACAAAACACCACTAGATATTTTGTGAGGCTTCTATTATTCATCCTATAAAGTAGTATGGGCACTGTTGGTGTAAAATAAACGCTTTCATAGCCTCCATGTAATCAACAAATAAAGCATAATGCTGGATTAAACTTCTAGCAGTATAGATCTAGATTTCTACATGTAATTTTCCAGTACTTTCCCCAAGTCTTTGCATATTAGGAAGAAATAATATTTTTTAATATTAGATTTGTGCCATTATAATATAGTTTTTTATCGTTGTTGTGAGCCGCCCCGAGTCTTCGGAGAGGGGCAGCATACAAATCTAATAAATTATTATTATTAAATTATTATTATTATTATTATTATTATTATTATTAATTATTTTAATATGTGTTCTGCTAATCTAATTTGCAAATTTGTATCAGAATATTGCATCCATCAAAATCTTGTGTCAAAAAAAGTCTGGATCACCAATTTCAATTATTTTTGAAGAAAAAATGTTGCCAAAGTTTGCTAGTGTGACAGTTGTTTTTACAGTCTCTCCGCTAAGTAATCCTGTCTATTAACTCATTAAAACAATTTTATCTCAATCTTACTAAGTAAAACCTCAAAGGCAATTGAAGATTAATCTATTACTATTACGAATCTAAACAATATGGTATATTTTCTTTTGCATTTTACCAGCTTTGTAATCTTGGATGGATACAAAGAACTTTTTTTTTTGCTAACCATAACATTACATTCTGTAATAACAACTTACCCTGACAAAGATCTCTGTCCTTTGAGAGCTGTTACCTTGAAGCAAAGCTCCTATTACAGCAAAAAAAGTCTGCTGCAGCACCTCAGGTGGCACAGGAAATTCTGCACAAAGTGTCAAGTCTTGCAAAGATAGGTTTCTAGCAATGTAGGATACTGTTTCTTCACTAGTGAGATAGTTAACAAGTGCCTCAATGCCAGCAGGTGGCATTTTTGGAAAGGCTTCTTCAAAGCATTGTCTGAGATAAAGGTGTGCAAAGGAAGCTCCCTGTAAAGAAAGTTCCTGATTGTCTTTAAGATTAAGAGCAAGGTTTTCTTTTTCTAATCCAAGTTGTTGGCGTTTAGATTCTTCATTTTTTATATAGCAAGGATTAACAAATGCAGTTTTGAGTTGGTGGACTGGAAATGTCTCCTGTATCCGGTGGCCAAAAGCTTCTATTTCTGCATGGTAATCCCAGTTAGGCTTCTCAGACCTACATAAAAGGAGAGCAGAAATAGAGAAACAAATATATTAAAAAACAGCCTAGTCAATACAGATTTCATGGCAAGACTAAGGCTATCAAATATCTTATTCTAACTATTGTACTCTTAAAAACCAGTACTGGAATTCTGGTTGTATATATTCAGTTTCAAAATCTTCACTATGGAAATCAAAGATATGTCGTCGCAAAGACAATTTCAGAGCCCAAACTGATTGCAGTG
Organism: Erythrolamprus reginae; assembly: GCF_031021105.1. Taxonomy (NCBI): domain Eukaryota; kingdom Metazoa; phylum Chordata; class Lepidosauria; order Squamata; family Dipsadidae; genus Erythrolamprus; species Erythrolamprus reginae. Next base: position 83,957,357 of record NC_091954.1, on the reverse strand, counting down.
AACAAACATATTTCAATAACAGAAACTTCTATATATTTCATTTCTTTGTCTCATGTTTTGTCCAGAGGTTTATAAAAGAACTTGCAAGTATAACATGGAAATGAAAGTCTCTACAGCTTGTATCACAATATTATAGTATTTTTGTTAATTCATATCATTTACTTCAAATTTTCTTATGCCAATAGAGCAGGTTGAGGAAAACTAAAAAGTCTTGTTTCTGGTCAGCAATATTATATTGTTAATTCCTGAAAAAAATCACATACATGAATATTTCACTCTTCCATGGGTTAATTTAGACTCTACAAACCATATATAAGTAAAACAATATGTTAATATGCTGGTAAAGACAGTTAATCTAATCTAAATATATTTTTCAAGATAAAATAAACCTGGTGTAAATTGTATTTATTTGTTAAAGTCATATCCCATTTATCCCTAAGACTTCAAAATACTTTTCATGAATTTCTTTCTGTATTTTTTTCCTATATAATTTCTGTGGCATAGGATTGGTTGAGGAAAAAAAGCAGTTAAGTTAATTAAATGATAAAATGACATCTAAAAACCCAACTTGCAGAGTTAAGTCTTACTGACAGCAACAGTCTTATCAAAATTTATTACCATATTTTGAGTCAAAGATGTCAGATACATCCACAACATTCCAAATTACCATTCAGGTACTGACTTGAACATGGCTTTTAATATGAACCTTTTGTTGACCAAGTCTGAAAGGTAAACAAGAAAAAGTAGGTGGGACTGGCTACAGTTATATTTGCAAGCAATGTGTCTCTTTTTAAATAAACCACTAACAGAAGGAATGTTATGGCTTAATTTACCATCATATAATCATCCAGATGATTTATGAGTAATATTAGATTAAGAATTTAAAATAAAAATTGCTTAAAGAAGCACCACAACTTCAAAAGCACCACAATGTTGATGCCATTGTAAAGTGTGAAAGCAAGGAATACTTTAGTCTCTTGTTGTAACTGGGAAAAAATGTAAAAACTGGTTTACTTTTCAATATAAGATACTCCACAAAAATCCTAAAATTGTGTCAACTAGCAATACCACCGAAATATAAATTAACAGAGAAGAAATTGAAATAACAGATTTTATCTCCCTAGATTGAAGGATGGATTTTATATAATCAAGGGCTTATAGTCAAGAAAGAAATTTGCTATGTGGGAGAAAGATTATGACAATTTTAGACAAAATATTAAACTGCAGTGACATCATATTTTAGGCATTAAAAGAATTCTATACTGTAAAAGTTATGATTTATCAAGCTATAGCTATGGCTGTAAAGGCTGGATTATAGGATGAATAAAGGAAAAAAAACAAAGAAAAAACCACAGTGGTGCTGGAGACATTTGTTAAGCATATTTCAGACTGCAATGATAATAAATAATTCAACACTAAGTTAAAAAATCACTGTTTACTGGAATGCCACTGTTTAGTGGAATCACTAATAATGAATTTTCTAAAATAAATTTACAGACTTTAACTTTGTCATTATGGGGTACTGAGTGTAGATTAATTTGGAAAAAAAACCCAGTAGAATCAGGTTGCAGCATAACAAAACTGTCAAAAGTGAAGGGGGTCTGAATACTTTCAGAATGTACTGCATATGTTGGGTAAGTCATAAATTGACAATTGCATTACTTTCCTCTATCTTTTGTGTATCATCACTGAAGATTATTTTAAAAGAACTGAAGCACCTGTTTCAAAGACTGGTTTTACTTTATTTGTGTTTAATCTTGCTGCTGTTATTTAGACTTTAAATAGGAAGAACAGGGAAACCTCAAGTCAAATTCTTATGTTCAAAAGAGTTTTTCCCCTTTCCACTTTTTTTTAGAGTATGCCACGTTAAACCACTCCGCTCCTCAGAGAGGGATGGCATATAAATCCAATTAATAAATAATAAATAAATATTCTCAACTGCCTTAAGCATTTGCTTGCATGCCCAGAAACCCAGAAGCTTTTAAAACGTGACGACTTTAGGAGTGATATTCAACTCCCAGATTTCCCCAACCAGAATTTTAACCCAGAATTGAAGGTCGTTTATCTCAAAGCTACGTTTGAAAAACACTAGTTTAAGTCAAACCTCCATTTACACACAGGCACACCGTGCTCGTCTTCTTGCAAACTGAATACACTCTAGAGCAGAAGTCTCCAACCTTGGGGACTTTAAGGCTTGTGGACTTCAACTCCCAGAATTCCTCAGCCAGATTTGCTGGCTGAGGAATTCTGGGAACTGAAGTCCACAAGTCTGAAAGCTGCCGAGGTTGGAAATCCGTGTTCTGGAGGATGCCTGCCTCTTGGCCTCCTGCTTTCTCTCCCAAGCAGCATAAACAGCGACTCGAGCTGGAACTTCTTCAGACCTTGAGACCCCAAGCTCTGGCCAAAGCTTGCGTGCTGCGAAGAGAAGAAGCGCTAAACCTGCACCTAATTCCCGTGAGCCTCTTCTATCGGAGACCCTCTTACCGGCGCATGGGAGGCTCCAGCAAGCGCTGCTGCTCCCGGTAAGCTTGGAGCCAGAGCTTTTTGTTTCGGCGCGGCTGAGAACGAAGCAAGGCGGCTCCATTCGCCGCCACCAACAGTCGCTGAGAAGTCTCGAGAAGCAGCGAGCGTAAGAGCATCGACGCCATTGTAGCCGGGGAACCCTCAATTGAGCGCCGGCTGGAAACTCGTGCCACTTCCTTTCTGGTCCGGCTGAGTTCCGGACCTCAGAGCGGACTTCTAGCGAATGAAAACTTGGCGCCCAGTAAAAAACATGCCCGGTTCAAAAAAGGTGCACCGTAACTAGATCGCAGTTCTGCGATCCGGTCGAATGCCAAATACGCTGAAAGTCTGGTAATTGAGGTTTATAAACTTTCCGCAATTACGAAGAGCTGCGTGACAGTATCTACTTACCGGGCTATTATCTGTATAGTAGCGAAAAGTACAAACGGCTACTTTATTTTCTGTATTATGAGAATGTAAAAAGCGTGACAGGGGGGGGGGGCTACTGATGGGATGATAATCCTTCCTTCCCTCTCTTCTTCCTCTCCTTTCCTCTATCCTTCTTTCCTCTCTCCTCCCTCCCTCCTTTTCTTCCTCTCTCTGTGTCCCTCCCTTCCTGAGTTTTTCAATAAAGTTTTCAGATAGTAACAAACTTGTCTAATCTCTAAAATCTAAACAGGATTAGACAGGCTATTCAAGAGCTGTAGGCTAGACTGGAAAAAGGCAAAGACCAACTTTTACTATATTTTGCCAAAGAAACCTGCATCTTTACGTTTAAGTAATCAGAATGAATTTCTGCTTCCCTTCTTCCCTTACCACAAGAACCCAAGCTGCAGAATATGCCTATATGATACAAGGGAGACACTTAACTATAGCAAGCGCATGTATTTGAAGCCAAATTTAAAGCAAAGATGTATAAAAATCCAAAACCTGGGGCAGGATTAAAACCTAAACACTTTATAAAGTGCCATTTTTGCTCCCTCCTCCCAAAATTCTTGTCAAACCTAGGGTTTTAAGGCTATGTCCTGAAGGTAGCTATTCTGGGTGGAATCCATTTTTACATCTTTTGGCCACGTGGTCATGTGACTGGGTGAGCATGGCCAGGTTGTCATATGACTGAATGGGTGCAGCCAATTTAGCAGTCCATTTTGCCAGGGAGCAGGAGATTGGGCTAGATGACCTCTGAGGTCCGTTCCAGCATTTGCTGTACTGTTTCAAATCATCCTCTGAAACTGTGTCTATTGCCAGCCAGGTTTGTGGTCCTCCCTCCCTCCTTCCTTCTGAAGCAAACTTCCCAAAATAAAATACTGTATTACTCATAATAAAAGGCTCACAGAAAAACAAGGGAAAATCAAGCTGCTAACAAAGAACCTGCCTGAAGCTCATTACACATTCCTGCCCAATAAAGCTAATGACAGTATAGAAAGTGGAAGACTGACCTTGGCTCCATTCATACAAAAAGGCAAACAGATCCCTAGAAAACCCATTCAAGATGGGATATTTCAAAATTCCCCCATGGCAAGATTTGGCAGCTAATAAAACATAGTAGTATATTAAGAATAAGCAGCCCCACATTCAAGACCCAACACAGGACAAAAGTCATTTGGCCGCAATGGGAATCTCCCAAACCAGAGGTCGGTTCCTACCAGTGCGGTCCAGTGTGCTGTTCCAATAATGGCCCACCGGATTGCACGATTTTGGCGTGATGGCTCCGGTGCTTTCTTTGCTGGATTTTTTCTAATTTTCGGTGATTTATCAGCTCTGAGCATGCTCAGAAGGAAAATAATCCCTCTGCACATGCATGGAAACTAAATTGCACTAGGGGGCATGCGCTCGAGCGTGGGGGTGCACGTGCAAAATGTCACAATGAGCATGCGCATGTAGGAAAAGGTAAGAGGAACCCGCCCCAATTCAAACACTTTACAAACACAAAGGCCATATTGCACAAGCCCCAAAACCACAAAAACATAGAATCATATAATAATCCTTTTATCTACTGCTAAATGTCACTTCTTTTCTGCAAAACCTCCTTCCCAGCAACTTCTGAAGGCTTTTCAATTTAAAGCAGGAGTCTCTAAAGTTTGCAACATTAAGACTTGTGGACTTCAACTCCCAGAATTCTTCAGCTAACCATGTGGCTATTTGGAGACTCCTGATTTAAAGCAACAGCGTTTTTCTTCTTTGCCAAGGGCTCTCCCGGCTGGAAAGTATTTTTTCCCCTTCTAACACTTCTCTTTCCTTTTCCCTGCCCTTCCCACCCCCTGCCCCCCTTTCTCTCTCTCTTTCTATGAAAAGGACAGAAAAAACAGCTTTAAAAAGCTTTTCTCTTAACTTTTTTAAAAAATCAGGAAGTGATGGTGTCAGGGCAGGGGGATGGATCCTTACAATGCCATCCCAGTTCTCCAAACCAGCTGCTGCAACTGCTACCTACTTGCCTGAACCAGGCCAAACCAGGAAGATTTCACCTCTGATTATTATAACCTGGCAGTTCGGTGTTAGCAAAACTTCAGAAGAGAAGGATTTAGGGATAGTTATTTCTGACAGTCTCAAAATGGGTGAACAGTGTGGTCAGGTGGTAGGGAAAGCAAGTAGGATGCTTGGCTGCATAGCTAGAGGTATAACAAGCAGGAAGAGGGAGATTATGATCCCGCTATATAGAGTGCTGGTGAGACCTCATTTGGAATACTGTGTTCAGTTCTGGAGACCTCACCTACAAAAAGATATTGACAAAATTGAACGGGTCCAAAGATGGGCTACAAGAATGATGGAAGGTCTTAAGCATAAAACGTATCAGGAAAGACTTAATGAACTCAATCTGTATAGTCTGGAGGACAGAAAGAAAAGGGGGGACATGATCGAAACATTTAAATATGTTAAAGGGTTAAATAAGGTCCAGGAGGGAAGTGTTTTTAATAGGAAAGTGAACACAAGAACAAGGGGACACAATCTGAAGTTAGTTGGGGGAAAGATCAAAAGCAACATGAGAAAATATTATTTTACTGAAAGAGTAGTAGATCCTTGGAACAAACTTCCAGCAGACGTGGTTGGTAAATCCACAATAACTGAATTTAAACATGCCTGAGATAAACATATATCCATCCTAAGATAGAATACAGAAAATAGTATAAGGGCAGACTAGATGGACCATGAGGTCTTTTTCTACCGTCAGACTTCTATGTTTCTAAATGATAACAGACACAATACTTTTGCAGACACTACAAAGGTATTTTAATAAAATATCAGGAAATATTTAGCTGAGGCATTGATTTTACCTAATCTTTAATTATAGAAATTATTTAGGGACTAGACTTTGTTTTCCACAGTTCACAAATGCTTTTCATGTCAACATTTTATTATTTTACATCACTTTCCAAGAAGGTAAATTTTTTAAAATAAAACACATGGTGAACATTAGTGTAGGAAAATAATGTATGTGCAAATGGCTGGACTCAATGTGTAAGAACAAACAAAAAAATAACCACTTAAATAGAAACAGTGATTTGAGAACTAAAGAAAAAAAAAGATGTCTTAGCTCAAAGTAGAAAGTGAAGTAGTTCCAATTGCGAGTTTCCACATATCCAAAGAACAAAGAATACAATTCAGTGCAATGATAAGAAATTATAAATCTCTTTACTTCTATGAACTATACTACCTGTTGGTACTTTGTTCCATAATCTTTGAATCACTCAAACAGACTTGCTTAAATTTTTATTTTTTAAGTGAAAAAACCCCCCAAAATTAAAGCTAAACAACATTTTACAAATACCTCTGGATAATCTGCTGACATTCTAGCAAATAATAGTTTTAATCAATATGTACACTTGCCAGAATGAGACATATAAACTAGGATGCCATTTCATCTGGCAAACCACCACAAAAAAAATTTGGCTAAGCAAAACAAGTGCAATTAGTTAACAATAAAGGTGCTGCATTTAATAATACAAAAACAATGAAAATCCTACTGTAAATTACGCCATTTTGTAGATTATTTGAAAAATCCATGTAGGTCTTTCTATGCAAAGAGAAGATACCTTTACAGGGGTGAAGACATTTCTGTTTGCAAAATAATACAGGTCAAATGTACATTATCATGCAAAAAAAATGTTAACAATGTTACAACAATTTGAAAAAAAAGTCCAAGCATCCTTTTAACACTGTAATATATTACATTTTTTTTACAGTGGCAGACATTTCCAGTACATGGATCATAAATCACCATACAATTCAGAGACAGAAACAAAGGGATTTGTAATTTTTTAAAATTTCCCCACTGTCAGATCTTGTTAAATGTAGAAGCTGTTTTTAGCGCCGAAACCAAAGCCAACTATTTAGTAGCCAAAATGCTACAGTGATTGAATACATGATCATCTCCCTTTTAGCTCTCTCTTTATTTTCTTCTTCCAGAAGTTGTAGGCGACGATTAAGTTTTATTATCTAAAGAGAAAGATAAATATTAATATTTTCCATAACTACCTGAATGATCAAGCAGTCTGTCAATATAGGACTTCAATCCTGGAATCCTACTGCTATAATCAATAGAAGACTTGATTTCAGTAAGATAATATTCCCGCTCTTAGTTTTAGTAATTTGGGTGACTTTTTCTTTTATATTCCATATGTATGTTAACAAATTGATACTTTTATTTCCTACATTTCACTACTTCTATTACATCTTTTTTTGCAGGGAGCTACTGCAGTCATGCTTCCATATACTGTATATTATTCTTCAGTATGTAAGTTCTTGAATTACAATTGCAATTGGGACTCAATTTCTGGTTGTAAGTTGTTTACAGACACAAGTTGACCGAACACTATTTTATAATATTTTTATAGTGGTTATTAAATGAATCACCACTGATATTAAATGAATCCACAATCATACACAATTCTTTCAAACAGGTGTTTTGCCAGAAACTGGCCAAAAACATCACTAATCATCATAATGTCAGCATATTACGGTGCAACTGATTGTAAAACACTTGAAATGCAGTCACATGACCAGGGAGGCAGGGCAACACACTTTATGATGGGTAGAATTGCATTATAGGTACAACACACCCCTTCTGAGCCTGTCATAATTTTGACTGCTCTTTAGTTGAGGATTATATGTAATTGTTGCAATTTTGAAATTTTTTCTAGGGTTTTAAATTTAAATATTTGTTAAAGCTTTCCAGTCTTGCAGTTCAACTCTTTTCTAGATTTATTCATTATGCAGCTTTGCAACAAATAATACAAAAAACTTTACAACATATGAAGAATGACACAACATAAAATGCATGAACGAATTTTGGCGTGGGGCCCTAAGGAGAAGCATCACACTAGAAATGATTGATGAGTTACGGGGCAATTCTACCAACCTCCCCTCCTCATCTTTTAACTATAATTTTATCTTGATTAGGATTTCCATTTTTATTGACTAAGATATATTTGTTAGGATTTTAATGTTTTAATGCTGCAAGCTGTCCAGTATTGTTTAGTTATGAGATGGTGCCAAATAAATTCAATAAATAAATAAATAAATCTTGTATTAAGATTTACTCGCATTAAAACAAGCATTGAATTTGTTCAGCAGCTTGAGATAAAGCAACAGAATATATATTCTTAATAGCATCTCCTTTTCAAATCTTTCTACTCATATTTGTGCTAGAACACTCCTATATTTTATTAATTTCCCCATATTTCATTAATATAGAAACTGAATGCTGAGAAAACAACTTTGTATAACAGTTGATAAACTATATTCACAATACCAAATATGAATACACTTCTAAATGTTAACGATAATGCACTTCTGGTCCCTTACATCTACATGAACTGTATGAATTAACTATATCATGTAAGGTTCACAGGTACAATAGCTGAATAGATAGATACCTGTCGTCTTAAAGAAGCAGCATCCACAACTGTCATATCTTCTGATGCTCCCTCTAATGATGTGTCCATATTTGAAAGAGTATATCTATATGACAGAAAAAACACAAACATTATACAATGGCACAAAGAGAATTATAGGTGAAATATTATTGCACATTTTACCACCTGAAAAACAAATCTTAAAACATTAGACATCATAAAGAGTGGTAATTCAATGTAGCATGGACTAATGTAACTACTATATAGCCAAAAAGAAAAAAAGAACTTTCTGCCAAGTGAAAAATGCTTGAAGTTGTTTGAATTCTAGGTAAAATACAATATTTAATTCTAGAATGAAACAATGAGAAGAATTTCAAAAAATAAATGCTAAAGGTATACCTTTGAAAGTTACGGTAGTTATTGGTAATAGTCAATCGGCATTAAAGACAGAGATTGGGGTATACTAAACTAACTAAATTATGGTTTATTTTAAACAATATTTGTATGTGTTGCCAGCTATTATGATTTGTAAGTCATGGTTTATAATATACCATTATGGGAGTAAAGGTATTAAAGCTTGTTAAAAAAACTAATTAAAAAGAATATTAATCATATGTGAAGAATGACAGCTAGGTTTGTGATAGGCATACATGTTTCATATTGATAGTATGAGGATGAAACTGCAAGGAAGAGGTATTTAAATTATGAAGTGACATGTAGTCATAAAATTCTGAAAACCAAATTTAGGTAGCTGGAGGTAGGAGTTTTAAAACCAACGATTCAGCAAAATGTCACCAATTACATACACAAGCTCAGCACTAAATAATTGATCTGACCTTCCTCAATATATGGATAAGATGTAAAGGAGAGGAGCTTAGATTAATAAAAATAATAAAAAGCAGAAAATAAATTTGGGCAAGCCAAGCCAATACAAAAGGTGGTAATAAAGACATCTTGATCTGAAGAAAACAAATCAAAAATATTCTGAAAACTTATTTTAATTCTTTTTGAAGTAATTGAAGCATCCTAAATTCTGAATAAATAATGATACAGTTACTGCTTTGTGATATAATATCAAGTTATTTTACATCAATGTATCATAGATCACTGGAATCATAAAAAACAAAGAGGAGAAATCCTAAGTGCAAACCAAGGTCAGGCACAGTTTTAAAATTTAAATAAGTAAAAAAGTCATCTAACAAATCTGATATTGCTACACAAATGTTCAATAGAAGAACAATAAAAATAAGGACTGAGGGAAAAATAAATTTGAAAAGGAAATTTAGAGGACCAAGCCTCTAGAGCACTCATTAACAGAACAGTATAAAAAACTGTATTGAGCAAAGTAATTAAGGAATACCTTTGACAGTTTGCAGAAAAACTAACTAAATGCAACTTTACCTGGCTTCATCATGATGGCGGCTAGAGGAACTGACAGCTGCTGACCCACCACGTAACACTGGCCTAAGGCAAGATTTGTAGATATGAAGGAAATAGGGGGAAATGGAGAGAAAAAGTAGAACAACAAAAAAAGCCCTGAAGTCAGATTGTTATTTCTATTATACTTTACATACAGTAGTGCAATTATAAATCCAATTTATATTTAGAAAATATTCCATTTTATAATGGAGTTTTATTTTATAATGGAATATTATATTCCATGATGTACAAATGATTATCTCAGATTATCCTTAGCTTAATCTAATTATGACAAATTTTGTCTCATTGATTTCAATGGCCTACTCTACGTACAAGTAAATTTTACCAAAATAATTTCATTTCTATTCATCCTCAACAAAGTCTGGGCAAAGAACAAAGTCATCAAGCCTATCTGAAATGCCAGCAGAGGGAATTTTATTCCAGGAGGCAGACAATACTGCATGAAAGGCAAATTTCTGGAGTCCTAACAAATGGCAACGTTTAACTGAAGAAACCTAAAACACACCAACCCTGCCAAATTGAATCTGTGTGTTCATGTATCTATATCTTTTTATAATTGTAATAAAATCACTTCTATCTTACTGGTATTCATTCATTAACTCCCATTTTGCTTTTAATTCACATATAATTTCTAAAATTTCCTGAAACTTCTGAGCAAACTGAAGTTTTAATACAGACAAACAATAAATGCACATGCTCAAATTTTCACTCATAGCGAGAATAAAATTTTAAAATACTATTTCAATTCTTTTCATAAAAATCTATGACATAACATTGTCATTTCCCAAGAAATCTTGTTTTGAGCAAAAAACATAATGGCCCATACAAATCACCAAATACATCAAACATTAAAACATCATGGGACATTTTTCTAAGACTTAGAGCAAACACTTAATATATTCTTTTAAATCTGACAAGTAACTATTTTCCTCCAAATCATTAGCTAAGTACTGAGCTTTATGCTTTAAATAATATATCACAGAATTCTGTTGAAAAGGCAAGAAACACAAGAACATTCATGTTTACAAGTAATCGGATGCAATTGAAACTAGCACTCTAAAAGACATCTCTATCATTTAATAAAAATTGAAAAGTAAACATTTCAAGAAATGGTCCTCTGCACAAAGTCCATTTTGGCAACAATACAGAAGTTATTTTCCACTTGTTTTGAAAATATTTTCAATTTTCAAATTTGAGTTTGATAATTCCTAATGGTTTTGCCATATTCAAGAATAGCTGTGAAAATCTTTGAAAAGTTATATTGTTCAAGGTTTGGGTAAACAGCCCTTTCAGGTTATTTTACAAAGCAAAGTCCTTCAGTTCTAAGAGCAAAGCAACCACCTCTTTATGCAGAGCGTACACTGTGAAGAAAGTCTGGGAAGATCTTTTTATTTTAGTTTTTATTTATTAGAATTGATGAGCACTGCAGAAGACACAACTAGCCAGATTTTCTGAGAGTGTGGAGCTTCCCACTGAATCTACACAATCTAAAGACATCTTGATACACCATTAAGATTTTCAAGATTAGACAGCTTTGGTGCACACTGAATCCTGTAACATGTGCCAAACCCACTTAACTAGAAGCATTTTAGCCTGCACTGGGGGAAAGAAGACTACAGGGGTTTTTCCAGAAGCACTGGCCTGATTTGTGGCAATGTAAATTGATTCACTGAGATAAACAATATGTTGTTTCTACTACATCAATGCATTTGAAGCATAGGCTTACCAAGTACAGACAAGGTCTATCCCTGCACTGCTTTTCAAGATAATTTGAGATAAGCTTAGATTGGCTAGATGCCACCTGACTGAGACAATGAACATCAGTGTACAGTGATCCCTCGAGTTTCGCGATCTCGATCTTCGCTAAACGCTATATCGCGATTTTTCCACCCGATGACGTCACTCTCGTCCTTCCTTTCTCATCTTTCTTTCTCTCTCTCTTTCTCTATCTTGCTTCTTCCTCTCTCACACTCTCTTCCTCCCTCTCTCATCTCTTTCTTTCCTTCTCTCTCTTTCTCTATCTCTCCCCCTCTTGCTGGCGGGCGGCGGGCGGGCGAGCGGGGGCATCAGCGAGGAGCCGGGGTTTCCCCTTTGCGTGAGCGGCTGGGAAACCCCGATCTTCGTCTGCTCGCTGCTGCTGCGCCGAGCAGATCAGCTGCTGGGCGGACGAAGGAACCTTCCCTGGGTCTTCCCCCTCTTGCTGGCGGGCGGGCGAGCGGCGAGCATCAGCGAGGAGCCGGGGTTTCCCCTTTGCGTGGGCGGCCGGGAAGACCCAGGGAAGGTTCCTTCGGCCGCCCAGCAGCTGATCTGCTCGGTAGCGCAGCAGCAGCGAGGAGCCGAATCGGGTTTCCCCTTTGTGTGGGCGGCGGGGAACGCAAACTCCACCATCTACACATGCGTGGCCATAGAAAAAAGGGCGCGCATGCGCAGATGGTGTTTTTACTTCCGCAACCCTACATCCCGAAAAATCGATTATCGCGAGGGGTCTTGGAACGGAACCCTCGCGATAATAGAGGGATCACTGTATTGTGCACATGCCAAATAGCACAGCAAGCTCTAGTTATTGGAAATATGGAATTATGTGTTTTATGAAAAAGAGAGAAAACTTCATTAACTAGCCTTGTGTAAATCATCCTATAAAAATCACAGAACGTATTTTGCTTGCTTCCTGTGACCTGCTGAACAATTGTTTGACACCATCTGAAGAAGTGTGCTGAAGATGACAGAAAAGATAAAGATTACCAAGGAACAATAACTAATCAATTCAGAAGGTATGGTTGGAGTCCCAGAAGAGGACTGAAGATGAAGATTAAAAGTGCATCTGCCAAAGGGAAAGCAAGAAGATAACTAGCTGCTGCCATTCAGAACCAAGACAGAGACAAGTGAAAAATTGTCATTGATCTCGCTAAGCCTTCTTTAACTCTCAAATTAGGACACAGGATAAAGAATAGGGCATACATATGTTAAGCTTGTCTTTTTCAAAAGCATGCTGCTTCATTTACAAGGTTTGCATGAATGCTTTGGATACTATTCCCATGCCTTTCTGCATGAATGTATATACATTCCACACATTGAAAAACATTTTTTTAAAAGTGCTTTGAACTGACAAATTGTTCATGAAAGTGTATTTTATATCATAACTAGTGCAAGTCTTTGAATAGTAAATCTGAATGATTTCCAGTGTTTTGTACCCTGAAGATGTAGTGGCTGCTCCTAATCTTAGTTTTACATGAAGACAAAGATTACCGTAGTTCTAAAATGGGTACATTTGAAGAGCAACATAAATCACTGCAACATTTACTGCTACTACAGATTGATAAGATTAAAAATACAGTGATCCCTCGATTTTTGCGATCTCAATCTTCGCGAAACGGCTACACCACGATTTTTCAAAAAATATTAATTAAAAAATACTCCACGGTTTTTTTGCTATACCGCGGTTTTTCCCACCCGATGATGTCACTCTCTTCCTTCCTTTCTCATCTTTCTTTCTCTCTCTCTTTCTCTATCTTGCTTCTTCCTCTCTCACACTCTCTTCCTCCCTCTCTCATCTCTTTCTTTCCTTCTCTCTCTTTCTCTATCTCTCCCCCTCTTGCTCTCGAGCGGTGGGCGGCGGGCGGGCAGGCGAGCGGCGGGCGGGCAGCAGCGAGGAGCCGAAGATCGGGGTTTCCCCTTTGCGTGGGTGGCGGGGAAGACCCAGGGAAGGTTTCTTCGGCCGCCCAGCAGCTGATCTGCTCGGCAGCGCAGCAGCAGCGAGGAGCCGAAGATTGGGGTTTCCCCTTTGCATGGGCGGCGGGGAAGACCCAGGGAAGGTTTCTTCGGCCGCCCAGCAGCTGATCTGCTCGGCAGCGCTGCTGCAGGAGGACCCGTGAGAGGGGTGAATCGGGCGGGCGGGCGAGCGGCGGTAGCGGCGAGGGCGCCGGACGCGCTGGGGGGGTGGGGGCAGCCGACATTCAAAGCAATCTTTGTCGGCTTCCGCACTTTCATCGCTCCCCGGCTCCACCATCTGCGCATGCGCGGCCATGGAAAAAAGGGCGCGCATGCGCACATGGTGTTTTTACTTCTGCACCACTATATCGCGAAAAATAGATTATCGCGAGAGGTCTTGGAACGTAACCCTCGCGATACTCGAGAGATCACTGTATACATTTGACAAAAAAGAAAAAGGGAGGCAACTAAACACAAATTTGCAAATTGAAGCATAAATGAAGTTGCCAATCTGAAGTCGTTCCCCAGCATATACTTGAGGCAGTAGATGCTAAGACCTGGATAAAGGACCTACATGCATCTAAGATATGATCCCATTTGCTTTTAGAATAATAATTTGATAATAGTTATCAACTCATTACTAACAAAACTTTAAGTAGTACCACACCAAGTATCACATTCAAGAATAGTTTCCTTCAGTTTAAACATAAATTTTAATATCCTTTGCATCAAATGCAAAAATCCAAAAAAGAGAAGCATATTTAATCTCTAGCTTACTCTTCTATAAAAGCCAGAAATACTTTAGCTCAGATTTAGTCTATTTCTTAAAGTCATATTTGTCTTCCTATTGTATCATATTCAGAAAACCAGCTTTCCTATAACCCCACTATTTAATGAGACCTTTTAGACATATTGGACTATACTGTATTTCTACGACCAACAAACAGACTATGTTCTGTGAGCAACTTATATTAAACATGAAAAGAATTGTATCATACTTTTACAACAAAAGGTGTATCTAGGGACAAAGGTATATTGAAAGCTTTGTAATGCATTATAAAACGCTTGCTGAAGCTAGATATATAAATTGTAGACAAACAATGTGACAGGAAGAATTTATCTCTTTTAAATTATCCACTAATACAGCAGTTCATTATGAAAGTTTGTGGCATAACAGTAATAAATGAATGCTAGATGTCTTAAATACAAGGCAGACCTAGACTTCCCCTCTAAGATCGAATTCGTCAAAGAGAGTTATTGAGAAAAGAAATGTTAGAAAAAGTGTTTATCCAATGGTTGACTTATTAGCCATGATAAATAATAAACATTTTAATTGACAATAGAACATACTGTAGTTATGCAAAGCATGGTTGTGATAGAAAGAAATCAGAAAATATTTTAAAAGAAATCAAAACAAAAATAAAGTTTAAAAACTACTGTTAAATAAAATAATATGCTTAAATAAAACAATATGCTTAAAACAGCAAAAAAATCAGCAACCGTAGCCATGCAAGTACCGTAATACCATATATTTTCCAAATTTCACATTCCTGCATGCAAATTTTAGAGGTTTAGGTGGGTTTAAAAATATATAGGGTACTTGATTTTTAAAATTATATTTGAGATAAACTAGAAAGATAAATAGATTTTTTATTATTTCTCAAGGCCTTATTACCTGGTTCAATTATATCTAATTGATTTATAGAATTTAAAAACATGATTCTCAACATTTTGAGAAAATATTTTAAGACTCATATGAGAACTGAATGTATCTACCACTGTAAACTGTAAGCAAGTACAGTCATACCTCGTCTTACGAACCTAATTGGTTCCAGGGGGAGGTTCGTAAGACGAAAGGTTCGTAAGATGAAACATTGTTTCCCATAGGAAACAATGTAAAGTCAATTAATCCGTGCAACCAAAAAAACCCCCCAGCAAAAAAAACGCTGCCGCCCGGCTGTCACCTTTTAAAACAGCTTGGGGGCTTCCCAGCAGCCTCCGAACGCCAAACCCGGAAGTTCGGGTTTGGCGTTCGTAACACGAAAAAAGTTCGTAAGAAGAGGCAAATTTTTTCTGAACCGTTCGGAGGCTGCTGGGAAGCCGAACGCCGAACGCCGAAGTTTGGGTTTGGCGTTCTGCTTCGGGAGGCTGCTGGGAAGCCCCCCAGCCCGGCTGTCACCTTTTAAAACAGCGCGCGGTTTCCCAGCAGCCTCCAAACGCCGAACGCGGAAGTTCGGGTTTGGCGTTCGGCTTCGGGAGGCTGCTGGAAAGCCGCACGGCTGTTTTAAAAGGTGACAGCCAGGCTGGGGGGCTTCCCAGCAACCCCCCGAACGGGAGGTTGCTGGGAAGCCCCCCAGCCCGGCTGTCACCTTTTAAAACAGCCGCGCGGCTTCCCAGCAGCCTCCAGAATGCCGAACCCGAAAGTTCAGGTTTGGCGTTCGTAAGACGAAAAAAGTTCGTGAGAAGAGGCAAATTTTTTCTGAACCCCGGGTTCGTATCTTGAGTTGTTCGTAAGACGAGGGGTTCGTATCTTGAGGTACCACTGTACTGTACTGCAGTTTAATTTTACATCTGCAAGATACTTAGATTTTGATATAGAACATAGGGTACAAATATTTAAATAAAACCACAAGAATTGTTAATGTAAAGAAAGTGAACTGCTTTGATATATGGCACAGTAACATTTTAAAATAGAACTTTATTGAACAATAGAAGTGCTAATAGGTTGTTCTATTGCTCTGTAGAATCACTATAATCTCAACTGAATTTTTTAAAAAAATCAGTGACTAAAGCCTATGTTGATTCCAATTTGATCTTAAAAATGACCATAAGGATAAAAGTTGCTAAATAAAAGCTCTGCTGACATAACAGAATGCAACAGAATACCTGATCATTTGCTCTGGACTCATAAGAGAAGCTTAAACATTATTGGATTCAAAAACAGGTGCATGAAAACAGATTCTTTTGGTACGGAAAAAGAATAATTATTTGGGACAATGGAAATAATAGCTCTTACTATATAACAAATAGAATTTCAAAGTATAGGCTAATATTTGAAAGATTCCTTATTGATTAGTTGGCTCACAACAGGTTAAAATAATAATTCAAAGCTTTTGAAAGTCATGAATATAAACCTAATAAGCTGTCTTTTCCATGCAAATTTCAGGAAGAAATTGCTATAGGTGTTTTTTTCCAACAAGAATTATGGAAATTGCAGATACTGATCAAATAAATTCAGTATCATCCTTTTAATTTGATTCCCTTTAATGCTTAGTGGGTTTTATTATTTACTTTTTTAAAAATTCTATTATTACTATGATACTGTATTATAAGAAGAAAATGTTTTATACTCTCAAAGTCAGTTAGAAATAACAAAAGTTATTCCACTGTATCAAGAGAAAATAAAGAATACACTATTTTGGATTGTGTAGCTGTATTTAGTTCCCTGCTTTTCTTTCCCACTCAGGAAGAAAATAATTTTAATTGGCTATTTAAATGTTCAATTTGTCCAAATAAGTAATAAAACTATCCATGAAATGTGAATTTTGGAAACGTCATTCATAGATCATAGAACGAAAAAGACATGGAAAAATATTACTTTTATGCTGTGTACTTCTTTAAAAAATCAAAATGAATAAACTAGAAAATTAAAAGGAAGTAAAAAGCAGTAAATTGGCAGAATCTGTGATGGCCAATCACCTGCGGTTTTCATCCAGCACATCCAAGACTTGCTGGTAAGCCCTACGAGTAGAAGACTGGATAAGCGACAAAATGCCCCGAGCAGAGTAAACACTAGGTCCATCTTCAGAAAACTTTTGGGGAGAGCAGACACGAACCTGTTGAGGTGATGGTGTCACACTGTTTTGCAAGCATAGCAAATGAAGAGAGAAACACTAGTATCAGGTTTCAGATAGAAAAAAAAAGTTTTCTCTACCAATCCTCGTTGAAAAATTAAGTTGGTCCCAGTTTTTTGCACCTCTACATAAATAAGTAAAATATTATCAAATAGAATTTAAATGGAACCCCAAATCTTTCAGTAAAAAAGCACTTTAAGATAATTCATAGAGAATCTACTATAATTTACTAGATATTTACTAAACTTATTAAATATATAATATGTATGATAAAATACAATTCTGTTTTCAAAACACAAACACAAAATCACTAATGAATTCGCAGAGATAGATTCTGACCTGCTGTGATGGGAAACTTACTGAAACTCATAACATTTTGATTCAGTTATAATTACTTTATCAGAATATTGATCTTAGTTTTTCATCTAGATCTGATAACCTTTCTTCCATCTCAACCTTTTCAAAAAATGACACAGCAAATACAGTGTTCCCTCTTTCTTATAGGAATGACATACTGCAAAGCATGTGATTTTGATTAAAACCTGCTATACAGTATAAAATGCAATAGGCTCAAATACTGAATCATTTTTAACTATAGAAGGGTGCTATCTGAAATTGATCTCAGATATGAAGTTTAGATAAAACTATAATATTTGCTTTTTGCAAAATAAAATAAACTAAGGAAGGAAGGAAGGAAGGAAGGAAGGAAGGAAGGAAGGAAGGAAGGAAGGAAGGAAGGAAGGAAGGAAAGCTTGCTTGCTTGCTTGCTTTGTGGAAGTTATGAAAATAAATAGACTCCAAAAGAAACAACTGAGACAGCAGAGGCTCTGATGATAACTTCTGGACATATCCCAAATAAGCAAAATACATTCAAGCATTTATTCTGAAGCAAAATCTTTCAAAAACAATGCAGAGAATGGAAATTTGCTACACATGTATTTGTGAATATTTCTATTAGAGAGAAACTGAAATTACATTTTATTTTTTATACAAAGAGATACTGGTCTGTACACTAAGATTATATTTAAATTACATTTTGAAATCATAGTCGTATAAAATAATGTCGACAGCTTCTACTCATGTTTACATAAAAGACAAACTTGAAAAGCTGTCAGTACAATCCTGAATAATATATAAACAAAAGCATTCTTCCAAGGAAATAAGCTCAGTTTTGTGGATTTCTCTGATCTCATGACTTTGAATATCATTAGCAGCTAACTTCTAGGCAAAATACAAGACCTACACATGTATTTGCTATAGAATTTACCTGCAAGACTATATTTTCTTAGATAACTGTTCTTGGTTTAACTGATATTGAGAAATCTAAGATTGTTGGGAGGTGTAGTTAAATTTAAATTCTGGATCATCTTCCTTTCAGGTAATTGAAATATTTATATATTCCTTTTCTGGTGATGCACAATCTAACTTGTCCATTTAAAATATTTTTAATCAGTTAAATTTTACGAATTCTTAAATTATGTTATAATTTTAATGTATTTTTCATATCAGACTATGATCTATTTGTTTTAAGGTCTAAATTACTCTGGAGCCCCCAATACTTTTTCAGCTAACTAGATTTCTCTCTCTCTCTCTCTTTGTTTTCCTTTCTTCCTTCCTTCCTTAATCCTTCCTTCCTGTTAAATTGGATTGTTTGTACATTTCCTGTTTTCCATCTGGGAAACTTTGCTAACTACAGTGATTCCTTGTTTTTCGCTGGGGATGCATTCCAAGACCACCCGTGAAAAACTAATTTCCGTGAAGAAGAAGAAAGATATTTTTTTATGTATTTGGACTTTTGAAAACCCATCCTTTGCATTAATGTTTCTCAGCTGGAACTACATGTGATATCCTACCAGTTTCTTTAATAGAGTACAGTAGTACTGTAGAAGAATTTTATGAATTTTAATGGATTTAAATTTTTTAATGGATTTAATGGATTTAAGCCCCCTTTTAAAACCCGTAAAATAGCAAATCTATGAAAGATGAACCATGAAGTAGCGAGGGATTACTGTATAATGTAATTTTTTAAAAACTAAAATAAATAAAGCTCTTGGCAATAGATCTGGTTGGAGGAATAATGTCCTTTCTGCACCAAAACTATTCTACATAGTTTGTATTGACGATAAAGCTTCCAATTTTATTTATCATTAGTAAGATCTCTTAAATGATTGCACAAAGTCTACTATTTCACATAATTTGCTGACAACAGTTTAACATTACAAAATTTCTTTATATGTAGATAATGTACAACATATTGAAGAAATAGGTTTGACTGTACACACATGTATGTTTGCAAAGAATATATGACCATAAATCATTTTTCTAAACTGACTTATATTAGGCATGTGATAGAATATTTGGTAACCATCAAGTTGCCACCTGTAATTATGTATAAAAAAGATGGGATAAAGTATAACAACAGCCCTGAAAACCTGAACAGATACAGTACATCTCATTTGTGGAAAGGAAAATATAAACAGTATCTTTTTTTCTATCCCAGCTACTTACTATTTATGAAGAAATTTCCCTAATCAGGATACACTATTTACTGGGTAGAAATAAAATCCATAGTTCTAAAATTTACCCACAAGATGAATTAAGTTTATATTTGATTTTATTATACACACACATGCACACCATATACTGTATTTTTCGGAATATAAAACGCACCAGAATATAAGACGCACCTAAATTTTAGAGGTGCAAAACAAGAAAAAAAGTATTCTGAACCAAATGGTGCAGTAATATATTCTTTAATAAAATACCAGTGTAGCAGAATACCTTTTACAAACATGTATGCTTTTTACAACCATGGACAATTTTTACAAACTTCAAACTTGACAGCTTTAAAACTTGTGGACCAACTCCCAGAATTCCTCCTCCAGTCATGCTAGCTCAGGAATGGGAGTTGAATTCCTCAAGTCTTAAAGTTGCCAGGTTTGGAGACCTTTGCACCCTTAATCCCTAACCCGGGGTTCTTCAAATTTGGCAACTTTAAGACTTGTGGACTTCAATTCCCAGAATCCTCCAGTCATGCTAGTTCAGGAATGGGAGTTGAAGTTCATTAGTCTTAAAGCTGGCAAGTTTTAAAACCCCGGGATTAGGGATGCAAGGGTGTTGTAAGGGTCTCCAAACCTGGCAATTGTCAGAATCCTCTTCCAGTCATGCTAGCTCAGGAATGGGAGTTGAAGTTCATTAGTCTTAAAGCTGTCAAGTTTGAAGACCCCTGGGTTAGGGATTAGGGTGCACTGCAAGGGTATTCAAACTTCTTGAGCTAGTCCTCCTCTAACTGTGGCTACATTGCTCTTTAAAGATTTTAGCTCTATTTACAAAGAGCCATAAAACCAGAGATTCAGGAAAGGAAGTGGGAGGGACAAAGTTGCAGTCTTTTGAGAAGGAGGGAAGGAGGGAAAGAAGAGCTGCTTATCTCTCTCCCCCCTGCCGCCCCCACTTGCAGAAAATATAAAAAATGATCTAACAGGAAAAGTATCTCCTTCTGTAGTCAGGGCAAAGCTGGGGGTTGCTTTAGTCCGATCTCACCCTGGGAAAGAGAGACTGAAGTCCAGATTGCTTTAATACTAGAGAGGTTGCTGAAAGAAATAGTGTTGAATTCAGGTTTCTTTCAGTGTGATAACTGGAAAGGGAGGTGAAGTTTCTGTGCACACGTGTTGTGTCTCTCTTTTCATTCTGCTTTGGGCAGCCAGAGACGTGGGCGGGGCTAGGATACTCAGTATTAGAAATGAAGGAAATTTGCATTAGCTACCGTAGAAGGAGGCTGCTCAGAAGGAGGCTTTGCATAATGATACAAACCCTTCTCCCTTCTGTCCTCTCTCTCTCTCTCTCACGCATACACACACACACTCACGGCAGAGTCTGGCACTCAGACCATGCAGGGAGAGCGCAGGGAGAACAGCTTCTCCCGTCCTTCCCAGAAAGCGTCTCTGCTGATCGGCTGTTCGGGGGGGTGGGGTGGGAGCATTCCCCAAAAGCCTTTCATTGCAGCAGAGTGTTTGCCCTTTGAGGCTGCCTGCTTTCCTTCTCCTCCATGTTGCTGTCCTCAAAGGCTGATCGGAGCACACTAACCTCCACCCCAGGCACTGGAAATTAAGCCTTGCGTTTTCTCTGGTGAAGCTGCCATTTAGATTGCTAACTTCGCTATCTCCCCCTTCGTTCTTCCTTTCTGATTGACGGTTGGGTCAATCTCTTGGAATACTGGCAATCAGCTGTCTGTTGCCACCAATTGCAGCTATTACCGCTGTCCTGGCAACTCCCTTCCTCCTCCCCAGGTGCAGCATTCGGTGTATAGGACACACCCAGTTTTTGACCCTCTTTTGGGGGGAGGGTAAAAATGTGCGTCTTATACTCTGAAAAATACGGTATGTATGTGTGCAATATAATTCAATAACCTTCATTTCAGATGAACTAAACCAATGTTGACAGTAAATAGTGAATATCAATTTTTAGCAAACATACTTGTATTTTATTTTTAGCTATAAAAGATGACTGATATTATAACATTTTTATTTTCCAGTCAGTCTCAATATTGTGCTATTATGAAGAACAGTTCTGATTATTGGAAAGTGTTATATTTAAATTAATTAGCAGAAAGGCATGTTTGCTTATCACTTCTTTCATCTAGTTATTTTTATTTTTGGAGAGCAATTAAATAATATTCTATGTCAAAAGATAATCAGGTAAGGCACTTAAATACACCACAATGGGACAAATGCAATGGTGACAACATAAAAAATATTATTCATTAGATAGACTTCTAAGCTAATAAATATTCTTCTAAGCTAATAAAGTTTGGATACAGAATTTGTCATTATTACAATTAAAATGCTAGAATTGCATATAGCTAATTTGCTAGAGTTCCACCTACAAATACATTTAAAGCATCTTTAAGTTTCAAGTTTCAAGTTTTATTGGATTTATATGCCGCCCCTCTCCGAAAACTCGGGGCGGCATATAACAGGGGGAAAGCATGGATTTTTGTAAAAATGCTGGATAATAAATTAGGACAATTAAGGTAACAATAAATTAGGACAATAATGTTTATATAGCTAAAACTAAATATTAAAACATTAATAAAAATCTAAGATTTTATTTATTTATTAGCAGTCACACACACGCACGCACGCGCACACACACACACACACAGAGCTTGCCTCCAGAAGTTGTGAATGCTCCAACACTGGAAGTTTTTAAGAAGATGTTGGATAATCATCTGTCTGAAGTAATATAAGGTTTCCTGCCTAAGCAGAGGGTTGGACTAGAAAACCTCCAAGATTCCTTCGAACTCTGTTGTTATTGTTATTGGTGTGTGTGTGTGTGTGTGTATGCGTGTGTACGTCTTGGCATATTCAGGTCTTTTCCTATGTAAGGTTCCTATGTAAGGTCCCACTCATCATATTCAGGCTCATGCTTTCGGCTCTGTGCTTGGGCAAACAAAGGATTCTATCAACTTTATACAGGAAAGACCTACACACACACATACAGACAGAAAGACACACACACTTATATATAAGCAAATGAGATGATAAAGACAAATTTATAAATATTATCCAATCCTTACAATGCAATACAATATACCAATACAATATCATCAGATGATTGATAAAGATGCTCAATTCCAATGTTGGTAGGCAACCTCAATATTTTTGCGTTATTATCTCATGGTTCTTTATCTTTAAAATTGGTTTTGACTAGACAAATTTTTAGAATAGTTGTCATCTAACATATGGGTCCCAACCCCCAGTCTGTGGACTGGAACCAGTCTGTGGCACACCAGCAACCATGCTACGCAAACAAGCAAAGCCCCATCTGCAGGACGCAGGCAGCACACAAATCATGCCCTTTTCAGGCCACAGAAAAACTTGTCTCCATGGAACTGATCCCTGGTACCCAAAGGTTGGGAGCCGTTGATCTAACACATCTTTTATTTATTTATCTGAAATGTTTATCCTTTGAATATAATATCTTTAAGTATGCTTTATGTATTTACAGTAGCTAGTTGCTTCATCTAGCTTCCTCCTTTTCCCCGAATGCAGGGGAAAGAAACAAGATGGAAAACCTTTAAGAAATTATTCAGGGGAACACCTATACAGAAGCCTTCAAACTTGGCAATTTTAAGACT
The DNA here is from genome assembly GCF_031021105.1 of Erythrolamprus reginae. Lineage (NCBI taxonomy): Eukaryota > Metazoa > Chordata > Lepidosauria > Squamata > Dipsadidae > Erythrolamprus > Erythrolamprus reginae. Next base: position 83,933,865 of record NC_091954.1, on the reverse strand, counting down.
TGTGGACTTCAACTCCCAGAATTCTCCAGCCAGCTACTATAATATTAAAACATGTTGGGGGCACATTTTTAAAATGGCTACCATGGTAGGACAGCTTACATATTCATAAAATGGCTGTCATGATAAACACAGCCAGTCAGAAAACATCCAAATTAGAAATCAGGCATGGCTGATGCTCCCTCTGTACATCTATACCTTCCCTAATACTTTTGTGTCTTTATTGGGAAAATACTTGCTTCTCCAATAAGCAACCAGGCTATCAATATCCACTTTTTATTTTCTAAAAATGAATTTGTGGGCCATATAGACATCCATGTGAGGAAAGGGAATTAAAGGTCCTAGGTCTCCTTTTCATGTAATCAGAACATCTAAAAATAAAACAATGAATATGCTGGACACCAAAAAGGTACCCTTGATTTAGGTATTGCTTTAAAGATTAAGGTTGCAATATATTACAGGACTTCATATATGTAGTTTATTTAGTTATTAAATGTGTTTGCCGCCAAACTTGCAGCATTATTCCAATGCAATGAAGAATGATGAGTGCTTAAGTTATCTTAATTTATTATTATGAAGCAAAAAAATGGCTGCAACTGCCTAGTATCATTCCTTGTACATGAAAAAGTGAGAGCAAAGGAATCCAAAGAATTACAAATAGCAGTTGTAGCTCTTTATAACATTTTCATTGCATTATTTACAAACAGGTAAGATCAATTTTGAGCCTCAAGGCTAATATCAAAGGCCTGTAAATAGATCAAATAAACACTTGAAAGCATTTCTTAATCAAGAAATAAGAAAAAACACAGATCAGGTTTCATTTACAGAGGCATTCATAATCCCTTTCTACTCACACTGCTTCATTTCTCATCAACTGGCCATTCTGACGAGTTGCATTTTCACTCATGGAACGTTCTCTTTTCAGCCTTCCTACTGACCGAATCTGCCAGAAAAAAAGAAGAAAAGGAACAAATCAAAGATAGTGTTTTACTGTATTAATAGCATTAGTAACTACCTTAATGTAGTAGGCAAGTGATTTTTGACTAATGCAAGCTTTTTAAATAATGGATTTTCTGTTAGAATGTAAGACCTTTATTTCATACAACAATTCCCTATATTTTAGCAATCATGATTTTGAAAATATGCAATTCACAAATAATTCTAACCCAGATTCATATACAGCTAGGTATATGGATTCATATATAATATTAAGAATTCAGAGAAAGGAGCCGGGGTGGCGCAGCAGGTAGAGTGCTGTACTGCAGGCCACTGAAGTTGACTGTAGATCTGTAGGTCAGCGGTTCAAATCTCATCACCGGCTCAAGGTTGACTCAGCAACTGCAACAGGATTGCCATGGCTAAACAATGCAGTTTTGTGACATTGCACTACATGATTGCATGAGTTCGCAACGTAAATTCTGGTCAAATTATCATTGTAATTCAAGAACCCTCTGTATTCTGAATAGGATTATCAGAATTTAGAATATTTTCAATGTTTTGGTTTTGGTTTTAATAATATATTAAAATAAAATATGATATTAACAAAATGTGATATTAGCAAGGAAGAAAAGAAGTATACTAGCCTCTTCATTCTGAGGATTGTGTGGAGGTAGTCTCTCTAGGTCCAGAAAATCGAGTGGACGATCACTAAGTGAAATAACACGGGGAGGTGTTTTCAGCGACAGAGACTTGAATGGAGTTGATTGTAGAAGATCTAGATCTGGAGGCCTAGAAAGTGGAATGTCTTCACTATTACCTGAAAAGAATTAAATTTCAAGTCAATAATACATTAAGTTTTTCGCTGTGCTGCACTGAACTGGTTCTTTATATTTAACTTTAAATATAAATTTACTGAGAGATTCAAAGCATAACATCATCTAGTGATTGTATAGACAATGTTTTTGGAATCAACACATATTTGTTTACAGATACCATTTTAAACAATATACACAATACACTATACACACATGTATAATATGCAGTAGATACAGAGCTGATAAAAGAAAGAGTTTTAGCTATTTTGTGTCAAGATTTGCATGGAAAGGACCGTTGAACTTACCTGAACGGTCTTCTCGATGCACTGCAAGGAGAGTCCAGGATGGGTAATTCTTCAGTCTGATTGGTAGGGACTGAGTTTAATTTAAATATTAGGCAGGTGCCGCCCCCTTAGCCCTCCAGTCTCATTAAAACGAAGGAGCAGTAAAGTCCAACACATTTATTGAACCATATGAAAAAACACAACAACTTCAAAGAAAGGAACCTTAAACCATAACATGGCCCCTGGTCCAGAACTGGGTGGGTCTGGACTCTCCTTGCAGTGCATCGAGAAGACCGTTCAGGTAAGTTCAACGGTCCTTCTCCAATGCACTTGCAAGGAGAGTCCAGGATGGGATATGCCCAAGAAAAACTTAGAGGGAGGGAGAAGGCTGGACCAGTGGCTCGGCAAAGGAACAAACCTCCTGTAGGACCCTCCTCCCAAAAGCTGCCTCTGATGAAGCATAAGAGTCTATACGATAGTGCTTTATAAAGCTTGAGGGAGCAGCCCAAGTGGCCGCCCGGCAAATGTCCTCTAAAGACGCCTGTGTCCTCCATGCCGTCGAGGTGGCGGCGCTGCGGGTCGAGTGTCCAGTGATGCCATGTGGCACCGGCGAACCTCTAGCTCTGTACGCCTCCGATATACAGTCACGGAGCCACCGGCTGATGGTCTGGGAGGAAACTCTGGACCCCAGAGAACGTGCTGAAAAGGATACAAACAAGGCCTCTGAAGTTCTGAAGGACTGAGTCCTGCGAATATAGATTTTAAGGGCTCTCCTCACGTCCAGCTTGTGCCACCTCAACTCTAAAGGGTGAGTTCCATGTGTACAAAAATCCGGTAGCACGATGTCTTGTGCCCTGTGAAAAGTGGTATTCACCTTAGGTAAGAAAGCCGGGTCCAGCCTAAGGACCACTCTGTCCGGATGAAAGCGACATAAGTCCGGTCTTGTAGACAAAGCCGAAATCTCTGAGACCCTCCTGGCAGACGTAATGGCTACCAGGAAGGCAGTCTTAAGAGTCAACAGCCGTATAGGAACCTGCCGTAGAGGCTCAAATGGAGGTGCTGTGATGGAGTGAAGCACCAAGGACAGGTCCCATGACGGGAAGCGATGAATGACTGGCGGTTTAAGATTAGCCGCCCCTCTCAGGAAGTCTCGTATCCATGGATGTTTGCTCAAGGGGCGATGACTGTCCAATGTAATGATACTGGATCAAGCAGCCACATGCCGACGAAGAGTATTCGGGGCGAGGCCCTTGTCCAGACCTGCCTGCAGGTATGTCAGTACCATAGGAGGAGAAGCTACCTGAGGCTCCACCTGTCGTAGTGCACAGAACTTAGAAAAGGCCTCCCAAGTGGCCTGGTAGATCCTCCTGGTAGAAGGCCTACGGGCAGCCTGTATAGTATCGATAACCGTGTCTGGCAGAGCGTGACTCCTCAGACGTTCCCGCTCAAGCGCCACACGGTTAGCTGCCACCACTGAGGCTCCGGGTGTGACATGGTCCCCTGGAAGAGGGAGATTCGGTGGTCCGGAATCCGCCATGACGGAGCAATTGAGAGTTGCATCAGGTCTGCGAACCAGATCCGACGGGGCCAAAAGGGGGCCAACAACAGCACCTCTGCCTGCTCCTGCAATATTTTCCGAATTACTCTGGGAATGATGGAAACCGGTGGGAACGCATATAAAAGACCCGGAGGCCATCTGAGGCGCAGAGCATCCACTCCTTCCGCTCCCTGGGATGGAAATCGGGAGAAGAAGCGGGGAAGCTGGGAGTTGAGACACGTTGCAAACAAGTCCAGAACTGGCACCCCAAACCTCCTGGTGATCTCTAGGAAGATCCCGGGTTCCAGTTGCCATTCCCCTGGATCTAGTGTCTCCCTGCTGAGCCAGTCTGCACAAACGTTCTCCACCCCAGAGATGTGTTCCGCTGAAAGCGATGCCAGATTGGTCTCTGCCCACCTGAAAAGAGACTCCGACTCTGCCATCAGCCTCCCTGACCGAGTTCCCCCCTGTCGGTTGATGTGGGAACGCGTGGCTACGTTGTCGGTCATAATTAATACGTGCTGATCCTTCACCAGGTGAGCAAAGCTGTGGAGGGCCAGTGACACTGCCTTCAGCTCCAAGAAGTTTATGTTGACGTTGTAAAGGTCCTGCTGCGACCACAGGCCCTGGGCTATTTGTGAGGAAAGATGTGCTCCCCACCCCCGCAGACTCGCATCGGTCGTCACCGTGAGGAATTCCTTGTCCAGAAAGGAGGAACCGCTGCTCAAGGCTGGAGACACCCACCACCGGAGAGATCTGCGAACCCTGGCATTGAGGAAAACCTTCCTGCGAGAATGGCTCGATTTCTGCTTCTGAAAGGGGAGAAGGAACCACTGTAATGGTCGAAGGTGGAACCTTGCCCACGGCAGTATGCCAATGCATGACACTAGCGTCCCTAGGAGCTGGGACAGGAATAGCAGACTTGGGTACTGCTGGAGGCGCAGCTCTCTCACCAACCTCCTGATTGTAGATTGCCTGTCCCGTGACAGAAAGACCTCGCCCAGTTCGGAATCTATCGTCGTCCCCAAATGGGCCAGGCGAGTCGTGGGCGTCAGGTGGCTTTTGTCCCAGTTTATGGAAAAACCATGGTCTTCCAGGGTCTGTATGGTTAAGTGTAGGTCCTTTAGTGCCCGATCCGGTGTTCTGGACAAAATCACGATGTCGTCCAAATACGCCATGAGGCGTACCGACTGACATCTGAGGTGCGCCGTAAGGACATCCAGCAACTTTGTAAATGCTCTCGGGGCTGATGATAGGCCAAAGGGCATCGCCCTGTACTGGAAATGTGCTCCGGCAATGCAGAATCTGAGAAATTGTCTGTGAGGAGGAAATATTGGGACATGGAGATATGCCTCCTTCAGGTCTATGGAGGACATGAGGTCTCTGTGGCGGATGGCTGCCAGTATTGATCTGAGAGAGTGCATCTTGAACCTCCTGTATTTTACATAGAGGTTCAAGCGCCTCAGGTTCAGAATCAGCCGCACTCCCCCCGACGACTTGGGAATGAGAAAGATCGCCGAGTAGAAGCCCCTGCCTTGCTGTGTCAAGGGAACCTCCTCTATAGCTCCAATGTCCAGTAAGTGCTCGACTTCTTTGAATAGGAGTCTTCTTCTCTCCCCATCTGATGGAACTCGACACGGGAGAAACCTGTGAGGTGGAGGGCAGAAGAATTCTATTCTCAGGCCCTGGCCAACTGTAGATACCGCCCAAGGGTCTGAGGACGTCGCCGCCCATGCTGCATGGAAGGACATCAGTCTTCCGCCCAGACAGCCTCTGAGCTCGGAGTCACTTCGACTTCTTGAAGCCTCTGCTTCCTCCTCTAAAGGGGCGGCGGCCTTGATAAGATCTATTCCTGTCCGCTTGGAAAGACCTATCCGCCCGAAAGGACCCCTGGCCAAATGAGCTCTGAAAATATGGCCTCGACGCCTGGGTGCCCATCGAGGAGGGCTCAGACCGAAAGGACTGCCTTCTCTGATAGGGAGTGAATCTCCTATCCTGCTTCCTGTTTGCCCTAGGCATGACCTTTTTCTTGTCTTTATCCTCTACGAGGACGTCGTCCAGGACCTCCCCAAACAGTTTCTTGCCTTTGAATGGGGCAGATGCCAGGCTCCATTTGGACTTAACGTCCGCCTGCCAGCTCCGGAGCCAAATGAGCCGACGGGAGGCCACAGAGGAGGCCATTGCACGGGAAGCAAATTTGGCGGCGTTGACCGTAGCGTCCGCCGAAAACTCCGTGGCCGCCAGGAGTTTGTTGAGGTCCTGGCGGAGTCTAGTATCTTCCGGATTAACCCTGGATTGCAGTTCTTGGATCCAGAGCATCGTGGCCCTATTGAAGAACGATGCCGCCGAAGCGGCTCGCAGAGCCCAGGCCGCCATCTGGTGAGTCCTGCGCACCACATTTTCCGCTCTCTTGTCCTCTGCTCTGAGACCCTCCTGAGATTCTGAGGGAACCAGGGCATTGGACACCAGGCTCGTCACCGGTTTATCCACCACTGGAAACTCCAGCAGGTCCTCCATCGCCTGGTCAAATGTATAGAATCTGCGATCCAGGTTAGATGGCCCCTGTGCGGCGGCTGGGTTCTCCCACGGGCGCTGGATAGTTTCTCTGAACAGGTGGGAAGACGGAATGTGGACCGTCTCCTGCTTGGGGAAGACAAATAGGCCCCCTGCTGGTTGGGCCGTCTCAGAAGCCGCTGCCTGGTCCCCCTCACCTGCTTGCTCGATGGTCATCTTGGCTTTATTCAAAAGAACCCTGAAAAGGGATGACTTAAAGAGTCCAGGAAAACTGGGTGGTTCAGGGGGCTGCTCATCACCAGAAAGTTCATCCTCAGCCCCACTGAAATCGTCTCTAGATGACCGCTCCTCATCCATTGAGCCTTCCATGGAGAGGGTGACAGGGGCAGTCCAGGGGTCTCTAGACCTCATTGGAGGGAGTCCCACTGGAGACTGCTGATGTTGTTGAGTCCCCACCGCCACACCCTGGGTATAAGCTGTGGCAATGAGGTCTTGCAAGGACTGAGGCATGCTCTGCCAGGCATCATTGGAGCTGCGCAGGCCTGCAGCTGTAGGTGTAAAAGTGGCTGCCTGGCCAGACTGGGGTGCTGGAAAGGCTGGATATGCAGACAGTCCTGCAGCACATTGTCTCTCAGCCCTGGGTGCTGGCAGCCTCACTCTCTCTGGAGACCAATCTCTCTCCGTGGCTGAGCCTACAACCCCTGGCAGGAACGTGGGGGAGGCCATCAAAGGACCGGGTTGACTGGCAGAAGGAACAGGGCCCATTACCTTCTGAGAAGCCTCCAATTGCTTCTCCAGGGCCCGGATGCGCTTTTCTGCTTCCCTCAGCGAGGCCCCCTGAGATACCTTGGCCTTCTGGGGCTTTTCCTTTGGAGTGCTAGGCCCTGCAGAGGGCTCCTCCACCAACTGGCCCGCCTGATCTGCCATATTGCCACGAAAACAAGGAGATTGCCTGAGACAGAAAGAAATCAAGGCCAAAACTCCTCAACTGCTCTGACCAGAAAATGGCAGAATGACAGGCAACTGCTCCACTGCGCCTGCGTGTAGCTAGGGCAGATTCCAGTTGTAACATTAGCGCGCCCAAACAGGCCGGCTAAGCCCCGCCTCGCTTTCAACTTTCCTTGAAGAAAATGGCCGCCGGCCGGTTGCCCTGGCAACCGCAAACACTTTGGGCGCGAAACCTCCGACATCGGCCTCCAACAAACATGGCCGTCGGAACTGACAGGCAAACGGCCAGAAGGCTCCCTGCTGTGCCACGGGCAGCGAAATCAGCCCGATTTCATAAGCGTTGTGAGCGGGGCGATCGGGGGGGGCGGGGGTGTGTGGGGGGGGCGCGGATGTCCTCCGAGGCCTGTTCTGCGCCCCCTCCCCTTGGTTTATTCGCCACGGGGGAGGGCGGACCCCCCCGCGGCGTCAACCGGCTCCTCTCCTCCGGAGTCTACCTCGGAGGTAGTTTCCCCGGGCGCTCACTCCTGAACCCACAAGCCAGGCCCTTGTGTGGGTTCACAGACAAGGAGGAGCTGCAGTCAACTGGATTAGACCCACTGGAGGTCTGAAACCAGAGCTGCCTGAGGAGAAACCCCCAGCTGCACCTAAGAGAAAAAGGGGAAAGAAAAAGACAGATTTAATAATAATCAATACATCAAAAAACATCAAATAACATTTAAAGCCTAAACCTCTCAAACCAATACTATTGGTAGAGCAAAAACTCAAAGTCCCTTTACTGCGACTGAGTTTTTAAGACTGGAGGGCTAAGGGGGCGGCACCTGCCTAATATTTAAATTAAACTCAGTCCCTACCAATCAGACTGAAGAATTACCCATCCTGGACTCTCCTTGCAAGTGCATTGGAGAAGACTGGCAAATTCTATAAACCCCTCCTCAGAGAAATGTATTTAAATCCATAAAAGACATAGACCATATTACAAAATAAATTAATGATACTCAAGTACAATGATCAAAGTATTAAAAAATAAACTTATAATACATTTGAAAAAAAGTGTTATGATTCTTTTTCTATTGAAATTCATGAATACCCTGAAATTTACCATAATTAGGTTAAGAATTCCTCATCTAAAGCTAAACATACCTGCAACTACAATCCGCTCTGGCACCTGCATTGTTACACTGGCATTTGGAAGTCCTCCTTCAGGACAGCTTTGCTCAAGATCAGCATTTGGTGGTGCTACCTTGAGTTTTTCTGGAACTCTCATTCTCTGGTTGATCCCTTCGGTATATTCAATTTCATATTGAATTCGATTCATTTCTGCAATTTCAGCAGCTGGAGATGGGAATGCTGCTGTGCTCATCCTAACACAAGATGAAGCAATTTAAATTATATATCAACAGTAACATGTTTTTAGCATACAATGATTTATATTTCATATAGTAAGTTTTTCTCCAAAGTCTTTTTCACAATACAAGTTAATTTATTGTAGCCTATTATTTATTTATTTATTGGATTTGTATGTAGGCCCCTCTCTGAAGACTCGGAGTGGCTCACAACATAATAAAAAACAGTATACACTATCAAAAACCTACAAAATCAAATCCAATTAATATAACTAACTACTCTAAAAACTCAGAAACATTAAAAATTCATTCACATCCAGACAACAAGCATGCATCACATTTGTCTGCCGGAAGCTAGGGTCTAGTGACCCCAAGACTGGTGACAGAGATGGGTTTTCAAGTTCTTACAGATGGCGAGGAGTGGGGGGGGGCAGTATGAATCTCTGGGGAGAGCTGATTCCAGAGAGCCAGCACCCCCAGAGAAGGCTCTTCCCTTAGGACCCTCCAAATTACATTGTCTAGTTGACGGGACCTGGAGAAAGCTGATACTGTGGGACCTGACCTGTCGCTGGGACTCATGCAGCAGAAGGTGGTCTCGCAAGTACAGTAATCTGGTCTGATGGCATGTAGGGCTTTATAAGTCATTACCAACACTTCAAATTGCGTCTGGAAACTAATCAGCAGCTAGTACAGTACACGGAGTGCTGGGGAAACATGGGCATGCCTCAGAAGGCCCATGACTGCTTACATGGCAGCATTCTGCATGATTTGCAGTTTCCGAAAACTCTTCAAAGGTAGCCCCATGTAGAGAGCATTGCAGCAGTCGAACCTCGAGGTGATAAGGGCATGAGTAACTATGAGTAGAGACTCCCTGCCCAAATAGGCCGCTGAGTGTACTGGTGCACCAGGTGAACCTGGGCAAATGCCCCCCTCACCACAGCCGAAAGATGATGTTACAAAGTCAGCTGTGGATCAAGGAGGACAATCAAGTTGTGGACCCTCTCTGAGGGGGTCTATAGTTCCCTCCCCAAGTGATGGATGGAAATGTCATTGGGAGGCAGAACCCACAGCCACTCCGTCTTGTTGGGGTCGAGTCTGATTCTGTTAACACATATACAGACTCCACAGCCTCCAGACACTGGCACATTACTTCCACTGCACTGAGTGGACACGGGGTGGAAATATATAGCTGAGTATCATCAGCATACTGATGATAACTCACCCCGTACCCTTGGATGATGTCACCCAACAGTTTCATGTAGATATTGAACAGCAGGGGGGAGAGGACCGACCCTTGAGGAACCCCACAAGGGAGGAACCTAGGAATCGACCTCTGACCCCTTGCTAAACCTATTAACTTATACAACTGTCAAGTCTGTGTGATTTAACACTGGATATACATTTCTGTTAGGTATGCCCTTTCTACTAATCGCTGGAATTCCAATGTTGTATAGGAAAATCTGCACATCACCTGTTTTTAGAAGAGTAACATGAAATATTAAGGAGCAAATTGCCACTGCAGAGCAATCAAGATACTACTGACTAAGATACTAACATTACAAATCTTAAGCAGGCTAACAGCAGATAGATGGTGGCAAAAACATTGACATACTTTTATCTATTGACATATCACAACTCTATGGAAATCTATTATACAGTATAATACATTTTGTAAAAAATAAAATGTATTTAAAATATCTAGAAAAAATAACAGCCTAAGATAAGGATTAAAAGTAGGGCTATGTAAGGAATCGAATGGGATCTACAAGAAAAAGGTTTCCATCTTTAGTCTGTTTCCTGAATCTTGGCACGAAAAAAACAATGAAAAAGGCTGCTATGAATGACTTAAGGTGACTTATATTTGATACTACAATATAGAATTTGTATCTCAAAATCAGGCATTTTCACTGAGTATCAAAACTAATTAAAAGTCCTAATGTACCTGAAACCAGATGACAGTTGTATTCTAAATTAATGTAGGCATCCATGCAGTCTTAAAAAACAGTTTTGTATAAAAAAATTTGCAAAAAAAGAAAATTGCCAGTTTCTAACTGGAATATTAGCTATTAGCTATGGTTGGTTAAAGGGAGCATACATTAAATTTCACTTTAGTCTTAATTGACAGTGGAAGACCTAGGAGCACTTTGAAACTATTGGCTTACTCTCTCTAAGGAAAAAGTAACTAAATAGATTGAATTCTTCTCATACGGATTGTGGAATTATTTATTAACCTTCTAACTTCTTTGGCTTGAACTTCAGTCATTGGCTTCAATACCATAGCTAGGGATCAGCCCTGTCTTCCATTTCCCAATTCAAAAGGAAAAACAGAGTTGTATAGGCAGTCCTTGACTTACAACCATTTGTTTAGTGATGGTTTGAAGTTACTGAAGCACTGAAAAAGTGACTTATGATAATTTACAACTATTGCAAAATCCCCAAGGTCATGTGATCAAACTTCAGCCATTTGCAACTGGCATGTATATATGACAGTTGCACCATCTTAAGGTCCCAGCTGACTTCTAACAAGCATAGTCAATAGTGGAAGCCAGATTCGCTTAACGACATGATTCACTTAACATGAGGCAAAACTCACTTAACTACTACCTTGCTTGGCATCAGAAATTATGGGTTCAATTATGGTTGTAAATCAAGGAGTACCTTATGTGCAATTCAGCACTGATCAAGCCACTCCAGTCTTTGGCCCATTATTTTATTGTTTCAATAAAGATGAAAAACAAGATAGCAATAAAGTGCAGGCTTCTAAACTATTATGGAGTCAAAATAGCTGTCTAGAGCAGAATCGCTTCAAAACAGTCTCCTCTTCATCCAATTGTGATTAGTCATTGTAGAAAGATAGCAGATCAGAGTTAACCCACTGAAATCTGCTGGGTTAGAACCAGAAAAGGCTGGAATAAAATTAGATGTTTTATGAGGTGGCCAAAAGTGCCTTGTTAATATTACTAGTCTATATGACAAAGCTCAGGCTGAGTTGCAGTATTTTTTGAGTATGACTGCAAGATATATTGTGGTTCAAGAAACTGCAGGAGAACAAAGGCAAATGCCTTTTATAAATGTCCAATTTTTCAGACAAAAGATTTCCTTATGAAGAAGAAAAAAACTACTATGAATTTGTTATGAATTCAGGTCCAGAATTCTAGATAATCAAATGATTTATTTAAGTAATTTATAAAATTATTCATCTTATACCAGTGACATACAAAGATTAAATATTAAAACCATCATAACAATATAACTGAGTATACAAATAAGTTTTTGTTTCAACTTCTAGTCCTACTGAAACTGAATTTTGACCTGTTTAGCAGAGATTTTGAATTTTATTATCCAATCTGGATAATGAATATATGGATGTGTGCGGCTATATACTGTGTATGTGTGTGTGTGTGTGTATGTGTGTGTGTGTGTGTATCTATGTATGTATGTATACCCATATATGTATGTATGTAATTATGTATTTGTGTGTATACACACAGAGTTTATATCCACATATATGTACTATGCTTGTCGAGAACATATGACATAATTATATGGAAGCTAACTTTACAATTGCAATGAAATCTAAATGTTTCCTCTAAAAAGATTTTTTCCCTTTTGCTAATACAAGAAGAATACATAAATGTTAACAGAAAACTGATTTTAAATTTCAGAAAATCACCCGAAAAAGTACAGTATTTCAAATTCTCATATTAGAACCAGTATTTTTCTACATACAAACAAGAGTGTTTTGGAAAATATAGTATATTATTTTAAAAGGGCACTCAGTGAGAAAATCAATATAGCCAAATCAATAATGTTTACTTAAATAAGTAAACAATATAAGTAACATTTCAGATTGAGAGTGATAAGACATTAAATTGTTGCTGATCAGTGCTCTGGTCCTGCTTGGCAGTGAAAGATTATATAAGAAGCAGAAAATAAACACAAGGTTTGATCCATTAAGACTAAAGAGAGAAGTATTAAAATGCCACACTATATAAATTAGATTCCAAATTAGACTCTCTGAACAGTTATTTATTTTTAAAACATTACAATTATATAAAACCTGACTCTAAAATTATATTGACTGTTAACTACATCACCTACTCAATTTGCATCTTTAGATTCTGATTTTTAACCATTTCATTAAAAAAATATAATACATATATGTATAACAAAATGTATGCATGCATGTTTCAGAATATCTGGGATATTTAGAATATCAGTTTTAGAATGTTCATTTTAGATATCATCTTATGGATGCTATCTAACTTCTCAATTTAAAATTTATGTTTTAAAGACTATTTGACTAAAATGTCTTGTGTTTAGAAAGATCTGGACATTTTCATTTCCCAAATGGAAAACCACCTGGAGATCTTATTGATTCCTGAATCCTACTACAGAAAAAAAGGTAGAAGTATATATAATTTTAATTTGGAAAGAAAGGAAATCTATCTAGCCAAAAAACATCAAGGCAAAGCAGTAACACGGTAATACACGAAGATACTACAGCTACTCACTAGAATAAGTACAAGTGTAATTCTTCAACTTTCACTAACCTTCCTAAAGGAAGTTCAACCCTTGTTCGCTTGCTCATTCTGCAGTTTGCTTGCAATGTGTTAATATTACTACACTATAGCACCGTTTATTTTACACAACAATATGATTATACAGTGGAACTTTTCTACATAAGACAGCATGACAATTGCTTTTCAAGCTGTAACAGGAAAAAGAAGAACAGAAAGAAGTATTAGCCATATTATAAATAAAATATTACTAAAGACATTTTAAATATTATTTAAATTATCTGTTCTATAGTACAAATTTGATAATATGCCAAATAGCTTTCAAATATTTAAAAACTTACAAAGATTCAGAAATGTTATTTCTTTTTTAAATGCTCAACTCTGATTTTTAAGAGTGGAATTACAATTCGCAATAAAGCTAACAAAGACTTAAATACAGCTCCTAAATCTGTGAAAAACATTAATCCATATTTAACAAAAACTAATCTCTATCTAATTATGACTAAATGCTTAGTACTTGCCTTCTTCTAGGCTTTTATTATAGAGATTGAAAAATAAGATGCAGAATATAACTATTTAAGTTTATGAAATAGGTAAATCCAGTGTCATAGAGCAATAATTTTTGAATCAAGGATTTCAAACAGCTAAACTTAAGAGAATGTGTCAAAAATCCAGGGTCTGTGAATCTTGTACAACTGAAATTTGGCAGCTAAATAAATTAAGGACTTGCTGCCAAAAGATTAGTTTCATATCTAAACTGAAATAGAAGTACTGTATGTTTTCTTGTTTTTGCTTTAACTTGAAATTTAAAGCCAACACTATGATTTAGCAATTTGTGTCAATAAAGTCTGACTGTTTTTGTATTGGGTTTTAATTGTTGTATATTGTTTTTATCATTGTACGTCACCCAGAACCCGTCAGGAGTTGGGTGGCTTATAAAATCCAATAAAAACCTAAAACCTAAGTCACTAGCTTCTGAAAAACCATGGCTTACCATTATACATGAGCACAATCCTGGTGTGTTACTTTCTCCAATAAATGAAATTATAAGACTAAGTATGTTCTTATAGAAATAAATCAAGGATCCTGATCTAAACACACCTGTAATATTTTTTTGTCAAATTCTTAGTTTACTTTGGTTAAGTTCCGAGTTTACTGCTGCTTAAGAAAATGCCAAGCTTCACTAGATTTCTGGAGCAAAATGTTCTGCAAACACAGAACCAGTTCATATGCTAAAATAGCACAAAACCTCCATCAGATATAGCCCATCAGACAATAGTTACAAAGAAAAATGGACACCACTCAATTATATTTAGGTACAAATGTGGTAGAATAGGAAATATGAAAAATGTAAGTATCAAGTTACAAATTTTTGCTAAGCTGGTATCAGAAATATAACTTAGTGCAGGGGTGCCAACTCGCGGAATGCTGGAAAGTTGCATCACGCACTAGCCATGCCAACCCCAGGTTTAATGAATGGGGAGAAGCCACGATACATAATGCGACGATGATGTGACAATGAGAGTTTGACAGCCCGGATTTAGTGGATTAGGAGTCAACTATTTTTGTCTATTTCAAAAGGTGCAATGAGAATGTAGAAATTTGTAATTTGTATAACCACACAAGTTTCCTGCCAAGGGAATTCACCTATGCTGAGGTATTGCTATTGCTAATATCCAATACCATTTATTTTACTAAGAATTGAACCACTAGAACGTCTGCCTTTCTGCCTTTCAATATGCTGTAAAAATATATTTAAAACTCCAATCACCATAGGCTGAGATAGTTGTATGAACAGATTCTAAATGAAAGCCAATAGTACTGTATTTCACTTTTCCTTCTCCCCTCCCACCTCATCGATTGTTGCATGTCTTTATAGTGCTTCCTAAAACTATAATTGATATTTTTGATGAAACATGAAACAAGCTTCACAAAAATTTATTCAGCAATTAATTTGCTATTCCTTATAGTATGGCAAAACTCTGTAGTACAGTTAATGACTAAACAGTAAATCCATTTTACCTTAGGCCCTTGTTTTTATTTATTTATTTATTTTTATTTATTTATTTTTTCAAACAATTATAGGGTGGTAATTTGCACAAATAAAACATTAGATAAAAATAACAAAAGAAGACAATAGGACAGGGAATGTAGGCACAGTGGTGCACTTATGCACGCCCCTTATTAACCTGTTATTAACCCTGGTTAATAACTCAGGAACTTCCCAGCTGGGTAGGAGAGCAACAATCTTTGGCACAGGTCAGCACCTGGCGTTCAGTTGCCTTCTGTCTATAAATATAAAGGTAACAGTCAAAGCAGTACTAAGAAGGTAAATGAATTACTGTATAGCATCACAGAGCCGGGAAGGCCATTTAGGTCATTAAGTCCAATCCTCTGTTTAGTGCAAGAATCCAATTAAAGCATCCCAGCCAGATGGCTCTCCTATCCTTTTTGGCATACCTATAATGACACCCTTCACCTCTCTTGTTAATTGGTTCCACTAATAAACAATTGTTCCTACTGTAAGAAAGTTTCCGTTAACCAGAATCTGACTTCCTGGTTCCTTGAACTTAAAACTTAAGTGTTTTCTGGAATGAGAAAGAACAGGTCTCCAACCTGCATTCTTTTAGGAATTTAAAAAAATTGTCAAGCCCCACCCCAGCCCTCCCCGCTTCATTCCCAACGGCTTCAATCTCTCGTAGGGTTAGTTTTTTTTCAGCCTCCCCCCCCCCCAATCTCTTAACCAGCTCGTTTCTCAAATTCTTTAAATAGGGCCCCCACCACGGGTTGCGCTGCGTGAGAATAAAATAAGTAAAATAAAAACAGAGGAAACGCGCGCAAAAATGGGGGTTGGGGGACGAAAACAACGGAGAAAGAGAAAGCGTTAAACGTGACAGGAGGCACCAAGTCTTACACTTTTGAGGGGAGGAGGGGGCAAAGCTGTTGAAGCAAGGGAACAAAAGGACCCCAGCCTTTTGTGCGGAAGGGAAAACGGTGCGTGAGAACACCTGAATAGAGGAAGGATTCCTGAACCAGCTCCCCAGGTCTGCCCCACTGCTAATAGGGAGAGAAGGCCCCAAACCAACTCTCCCCTTTTATTTCTCACCCTGAGGCCAGCAGGGAGGCGGAAGCCTTGGTCCCAGTATCCACTCCAGCCGCCTCAGGCTCCGTTCCTCCGTTAGGGGCCGTTAGTGACGGAACACAGCGCGGAACTCAAAGAAACAAAAACGGGAAAAAAATGACTTAAATTGTCCCAAATGCATTGCCGTAACCGGCAGCCGGCAGCGCTCCGTGATATATCGCGTGATGGAGGAAGGGCGGAACCGGACCTTCAAGCAGGAATTAGAAGGTGTCGCGGCCATCTTTACTGTGGTCGTAAGCTGGGGTTCCGGCTCGCTTTGCAGAAAGGCGAAGGTTTTCTTTCTTTGGCCGGTGCGAGGAGATGCGGCTGTAGAGCGTGTCTTGGTTTATTTTTGGTATTTTATTTTGGATTCAGCTTTTTTTAAAAAAGGTTTTAAATATCAATATTGTGATAAAGACCTAGAAAATCAGGGTTTCTTTAAAAAATTGTTCTGGTTTTATGTCGCATAGAGATTTAGCCAACTGAACGTGTATCTAATACAGTGTTTCCCAACCTTTTTTGAGCCGCGGCACATTATTCATATTTTCAAAATCCTGGGGAACACTGAACGGGGGGTGGGGGGGGGGGGTGGCTAAAGAAAAGTTTTGACAAAAAAAAATCTTCCTCCATTTCGCTCTATTTCTCCCTCACTCTTTCTCTCTCTTCCTTCCCTTCTTTCTCTCTCTCCATCCCTCTTTCTTTCTTCCTCTCTTTTTTGCTCTCTTTCTCTCTCCCTCCTTCCTTCCCTATATGTCTTTCTCTCTCCCTTGCTCTCTCTGCCTCTCTTGCTATCTCTCTTTCATTCTCTTTCTTTCTTTATCTCTTTCTCTCTCTCTCTGTCTCTCTTTCTCTGTCTCTTTCTCTCTCTCTTGCTAGCTCTCTCTTTCTCTTTCTCTGTCTCTCTCTCTCTGCCTCTCTTGCTATGTCTCTCTTGCTCTCTCTCTCTCTCTCTGCCTCTCTTGCTATGTCTCTCTTGCTCTGTCTCTCTTTCTCTCTCTTCCTTTCTTCTCTGCGGAGGCCGGCGAAGGTTTTTCTTATTTTAAATGTTCCGGGTGGCAGGGGGATGCGGAGCCCGCACGCACACACCCCCGACATTCCAAATTCTGCCTCAGCTGTGAGAAGAACGCCTGCCCCGCCTGTCCTGCAGCCCTTTCGCTGACAGCCTGGGACAAAAGCGCTCCGTGAAGGGACTGCAAGAGGGGCCAGGCGGGCATTAGCAGCCGGATGAGGAGGACGAGAAGCCGCTGCAGCCACCCCCAATCCCCCCCCCTTCCCTGGGTGCCTTCCAAAGGCCCCTGGAAAAAGGCAGGAGGTAGCAACAAGGCGCGAGGACAAGCAGGCAGCTTGGCGGAGGGGAAGCGCTGAGGGGCTCTCCTCCTTCCCCACCCCCGCGCTTCTCTCCCGCCCTGGCTTTTGCTTTGCCCGCAGATTTCCCCGCAATTCAAAAGGAGGCAAGAGGTGGCCTGGATGAAATTGCGGGGAAATCATGGGGCGAAGCGAAAGCCAGGGCGGGAGAGAAGCGCGGGGGTGGGGAAGGAGGAGAGCCCCTCAGCGCTTCCCCTCCGCCAAGCTGCCTGCTTGTCCTCGCGCCTCGTTGCTACCTCATGCTGCTCCCACCATGGCTGCGCGCGGTTCCGGTGCCCCTGGCTGAAGGTCATCCTGTGGCTGGTCTGGGGCTTTACGGTTGCTTCCTGGTTCCCTCTCCTCCCTCCGCCTGTGTCTACCGCCAGCGCCTCATTCCTCGGAGCTGCCGCTTCCTTCCAGGCAGCCCAGCCACGCTGCCGTAGAAAGTGCAGAGGTTATTGCCGCCACCTCTGCCTCCACTCAGGGAGCCACCGTGGTTGAGCTGAGGGAGAGGAAAAGGCGCGGTGACCACGGTGGCTCCCTGAGTGGAGGCAGAAGCGGTGGCAATAACCTCTGTGCTTTCTACGGCAGCGTGGCTGAGCTGGATGGAGGGAAGCGGCAGCTCCCACTCGAGGAACCCACGGCAACGGGCGACGGCTTGGTGGGAGGCGACGGCGGGAGACACAGGCGGTGGGAGGAGAGGGAACCAGGAAGCGACTGTGAAGCCCAAGACCACCCACAGGACGACACTCAGGCAGGGGCGCCGGCAGCGCCCCGCCCAGCTTGAGCTTCTCGCGGCACACCTGGCCATGTCTCGCGGCACACTACTGTGCCGCGGCACACCGGTTGGGAAACGCTGATCTAATACATTAATTATGGTATTGTATCCCAATCTAGCTCAAGTTATATTTCAATGTACGCTAATAAGATTATATTGGTTCCCAAGCGACACTAAAATAAAAGATCTTAAAAAGACACAGTCTAGCCCAATGGCAATGAAGAAGAAAAATAAGAAATATTTTTCAAGAGAGATCAGAACGTCTGTGGTGGTCCAATATCTCAGGGGTGGCCACAAAGAAAAGGGTGGTTGACCTCTTCTCCAAAGCACCTAAAGTCAGGACAAGAAGCAATGGATGGAAACTAATCAAGGAGAGAATCAACCTAGAACTAAGGGGGGGGGGGGGGGAATTCCAGACAGAAAAATTGATCAGTGCAATGATTTGCTTCAAGAAGTTGTGTGTGCTCCAAGCAGTGGAAGTTTTTAAGATGAGATTGGACAACTATTTGTTTGAAATATCATAGGGTTGGAATAGAAGGCCTCCTAGATCCTTTCCAACTCTATAGTGTTATTTTGACATACATGTAATCTCACTATATTAATTGAGTTCCATTGAACGTTACAATGGATTTCAGCATGCAGCTAAATATTTCCACAAATTGTGTAATCTCCCTTGCCTACAAAGACAATTTATAACTGATACTTTATAAATAGGGATCAAGGATCTAGTTTCACTGAAAAAGGGTGTTTTTTCTTTTAAATTAATATGCATAACATTGTAGTTAAAGCAGGGGTGAAATCCAGCAGGTTCTGACAGCTTCTGGAGAACCAATAGTGGAAAATTTGAGTAGTTTGGAGAACTGGCAAATACCACCTCTGGTGGTCCCAGAGTGAGGTGGGGATGGAAATTTTGCAATATTCCTCCTCTGGAATGGGGTGGGAATGGATATTTTGCAGTATCCTTCCCTTGCCACGCCCACCAAGCCACACCACACCACCAAGGTACACCCACAGAACCAGCAGTAAAAAAAAAGATTGATGATACCATGGTGTATAATAGGTCTCTATTAATAGTAGTATCTAGAAATTGGCAATCATGCATTACATTAAATATTTTGGTCTAGTAGTTAAGGCATCAAACAGAAACCAGGAAACAGTGCTTTAATCCTGTCTTAGCTATGAAAGTCAATTGGGTGATTTGGGGTAAGTCATTCTCTCAGCCCAGCTTACATACAGTGTTATGTTGTAGGGAAAATAGGAGGAAGAAAGAGTATTTAAATATGTTTGCTGCCTTGAATTATTGATAAAAATAATGAAGGCAGGATACAAATAAGTACAAAAAAATTACACTGCGATACTTTCTTTTAAGATGGTATTTTTGTTTATTTTAGCAAAATAAAGGAATAAAAACATTGCACTTTTCATTATTGCACAACACTGGTTTTCTAATTTTTTGTACAAATATTGTACTGTTCTAATACATATTAAAAGTTTATAAAAGCATTTGATTTAATTTCAGACTTTTTTTTCCCGTGGGCAACAATACTGGAACTTCATTTTCAGATGACAGTTCTGCTCAGTTGGGTTTCCTCATGCAGACTTGACAGCGACTAATTATTTTTTTCATATTTTCACCTTTTAGAGTTTGTGGTACTGGTTTCCTTTAAATGTAAATAATAATAATACAGTTTAAATAAAACAATTAAATCAATGTCAGTCATCTGTATTTAAATCAAAGTAAAAGTAATAATTAGGACTATGTAGTTTGAAGTTGCACTTGAAGAAAGCTGACAATAAAACAGTTGTCATAAAAAATGTATTTATCAAATTTTGAAACTGCTCATCTGCCTCACAAAGGGACTTGCTAAATAAGGCTTATAGTGACAAGTAGGTATCAAAACAAAGACAGAAATAACTTTATTTGTGAATTGGGCAAGTGGTAGCATATGACAGTACAATGAAAGAATGTACTGACTCATTTTAAGTTGCATCACAAAGTAGTTTAAATAAAAATACCTGAACATTCTTCTTGAATTTAGTGTAGCCAACCAGAAACTGTAGGAATTTGAGTAGTAATTACACGTTCCTCGGCCATGGCATTCAATGAATGGAAGGGCACGAAATTTTTCTAAGCATGACCCCGGAGATGCCAAAGCTTGTCCAGAAGCTTCTGAGCCTGCACCCGTATACTATAAAGATAAATGACTTTCATTAAAAATCTTGTTTGGGTTAGTAATCTGTGGATAAGAAATACTAGTTTTAGACTTCCAATAATAATTGTACTTTATCTCGGGATATTAAGACCTGAAAGAATTCATCATAGTTATTTTTACATAGCAAGTTTTTGCTAATATTGGTAGGATTTGTAGCATCGTAGAACAACAGAAATTTCAGATTCTTTTTTTATTTGAGAACTTTTTCCCTTTGGCTCTGGAATATAATAATACAAACATAACCTAGTCTTGTGGATATTCTTGTGACTTTGAAATTTAAAAAATGTTATTGCCCTCCTGTTTTTTCTGAGAACAGTTATGATACATTTGTTAAAATATGAAAGATCCTCTTCTGTTTTTGTCATAATAATCTTTAAAATTTGTAGGGTAACTTAAAGAAACTATCTATAGGTACAATAATAATTTCCTTTTTGTTACTTTTGTAGTTCAAGGGTCTGTTGAAATAATTTGAAAAAGCACTTGATGATTAGTGCTAGGTTAAGCTTTCAAAAAACAACATATGGTTATAAAAATACTCACATAGCCATAAAATAGTTACAAACCCTTCTCCGCACATTAATTAAAAAAAAAGCTGCATCTGTGTCCGCCTTCAAGATAATCCAGACAAGAAATCAAAGCCATCTATCTACTACTAGTAAACTATAAACAACTCTTGTGTCTGCAACATTTAACTGCATGATAAAGTGCATCATAGAGCAAAACATTTTTAACCAACGTCCTTTAAATGGACTAATGTACAGAATGCATCCAAAATCCACGATCCATGTCTCCCATGGAATTAAATTTAGCAATTAGGGAGGGAGGGAAGGAAGGAAGGAAGGATAGAATGGAATGGAATGGAATGGAATAGAATAGAATTCTTTAGAGTTTTATTGCATCATAGAGCAAAACATTTTTAACCTACGTCCCTCAAATGGACTAATGTACAGAATGCATCCAAAATCCAGGATCCATGTCTTCCATGGAATTAAATTTAGCAATTAGGGTGGGAGGGACTTTTAAAAAAAAACTTCTTGCCTAATGAATCCTTTATTTCAAACAAAAAAACAGTACTTTTATTTATTTATTTTTCTTCTTACCATAACAAAAGAAAACCCTTTCCAAAGAGATTGCCAGCCTTGAGGGCAGGATGGAACTGAAGCTTTTTGACTGTGGACTGCTATCATCATTGCTGGACCTTCACAGACAACACATCTACAAAGTGAGAGACAAACACATCATGAGGAAAAGGGAGAAAGAAACTGCAGCAAACTAATGAATTTGGAGGAAAAGTGCTGATAAACTAGGTAGCCAGCTGAACACAGAAATTGAATAATTCCTTTTTTTAATTCACCTTTTTACAAAATCACTTATGCAACTTGATTTTGTTTTTGGAAACCAATAGTTTTATCTGCTGAATATTTATTATATAATGTTATGTATCAAATAAATATCTACATAGAAATCAGAAGGGGAAATCAAGTAGGGAAAATTTACCTGCTAATATAAGACTCTAAGGCTCTTCCAGAAATTGGGGCCATATCTTCAGGCATTGGTGCTTCTGTTGACAACCAGTAGGAGTAATCATTGCGAGAAGCAAATCTGCAGACCGCTTGGTTATTACATAATAAAAAGGGCATAGTAGTAAATCTTGAAAGACAGCTACCGGTTGTACCTGGATCATTCAGAAGAAAAGTTCTGGTAAGTTCAATAAAGTATATTATTGTGCTGTAAGTATGCTATTATGTTTATAATGTTAGTACAGATGAAATCACTACATGTTAGGGAAATGCTACAATAGAGAAATTCTGAGGGGGAAATAATCTGAGAACAAAGGAAGAGCAAAGGTTTTAAATGGGGAAATATCAAAAGCTATGGGAGGTGAACACTTTCTGGGATTAATTCCTTTGGAATTATCCTTGCTCTGGGTAAATCAATATTTAATTTACATTTGGAAGTTAAAATAAAATAGCTAGAAAACATACATTTGTCAATGTGACAATGTGGGTTTTTTCTCAGTGTTTTCTCAGGGATTGCTCCAATAATCCCTGTTTTTAAGAAGATGTTGGATAACCATTCGTCTGAAATAGCATAAGGTTTTCTGCCTAAGCCGGGGGTTGGATTAACAGTGTCTCCCAATCTTGGCAATTTGAAGATATCTGAACCTCAACTCCCAGAATTTCTCAGCCAGCAAATTCTGGGAGTTGAAGTCCAGATGTCTTCAAGTTACCAAGATTGGGAAACAGTGGATTATAAGACCTCCAAGGCTGACTCTGTAAACTGCTTAGAGCTGTAAAGCACTATGAAATGGTGTATAAGTTCAAGTGCTATTGCTTATGTTGGTAGTTATTCTTGACCAAAACTCTGATTAAGAGATGAAATTATCAGAAATAAAGTTCTTTGAACTGGACAATTCATATATACACTGTCTTCATTATCTTTCCCCTTCTGCTGCAAAGGAAAGATTCATCCTTAAGATGCAGATGTAGTCACAATTCTCTGGGAATTCACCATTTAAGACCTATGTTTAGGATTACACTGTTAGATTTGTTATTTTAATGGGGGGCATGAAATGTTTGCTTTTGCACAGCAAACTTTATGTGATATCTTAAGAAAAAATAAAACTATATATAAAAGTACCCAGGTCTTGTCCGTGTGCTTGTTCATTTCCTTGAACAAAAAGAAGAGAGTAGCCACTATAGATGTGAGTGGTCCCAGATGGACACGTAGGGATGTCTGTTGACTGACTATGCCGGGAAAAAATGAAGCCCCTTTTCAGTGGACTAGTTATGTAGCTTCCAGGGAATCCAGGAAGTCCCTTTACACCAGGAGATCCAAGCAATCCAGGTAAACCTATGGAGAAATTAATTTAAAAAATAATAATTAGAAATATTTGTGAACCTGTCTACCTACAAATTCTGTGTCAAATACAGTGGTACATCTACTTACAAACTTAATTCATTCTGTGACCAGGTTCCTAAGTAGAAAAGTTTATAAGAAGAAGCAATTTTCCTCATAAGAATCAATGAAAAAGCAAACAATATGTGCGATTGGGGAAACCACAGGGAGGGTGGAGGCCTTGTTTCCTCCCAGGAGATTCCTAGAGAGGCCCCACGGAGGCTTCTCCCTGCCTTTTCTGGTTATAGTTTCGGACGCTTGGGTTTGTAAGTAGAAAATGGTTCTTGAGAAGAGGCAAAAAAATCTTGAACACCCGGTTCTTATCTAGAAAATTTCATAAGTAGAGGCCTTCCTAGGTAGAAGTACCACTGTACACACAATATTTCCATGGCCAGGTACAAGAGAAAATCCAAATATTCCATTTCATTCCATCTTCTTATAATGAGTTCACCACTCCTTATTGTAGTACCTTTTTGCCCTTGAAATCCTTTTTCTCCTTTGGGTCCAGATGGTCCAGTTCTACCTGAAGCACCATGACGGCCTGACTGGCCCTTTGTACCAGGAGGTCCTGGATAGATGAATAGAAGAAAAATGTTAACATATGTTCAAAACATACCTAAAAGGAAGGGGTCATTCTGGAGAAGATTTGATGCAAACTTATTGCAAGACAAGCCCCAAGTAACAGATACTAATAACTAGTCCTCTGTATTTCACCCAGAAACACCTTCAAAAGCAGAAGTTCTCTGAGGTCTGCCAGGATATCTCCTGAGTTCCCTAACAACTAAAATGACAGAAAGGCATCGCAGCCAAAAGCTCCAAGTAGCACTGAGGCAATAATGACCACACCAGACTAATTCAAATAGAGCCGTGTTTTTCAATCTTGGCATCTTGAAGATGTTGGATGTCTCCCAGAATGTTGAGGTCCTCACACCTTTAAGTCCCCAAGGTTGAAAACCATTAAAATAGAGGAAAGGAAATATGTACCTGGGAGCCCAGGTGACCCACGGGGACCAGGATCTCCTGAGCTTCCTGGATTTCCTGGAGGTCCAGCAGGTCCTGGGCTGCCCGGGAAAGAAACTGCTTTCACAGATGATCCAGGCTGGCCTAATGATGAAGATACAAGCAAATAAAGGGTTCTTTGTTTATCTATGTATAACCACCATTATAAAT
Source organism: Erythrolamprus reginae (assembly GCF_031021105.1). Taxonomy (NCBI): domain Eukaryota; kingdom Metazoa; phylum Chordata; class Lepidosauria; order Squamata; family Dipsadidae; genus Erythrolamprus; species Erythrolamprus reginae. The sequence goes on along the minus strand of NC_091954.1, from coordinate 83,909,444 downwards.
TAATTGCCATTCTTTACAATTACAATTATTTATAAGCAAATAATATTACAAATCCAATTCAATTAAGTAAAACAGAACAAGTATATTTGCTACCAGGTGGTCCTGTTGGCCCTCGAGGCCCTGCTACTCCAGGTGGTCCAGGTGGTCCCCGATTGCCCCTTTCTCCTAAAAGGAAGATCCTAGTATTAGACATGATTATGATGCCAAAGCGGAAGTGGTATTCAGCCGGTTAGGACCGTTTCACACAAACCAACAGTGGAAATTTTAACTGGTTTGCTGAACAGGCAAATACCACTTCTGGCCGGCCACGTCCCCACCTGCCCATTTGCTGCTCTTCCCTGCCCACCGCTTGCCCATCTGCCCACTCACCACACCCATGGGGTATATATTTTGCCTTGCCACACAGCCCAGATCATCGTCTTGCCTCTGCGCCTCGCCCACTCTGCTCATCAAAGGTAAGCATGCTGCCTGCTCACTGTTCACCTTGTCTGGGTTGGGGAACATGCCATTCCCTGGCTCTGGCCTTCTCTGTGGCCATCACCCACTTGCCATTTGCCTTGCAGGGTTGGGGAATGTGCCATTTCCTGGTTCTGGCCTTTCCTGGAGCCTCTGCCCATATGCTACCTGTTCGCTGCTCATCTTGTGCCATTCCCCAGTTCTGATCTTCACCGGGGCCTCTGCCTACATGCTGCTCGCTCATTCTCCACCTCACTTATCTTTGTCCATGCCTTGGTGTGGATCCCCAGTAAGGCTCAGCTGGTGACCCTCCAGCTGCTAGTAGTTTTCGGCTGCTTTCCGAGAAGCTCCACTGCGACACCATCCCTCTGGTGCAGCAGGCCGTTCTATTGGTCGGGTCTGGCTACAAGCGGCACCGGCAGACAATGGGGTGTGCATGCGTAGCCGGTGCTAAGAACAGAGTGATGGTGGGACTTCTTCAGGCATCTTTTCTGCCTGGAGTTTTTGGCAGAAGAAGCCTGCAGCCACAGCCTCTTTTTCAGTGTGAGAACGAGAAACCTCCAGCCACTGCTACCGGATCAATTCCAGCTAGCAAAATGGTGGTGGCTGGTTCCCTTGCTGAAATTTACCAAAAGCTACAGGCTGAAAAAGAGGCCTGAAGTCCTGTTGCCGCCATCACCACCCAATTCTTTGTGCCAGCTGCACAGTGTGATTGCCTGCCTGTGTGTGGCTGCACCCCATTGCAAGACCCGGCCAGGAGAACTGCCTGCTGCAATGGAGGAATGACATCACAGCAGAGCTGCTCAGAAGACTGCTGGACTGCGGTGTCCCTTTAAGATACTTCAGTGTGAGGGGGAGAGGGACCATAAAAGGACAAGCTGCAAGAGCTGCCTTTTCTTCCGGTTCTTGGTGGGTGTGGCTTAGTGGGGTGAAGCCAAGTTGGCCAAGCCCACTTGACCTTGTGTGAGTGATGTTGAGTTGGCTCTGCTCAGTCACATGACCCCACCAAGCCACACCCACCAAACCACACCCACAGAAATGGTGTTTTTTTTAAATTGGATCCCATCACTGTAAAGAATACTTGCGAATTCCATAAAGCTTACATAAGTATGGGAATGCATGTCCTAATTTACTATTCTTCATTACTTTATCAGTTTTTGGAGGGAGAGGTTGATATTATTTGGTTTTGGTAATATAGTAGGAATTAACATCTAACAAGAAATTAGATTGTCTAACAAAGGATATTTATAGGGTCTGCAACGTGTATGTCCTCCTGGATCCACAGCTGAACCTTGAACGTCACCACTCGGCTGTGGCCAGGGAGGACCTTTGCCCAGGTTCGCCTGGTATACCAGTTTTGACCCTATTTGGACCCCGAGGCTCTACGCAGTCGCTCAGGCCCTCATCCCCCTCCATCTTGATTATTGCAATGCGCTCTACATGGGGATACCCTCGAAAAGTGGTCCAGAATGCAGCCGCGCAAGTTGTCATCGGTGCACCTCGGTACACCCATATAACACCCATACTCCATGAGCTGCACTGGCTCTCTATTAGTCTCCGGTCACAATTCAAAGCATTGGTTATATCAGTTTTTTGAGGGAGAGGTTGATATTATTTGGTTTTGGTAATATAGTAGGAATTAACATCTAACAAGAAATATGTATAAAGATGCACATTCAATACAAAGAGTGTTCTGCACAAATATCTACATTGGTCAATAATTGCATGCTTTTGCCTGGTATGTCTCAGAACATATAAATGTAGGTGAAGATCTTCAAGCCAAACAGCTATGAAATACTTGTTTTGAATCTTTATATTTAATGGCTAGTCCTGTCAAGGGAGTAATCTAACAAGAATGAAACACGGAAAAATAATCTTTGGACATCACCAAATACAGAAATGGGTTGATTTTACACTGGAATTTTCCTAACTAATTGAATCTCTTGAATACACTGTCAAAATAGATCACTGGCTGAGAATCTCCATGGCAACTAACAAGAATGTTCAACCTGTTTTGATTCTTTTTGAAGAACGTCTCTTTTTTCCTTTCTCGAGTCATATAAATTTTGAGTATTATTATTATTATTATTGTTGTTGTTGTTGTAATTAATGTGGGTCTCTTTCTAGGTTTAGAATCCCAAGTTCAAATTTAAGACTTTTTGCCTGCTACTCCCTGCTTTATAAATTGTGCAAAATGTAATCCAGTTTGATTTCAGAGCTAACAAGAACAATACATGTTCACACCATCTCTTGTAGCATGTAGACAGTAATGAGGAGGTGGTTCCTGTTTATCTTGCTTTCTTGTTCATTTTTGAGACTTTTGCTCAGGGGGAAAATGGCAAGGAAGCAGACAAGCTGCTCTCTATATCTTACAGTCAATTTGTAAAATCTTTGCGAGAAATCACAGCTCCAGAGATGCATTAAATGAAGCCCCTATATAGATCATTCTGGAAAAGGTCTTCATTGTGATTAATAGCTAAAAATAAATGGACAACTCAAATAATTAGTCCAGAAGAAGTGCTCTATCGACAGTATCCAATTTATATTTCATTCATGGTGTGTGATATATGAGTAACATAATATGGCATTCTAGAATGAGATAAAATGGAAACGTACCTTTTATTCCTGGTAATCCTAAAACACCAACTTCACCATCAAGGCCCTGATAACCAGGGATACCCTCAACTCCCTGTAAATCAGGATCAAAATAATCTTTATCAGTTTAAATCCATCTTCAATAGATTTTGTAAGTAGAGTAGAGAGAGAATGAACATCAACATAAAAAACACATTGTTAAGCAAACAATGGAAAATTGGAGAATACAAAGTCAATTGTCGTAGTTGCTAGCCTTATATTTCTATTATATCATTAAAAGTAAAAGTAGCAATGAAACCAATTCTCTGGTTTATTTAATCTACCTCTATTTTTAAAATAGGCACCTTCCTGTATAGATACCTCCCTGTATTCTTAACAATTTTTAATGATTTGGGAACCTGTATCGTTACTATTTAATACAATGATATGCAAACATAGCTACATTCCTTATTATTATACATACAGTCTTCTAAATGTTATTCTCAGAAGAATGATGGCCTTAAGAGAAGAAAAAATACCCACATCCTAAACACTCATATTTCACAGAACGTGGGATGAAAATTATTTTTGTATTTGCTCTGAGCTTCCCTGCTCCCATGTCTTAACGCCAGCTAGCTCTTAATTATAATAGAAATGAAACAGCTTATTCCATCTCTGAGTTGAACAGCAACAATGACAACAACAAAATCTTAGGACATTTCACCAGCCTAGTGACACCCACTAATACACCCACTAATTCTGCATTGATAGCTAGAAAAATGAAACAGAATAAAATTCTTGGTTTTTTAAAAACCGATTGTTCAAATTGAATTATTTTTTTAAAATGTGATAGCTTTCCTTATCAACAACTCAGATTGCTGCAAGTCTAAAATATAAAATTACCGTAATGAATGACTAACAAAGGATATTTATAGGGTCTGCAACTTGGGTGTCCTCCTGGATCCACAGCTGAACCTTGAACTTCATCTCTCGGCTCTGGCCAGGGGGATCTTTGCCCAGGTTCGCCTAGTGTACCAGTTGCGATCCTATTTGGACCCCGTGGCTCTACACACAGACGCTCAGGCCCTCATCACCTCCCATCTTGATTATTGCAATACGCTCTACATGGGGCTAACCTCAGTACACCCATATAACTCCTATACTCCGTGAGCTGCACTGGCTCCCTATTAATCTCCGGGCACAATTCAAGGCATTGGTTATCACCTATAAAGCCCTATATGGCTCAGGGCCAGATTATTTAAGGGACCGTCTCCTGCCACATACCTCCCAGAGACCAATAAGAACACACAGAGTTGGCCTTCTCCAGGTCCTGTCAGCTAAACAAGGCAGGTTCGCGGGGCCGTGAGGGAGGGCCTTCTCGGTTGCTGTCTCGAATTTATGGAATCAACTTCCCCTTGAGGTCCGTATGGCCCCTACTCTGCTGGCTTTCTAAAAGGCCATGAAGACCTGGCTATGCTGGCAGGCTGGGGGCCCTAAATCAACCACAAGCGTGTCCATGTGTCTGAACTGGTATGAATGACTAGTACGTATGCTGTTGAATTGTCTTAAGTTTTAATTAGGGTTTTAGAAATTAGTTCTTTTTTTCTTGACTTCTTTTTATTGTTGCTGTTATTTGTAATGTTGTAAGCCGCCATGAGTCCTTCGGGATTGGACGGCATAGAAATCAAATCAAGTCAAGTCAAGTCAAGTCAAATCAAGTCAAGTCAAGTCAAGTCAAGTCAAGTCAAGTCAAGTCAATAATTTAACTTACTGGCACACCAGGTGGGCCATCATCACCTTTCATTCCTGGTGGGCCTGGAATTCCATCTGTTCCTCGGACACCTTTGTCTCCTTTCAGGCTGTAGCTTGGGACTCCAGCAGGTCCCGGGCTACCAGGGACACCTATGTTTCATGGGGAATGTACATTCATTTGAGAGTAGTTCATTGTGTTATATTAAATTATTAAATAGTTTATTATGTTAAATTATATGCGTACTCATTCTTTTTCTTATATCTGCTTAATAAATTACAATGTATGTATAACACTTTTCAATTTCAATTTGCAAAGTTGGTAGTAAGGTCCACTTCCACAGGCAGCTGACAGGAAGAACACCCTCACACACACACACACACACACACACACACTTAACAGACCACAGGCTAAAGGCTTTTGGTCTAATACAATTTTGTGGAATATTAATAATATTGTATGTACCTCAGGGGGAAAAGTTCCTTAGAATACCATAGACAAAACCTATTGAAACAATTAGCCCACAACTCTCATAAATTCCTTTCTCAACATGAAAGGCTTTATTGGATAAGTTAATGGAAAACAACTTTATCGAGCACTAGTATTCTTGAAGATAAGTTGTATGCCTCCAAATCCAATAAAATCAAATACATTTGCAGGAAAGAAAATAGAAAAAATATATGCATCTCCACTGATATGCAGAAAAAAATGGTGGACATGCTTTGGATGCTTTGGTCTGATCCATCAAGGCTATTCTCATGTTTCTATATTAAATGCAGAGATTATTGGATAATTGGTACATAAGCTTCCAAATGTTAAAATATTAATGACTGGGAGAGCTAGTGGTAAAAAAGTCAGCCAATGAATAGGCATAGCAACTGGGTCAGCTAATAGAAGTTAACCACTTCTGAGTCCATGCAGGGAATCGAAATTGAGAAGCTTAAGGCTGGGTGTGGCTCAGTCTTCCACTCTGAATTCTGCTGAAATGAAACTAACTGTTCTCTGCTGTCTGTAACTTCTTGAAGAAGAACTCTGCTAATGGTATTGTAAATTCATCTGTTACTATGTTTATAAAGAAGTTTATGAATCCAGATGAATCAGTCATCTGTGTGTGCATTTGGTTTTGAATTTTGCAACAAACTTTAATACCAAATTTCTTCCCTACAGAAGACAGCTGTTTGGCTCCTTAACTGTAAAGCAGAGCAGGTAAATGAAGAGGAAAAAACACCTCAAATGAAAGTAGAAGAAGATTCACAATGAATCTGATCAGGCATGAGAAATCAATAAATGCATCTATTTTGTAATAATTATAAGATGCAGGAAAGCAAATGTTAAAATTGCTGTATAATAATGGCTTCTTACCTGGATTTCCATCAAGGCCAGGAGGACCTCTATTTCCTTTGAGGTTAAGGATTCTCCATGGTTCTCCTGGAAGTCCTGGTGATCCAGGTGAACCAGGAGGTCCACTTGGTCCTTGGTCTCCCATAGCACCTTTAAAGCCTTGTAGACCTGGAAAACCAGCTATTCCCATATCTCCTTTGATACCTTGGAAATGAATATTTTAATCAAGTTAAGAACATATTGGTCATTATATTTTAAGGGTACTATGATTTGTTCCAAAAGTTCTAAAAATCCTAAGTGAATGATGTCAAGAAATATTAACATTATTCATCATTACTGGTCTATCAATGGATGTGTTGCTTTCCATGTATTTTCCATGACTATACTTTCTGGCAATAAAATCTACTTTCCACTTACAGGAATTATAACATTAGATATATAACCCAGTTTGGATCATATGTTCTGAGTTAGAAGTTACTTTCTTTATAACCATCACCGTTAATGTTACTGCATTTCTAATCAGATGATGTGATGACCTATCGGTCAAGAGTAGACAATCCAGGAAACCTGAACCATTTATATTCAGCTCCTCTACCCTGGCTCGTCCAGTTAGGATAACCTATAGTATATAGTCAATCTTGAAATATACAAAATAAAACTAACTTTATTAAAAGAAAACATATCAAAAATCTATGTGTGTGATAAAATACCTTAGCACTTAGTATTAGCATCCTGTCGGCTCTCTTAAGGAATTCAGGAAAACTTTAATTGTGCGGTACCAAAAAAACTATTTATAGCAATTCTTCCTCATAAGAATAATTATTCCTTTTAGAAGAATGGAAGGAATACAGTAGTTCTAAAAAGCATTCTTTTTTGTAGTTGTAGTATCCACCCAATTATTAGCTATAATATATCAAACATGTTTGATATATATGCAAATTGTGTGTGTGCGTGTGTACACACATGTGTATGTATACGTATTGTGTCAAGAGCATGCGTTTCTCTTTTACCACCTGGATTTCCACCCTCACTGGAAATATACGGTAATTGCATAATAAAAATTTTCAAATATACAGCGTGGAAGATTTTTCAAATTTTGCATTATGAATTAACAGCATCACAAGGTTGTGTTGTGGGGAAAATAGGAGAGGACGGTATGTTGACTATTTCACTATTTTGAATTATTTGTAAAAATAATAAACATAGGATAAATTAACTAAATAAGACACGGAGTACTGTATAATTTTACCTTTAGGTCCGGGAGGTCCTTTAGGGCCAGGAATTTGTTGCCCTGGGGAACCTATATGACGATAATGTATTTTTTATTTCGAAAGTAAATCAAAATTTAAGAAGCAATAAATTACAATGGTATTAATAAGAAATATGGCTAAAATTCATATTCCAAAGATTCCAAAAATTCATAAACAAAACCCACTTTTTTCTATGAATTCATTTAATAATGCTTTTTATTTCTTAATAAATTTATTTAACGAAGGAGTTGCTTGCTTAAATAGTTCCAACATAACTAATACATATTTGATTTCCACATTGCTACAAAGTATTTCCAAGTTGCTATTAATAAGTACTGTATATAACTGGTTCAAACTCTTGTTCCAAAAAGTATTTGAAATACTGTACATTTTAGAAGTACAGTCTTAAGAATAAATGGAATCCCATTTTTATATTCCTTATCATCTTTACAATATTCTAAATAAGGAGAAATAATCAAAATACTCAAAATGGTTTCGCACCCAACATCTAACAACAATAACAATCAATTCAAATAATGTCCAATATAGAAATGATATGCTTAAAATTAGCAAAGGTGCCATTGGTAGCCATTCTTTTAAAATAGTCTTCTTAAAGGGTAAACAATTAAATAAAATTTGAAGACCTGTCAGTAATGAAAATAATTTTGGCAGGGTATCACAACCCCAAACTAGCAATTTTTTTGATAATATGAAAATGATTGCAACACAATAAAAACCTTGTGATCCTGATTCTCCAGGAGGACCATAAGTACCATCATGTCCTTGATTACCCTTTTCACCAGCTAATCCATTTTCACCAGGCAATCCAACTGGACCTGAGGAAAATACATTTTAAAAAGATATTTATTACGTATGCATTTCCAAAAATGGAAAAAAACCCACATTTGCTTAATATCATATAATGGGAGAATAGTTTGCTAAACAAAATAAATATATTTTTAGAGATGTCAAAACACTGATACCTGCAAATCAAATTTTGTTTGTCCTTGAAACACTATAGAAAAAATATATTGTGCTGCCTTCTAGAATACTGATTGTTAATGTCTCTGAATTATAAGATAGTATATCAAGTAGACTATATTCCAGTTGTTCTTCATTACAGATATGTGAATACCTGGACTGCAAGCTCTATAATATCAATATCATGTTTGGTTTTCACGACAATTCTCAGCAACCATTTAGGACAACTTTTGAGAACCCCCAAATCCCACTCCTGGCTGGCCCTGCCAACCTAGCCTCTCCCATTCCAGGAGTCCCAATGTGGCCTATTTTGGATGCAGGCAAGTTCAAGGCATGCCCAGAGGCTCAGGAGGGTGAAAAATGGGCCTACTGGAAGTTCAGGAAAGCTGGAAATGGGCCCGTTTCCAGCCTCCAGAACCTCTGGAGCCCTAGGAGGCCATTTTTGCCCTCCCGGAGGATTGAAAAAAGCCTCTGGAGGCCAGGGAGGTCACCCCCCACTTGGTGCCAGAGTCTGACTAAGCCATGCCCACCATGGCTATGCCCACCCGGTAACTGGGCAGGGAACCTCTTTCAAAAAAAAAAATGAAGTCCACCTAATGTTTTAGATTCCTCGGCTATTGGATTTCCATTCATATTATTCTCATGAGATATGGGTCTCTATAAATTGACCATTCTTATAATTTTTGCTAACTAATAATGCTCATACTGCTCATATCTTTTGTGTTCATTGATAAAACCCAAAAAAGAAACAGCTTTATTTGCCATCTTGCTAATATTTGAGCAAGCTGACAACAGCAAGAAGCAATATCACTAACTTTTTCATATTCTTTTCCCTGGTAGTAACTAGATAATATTTAGAAGGTTAAAGAAACAAGAGCAGTACATTTGATCAGGAGTTGCAAACCAGAAACAACTCCAACTGTGTCCAGTTCATCTGTCATATCCACCAACAAAAGATCCATTCCCATTAATAATAGCTATGATTTCAAACCAAAGAAGGCAGTATGGAAATCTATGAGCTAAAAAGCAGTATGCCACATGTTCAATTACTTTGGTTTCACTGCTTCTATAGTTTGCAAAGCTCTGCATCTCTGCATGCAATGTGAGATATGGCAAAGATGGATTATGTTTTGCATTATTGGTCATAAGCCATCTCTGCTTCTCAACTAAGCATGAAAAACATTTCTCTTTCAGGAAGAGACAAAAGAGCCTGGAAGAGATAAAATAGATTCTTAGACTTTCATGCTCTCTATTTATAGATAGATAAAACCAGATTTTAAAAAAATAAATGGTTGCATTTTTAAGAGTGAAGAATGTACAAACCTGGATGTCCTCTAACACCATTTTGTCCTGGAAATCCTTTGCTACCTTTAATACCTTTACTGCCCACAGGTCCTGGCTGTCCTATAAATAGAATATAACACATTAACAAAAAAATTTATCATAAAGGAGAAAGCAAAGTGGATCCATCTTTTTACTTCATTGACTATAAGTACTTAGATGTTCTCCACATTGCTTAAGGTAGCACAGACAATTAAATGCCCTACTTCACGTTCTGTCGAGCTCTCTGGTAGAATCCTCCTGAAAAGGCACAGATACAATTTCAGACACACACATGTTTGAAAATTCAAAATAATGTTCTTTATACCGAAAATGCAAATAAACGAAGCACCCTTTTTGTATAGCAAAGAGCACTCGTCTCCAAACAAACTGATAATTTGTACAAGTCCCCTATCAGTTCTGTGATACTTAGCTTGCAGCTGTGAGGCAATTCACAGTCCTTCTTCTTTCACAAAGTGAAACACACTTTGCCCTGGTTTAGTTTCAAAGCGGGGGAAAATCAGCACACAAAGGTCAAAGTCAGCAAAGCAGGCACGAAACACAAGGATCAGATAATCCTCCACAATGGCCAAGCCCACAGGCTGCTATTTATAGCAGCCTCATTAATTACCACAGCCCCACCCAACCACAGGTGGCCTCATTTTCTTTGATAATAATATCTCAGTTGTTGCTGCCTATGCATCGCTCTCCACATGCATGGCTGTATCATTAACTCTTGTTCCGAATCCAAGGAGGAGCTAGATAATTGATCTCCTTCTGAGCTGTCTGCCACACTCTCCTCCTCCCTGTCACTCACGTCTCCTTGGTCAGAGGAGCCTTCATCATCAGATTCCACCGGGAGAAAAACAGTCCTTGGGGCAGGAGCTGGGCCAGAGCTAACCACAACACTTCATGGCCTCAACCAAACACTCTCCTTGCCCTGATCCTGAGACAATCTGCTAATAATCTTTGAGGTCCCATCCTCACAATGGAGCCTTACTCCTAGTAGGCTCCTCTATTTTCCAATGAAACAAGCAGAATCAAAGTGATCTGCCAAGAAAGTAGTTGTTTCCATCAGGAAGCAAGATGCAAATTCCTGCATAGACATTTTAATTTGCAGGAGGAGCCTGAGAGAAGCAGGTGATCTGCAGATTCAGCCCACTGCAGGGCCATCTTGTCCATCCTGATGTGAGGCTGTGTGCTTTTGTCGTTATTTCTGTTTTATCTGTCAGAAAGAACAGGACCTCTCCAGAAACTAACTTTTTCTTTTTGTCTTATTTTTAGAGTAGAATAGAATAGAATAGAATAGAATTTTATTGGTCAAGTGTGATTGGATACACAAGGAATTTGTCTTGGTGCATATGGTCTCAGTGTACATAAAATAAAATATACATTTGTCAAGAATCTTGTGGTACGACACTTAATGATTGTCATAGGGGTCAAATAAGCAATGAAGAAGCAATATTAATAAAAATCTTAGGATATAAGCAACAAGTTACAGTCATACAGTCAACATGGGAGGAAATGGGTGATAGGAATGATGAGGAAAACTAGTAGAATAGAAGTGCAGATTTAGTAGAAAGTCTGACAGTGTTGAGGGAATTATTTGTTTAGTAGAGTGATGGCGTTCGGAAAAAAACTGTTCTTGTGTCTAGTTGTCTTGGTGTGCAGTGCTCTGTAGCGACGTTTTGAGGGTAGGAGTTGAAACAGTTTGTGTCCAGGATGTGAGTGGTCAGTAAATATTTACCCCGCCCTCTTTTTGATTCATGCAGTATACAGTATAGATTAAGAAACAAGGACTGATCTTGCAGAAAGTGTTACTATTCTATCACAACGTCAGTTACCATCTCCATAGTGTTTTTTCCTTTCTCCAACCAAGTGATGAGGTTTGGTAGAGACAGGAAAAATGAAGAGAATGAAGAAACATCTCATCACCTTTTCTCCTCTCTAACAGAGGCTTATTAGAAATGAAATAAAGATGATTCTTCTCTTTCTTTCACTGCAGCTGCTCTTACTCCATGCTTCCATCCCAGCCACCTTAGACTATTATCATACCACCTGCCCTTCTTTGAGGAAATTAATTTTCTTTGCATATTTTGATGTCATGGAAGAAAAATACTACATGCTTTTTGAAGCTTTCTTCATGTTTTGCAGATAGGTGAAATTCCCTATATCTCTTATTCCAGTCATATAATAAGCTTTCAGATTTCTTAGCCAATAATTATTGGAAAGTCAAGAATTACAAAAGCCCACCGTCTATATGTTTTTTCCCACCCTTCTGATTAAGTTGGCAAGAAACAACAGTATATGACTAGCTCACTACTCTGAATGGTTTGTGAATCATTGGTGTTTTCAAGAAACTAGGATCAAATAATATAATTTAAAAACAATTACTCAGATTATTGAGGACAATATGCTGACTCTGTAAACCATTTATAGATGGCTGTAAAAGCACTATGAAGTGATACATAAGTCTAAGTGTGATTACTATTATTTAAGTACTTCCGGGCAGACAATGATCATATACAGGAGGGTCCCTGATATTTCCATATTAAATGCTATTATTCATTTCAAACTTCAAGAGAGAGCAGTACAAATTTGCATCCATACTGTCTAAAGACAGTATGTCCATATATTAGCTGTTATTTTTTACTAGAAGAATAGTAGATGCTGCTGCTTGAGTATAATTTTAAAACTCAGAAGTTATCTTGTTTTAATGTTTTGCTTGATGTTTACATCAAGCATGGACTACTGGTGTTACTCCCAACTATTTTTATACTCCTCAGAGCCTAACATGATTGAGAGTTAAAAAACTAGTATAGCTATTTGCCATTTTGAGGAAAAAGAATGAAAGCTATACGATTAGTTCCAAAACAGTGTGTCTTAATTAAAAAGCAAAGGGAGAAAAAATAATCTACAAATCTAATCTCTCTGTGATCTGGCCTCTTATGACCCTCAACCCATCAAGCTTTTAAAGTTTTGGCCAACAAACGATTGCTCCCATCATTTTATTTTACCTGTAATTCCTGGAAAACCAGGATCCCCTCTGTTTCCAGGTAGTCCAGGTACTCCAACAAGACCTGGGTGGCCTGGTGAGCCACGTGCCCCTTTTCTTCCCCTCTCTCCAAGAAGTCCTGGATTACCCTAGCAAGTAGCAACAAAATAAAACAGTAACTAAAAGACCAACAAGGGAACATTGCCTGATACAAGGAAAGTATCACCAGCTTTCTATACCTTAGGTCCTGGGTTTCCTGGAGGCCCAGTACCAGGTTTAGGTTCTCCTTTATCCCCTGGAATACCAATAAAGCCAGGTGGGCCTGCTATACCTGGTGATCCAGGCTCACCTGAAGAACCTTGCTCCCCTTTATAACCTGAAACAACATAACATTGAAGTGGTTTTTTTTAATACTTTGATTTATTTGAAACGTCAGTGAAAATCCCACCATCCAAAATCATCAAGTTTACTAATGCAAATATTAAATGAGATATAAGTTCTGATCAGTGGTGGGTTATAAATAATTTTGCCACCGGTTCATGCACACATGTGCCCGCACAACATTTCTGCACATGCGCAGCAGCATCCCAGGTGGTGGGAGGAACATACTGCCGCCAGCGCTACAGGTTCTAAGAACTGGTCCGAACCAGGAGCAACCACTGCTGGTTCTGATCTGATCTCAAAATCCTTGGTTATAAATTATAAAGCTACTGATACTCTTTGTTGTTGTTGTTGTTGTTGTTATAGGGTAACATCAGAATCTTGAAAGCATGTCAGAGTTTCCCTCTCCTCTTATTCCAAACAGAATTCAGGTGGGGTTATGTTGACTTTCCTTTTCTTTCCCATGACTAATTTTACATTTATGTACTTAAATTTCTTCACATTTATCTCTATACATCTCTATAACTTGTTAGTGAAAATAAAGTTGTACTTAAATTACTCTACATGAGAGCAATGGGCCAATAGGAGGAGAATGTTTAAGTTAAATTGTCTGTTGAATCCAAATATGATTTTGTGCATGAATATTTTACATTTATTATGCATTTTATTTAATTGTAAAATGAGAGTAGAATTGCATCTGCAAGCATTATACATATTTTTATATTTTACACATGCATAAAATGTGAGTGAGAGTATCTAAAGCACACAGTCTATGCACAATCTTGTATCCAAATCTTGCTAAACTAAGGTTTTACTGTTTTAGTATTACTATGATGATAATTTAGATATTTTAACAAGATTACCTGGCGTTCCCATGCCTCCTCTGTCTCCTGGAATTCCTGGTATTCCATAAATTCCAGGAATTCCTGAATGTCCTTTATCTCCTTTATCTCCTAAAAAAATAATTGATGTTGAAATTAATTATATACTGTAGGGTTAAAATGTGATTGAAAAGTCTTTATCATAGTCATTACTGTATGTTTCAGAATATTTTTGGTAAGAAAAAAAAGCTGTAGTCTTCCAGCTTGTCTTCATTGAGTTATTATTCCAACATATCCCATTAGATATTGGGAGAAGTCTGATAATTCAAATATTCATTCATATTTTGATCAAGTTAAAATGAGATGTATTCATAAACAGATTGTTCCTTTTATTAAAATCCCAGGGGCACATATGCAATAATTGGTGACTATCTGTACATCATATCAAGCCATTTCACAAATACATATAAAGTCACAGAAAGACAGGGTTGATTAACTCTTTAGTTCAACATAACTAACTGAATAACATAAATTTGCCTAGCTGAGAACCGAGATCAAAGGAAACCTACATACCTGGTGGTCTTAGAGTACCTGGTGGTCCAACAGGACCTACACATCCTTGTACACCTTGCTGACCCTTTTCTCCCTTGTGTCCTGTTCTTCCAGAAGGTCCTACGGTGTCAATGAATAGAATTAAATAATAAAAAAGACCACAATATCTTCTTGATTCAGAATAATAGGCACAAAGAAAAGAGATTGAAATGAAATGGTGATTTTGTAATATAATCTGCTACATTTGTTTAACTATTTGCATTTTAATAATGATAGTATGCATACATTATAATACCACATAATGAGTTTATTTTGTCCTAGTAAGTTGTATGAACTTAGCTGCCGAGGTTCATAAAACACTATTTAAAATGTTGGCTTACTCAATAAACTGGTTAAATAAGTATACGTGAACTAAGGTATATCTATTAAAAACTCTTAAATAATAAGTTTCTTCACTTGTAATAAACTAGAATATGTGAAATTGTTGCTCAGAATTGTATTCTAAAATGGGAGCCATACAATCTTTTGAATAAAAAAAATAAAATGGAACTGCACACTCCATCTCTGTCACCATCTTCTTTGGAAAGTGGATCCAGAATGAGTGAAATTTCCAGTACAACAGTGGTAGGATGGCATTTAGCCTTTCCTCTCTCACTCCTCTAATTTCCTCAATCTACTTTATGGATCTGAAGGAGGAAATACATTGCAAGTCTTGGTAAGTAAAGATAATGGATTAAATCCTTTTTGGACAATGCTATTTCTCTTTTGTAAAGAAGCAACAACTAGACACTATAGAATACAGTGAACAGAAAAGGTATATTTCAATATGAAATGCAGAACTTGTAACATAGTGATAGTATAGCTTTATACCTTTAATTCCTCTCTCTCCTTTATCTCCATAGATCTCTTTAGATTCTGATAGCCCAGGAGGACCTTTATCACCTGGTTCACCTTTTTCTCCAAAAGATCCTTTCCTTCCTTTTGGTCCTGGAGAGCCCGGAGAACCTAAAAATAATAAAATAGATGAAAATTATTTTTTTGCTACCAGGTTCAAATGCTAAATGAGGCTAAAACTCTAAGGAAACAGAGTTGGGTATTTAAGCATTAAGTCCAATTTCCTGAACAGATCAAAAATCTATGCTTGAATTTGATATAATTGAATGTAATTTGAACCATTACAATGATCTTATATATATTGATTTTACAGAAGACAACACTGAAAAAGGCACTGCACAGTCTCAAACCATCTCTATCCATTGGACCTGATCGACCTTTTTTAAAACTTCTTAAAAAAAACCCTCTTTCCATTTCCCTAGCAGAACCTCTGAGCATAATTTTTGAACAATCTTTCAGGACCATCTCCTTGACCAACCTATGGTCACTAGCCACGGTCATTCCTATCTTCTCAGCCTAGACCCCAGCCTAGTTGAAAATTACAGACCAATCTCTTTTTGTTGCGTCACCTGCAAAGTCATGGAATCAATCATTAACCAATCCATTATTCTCCACTTAGACACAAACAACCTACTCTCTAACAAATAATTTGGTTTCAGGAAAAAAAAAATCCTGTAATCTGCAACTCCTACACTGTAAAAACATATGGACTACACAGCTTGATCAGGGCAAAACAATAGACACAATTTACATAGACTTCTGCAAAGTCTTTGACTCATTGGTACATGACAGACTAATTCTAAAACTGAAATCTTATGGCATTTCTGCACTCCTGCATAAATGGATAACTGTGTTCCTGTCAGTCAACGTGGTCAAAATTAGGAAGCGTTCTATCAAATCCTGTATCTGTTAACAGTGGTGTCCCCCAAGGCAGTTTTTTAGGGCCAAGACTTTATACTTTATATAAATGACCTTTGCGATCATATTAAAAGCAACAGCTTCTGTTCTGTTCTATTATTTTTCTTTTTTGCTTTTTTACAGAGATTTCCTAGGTGCCATTTATTTATTTAACTCTCAAACAAATATATTAGACGAAATAGAAAGGAAATTTGGAATACAAATGCTGGCCTTGCTATACTGAAAACATTGTTAACTCTGAAAAAAAAAATCAATACAGTAGTACCTCTAGATACGAGTTTAATTCGTTCCAGAAGGGAGCTTGTATGTCGAACAACTCGTATCTGGAACAAATGGCTTTAGATTATGTTTTTCCCCTCCGAGATAACCAGAAGCAAGGATTCTTGCGCCACCTAGTGGACGCTCGGCTAGTATCCCGAATTTGAGCTCAGGTCTTGAAAATAAATTTCTCTCCCCTTGTGGCTCGTATCTTGGAATACTCGCAGGTGGAGCAGCTCGTATCTAGAGGTACTACTGTACTTGAATATATCTAGATATCATTGGTTATTTTATATCCCATGCTTCTACAGTACATACAGAAAAAGATATACAAATAAAAGCAACAGGACTATTATTAAACTCTTCCAAAAGGCTTAACTGAATATAACAATCTTGTTTTTCTCCTGTAGGGGAGGAGTAGGAAGGAAAGTAAATTTCTAAGAGAGTGTCATCCATTATCCTTCTCTGTTTCCTAGGGGTGACATAAATGCTCTCAAAAACCTGGAAAGCTTCTAAGAACAACAGAAAAATGAAAAGTTACCTGCAATCAATCATCTACTTTGTTGCCCGAGTTTTCATGCAAAACCCCCCCTCATTCCTTATTTCAATGCACAGGGATTACTTGAGAAATGACATGACAATTAAGCAGAAGTGAAACTAGAGGTAGAGTTGAGGTGGCGCAGCAGGTAGAGTGCAGTACTGCAGGCCACTAAAGCTGACTGTAGATCTGCAGGTCAGCAGTTCAAATCTCATCAGCTCAAGGTTGACTCAACCTTCCATCCTTCCAAGGTGGGTAAAATGAGGACCCGGATTGTGGGGGCAATATGCTGGCTCTGTTAAAAAGTGCTATTGCTAACATGTTGTAAGCCACCCTGAGTCTAAGGAGAAGGGCAGCATAAAAAATTGAATGAACAAACAAACAAACTACTATGTTGATGGGAAACAAATATGATTCTACTGACAGAGGTTAGAATGACTTCTGTGTATATTTCATCAGTTCAAATTATATGGACTATTGACTAATATTTTAGAAGTAGTGCCCCAGGTAAGGCAAACATTACACAACCATTACACAACTTACCTCTGCCTCCAGGGATTCCTGGATTTCCAGAGACTCCAGACAATCCAGGGTTACCCACGTGACCCATCAAACCTCTTTCTCCTCTGAAACCTACCAGAAGTGAACCAAACACATCCATAAATATAATAGATATTGCCCAGCCACTCAAAGGCTTTATTTATTTATTTAATTGGATTTATATGCCATGGCTCTCCAAGGACTTGGGGCAGTTTACAACATATGAAAACAATGCAACATCATAATCCAATTAATTTAAAACAGTTAATCTAAAACACCAGTAATATTAAAATCAGTCATTGCCATTCACACAACAGACATACACTACATTCATTTGGCCAGTGGGCTAGAGTCTAATGGTTTATGTTTATGTTTATTTAGATTTGTATGCCGCCCCTCTCTGCAGACTTGGGGTGGCTCACAACAAAGTAAAAAAACAATTTACAACAAATCTAAATTTCTACTAAAAACATTTTAAAAACCCCATTTTCTAAACACACACACATACATACACACATACTATTCATAAATTGTATATGCCTGGGGGAGATGTCTCAGTTCCCCCATGCCTGACGACACAGGTGTGTCTTAAGGAGCTTACGAAAGGCAAGGAGAGTAGGGGCAGTTCTAATCTCCGGGGGGAGTTGGTTCCAGAGGGCCGGGGCCGCCACAGAGAAGGCTCTTCCCCTGGGGCCCGCCAACCGACATTGTTTAGTTGACGGGACCCGGAGAAGGCCCACTCTGTGGGACCTAATCGGTTGCTGGGATTCGTGCGGCAGCAGGCGGTCTCGGAGATATAATGGTCCCAAGCCTAGTGGTATAAATGAGCCTTGAGACTCTTGTGGATGGTGAGGAGGGGGGGTCAGTGCAGATTCTAGAGGGCCAGGGGCCCCACAGATAAGGCTCTTTCCCTAGACCCCGCCAAGGACATTGTCTAGTTGACGGGATCTGGAGAAGGCCAACTTTGTGGGACCTCACTGGTCGCTGGGACTCATGTGGCAGGAGACGGTCCTGCAAATTATCTGGTCCCATGCCATGTAGGGCTTTGCATGACCTTTGAAAGAAATCCAATTTTTACTAAAGAACCCCATCATTTGCATAAATGTTAACAGTATAATGTGACCTTTATTAAATGACAATGAATACATTAATTATATCAAGATTAATCTTGCTTAAGGAACATTTACCTGGTGCGCCTGGTATTCCTGTCTTACCACATTGTCCTTTGATGCCAGGCAATCCTTTATTTCCTCCAGGGCCTTGTAATCCAGGAAGTCCAAATCGTCCTGGAAATCCTGGGATATCTAATCCTGGAATACCTGGATCTCCTTTGGCTCCTATTCTTCCTCTGCTACCTAAAAAGGCATACATTATCCAATTTAAGTTTTCAGAAAAGAACAGGCTCCCTTTTATCACAAACGAAGGATTGCATCAGCATTTATGTAAAAAAAAAAAGTAGAGGTCATCTCTTTCTGTGTGGACACAGAGCCTATTAACAAATTTAAAAAGTTTATTGTAATACAGTAATACCTCTTCTTACGAACTTAATTGGTTCCGGAAGTAGGTTCGTAAGGTGAAAAGTTCGTAAGACGAAACATTGTTTCCCATAGGAAACATTGTAAAAGCGATTAATGTGTGCAAAGGGGAAAAAAAACGCAAAATGGCACTCTGCTGGGCGCCACCACCCGGCTGTCACCTTTTAAAACAGCCGGGGGGGGGGGCTTCTCGGTGTTCTCTTGAACCCGAACTTTTCGGGTTCGGGAGGCCGCCGAGAAGCGCCGCCGCCCGGCTATCACCTTCTGAAACAGCCGGGGGGCTTTTCGGCATTCTCCCGAATGACGAACCCAGAAGTTCGGGTTCGGGTTCCGGAGGCCGCTAAGAAGCACCCGGCTGTTTCAGAAGGTTACAGCCAGGTGGCAGCGCCCGGCAGAGCGCCGTTTTTTCAATCGGTGGCGGTGTTTTCGGCCGATCTGGAGACTGGAAAGGAGGTGGGGAATCCCAATAGGGAATTCCATGTGCGGAGCTTTGATGTCACGAAGACGTCCTTCCTGGAGGCCACGTTCAGGAGAACGCCGAGAAGCCCCCCGGCTGTTTCTGAAGGTGACAGCCAGACGGTGGCGCTTCTCGGAGGCCTCCTGAACCCGAAAATTTCAGGCTTGGGTTCTGGTTCGGGAGAACGCCGAGAAGTCCCCCAGCTGTTTTAAAAGGTGACAGCTGGGCAGTGGCGCCCAGCGGAGCGCCATTTTGCGATCTGCGGTGGGTTCGTAAGCCGAAAAAAGTTCGTAAGAAGAGGCAAAAAATTTCCGAACCCCGGGTTCGTATCACAAGGGATTCATTTCACGAGGTACTACTGTATTTTGTAAAGGAAAATTTCTTTAATCATGACAAGAAAAGCAACTAACCCCAAATTCATTGGATCATCAAATTCATGTTGAAAAAGCTAATCATTACAATACTGACTTTTATCTTTGGACCTGTTTCTATAAAATGTTAGTAAAAAATCAGGGAGCAGAATAATTTAGAACACCACCAACATTACAATAATAAAGTATGACTTACACTGATGCAATGCCCTCCACGGTTGAATATAACTTGTATGTACCTTTCACAACTGATGTTAAAAACATATCAGGCTATAAGAGGACTGTGTTTATTAGATTTATTATTATTTTATTTATTAATTCAATTTCTATGCTGCCCTTCTCCTAAGATTCAAACAGCCATTGAGACTGCCAGAACTATCGTACTATTAAATTTTAACACATGATTGATGTATCAGTGTCACTATATCTGTGCATCATTACCTTGTGGTCCCATTACTCCACATCGACCTGGTGTTCCTGGTAAACCAATGAGACAGTGGCCAATTTTTCCTGGAAGACCTTTTTCTCCTGGAGCTCCAGGATCTCCAACCTCCCCTGGAAGATATTCATCATATTCAATTTATTTAAAATTAGTACCCTCCACCTTTTTTTTTTGTCTTATATTCCAAAACACAAATTTCACTTAAACAGAGTGTGGAGGGGAGGGGGAAGAGGGAGAGGGAGAAGGGGAGGGGAGAGGGAGAGAGGGAGGGAGAGAGAGAGAGAATCTCAAATGTAAAAATGAATGTAAGATTTAATTGATCAAGGCAATAGGAGAAGAAATACTATTGGCCTCAGAGGCTTATGTAGTTCAATATTATAAGAGCACAAGGTGATTCTTAACTACAACCAGGATATTATCGATTACAAATCATTTATCTATTTTTCCCCTGGCAACCAGAAGTCAGCAGTTTCTTATCATAGAAACACATTTCAATGTACAGTAGTCCCTCACCTATCGCTGGTGTTACATTCCAGACCTGGCCGCAATAGGTGAAATCCGCGATGGGGAATTTATCGACTGATAGTACTTATTTAAGTATTTATATTGTACTTGTTTGGTAAGTTTTCATTGTTGTAAGTGTTTATAAACCCTTCACACACAGTATTTATTTTAGATACAGTATTTAAATACAGTATTTACAATTTTAGATTTTTTAATTTTTTTTAAAATCTGCCGATCGAGTTCGGCGGGCTGTTTAAATCTGCCGATCGACTTCCTCAGAAACCCGCGATGAAGTGAAGCCGCAGTAGGTGAAGCGCGGTATAGCGAGGGACTACTGTATTTTGTGACTGTTATTAGAATACTTTCCACAGCAGCGTGTGCAAATATTTTAGAAAAAACTTCCCTTTTAAATGATAAAATAGGTTGTTTCAAGACAAAGCAGTTGTTTTGCATTCCATGAACATTTTCACCATTCTGGTGTGCCACAATTTCCAGAATAGTGAATTAGTATTTGTTAACTGTTTGATAATAAAAAGAACTAGAAATATTTCAATGTCAAAATACTTTCCAAAATAACTACTCATGCAAGATGGACTTAAGTCAAAACAGGTACTCCTGAATACAGGATGAGCAAAGCTAACAGGCTTTCACAGTGGCATAGTTTAATTGGAGATTAATTTAATTATAAACAGAAGAGATCAGTCATTTCCTGCACAGTTTCTGTGAGTTGCCAAGCTGATTACTTTGCCTCTGAAAATGTCAGTCATAGTTTTCTAATGAAATGTCAGGGTATCAGATAATTATGCCATGGCCTGTTAGCTCAGAAGCTTTTCATCACTGAATCAAAACTAACTTTTTGCACATCTGTTGTTCTGAGATCATAGCAGCCACCACTATATGTTATAGTAGTGAATTCTACTATTGAATATGTCAAGATAATTTTGTGACTGTTTCCAGAATAGCAGCTCTGTGGTAGAAAGGCTAAACAATTATTTTATATACAGTCCTTTATCATATAATCCAATTTTGGAGAATGTACCTTTTGGTCCATCGTCCCCTTCAAAACCTTTTTGACCTGCAGGTCCAGGTAAACCTGAGGATCCTCTTTCACCCTTTTCACCCAATTTTCCCTCTTCTCCTGATAAGCCAAGACTTCCTGGCTGCCCAGGAATAACTGGACCTAGTTCACCCTGGAGCACAGAAGAAGGGGGAAAAAAATCTAATGTTACATCTTAGCATTAAGGGAAACAGGACGGCATGATTGTTAGTATATCTCTTTAGCCTTTTCTATTCAAAAAGTTATGGGATTGTTAAGGATTTTACTTACCTATCTTTTCTCATTGCAAATTGTTAGTTTTAATGTTACATATACCGGGGATTTAACATATTAATTTACACACATAGAACTAAACATCTGTACACACACACACATTTCCCTGCTGACTCCCTTTTCTATACTAGTACAGTGTTCCCTCGATTTCCGCGGGGGATGTGTTCCGAGACCGCCCGTGAAAGTCGAATTTCCGCGAAGTAGAGATGCGGAAGTAAATACACCATTTTTGGCTATGGACAGTATCACAAGCCTTCCCTTAACACTTTAAACCCCTAAATTACCATTTCCCATTCCCTTAACAACCATTTACTCACCATTATTACTGGTACTCACCATTGAATAAGACAGTGATCCTGATAATTATAAACATAATTATTTATTAACAATAAATTTTTTTTTTGTTATTTATTTGCAAAAATTATTAGTTTGGCGATGACATATGATGTCATTGGGTGGGAAAAACTGTGGTATAGGAAAAATACATGAAGTATTTTTTAATTAATATTGTTTTGAAAAATTGTGGTATAGGCTATTTGCGAAGTTCGAACCCGCGAAAATCGTGGGAACACTGTATAGTAATTTATAAATCCTTCCTTTCTCTTTCTCTCTCCATATACAGTAGAACCCCGACTTACGAGACTAATTGGTTCCGGAAGGAGGCTCGTAAGTCGGAACGCTCGTATGACGAAACATTGTTTCCCATAGGAAACAATGTAAAGTCAATTAATCCGTGCAACAACAAAAAAAACCGCTGCCGCCGAACGCGGAAGTTAGCGTTCAGAGACAGCTGCGAAGCGGCGCGGGTGTTTTAAAATGTGGCAGCCGGCCTGGGGGGCTCGGGGGCTTCCCCCCGAGCCCCCCAGGCCGGCTGTGACGTTTTAAAACACACGCGCCGCTTCGCAGCTGTCTGCTGAAGCCGGAACGCTAACTTCCGCGTTCGGCTTCAGCAGACAGCTGCGAAGCGGCGCGCGTGTTTTAAAACGTGGCAGCCGGCCTGGGGGGCTCTGGGGGAAGCCCCCAAGCCCCCCAGGCCGGCTGCCACGTTTTAAAACACGCGGGATACGAGCGCCAAGGAGCTGTCTCCTGAAGCCGAAAGCGGAAGTTAGCGTTCGGCTTCAGGAGACAGCTCCTTGGCGCTCGTATCCCGAATGTGAGCTCGGGAGGCGAACAAAAATGTCGCTCCCCTCCCAGCTCTTATCTCGAGTAGCTCGTAAGTAGAGCTGCTCGTATGTCGAGGTTCCACTGTATATAATATATACAGGGGTGGGCTGTGCTTCCTTTTGCTGCCGGTTCACTCAGGCACGCCCACAGCAATCAAAAAATAGCTTCTGTGCATGCACAGAAACAAAAATCCATGATGGCGATGCCCACGGATGTGATGTCATCACTAGAGTTACTAACAATTCCAAAGAACCAGTTAGAACAGACCTGGGCAAGGGGCGGCCTGTGGGCTGCATCTGGCCCGCCTGCTGTCTGTGACCAGCCCGCCCACTATCTGTGACTATCGGGGTCCGCTCCAATGCGAGGATGATAGAGCTCACAGCATCTGTCGGGACTCCTCCGGTTCTTGCTTTCCTGATGAATCATGAAGAAAGCAGGAACCAGAGGAGTCCTGGCAGATGCGGTGAGCTCTTTAATCCTTGCACTGGAGTGAACCATGACCTCCTCCAGAGAGCAGCCAAGCATCAAAACCACGCAAACACTCCAGCGCAGTGACTGTGGTGCACCATGTTGCTGTACAGCAAACAATTAGGGGTCTGTAGAGTGAGTCTGGGTGTTTAGGTCAGGCCAGGGTCTGGGTCTTTACAGTATTGGGTAGAATGAGTTAATTATATTAGCCCGGCCCTCTAAAACCATCCCAATTTCTCATGCGGCCCCATGGCAAAATTAATTGCCCACCCCTGAGTTAGAAGCAGTAGGAGCCCATCTCTGAATATATATTCATGTTTTGTTTATATGTTATGCTGATAGTGCAGTATCCCTAATTATAATGGTTAAATCTAATAAAGGAAATATATTAATAGAAGGCAGTTGTTCTTACATTAACCTATTGTGGGAAAATAAAAACATTTGTATCACCTTAAAGTCTAACGTTCTTATTATAACACACCTTGGCAATTATTGATAAGTACAATATTTCCAAGCAATACATTGTTAAAATAAAAATTATGTTGCATATTTAATGTACTGAAATATTTCTAAAGTTCATAACATGAAGAATGTTGAAAAAATTCTCAACACTGAAAATATGACTAACTGGCTTAAATGAATCCAACTTTCAAGCTGCATTATAACACTTCCCACACAATACAAATGTTGCTATTTCACTACCTCTGCAATTAGACATTGCAGTTGCCAGCAAGCTTCATCAGAGGATTGAATATAGACTCAGCTGGGCAAAGGTAATTTATATTAACATTTTTGAAAGTTTGGTTCATGATTATAGGAGCAAGACTTTCACTGTCTGTTATGGTGGAACAGGGACAGGGACAGGGACAGGATAGGTTTCATTGTCCTATTGAGACACAGGAGTCAGGAAGCCACATCTTGTGTTCCTTCCCATCTCAATTTATATAGTCACTCATCTCACAAACAAACAACTCACCACAACTACACAACAACAAATCTATCAGTTAAATAGTTTTCCCTTTGTAATTGCTAGGTAACAAACATTTTTCAAAAGGTAACAAACATTTTTCCAGTGAAAAGAACTAGTGGCGACATGATAGCAGTATTCCAATATTTAAGGGGCTGCCACAAAGAAGAGAGGGTCAACCTATCCTCTGAAGGACATGAGAGCAGAATAAGATATAACAGATGGAGATTCGTTATTTATATAATTAATTTTATTTTATTTATTTATTTATTTAATTGGATTTGTATGCCGCCCCTCTCCGAGGACTCGGGGCAGCTCCCAGCATATACAAAAACAGCACAATAATACAAATCCAATTAATACTACATTAAAAACAACCATTAAATTCAATTAAAATAAAGTAAAACCTATCAAACCAATCATTCAACACTCATACTTAAAACATTCATTGATCGGGGGGAAGATCTAAAAGTCCCAAGCCTGGCAGTAAAGATGAGTTTTTAAGCTCTTTTGGAAGGCGAGGAGGGTGGGGGCAGTGTGAATCTCTGGGGGGAGCTGATTCCAGAGGGTCGGGGCTCCCACAGAGAAGTCTTTTCCTCTAGGTCCCGCCAGCCAACATTGTTTGGTTGACAGGACCCTAAGGAGGCCTACTCTGTGGGACCTCATCATTCGCTGAGATTCGTGCAGCAGAAGGCGGTCTCGGATATAATCTGGTTTTATGCCATTAAAGACAGACCCAAACAAGGTGTAAGTGTTGTACCTCATGATTCTGATAATGAAAACAATTAACCAGTGGAACAGCTGGTCTCCAGAAGTTGTAGGTGCTCCATCACTGATGGTCTTAAAGAAGAGATTGGACAACCATTTGTCTGAAATGGTATAGAGTCTGCTGTTTAAACAGTTGAACTAAAAGACCGCCAAAGTCCCAACTCTGTTATTCTGTTATCTCTGCCTATTTTAAAAGGCACCTGAATCATTTGTTTCCGCCTTCCCATTTTATTTCTCCACATCTTTCTCTTTTTAAAAGAAGGTATTGTAAACAAACCTTTTCTCCAGGTGCTCCAGGTTTTCCAGGTAAGCCAGGTTTCCCTCCTTTTCCTAAACCAGGTATCCCTTTAGGTCCTTGAGTTCCTTTATCCCCTATAGAGAAAATATTATTAAGTGGCAGGTATAGAGAAAATATTAATAAGTGGTCGATTCCACATGCAGACGGGAGGTTGAACAACTAACCTTGTGGTGTGACCGGAACAATCTAGAACACACTCAAAACCGTAGAAATGGTAGTAGAATTTATGAAAAATCTTCCCATCCCACCACCTCTCACAATACTAGACAACACAGTATCAAGAGTAGAGACCTTCAAATTTCTAGGTTCTATCATATCTCAAGACCTAAAATGGTCACCTAACATCAATAATGTCATAAAAAACACACAAAGAATGTTCTTTCTGCACCAACTCAGGAAGCTCAAACTGCCCAAGGAACTGCTAATACAATTCTACAGATGAATCATTGAGTCTATTATCTGCACCACTATAACTGTCTGGTTTGGTTCTACAAACCCAACAAGACTGACAACAGACTGCAGAGGATAATCAGAACTTCAGAAAAAAAAATTGCTGCCAACCTGCCTTACATTGATGACTTGTATACTGCACGAGTCAAAAAGAGAGCTGTGAAAATATTTGCTGACACCTCACATCTGGACATAAACTGTTTCAACTCCTACCCTCAAAACGTCGCTACAGAGCACTGCACACCAAGACAACACTTATGTAAGTGTTTTACCTCATGATTCTTGAAAAATGTATCTTTTCTTTTATGTACACTGAGAGCATACGCACCAAGACAAATTTCTTGTGTTTTCAATCACACTTGGCCAATAAAGAATTCTATTTAATAACTTTTATAAACAACTTATGCATTTTCTGAGATTTTTATATAATTCCTACTAAAGCAGGCTTAGTAAGCATCCAAGTGCAGACATTAATCTATGTAGATTTAGCTAAGCATCCATTACTCAAGACTCACTTATGCCACCAGGCATGGGGGAGTTAAGATATTCCTTCCCCCTAGGCCATTACAAGTTATGCATGGTATGTTTGTGTGTATGTTTGGTTTTATAATAAGGGTTTTTAGTTGTTTTATTAATTGGATTGTTACATGCTGTTTTTATCATTGTTGTTAGCTGCCCCGAGTCTGCAGAGAGGGACGGCATACAAATCCAATAAATAATAATAATAATAATAATAATAATAATAATAATAATAATAATAATAATAATATGTAAACTCTTCCTAGTAAATTTAACAAATATAAGTTTTATTATTATATCAGAGAAAACAAGTATATCAGAATCTCAAAAGTAATATAAGGCAAGGAAAACCTGTTTTTCATTTTTATAGCAAGCCTTTGGAACAAATCAGAGAGATTGGACTTTTTAAGGCCAAACTGCTATCAATCTGCTTATTAAAAAGGACGTAGCTATAGATTATTACAATACAGAGCAAATTCTGTCTTATATTTTTACTTTACATAAAATATGTTACCTTTCTGACCAGAACAACCAGGAAATCCACTCTCTGCTACACCTGGATCCCCATCTTTTC
The DNA here is from genome assembly GCF_031021105.1 of Erythrolamprus reginae. Classification (NCBI taxonomy): domain Eukaryota; kingdom Metazoa; phylum Chordata; class Lepidosauria; order Squamata; family Dipsadidae; genus Erythrolamprus; species Erythrolamprus reginae. The sequence continues at coordinate 83,882,028 of NC_091954.1, read as the reverse complement.
CAGGAAGACCTGGGTCACCCTGTTGTCCTCTGGATCCCACGTTACCTATAAAAATGATAACTATCAGACACCAGAAAGATTCCATAGCTTTAAAATAAAAATCTTGCTTAAAAAACAAACAAACAAAAAACTAATGTCTGAACCATATATGCCAAATGCTTAATTAGAGAGATTACTATCATTAGAGCAAGACAATTGCCTTAATTCATAGATACTGTACTGGGAAAGCAATTGTGGAAATCTTTTGCCTGTTGTTGAATTTCCTTCTTTTCCTTTCAATGAGAATTTAACAGCATACGGCATTATTCCTCTTTAATTATTTAAGATAGCTTGCTGCCTCAGATATAATGGAAATCATTACTATTTCCAGTGCTGGAACTATAATTTGATGCTAGTCCAGACAATTGGCTTGATGATAGAGTTCACAGCTTTTTATTTTGATGCTGAATATAAGATATGCCAAAATTTGGGACTATTTGAATAATTCTTACCTCTTCTTCCTTGTAGTCCAGGTATACCTTCTGGCCCTTGAAGCCCTGGTGGTCCAGGAATTGACTTTACTCTAGCAGGCTCCCCTTTAGCACCTTCAACATGCATAACAAAATGGATAACATTTTCCAGTTTCAGCAAGAACAGCAAAGCATGCAACTTGCATTATATATCTTGAATTTATTTAAGCATTTATTCTAGCCTGGTTCTCTTGTGCTTGCACACTGGAATAAAATCTTGTTAATTAATGTCATTCTCAAGTCAGAATAGATGTGTTTCCTATCGGTTCTGAACGATGCTTACCTCTATCTGATCTGGTAGGATGGCCAGCTATTCTCTAAATGTATTCTACAGAAATATATCACAAGCAAACTCACACTTTTCAGTAAGAATAATGGAGATGAAATGAGAAACTACATACCAGGTACACCTGGTAACCCAGGCAATCCAGGATTTCCTTGATATCCTTTTGTACCATTCCTTCCTTGTGGTCCATATCCCGGTGATCCGGTTAGCCCTTTCCTACCAGGAAGACCTGGGCTGCCAATAGGTCCTGGTAATCCTCTGTCGCCTTTTGGACCATCTGGCCCCTACAAATAATGTATAAATCATTGTTTAGTATGCATTGACTAATTTCCCAAGTAGAAGATTATGTTGACATATTTAGTAATGGACACACGAGTAGTGGTCTTTCCTTAAGTACAGCGTGATTATCTGCAATTACATTTATTACATCTTTACTTAAATATTACAAAACATGCTTCCCTGTTGGAAAACCAGCTAATGGCTACATTTAAAATATTGGTAAGGAGCCAAGAAAAAAGGTAAGTTGGGTCATAGGTAATTCCAAAGCACCAAATCATCATGGTATTAAAAGCATCAAGGACAAACATCACATTTTCAAATTCCTCTTTCCCAAAGTTAAAATGGCAGCTCAATAGCAAATTGAGAATGAGATTCTAAGGTCTACATTAGTGGGCTTGTACGTAGTCATAAAGTTGTTCATGCATGAGTTGTTCATATATTGTTACATGAAATTCAAATAATATTCACAGTAAGCTTAAAAGAAATGAATATATCAAATATTTTACAATTTCATAAATTAACTAAAACAATGCATTTGGATGCAGCTGTGATCAGCACAGAAATACTTTAACTGACTTCATGTTATTTTATAAATGTCTTATCTACTTGCTGTGGCAATTATGCATCACTTGCAAATAAAAAAAGGGCCAAATATAGAAATACAAGCAAAACAAGAAACTTATTTACTTACTTACTTACTTACTTACTTACTTACTTACTTACTTACTTACTTACTTACACTTACTTACTTACTTACTTACTTACTTACTTACTTATTTATTTATTGCATTTATAAGCCACTCACTCCAAACAGACTCTGAATGGCTAACAGGTTTAAACGAGTCTGCGGAGAGGAGCGGCATACAAATCTAATAAACAAACAAACAAACAAACAAACAAATAAATAAATAAATAAATACAGTATAAGTGAAAACCAATTAAAAACATCACTGAAATCACATGTATTATAAAATCATACTTGCAATAATCAGTCTTAGTTTCAGGCCTGCCAGAAAAGCCAGGTTTTAACAGCTTTCCGGAAAACCAATAGGGAGGAGATAATGCGAATCTCTGGGGGGCAGTTGATTCCATAGGGTCGGAGTGGCCATAGAGAAGGCTCTTCCACGAGGTCCCTCCAACCGACATTGTTTGGCAGACGGGACCTGGAGAGGGCCGACTATGGGCCCTTACTGATCGCAATGAGGTATGAGGGAGGAGGTGGTCCTGTAAATAGTCTGGCCCTGAGCCATTTAGGGCTTTAAAGGTAATAACCAACACCTTGAATTGTGCTCGGAGACCGACTGGCAACCAACTTGGCCAGCTTGAAAAATATATATCACAATTGTGGGAGGCATGTGAATCTTGGTACGGATGTCATTCCAGACAGCGGGTGATGCTAAAAAGAAGACATGCTTGCTGGGTTTGCAGGGTGATGCTATTCAAATAATAGGAGTAGGAGTGCACCCATCTTGCCTGATCGTACTGGAGGGGCAGAAACAATTGGAGTTCTTCAAACCGATAGCGCCCGTGATATAAAGAGTTTTAAAAGTGATAACCAACATCTTGAATTCTACACAGAAATATACTAGTAATTTGTGGATCTTGCAAAACAGTAGGGTCACGTCAGCGTAACGCAGTGCTCACTATCTGTGCTGTCACATTCTGGCCCTGCTATAGCTTCTGGATGGCCTTTACGGACAGTCCCATGTAGCACATTTTACAGTAATCTAATCATGAGGTGATCAGAGAATGAGTATTTGAACATCAAAAGTCAGTAAAGGAAAGTTTAGACCACATTTTTTTCTTCAGTAATATAAAAATTGCAATTAAAAAAATGCATGTAATTGTTTATAAAAGGAAAAAAACATTACTATTGATCACTATTGTTTATAAATTTCATATTCTTTAAATACCATAATAAGATTAAAGGGAAGAATACATTCACACAGAAGACATATGTATCTAAAAATATTAATGCCCTTTGCAAGAGGTTCAAAGTAATACACCAAGTTAAAGAATCATCATCATGGAGAAAATCTATGTGATTGCTAATAGTCTGTAATAATCCATCACACAATCCATCAAATCAAAGAATAGAACAAATGGAAAGATTGAAAAAGGCATGACGAAGAAAATGATGTGTTACCAACCGGTGTTCCAGCAGAACCTTTTCTGCCTTTCTGTCCAGGATTCCCAGGTATTCCATCCAACCCTTTCTCTCCTGTGTTTCCTCTGATTCCTGGTTCTCCAATATCTCCTGTGGAACCTTCTGGATGCATTAAGTTTGCATCTCCTTTTGATCCTTTAAGACCTTTGCTTCCTGGAAGGCCTGGAAATCCCTAAGCCACATACAATTAACATGATTTATCAATAAAATGTATATGATACAATTTTGTTAAAAATAATATTGTACTGTAAACAAGTTATTTCTGTCACTGGTAACAATATCCTTAACTATGCTTGCTTAATTAATATATCCTTAGATGACTGATATATGTATCATTGACAGCTCAATAGCAAATTGAGAATGAGATTCTAAGGGACCGCCTTCTGCCGCACGAATCCCAGCGACCAGTTAGGTCCCACAGAGTTGGCCTTCTCTGGGTCCCGTCGACTAAACAATGTCGTCTGGCGGGACCCAGGGGAAGAGCCTTCTCTGTGGCGGCCCTGGCCCTCTGGAACCAACTACCCCCAGATATCAGAGTTGCCCCCACCCTCCTTGCCTTTCGCAAGCTCCTCAAAACCCACCTCTGTCGTCAGGCATGGGGGAATTGAAATTTTCCCTTCCCCTAGGCTTATAGAATTTATACATGGTTTGTATGTATGATTGGTTCTTTAAATTGGGGTTTTTTAGATTATTTTTAATATTAGATTTGTTTACATTGTTTTTTTATTGTTGTTAGCCGCCCCGAGTCTGCAGAGAGGGGCGGCATACAAATCTAATAAATGAATGAATGAATGAATAAATAAATAAATAAATAAATTGACGTTAACTTTAAAATTATTCTCAAATAGCAATTGGTCCAGAACAGCACTTGAAAAACATAATTGGACGAAATCCTATGACCATATTAAATATGTTTTTGTTAGTTGCACTGTTTCTTAGTTAATTTGCAGGCCCCCATTTTATTTCTTTGATATTTGAAAATTTAAATTATTTGGAATAAATTGTCCTGCCTTAAAAATCGAACAGATTTCAGAGTTCCAACTGCAAGTAGTAGAATAAATGAAATAAACGAAACCAACTGTAGTTTGGGTGGTGGGCAGTGGGGAACAGTCTCTACTGTTTACAAAGGTTTTCTGGGGAGCATTATTAACAGGTCTTTAAAATAATTTGTAGATATTTTCAATTTAATATGCGTCTGTAGAGCTCCACGATCTATCGATACATTCATGCATTTATCTCGGAAAGCCCCCACTGCTTAAAACTGTAATTATATTCAAACTATTATAAAAGAGGTTCAATAAGAAACTTACTTGATCTCCAGGAGGCCCTGGATGCCCAGGAGATCCTGGGGATCCTTTAGGACCAAGTATTCCTTCCACACCTAGAATAATGAGAGTACTATGATTTAGAAATAATTTAAATTTAATAATAAATCACCCTAAAGCATCTGAACAAATGCTACCAATGTTTATAAAGTTTAAGCAGATAACAACAAACTGGACAAGAAACAGGAAAAAATAAAGTTGATCATAAAAATATTAATATATTTTATCTCGTCTAAGAATAGAAGGTCTTGGTATTATGATATTCTTTAAAAATATCATGTTTGGAAAATTCTACATTTCCTCTTTAAATGCATTATATTCTGGCAGCATGTTAATTTATTATGCATGGCAGCATTTGAATTATTCCCTCCCACCCAAAAAAACCTATTTAATGTAGATTAGCTAAAGCACAAGCCACTCCTCCTGCCTGAAATGAGCACAACAGCACACAACAGATTTAAACTTAATATTAACCGCTCCAAACTTGACTGTAAAAAATATGACTTCAGTAACCGAGTTGTTGAAGTGTGGAACTCATTACCGGACTACATAGTGTCATCCCCAAACCCCCAACACTTCACCCTTAGATTATCTACGGTTGACCTATCCAGATTCCTAAGAGGTCTGTAAGGGGCGAGTACAAGTGCACTAGAGTGCCTTCCGACCCGTCCTATTGCTCTCCTATATCTCCTATTCCTTTCTTCTGTTCCTATATCTCTTCTTCTATTCTTTCATTGATATGTTCTATTACTATACCTTCTTTTCTATTATTTCTTAGATATATTTTATTATTTTATTTATTTATTTATTTATTATTTAGATTTGTATGCCGCCCCTCTCCGCGGCATACAAATCTACTATGAGTATCTCCTCTATAACCTTCATCATGTATTTTATTATGTGTATATAGATATATACCTACTAAAACCCTCATTGTGTATTGGACAAAATAAATAAATAAATAAAATAAAATAAATCATTCTGAAGGTTTGGCACAACTGTATCCAGGGCCGCCCTGAATCAGCAGAACCAGATTGTAAGATTCCAGGTGACCCCTCAATAACAGTAAAAGATTGGAGTTTTCAGCCTCTCTTTGCAGCCATCTAGTAGAAATCAAGACTTTTGAAGCGCAGAATTGGCAGTCCTAGTTCAGATGTTTCATATGAGTCTATTAGAGACATATTTTTACATTGTATTCCTACCAGTGCCCAGAACCTTTCTGATCTTACATTTTTGTTTGATTGATTATGTCGTTTCCTTTATCAAACAGTGCAATAAAGTACATGCTTTAATGATTGAATAGATACGTAACAAAATATTTCAGTTTTCTATTTTTAGGTCCAAAACTGCAGATTGTTATATTTCAATCATTAGTAATATTTAAATATCACCTGCATTTTTTTTTACCTTTCCTACCCTGCTGACCCTCTGCTCCAGCAACACCAGCATGACCAGGTCGTCCCATAATATAAGTACATTCGGTACATGGGCCTGATTCTTCACCTACAATAACATTTGGTCACATGTGAAAAGCCTGATGGGTAAATCATCACTGAATCAAAAGTCTAAGCGCATTAGAGAAACATATACTTATCTGCAATTAAAATGAAGTAAAATAGTATCATAAACCTAATCAGGCATTAATTTTTAGTGCTCAGCAATGTAGCACTTTCTATGAGAAGATGTCAAAATAATTTTGTACAATAACGGTAACAGCAATAAATTTATTTAAAAATAATACTGCTCCAAACTGCAACAAGAGAAATCTTTTTCAAACGTATGAAGATAAAAATAGGAGTCCTAAGATAATGCTGCAGGATCCAATCTGGGTTGCTCACTAGGATCAGACCTTTTGTCTTCCGAGCTTTTGAAGTCGTGCTGGATCCAAACCTTTAGGGAACTTCTCTCTTAGCATGAGAGCAAAAGTTTGGAAGAAAAAGCCTCTGGTCCCAGATTGGATCCTGCAAACATCTTTTTATCAGATGTTTGGTCTCCTGTTTCTCAAGTGGCATTGTAGCACAAGTGACACTTTGCTCTGTGATCTTCACAACAAACCTGCAAGATAGTTTATTCTAAGAAACAATGACTATGCTTACAGACCACACAGAACTGCTTGTCAGTTTTCACAACACATTGCATTAGGTAACTCCATTTGTGTCTAGTATGTTATATCATATGTCCTCACTCAGAACCCTAGTGTCAGGCCCAAAGTCATTATGTGAAGTTAGAGGTTTTTGGCCTGACACGGCAGCATAGGGAAACGTGAGGAGTGAGACAGAGAGAGAGAGAGAGAAAGAGGGGGGAAGGAGGGGTGAGGGAAAGACAGAGGGAGGGAAGGAGGGGGAGAGAAAGAGCAAAAAAGAGAGGAAGGAAGGGAGAAACAAAGAGGGATGGAGAGAGAGAGAGAGGGAATGAAAGAGGAAGGAAGGGAGAGAAAGAGGGAGAGAGAAATAGAGCGAAAGGGAGGAAGAGAGAGATTTTTTTGGTCCAAACTTTTTTTAGCCTCCCCCCCCCCCCCGCTCAAAGTTTCCCAGGATTTTGTAAATGTGAATAATGTGCCGCGGCTCATTTATACCAACACACATTCCTTTATGCAGAGTCCAAGGTCAACTGAATAAATGAAGAAGCCGGTAATCCCTGCACTGGATTGGTCCACATGATTGCATGTGTGGGTGTGGAGATGTGAAATGAACTTTAACCTGGATGGAAACTGAAGGGAAGCTTCAGTGTTGGAATGAACAAGCCAAATCCAAAATGGCCGTGTTAATAAATCAACCTTGTGTGAGAACACAAGAGTGGAATGTGATTTATTTCTCAAATGCTATTTGGTTCGCTGACACCTAGTTTTATTTATTTATCATTTCAGAGCTGAAGGAAACATACATAGCATTCCTTCCAGTTTTTTCCCCACCATAAAAACTTTTGAGTGAAGTTGGGTTTAGAGATAGCGATTGGCCCAAGACATTCACTGAGCTTCCATTACTGAGAAGAAACTTGAACTTAGTTCTTAACACTATCACTAAATAGGATTAATTCAATCAATTATAGTCATTAAAATTGTACATAAGTGTTAGATCCTTGCAGGAATGAAGGACTGCAGACTTAGTGTAAGTAACGGTTCTTTTTATTTAGAGCAGAAGGTAATGGTTTAAGGAACGAAACAAGACAACAACATGGCCGTGCCTGGCAGCTATATATACCCTGGGCTGCCAGGCTCAGCCAACCAATCACCTTTTAGTATTTTCCCGCCCAAGGAATATGGGGCGGGTACAAGGCCTAACTGTCCTCTGGACACAACAATAGGTATTTGGTGTGAATAAATATATTCAGTGTAATTTCTACCAGCAAAATGAACAACACATCCCCTCCCCTCTTCCTTCCCTCCCCTCTCCTCCCCTCTCCCATCCTCTCCCCCTCTCCCATTAGTTTTGTGGAAGAAACTAAAACTTTTACTTTTGCTTTCCCTAAGTTATAACTAGAGGCTGAGAATGGGATTCAGTAATTTCTTTAACATGGGTGAATATTTCCTTGTGACATATGGACTGGTGATGACATAGAACTTACACGCAGGTATCAGGAATCAGTTAAGGTGAGCTATCTTGATTTTCACAAGGCAAAAAGGAATTGAGGGAATTCTAAATGCATTTTTAGACTTCCTGATTGATAGAGTTGGTGATTCCGCTAAAGCTCTGTACAATTGGTCCTACATCCTCTCTAATGGCTAAGGACCCTTGTTTAAGATTTATAGGCATGAAATAGATCAGAAGATAACTAGTGTGAAAAGTAGAGGAAATCACAAATTTGTATCTTCTCAATTAAATTTCAACACTCTGATTGCAACATATGGCACATCTGGTTTGGTCAATAAATAATATGAAATGATAATGCCAACAATTAAGCTACTATAAGCAATTGGGTCATTTAGAAAACTCTGCTTGCCTTATCTTGGCCTAGTATTATCTTATCTAATTCTATCTCTTTTATTTGTATTTCTTTTCTTTTCCCTTCTTGATATTTTGATTTAATTACATTGTATGTCCACCAATCAATTTTTATTCCAATTTCTTCTAGTTGTTCCCTTGTTTTTAATTCCCCGTTTTTTTCTAGTATTTGGTAATGATTTCCAAAATATATAGATATATGTTACATTACAAAATGGAGGAATACATTGTTAAAAATAAAATACACAGTTGGGGCAGAAACCTTGGTTATAGTATAAATTTAGACAAATGGGAAACAATCTGGACTAAAAATTATAAATTAACAAGGTCAACAGCTTTTAGGGAAAATATATATAAAATGTACTACCGGTGGCACCTCCCACTGGCAAGACTAGCACAAATGTACAAAGGAATAAATCCGAAATGCTGGAGATGTAAAAAAATGGGGACCTATTACCACATCTGGTGGACCTGCCCAAAAATGAAAAATGTTTGGACTAAAATGCAGAATTGGATAGAAGAGATATTACAAATGAAAATAAACAAAAAACCCGAAGCCTTTCTCCTTGGAATCATAGACCAAAAAATTGATAAAAACAAACATCATTTATTAATACATATATTGACAGCGATTAGAATAGCAATAGCTCAACAATGGAAGCAACCCGAACCACCAGACGATGATTTGATAATAAAAAAATTTTTAGACTGTGCTGAATCAGATGCACTAACAATCAAATTAAAAAACAAAGAAGACTCCGAACATGATAAAACCTGGAAATACCTTTATAATTGGTTCAAGAGAAGAAATAAAACTCAAAAGAAAATACAAGACTAACAATACTTTATATCCTTTTTATTACATAGGAAAAATTATAAAAGACATATATACAAAAAACCTTTTTATAAAGAAAGATTTGTATGATATTAAAGAAATTGAACATGAATGAAAGAAGGCGGATAAGAAAAAAATAAATGATTTAAAGAATAGTGACAACCTACAAGAGAAAATGGTAAATACTGAGGCTACAACATGCTTCACCAGAAAATAATTTAAAGTCAAAAATCATTCATAACTTACCTCCTGAAGGGAATATAAGTACAAATACTATATAACATGCTAAGCGAATAGATATTGCTATTAATGTACTTAAATAAGTAACTAGATTTTAAGAATCCTTTTTGTTTGTCTGTTTCTTTGTCATGTGTTGATTTGGCTTTGTATCAATATATGATGTAAAACATTTATTGTGTGTAAATGTGTATATATGTAATAAAAAAACTTTAAAAAAAAGAAAAAAAGAAAACTCTGCTTGCCTTGATAGAAAGAAACTGATCTAATCCCATTCATATGTATGCTTAGATTCTCAAACTAATATTTTCACAACAAAGAAGCTGACCTTTTTCTCCATCATCTCCTAATAGACCTGGAGGACCGATACATCCTGGGCTTCCAGGAGCTCCTTGTGGACCTTTTTCAAAAGTTATTGTTCCTGTTTGTGATGAAATACATAAAATATAACTTTATATCTTGTTCATAACAGTAATGGCGGGCAATTGATATTACTTTCTGAAGTTAAAGATAAATTGGAAAAATATTGAGAAAACTCTTATACTATGGTCAGGTTGCTAGAATTTTTAATCTAAATTATGACTTTTATATGAGGGTGGGGTTTTTGACTTTCCTGAGTTCTGTCACTGATCTTATATGTCAACTTCCTTTTGTTTTTAAAATCAAATAGAAATTCTTATCTTAAAAATCACCATGAGAAAAATTAAAACATCATTATTTATATTTATTAATATTAATATATTTGATTTGTATACCACCTGAGTCCCAATCACTCTGTATAGTTTGACAGAAATTTTACTCTTATTTTAGAAAATCCCCCCCCCCCCCCCAGTGCCGAAGCCTGAAAAACATTTATAGATAAACCTGAGAAAGGCATTTAAATTGAAAACTTATTTGCATGGGAAATTGATGCTGGAATAATCCAGCCTGAAAATTGCTAGTAAACTTTTTTGAAGAATTCTTTGGCAAACAGATACACATATACTAAAGATTAATTGAAGTAGAACAGACCTAACATTAATTTGCTTCCTGCATGGTGTTTTACAATTGAATCCCCACGACTTTCTCTACATCTTTCAAAGACAAGAAATATTAGACTTTGGGTATTATTGTCATATCTCTTCAAGAGGATCTCTTCAGAAGTGGTGTACCACTATCTCTTTCAAGGTAGCTTTTATAACCAATAATTTTTGACTATCTCCTGGATCCACACCCCCATATACTTTACAAAAAAAGCAAAGAAGTGCATAAGTCAGACAGTATAAGGATTTGTAGTTTATCCAGCAAAACACCCTATCAACTTCCTTCAAACTGATAGGGCCAGATGAGTTCCATATAACATTGCAAAACATAACTCCAATCAGCCCTTTAAATCCCACCCATAAGGATCCAAACCTGAGCAAACCCGAGTGGTTTGATTAGCAGAATTATATCAATTTAACAGTAGCTGAAAGGAAGTTTTGATGCCCACTGGTGCCCAAAGGGAGAAATTCACCCTAAACTATTTTGCTGGGGGACAATCTGACCATATGGGCAGGCAGAAGAAGGAAGAAAACTGTGCTGTCCATATGTTGTAGGCTCTTATGTTGCTCCACTTCTGCTCCAACCATCCTTTCTACTATCCCATTGCATTTCCCAGAGCTCTTTGGTAAACGAAGGATGCCCTGGGATCTGCAAGGGAGGAGATAGCCAGAGAGCCAGTTGTACAACATTTTGGCAGATTTTACTTGACCCTACAATAATAATATAATAATATTTCTATACCTGGTTGTCCTATAGGACCTACTGATCCTATTGGTCCAGGTGAGCCTGGAAATCCAGGATGTCCTTGTGATCCAATAGCATTGATTCCTGGTTGTCCTCTCTCTCCTTTCTGTCCTTTGGGGCCTGGAGAACCTGGCACACCTCTTAGACCAGATCTTGAATTGCCTATTAAACCACGGTAATTGGGTAAAATGCACTTTATGTCTGTTTTTGTAATATGCATATCAATGAATATTCAATTGCAACTTTAAAAATAACAATACTTAATTTCTCTTGCTATTTTAATCATAGTAGTTATTTTACTGAGATCATTTTATCCTTGGGTAATATACATACCTGGACTTCCAATGGCACCCGAGGGACCTTGTAGTCCTGCAAAATATAATTATTTCACATCAATGAAATATTGATATTGTTTTTCAATTGTCCCATGACAGCAATCTAAACTGGTACATATCTAAGATACCTGCAGAAATCAACAGGGATTTTATATAAAAAAGTAGATCCAGGTTCAGTCCCTAACATTTTAATCACAAAGTATTATTTTGTTGTATTTATTCAACTTTTTTTACACTGTTAAGAATAACTACCTCAAAATTAGTTTTGATATTATACCTATTGTATATCCTGAACAATCTGTCTGCTATCTATGCACAGAGATCACTGGTTTCATGCTAACCTCTTTTCTGATACATACATCTGTTGTGGGTTCTGAAACCCTTTACTAACAGTTCGCTTGTGCCAAAGCCTCCTGGGTAGGGGGGTGGAGTGTGTTGTGTGAATGGGTGGAGCATCCCATGTGGGTGGGCGGAGCCTCCCACTGTCCGCGCTACCAGTTCTAAGAACCGGGCTGAACTGCGAACAACCCACCGCTGACACACATGCGTACATGCACACACGCAGAAACACCATGTATATAAACAACATCTGTGTGAAACCTAAATTAAAATTGCATGAACATTTATAACACTGGGAAAGAATATTTAAAGAGTATTCTTTTTTCTTCCCTTCCACTTTGTAATGTCATAGTTTTCATTCAAGATGCTTTTTTCTGAGCAGCATGGCTAGTTCCTCCTAAAACTGACAGTCTCTTACCTATTGGTCCACGCTGACCTTTAGTTCCTGGATATCCTAAGAAGCCCTTATTTCCTTTTGCTCCAGGCATTTCATCATAATACTCAGTCTTAAAAAGACAAAAAAAAATGGAGAGAAAAAGAAACGGAAAGAGGTTCAACAATGAGGAGAAGAATGTTGTTTATTAACAACAATAGCTGGTATAATAAATTGTGT